>NC_083889.1:39417474-40042474 GCF_032452875.1 Bos javanicus
CACACACATCTGCTCCCTGCCCCCTGTTACCTTCCTGATCACAGCTTCCACTTCTCTCTGCATTGACTCTATGAAAGCCACACAAGCCACCTGGCTGTCCCTTGAACATGTCAAGCATCTCACTGCTGTCCTATCTAAGGTAACAAGTAACCCCTCACCTTCTCGAGATCGTAACTCGCGTCATTTTTTCCAATGTCCTGCCACTCAAATTGTGTCCTTCATGCCTGTGTGCCTTTTTTTTTTTATCTTTTCCTCCATAGCACTCATTTTCTCATATTGTAACACACTTATTTCATTTATTTACTGTCTGTTGTCTATTCACCATTCCCTCTGAAATACAAACTCTACGAGGACAGGGAAACGCATTAGGTGCCTTGTTATATATACACAGGTAAAGAAATAGGCTGACAAATATAAACAACAATGCAGTCTTAGTTTACAATAGAGCTTTTAAACAACTTTATTGAGGTACATAACATATATGCTTAAATGCAACCATTTCAAGTATACAGTTCAACGATTATTTTAGTAAATTTACAACATTGTGCAACCAACACCACAGATCAGTTTCGCATCACTTCCATTATAGCAAATGATTTGGAGTAGAAGTTTTAATTGGTATCTATCTACATGACATCTCCCTTGTATTATATAACACAATCAAACTTCTAGGAACACTGAATATGAAGTAACTTGTTCATGAACTACTGGTACTCATCAATCTACAATTTCCTTTTGTTTCAAAATGCAGATTTCTTTTTCGTTCATATACAGTACCCAGATCACTAAATTGATGGAAGTAAGATGAGCAGAATTTGAATCCTGTTCTTTAACCAGAAACATGGGTAACACATATAGGAAATTACCGTAAAAACACTGAATTCCTAACATTATCTCTATCAAATGGGGAAAACATCTTCTTCACTGAATGGTTGGATATATACTAAATGGGACCCGGTTCCTCAACTATCCTTTGCTCAGATAGGCCCAGCTATGACTTTCCATGATCAGGAGTCCACAGTTAGCAACCTACACTTTTGGAAATCAAGTGCTCCTGGAAACTATTATTCACTAACATTCAAGCCACCTTGACACTTTACTGAACTAATGAAGGGACAGAAAATAAAAAGTTAATCAATATGGGACTTTTTACCTTACAGTTTTTGAACACTTCAAGAAATTTAGCCTAAGTGGGAGGTAAAGTTCTTATATAGTCTAAGTGACAGATAGAAGTTCTTATATTTGAACTAACTTGGATCAAATTCCTTTCCTTTGTTTTTCTTCCAAACCTGCCATTTCGGCCCTACCAAGTTCAAAGCCAAGAAATACACATGACTTTAAGATCCAGATACAGAAACTAGAATTTTCAGAGAGAGTTTAAAATAAATACTGAACATCCACCTTAAAAAATTACAATTAAGAAACCACTATTAATCCACCTTGGGCTTCCCTGGTAGCTCAGCTGCTAAAGAATCTGCCTGCAATGCAGGAGACCCCGGTTCAATTCCACAACTGAAACAGACTCTTGGAGGGCAGCAAAAGAACCTGTGCGCACCAAGATCCAGGAGAAAGGAGCAGTGACCCACAAGAGACTGACTCAGACCTGCCCATGAGTGTCCAGGAGTCTCCAGGGAAGGCGTGGGTTGATGGTGGCCTGCTGCAGGGTCCTGGGCAGTGCATGCATGGGACCTTTTGAAGGAGGTCTCCAGTATCTTCATTAACTCCACCATAGATGGGCCTCAGGTCAAACAACAGGGAGGGAACACAGCCCCGCCCATCAACAGAAAACTGGATTACAGATTTACTGAGCATGGCCCAGTTCCCCCTCAGTTAGTCTCTCCCACGAGGAAGATTCTATAGGCCTCTTATCCTTATCCATCAGAGGGCAGACAGAATGAAAATGACAATCACAGAAAACTAACCAAAGTGATCACATGGACCACAGCCTTGTCTAACTCAATGGAACTATGAGTCATGCCACATAGGGCCACCTGAGATGGACTGGTCTTGGTGGAGAGTTCTGACAAAATGTGGTCCACTGGAGAAGAGAATGGCAAACCACTTCAGTATTCTTGCCTTGAGAACCCCATGAACAATATGAAAACGCAAAAAGACAGGACACTGAAAGATGAACTCCGCACGTTGGTAGGTGCCCGATATGCTACTGGAGATCAGTGGACAAATAACTCCAGAAAGAATGAAGAGACGGAGCCAAAGCAAAAGCAACACCCAGTTGTGTATGGGACTGGTGATGGACGTGAAGTCCGATGCTGTAAAGAGCAACACTGCATAGGAAGCTGGAATGTTAGGTCCATAAATCAAGGCAAATTGGGTGGTCAAAACAGGAGATGGCAAGAGTGAACACCAACATTTTAGGAATCAGTGAAGTAAAATGGACTAGAATGGGTAAAGTTAACTCATTTAGAGTTAATGGTAGATGACCATTATATCTACTACTGTGGGCAAGAATCCTTCAGAAGAAATGGAGCAGCCATCATAGTAAACAAGAGAGTCTGAAATCCAGTACTTGGATGCAATCTCAAAAATGACAGAATGATCTGTTTGTTTCCAAGGCAAACCATTCAATATCACTGTAATCCGAGTCTATGCCCAGTTCTATAGGGACCTACAAGACCTTCTAGAACTAACACCCCCAAAAGATGTCCTTTTCATTATAAGGGACTGGAATGCAAAAGTACGAACTCAAGAGATACCTGGAGTAACAGGCAAATTTAGCCTTGGAGTACAAAACGAAGCAAGTAAAAGGCTAAACAGAGTTTTGCCAAGAGAATGCACTGGTCATAGCAAACACTCTCTTCCAACAACACAAGAGAAGACTCTACACATGGACATCACCAAACAGCCAATACCGAAATCAGATTGATTGTATTCTTTGCAGCCACAGATGGAGAAACTCTATACAGTCAGCAAAAACAAGACCAGAAGCTGACTGTGGCTCAGATCATGAACACCTCATTGCCAAATTCAGACTTAAAGTGAAGCAAGTAGGGAAAACCACTAGACCATTCAGGTATGACCTAAATCAAACCCCTTACAATTATACAGCAGAAGTAACAAACAGATTCAAGGGATTAGACCTGATAGAGTGCCTGAAGAACTATGAATGGAGGTTTGGAACACTGTACAGAAGGTAGAGATTAAAACCATCCCCAAGAAAAGGAAATGCAAAAAGGCAAAATGGTTGTCTGAAGAGGCCTTACAAATAGCTCAGAAAAGAAGAGAAGCAAAAGGCAAAGGAGAAAAGGAAAGATATGACCTTTTCTCCTTTGAGGAAAAGGAGGAAAGAGGAAAAGAGGAAAACAATACAATGGGAAAGACTAGAGATCTCTTCAAGAAAATTAGAGATACCAATGGAACATTTCATGCAAAGATGGGCTCGATAAAGGACAGAAATGGTATGGACCTAACAGAAGCAGAAGATATTAAGAAGAGGTGGCAAGAAAACACAGAAGAACTGTACAAAGAAAGACCTTCATGACCCAGATAACCAAGATGGTGTGATCACTCTGGAATCCAAAATCAGGTGGGCCTTAAGAAGCATCACTACAAACAAAGCTAATGGAAGTGATGGAATTCCAGTTGAGCTATTTCAAATCCTAAAAGATGATGCTGTGAAAGCGTTGCACTCAATATGCCAGCAAATTTGGAAAACCCAGCAGTGGTCACAGGACTGGAAAAGGGCAGTTTTCATTCCAATCTCAAAGAAAGGCAATGCCAAAGAATGTTCAAACTACCGCACAATTGCACTCATCTCACATACTAGCAGAGTCATGCACAAAATTCTCCAGGCCAGGCTTCAACAGTACGTGAACCGTGAACTTCCAGGTGTTCAAGCTGGTTTTAGAAAAAGCAGAGGAACCAGAGACCAAATTGCAAACATCCATTGGATCACTGAAAAGGCAAGAGAGTTCCAGAAAAACATCTACTTCTGCTTTATTGACTATGCCAAAGCCTTTGAGTGTGCGGATCACAACGAACTATGGAAAATTCTTCAAGAGATGGGAATATCAGACAACCTGACCTGCCTCCTGAAAAATCTGTAAGCAGGTCAAGAAGCAACAGTTAGAACTGGACACGGAAAACCAGATTGGTTTCAAATAGGGAAAGGAGTACATCAAGGCTGTATATTGTCACCCTGCTTATTTAACTTCTATGCAGAGTACATCATGAGAAACGCTGGACTGGAAGAAACACAAGCTGCAATCAAGATTGCCGGGAGAAATATCAATCACCTCAGATATGCAGATGACACCACCCTTATGGCAGAAAGGAAGAAGAACTAAACAGCTTCTTGATGAAAGTGAAACAAGAGAGTGAAAAAGTTGGCTTAAAGCTCAACATTCAGAAAACGAAGATCATGGCATCCGGTCCCATCACTTAATGGCAAATAGATGGTGAAACAGTGGAAACAGTGAGAGACTTTATTTTGGGGGCCTCCACAATCACTACAGATGGTGATTGCAGCCATGAAATTAAAAGAAGAAAAGCTATGACCAATCTAGACAGCATATTATAAAGCAGAGACATTACTTTGCCAACAAAGGACCATCTAGTCAAAGCTATGGTTTTTCCAGTAGTCATGTATGGATGTGAGAGTTGGACCATAAAGAAAGCTGAGCACCAAAGAATTGATGCTTTTGAACTGTGGTGTTGGAGAAGACTCTTGAGAGTCCCTTGGACTGCAAGGAGATCTGACCAGTCCATCCTAAAGGAAATTAGTCCTGAATATTCATTGGAAGGACTGATGCTGAAGCTGAAACTCCAATACTTTGGCCACCTGATGGGAAGAACTGACTCCTTGGAAAAGACCCTGATGCTGGGAAAGATTGAAGTCAGGAGAAGGGGGCGACAGAAGATGAGATGTTTGGATGGCATCACTGACGTAACGGACATTAGTTTGAGTATGCTCCAGGAATTGGTGATGGGCAGGGCAGCCTGGTGTGCTGCAGTCCATGGGATCCTAAAGAGTCGGATATGACTGAGCGTGAACTGATCTACCATTATTAGTTATGTCAAACAACTCTTTCTAACCCCAAAGGTGTTTTTCCCTTGCATATTTATGGATAATTTGTTACACATTAATAACTAAAATTTCCAAGCAAAACACACTGGGTATCTTTCAAGTATGAACTATTCACAGCAGATGAAGCTATTAAATTGGCTTCCAAAAAATAGCAAATATTAAAACCAAATTTGAATATAAGGCAACTGTGTTTTCTTCAGGCCTATTTAAACAGAGATGTTCCTCTCTGTCTGCTGCATTTCTTTATTTTTTAAGACAAGAGAGAAAGGAAAATTCCTTGAGAATGGTCTTTTCCTAACTCTAAAACACAGACAGAAGGCAGGAGGTTACAAAGGAATTAAAATCATTCTTTCCTTTTCCTAATGGGAGATGTAGTTTCTCAACACCATCCCAAAAGTCACCCAGATATCCTATTCCAATATCAAGGTAACCTGAATTGACATTATAAACATGAGCAACTGGGAGATATACCTCAGACAATTCCAAAAAAAAGTGGCATTTCAGCGCTTCATTAACCTGCTCAAGAAATTTATGGTTAAAGACAAATGAATGATTATCCATGCTAAAACGAAACAACAGGAATCTATCTGTGGCTTGAGATAGAACAGCTTCCCAATTATCCCATGCTTACTTTGAAATATCTCAAAAACAACCTCCCTGATTTCATATTAATTTGCACACTCATGTAAATAAATCAATGTTACACATATAACAGAGAAGGCACATGGGAGAGTTCCATATCCCCACTGCAGCGTTTCAAGGGGAAAAACATCATCCAGGTATTTCTCCTCCCCCATCAGAGTCACGAGGCACGCTGGGCCAGGTGCTTAGCTCCCCAGGCTGGCCGTGCAGGTAGATAGTGCCACACGTCTCAGTCCTGAATGGCCAGATGTGCTCACCAGGGTCCCTGAAGCACACGCAAGCCAGAGGAAACGAAGGACACTGAGTCTGCAGCCTATTTGTGGGACGATCATTCTATGCGCTGTAGTTTGTGAAGCGCAGACTCATCTCACCTCCTCACTGTATTTTCTGAACACCCTCCACTAACCAATCTGCCCAAGTCCTGCCCCTCTGAAAGAAGCCTTTCCCATCTTCCTTGATGCTTTTGCTGAGAAAGGTAACTTGAATCACACAATTCAGTAGTGGACTCCTGTGTGCCAAACTGTTGTTTTGTGGAAATAATTAAAATTCCCCAAGAAGAATAATTATCTTGCTCATAACACACTGATAATCATTTACTGTCCCCATTATGCATTCATTGATGCAAATATCACATTCAAGGGTTTTTTGGGTTTTTTTTTTCAGGGCTCATTTTTACTGAGCTCTGCATCCAGGTATACTGGAACTCTGTGGAGGGATAAAGCTTTCTGTCTCAATAGAAAACACATTCTTGCGCCTACAACTACTGCCACGATAGATATATTAATACCATGTGGCTGCTGTTAGCAGAAACCATTCACTCAACCAGACAATCAGCCTGCAACATTTCACTTTACTCCTCATCCCATCCTGTGTCAAATATAGTCGCATTTCCATTATACAGATGTGGAAACTGATTCATGAACAAGTCACATTGGGTAGGAATACAAATTCCAGTGAATCTATGACTCATTTGTACTCAATCACACATGACATCTACTTTTCAATAAAATGTGTGGAGCAGACACCATGTCTCAGAAGAAATTAAGGGTTTAAATGAGGGTATGTTATGAAACTGATTACCCTGCACACATTCTTTTGTTGTTCTTATTCAGTCGCTAAGTTGTGTCCAACGCTTTGCACCTTGATGGACTGCATGCTAGCATGCCAGGCTCTTCTGTCCTCCATTATCTCCTGCAGTTTCATCAAATTCATGTCCATTGAATGCATGATGCTATCTAGCCATCTCATCCCCTGCTGCCCTCTTATCACATGTTCTTTAAGGTGGATTAATTGTTACCACACATTTACTTTGTATAATCCCCTGAAACAGCACCACTGATCCTAGGAAGTACTACTACATCATAATCCTTCACTATGGCCTTCCTCATTTGCCATTCAACAGGGAAGAGGGCTTCAGTGAACAGCCCAAAGGCAACTCAGAAATGGCAGCACCTTGGTTTTATCATGTTCAGAACCTTTATCAAACAGATCTTCTCACAAAGGAAAGCTACCACTAATCAAGAGTACAAGGCTAGAAGTAGAAGTACCCTCAGACAATTCCAGAGGCACCACAGATATTTTGGACAGAATTCTTACAATGTGTATTTAACGTCTTCACAACTTTCACATTTAAATCTAGTGGTCTTTATGTGGGAATCTAAGAACCCAGGAAAACCCAACTTAATAAAAGAAGAGGGTTATATGCACAAATAGACTTCATCTCCTGATTTGTATTGCTAAAAGAAAGAACAAACTTCCTGGCCCAATAATGAGAGGCTGTAATCATTTGATGGAATAAAACACAGCTCTGAAACATAGCTGGGAAGGCCATTCACCAAGAGAAGTGACACTGAAAAGCAGGAAAACAATGTGAAATTAACTATCCACCATGACTCTACGAACAACCACAAAGCTTTGCTAAAATAACACACTTTACATTTAAGGGTCCATGCCATTTTATTAGCTAAATGTAGTACTTTCACAGGATCAAAATGGCATCAACCACTTAGCTTTATGCTAGAAACAGGTATTTCATGAAAGAAAAAGGTATCTTCGTGGCACAATTTCTCCTCATTCAAATTCAACTTCCAATAAGGCACACTCGAAACATTAACATAAACATTCCCCAAGAAGACCAAGATCTTATATTGCATGTTAGTCATATAGCATTTTTATTTCTATTTGAAATACTTCTTTGACATGCTCACTAGAGAAAATCTAAAAGCCATTTATATACATGTAAATACCTATGTATTCACAAAACACATGCACCCTTTTACATAAGCATCTTTAAAAACATCCACTGACTTTGATCCATGAACTCCACTCCGAAGAACATTTTTCTATAACATTAGTCAGAGATAAACACGGCTCCCTTAATTAACATGGAAAGCATTTGTCTCTAGTAGCAAAATTTAAGTTTAGTCAGTGTTTGGCAGCACTCACGTGCACTAAATTCAGGAGAATGGCACGCGTGTCTGATCAGAAGGTCATGATTATCAATTATCATTAGTCCGTTTTTGTGTTTAAACGATCTACCTTCTCTTCCCAATGAGGGAATGACTTTAGACATCTAAAATGCAGCTTAGGGTGTTGATGCATTACTAACATTTGAAACGAGGCTTGAGACCATTCCTATGGTGGGTTAATATTTCTTACCACTTCTGACAAGTAGAGCAAAGATTAGGGAGCTGAAGAAGCTGAGATGAATTGAAGGTCTTACTGATAAAATGAGTAGTAATAAAATTTTTCTCACAGAGATTTTTAACACTCCATTCTGCCTAGTCTATTAAAAAGGCTTTAACAGTTCAATGTGAGAAATCAAATCACCGGCAATCAGAAGTCCCCATGACAGGCCCATTTCCCCACCAGCAATGTGGATATGGGTTAGCCAAGGACACTGTGGTAGAGCTGGTGTCTAGCACCCTAGAGGCCAGCTCAGGCCTAGCCTCTGGGTCACATGTAAAAATTACAGCTGAAGAGACTTTATTCAAGGAATTCGTCCTTGGTCCCCATTTCTAGGTCAGTTTATTTGGTCATAAACTGCAGAAAAAGCACAATGCTTTCCGCTGGGACTACTAATCTTAAATTTCATTCATTCTCCTAAAAGAATTTAAGCCTGTATTGTTCATAACAACTCCAGCCTCCCACCAACCCAACTGTAAGTGTCATGGCAGCCTTCACAAATAGCTACAAGAGACCTCTGCCTGTGGACCTCCCTAAGATCACCTAAATAAACGTACAAGTTGGGACTTCCCTGCTGGTCCAGTATAGGGAACCCAACTGTGCTCCCAGTATAGGGAACCCAACTGTGATCTCTGGTCAGGGAACTAGATCCCCCATGGCACAACTGAGAGAATCTGTATGCCACAACTAAAGATTCCTCATGCCTATGTGCAACTAAGACCCAGCACAGCGAAACACACGAACAACAAATGTTTGTTTGTTTAAAAACCAAACACACAAGCTAAATAAAAGCAGAGTGCTTGCCCTACCAATAGTACTGCAAGACAAACTCCAACAGCTCCAACTTCTGCCCAGGCTGTAGTGGCCGAGCCTTATATAAAAATTCTAGAGCCACCTGCCCATTTTGCTCCTCATTATTCCCAAGAGGGTAGTAAAAGCATCTGGCATATAACAGGCACCTAGTAAATCCTTCTTGACTGAATAAAGTCAGAAACAAATAGATGATGGTGAACTAAATCGGAAGCTCTATTGCTCGGAACACATTTCTTCATATGGAATTGATGTGGCATTGTAAGTGGCATTATAAATACCCATCATACGAGTCTACCAGTGCCACCAGAAGTCAACCTCACATCAGCACACCTACTTAAAACACTGGTTCACAGGCTCAACACTGCATCAGAACAAGGCATACCTAGCCCTCCTGACATGCACCATCTCATCAAGATGACTCATTAACAGCCCAGTGTCGGGTATCTCAAGTAATGTCTCTCATCTTTCTATCACTGGGGGCTGCCCATCTGCAGCACCGCCCGCTGTGCATACAGGTAATTAACTCGCAATGCTCCACTGGCTCTGACACATCCCATGGCACTGGAAAATTCAGCAGCAGGTAGTTAAGCATGCGAGCTGCTTCCTGACTTAAACCCGATAACCAAATATCACATGTAAATGTCACTCAATATGGAAGACCTTGCTGACACGGAAGTCATATGTCAGCTGGGGCCGCATGGTAACTATGGTTAAATCTCATTCCTTTGAACTCTGTTAATTTGGAACCTATGGCAATGCAGAGCTGGAACAACAGCTTGCTTTTGTTATGGAAGAAAGGTATGCTTTGAGTCCTGGAAATAAAACTGTATGGGATATAGGTTCAACTAGATGACAAGTTCAATAAGAAAAGAACCTTCCTGTTGGCTCAGAGTAAAGAATCTGCCTGCAACGCAGGAGCCCCGGGTTCAATACCTGGGTCAGGAAGATCCCCTGGAGAGAGAAATGGCCACCCACTTCAGTATTCTTGCCTGGAGAATTCCATGGACAGAGGAGCCTGGAGGGCTACAGTCCATGGGGTCACAAAGAGTCAGACAGGACTGAGCAACTAACATTAACACTTCAATAAGAAAAGAAGCCATGCATAACCTAAGGGTAAAGATCATGAATTCTAGAGCTAGAGGACCAAATCTCAACTTGGCCACTTGATAGGTAAGTGACCCGTGAGCAAGTGACTTAACGTCTCTGCACTTTAGTTCTCTTATTTGTAACATGGGAATGGTAACAATACCTAACTCACAGTGCTATAATGAAGCAAAATTCTTAAAATAATGCCTTGCAAACACTGAGCATATGACATGTGAAGTATTAACTATTAGTACCCTGAGCATCTGTTGTTATGCTTCAGTCGCTCAATCGCGTCCTACTCTTTGTGACCCCATGGACTGCAGCACGCCAGGCTTCCCTGCCGTTCACCATCTCCCGGAGCCTGCTCAAACTCATGTCCATGGAGTCCGTGGTGCCATCCAACCATCTTGTCCTCTGTCATCCCCTTCTCCTCTTGCCTTCAGTCTTTCCCAGCATCAGGGTCTTTTCCCTGAACATTATTAGTATCCAATACGGAACACACAGCAGACCCCAAAACGACTGTGCAAGCGTTAAAACTCTCTCTCTGCAGATACTTGAGAAGGAACCCAGATCCAAACAACTCATACATTCTGTACTCATCAATACAAGTCCCTTTGAAGAGTGTCAAATTAATATTGTGCATGGTCTAGATTCCTTACTAACTACCAATTACCTCATTTTGAATTTTTTTTTTTCTTTTAAAGGCCAAATAATTCTGTGAGACACCACTCTAGACTGCATTTTCCTCTAAAATTCTAGGGCAATGAAAGGATAGGTGAACAAATGACAATAGTGAGGGTTGGAACTACCCAGCAAATCATCAAAAAGTTTTTGTAAAAGAGCAGAGAGAACAAAGAAAGCCTCAAGCTCAGGCTGAGCCACGTGTGTAAAGCCATGACACAAAAAGACAGACAAAGAAACCACAATAAAGAGTAGAGAAGAGAGGCTGAGGCACAGAGGAGACACACATGAATAGAGAAGTATTGGCTGCAGAGGCGCCCGGAGAAATGCTCCACTTTCTCCTACAGTGAAGGGCAGCTCAGATGTCTGGAATTCAGCAGCGTTGGACACGGGGTTTTGATCTCCAACTAAGCAGATGTAGTGACCATTAACTCATAACCCCACAATAAATACACGTGACAATGTTGCCCAGGAGTGGACCCTATGGGGAGGACCACTCAAGACATTCTCCAAACGTACAAAACAAGACTCTTCCCCTGGGTGTTTCCCACCTCATTCACCACTTTACACCTCAGTGATCACCACTGATGAATCTCACCCTCCCTAAGTCACAGTTTACATTTATGAAGTCAACTTGGCGACACTGTTGGGAAAGTCTCCAAACCACTTTATGATGACAGAATGAAACGGTCTGCTCCGTCTCATGAACTTAGTTTTACATTCCTGAAAAGATCACACAGTAACTGTTGTGGTCTGCTCCTTCTGAAGCAGATGCCACATGGTTGATTCCTGGCAAGTTATCCTTTCCTGGATACTTTGAATGAGCTACTGTTGCTAAAGCAGTGTAAACAATGCTATTTGAGAGCATAAGTAAAATCACAACATTCATTTATTTTTATGCTTGTTTATTGTCTTTTCCCTCCATCTCCAAGTTGGAAGCTCTCACAAATGCACGGATCTTGTCTCAATAGTTAGTTCTCTGTGTTATCCTAGCTTCTAGAACAGTGCCCAGTACCAAGAAACCATTTAAAACACATCAACAAAAATGAATCATGTAGGATTTATGAAATATATGGCTTATTGATTAATCGAGAAGTAAGTTCACCAATTTTGACTATAAAGAGCTTGATGGTGAACATAAAAAAAGAACCCTGAAGTAAAGATATTTCCTGTATGCATGCTACTGAATTCTCACCATTTGATATTGGTTGTATTATACTCATTTCACAGATGAGCAAAGCTGTGCTCAGAGAGGTTAAAAGCATTCATTTAAGCCTTGCAGTTTAAGGAGCAATGTTGAAGTTTCCCAACCAACTGTACCTTATCCAAACCCCAGCCCTCCAGGGTACTTGGGAAGAACTGATTCTCTTCTACCTGAAAGAATAAAGTTAATATACTGTCTTTAGGCAGTCTATTTAATCCAGATCTTGTCTTGAGAGTGAACACAGCTGTCAACAGTCTTCCACAACGTTAAACAGACTCTTAGAAATAAATCCCTCTCACCATGAAATTCGTACTCAGGCTTAGAGAAGCTCAGGGGACTGAAAAGCTTAAGGTGTCAGACCTGTTTGAAGTTGAACGTAAATCAGCACACAAGGCAACCAAAATCTACAAGCCAAACCAGTCCCCAGACAAAAATACCTCTAGGTACAAGGGAGATCATTTAATGCAGGGAGTAAATCTGGGTGTATAACAGAGAAGACTGAGGACTGTGGAAAATATCAGGTCACAAGCTATGGCCCAAATAATGCTGCTCTAACTCTAGCTCAATGGACATTACCAGAACAGAAAAGAATCTCAGAATTTCAAACTTAGAAGCCTTGGGCAAGAATCTGGAAATGTGCTTTTTTTTGGTTTTTCCTAAATGAGTTCCCAGGTGATGCTGGTCCAGGGACCACACTTTGAGAACAACCAATCTCAACAGACCAGCTTCCATTCAGCTCCAGCCCATTGTTGAAACTAAATGAGGGAGACCCAGAAAAACTTTAATACCTTTCAAGCAAGACTGACTTTTCCCATTAAATGTTTATCTTTAAAATAGTGTGCAGAACAAAACTTCAACCAAGAGTGTCTAACCCTTGAGAAAAGATGTGCCTAAAAGTGATTATTAACATTTAGGGGATAAAACAAAGCATCAGTCACACTTGCCCCAAGGAAGAAGAACCCATTCTGACGTGGGTAATAAAGTAACATAAAATGGTTTCCTTTTGCTCTACACAGTCAAGGGAATTGCTGGATTTTAAGATGACCACATGTATCTCAGCCATAAGGGATCCCTGCAGCTGAGGGACAATGGCGTACAGGTCTGTCCTCACAATCAACCCCTAAAGGCATCATTCAGAAACAACAGGTGAAGATAAATTCAAAGCAGTGAGTAATAAATGAACTCCTATTTATAAATATTTAGCTTGCCCAAGATAATGTTTACACCCATTTCAGTATCACCCTGTACCTCCCGGCCTCCTTCCAGGTATTATCTGTGCCTCCTTTTAAGGATCTCTCTGAGAAATGATGCTGGTGGTGATGTCAAAGCTTACACAACACTCAACTGCTAACTTCGTGTTGACGGTACCAATTATCTGAATCTGTAACTAGATCCCTGCACAGACAGTGTTATTGTTATCCCTGTCTTATAAATGAAGAAAGGAAGCTGATAAATTAAATTATTTGCTGCAGATAATGAAGCTGATCAGTGGAGGGGCTGGGATTTGAACCCAGTCTGTAGTGGGCAAACCACACCACTAGCTGCCCTTAATTGTAAGAGTTCAGAAGCTGGGATACTTGGCAACCTGAATCAGAAACACAGGGACTCATAAACCCCCCAAGTCCTACTACCAAGTGGTTATTTCTCACCAGCAAGAGCAGTAGGTCCAAACCATCTCATCCTCTGACCCAGAAGCAAGGAAGACGAAACTGCTTACCTTGCTCAGCAGAAATACAAACCACCCTTGTCATATCTGGACGATTAGCCCTGCATTTGGGAAGCAAAAACAATGACTCTAGTTGGCTGTCAGGTGGAGTGTATTAAATTTCTGGCTCCTGAGACAGATCCCATTGATCTGTTTTACTTAGACTTAGTCTCTAGAGTTGACTTCATAACTTAAGTTTATGACTTTATCAAATGATGCAGAAAAACAACCCCAAAAGCTAAATGATTCTATTATGCACATTACAGAATGCTGTATTCGTGGCAGGGCAGCTGACTACACAAACAGGGAATTTATCACCCTGATACCAATGGCCTGATGCACAGTTTGGTTTCGGTTGTTCTAGAAGAGGCTGTGTCACACCTCTGAGAGATGGATGACAGCTAGACAAGCACATGTTAAAGCCACATCTATGGGGCTCCCAGTGCACATCAAACACTGGGACCCAAGGAAACAAGGCAGAGATGGCCTAGGCCTTCAAGAGCTTGCTTTCCAGCAGGGGAGAAAGGCATAGGCCAAGTAACCAAGTACACCCATATATAAATGCACCTTACGAGAAAGAATCTGAAATTACTGAATGTGAAGTAAAACTCTTGGCGGGCGGGGGCACTTTACATAATACAGGGCCTCTTCAGGAGGTGATATTTAAGCTGAGCCTGAATGGACAAGTAAAGACAAGGAAGTGGGGCTTCCCTGGTGGCTCAGTGATGAAGGGTCTGCCTGCCAATGTGAGGAACACACGTTTGATCCCTGACCTGAGAAGATCCTACATGCCATGGGATTAACAGAGCCCGTGCACAACGACTGAGCCTGTGCCCTAGAGCCCAGAGGTCACAACTACTGAGCCCATGTGCCACAACTCCTGAGTCCATATGTTGCAAATACTGAAGCCCACACGCTCCAGGGCCCACGCTCCACAATACGACAAGCCGCCGCAATGAGAAGCCCACATACCACAACTAGAGAGAAAGCCTGTGTGCAGTGGCGAGGACCCAGTGCAGCCATGAATGGATAAACAAACAAATCTTCTATATAAAAGATGAGGGAGCAGTATTCTGGACAAGTGGAAGAGTGTGAACAGAAGCTGTGATGCAGAAGACAAACCTAAGAGCAGCATGGAGAGCTGGGGAGCAGGGTAGGGATTGGCAGAAAACAGATGTGAAATGAATGAACTGTCAGTTCAGTTGCTCAGTCATATCTGACTCTTTGCAACCCCATGGACTGCAGCAAGCCAGGCCTCCCTGTCCATCACCAACTCCTGGAGTTTACTCAAACTCATGTCCCTTGAGTCGGTGATGCCATCCCATCATCTCATCCTCTGTCGTCCCCTTCTCCTCCTGCCTTCAATCTTTCCCAGCATCAGGGTCTTTTCAAATGAGTCAGTTCTTCACATCAGGTGGCCAAAGTATTGAGCTTCAGCTTCAGCACCAATCCTTCCAATGAGTATTCAGGACTGATTTCCTCTAGGATGGGCTTGTTGGATTTCCTTGCAGTCGAAGGGACTCTCAGGAGTCTTCTCCAACACCACAGTTCAAAAGCATCAATTCTTCGGTCTCAGCTTTCTTTATAGTCCAGCTCTCACATCCACACATGATTACTGGAAAAACCATAGCTTTGACTACATGGACCTTTGTTGGCAAAGTAACGCCTCTGTGTATTTGTCTAAAAGTTATGAACTGTGTATTTCTCTAAAAGTTGAAAGAAGAGCAAGATTATTCTGGGCTCCACTGGTCCAGGAAGGAAAAAAGAACTGTAGAGACAGACTCCATAGAGGCTGAGATCACGACACAGCAACACCACCAGTTCAAAAGATACCCACAGACAGACAGAGAATGGAGTTGGCCGGGCTTTCCCATAAATGGTCTCTGTTCCAACCTGTGGTGGTGGTGGTTTAGTCGCTAAGTCGTGTCCGACTCTTGTGACCCCATTGATTGTAGCCCTCCTGGCTCCTGTATCCATAGGATTCCATCCTGAGTCCTGGCCAAATCTACTGTCCAATCCTGTGTGTGAGGGAAGCCCCTGAATCCTCCAAATAAATCCCCGCCTTTGCCCAAAGACAGTGGATGTGGGTTTTCATTCATCCCACCCAGTGATCCTTGACTGGTACAATGAGGATTCTGGGGGCATTGAGTCTAGAAAATCTGACAATCTCTAATTTAACACACAATTATCAAGCATGTATTCTGTGTTCTGCAGAGCAAAGCAAAGATGAATGAGAATCCTGTCTCAGAAAACTTTGACATGCAGTAGGGAGATGGTCATAAAGGCAACTTTTGCAGGGCAGGCTCATGGAAGAAGGTAACGGGGGGAAGAAAAAAATCCATAACTATGGAAGCACCCAAAAGAGGGCTAGTTATATAAACTAAGAGAATCAATGATGGCTTCACAGGAGAGGAAGCATAAAAAATTGTTGACCCTCATCTGTCTGAAAACACAGGCAACATCACTGTGTTGCTATTATCTTACCAGATTCAAGAAAATTCCTTAAAAATTAGTAGCCACCCAAATGGCGGGCAGAAATAAAAAAAATAATAGTAAAGCCTACAATGGTTTGCTTGGGGGAAGGGAAAGTGTATCCAACAAACCAGCAAAACACATAAACCTCATTAAGGCAAATCCTCTAAGACAGATAAAGAAAGGAAAGAACTAGAGTCACACACCATTAACTGGCTACAGACATCTGCTTTCAGATTAAGAAAGAGGCGGCCAAACCACCTAAATGCCATTGTTCTAGCCCAAAGACCCGATCTGAGGCTTTCAGGTGGGGGTGATTTTCAATAGTGCAAAACTGGCTGCTGAAAATCAATGAAAATGGAACTGCATGAAAATGGGGCCTCTTCACAAACAGATGCAACAGGAAAAATACCAAAACTGCCTGCAACATACAGGATACATGCAATTCTTTTGGACCATGCCTGTGCATTCTAGGAAAATGAGGAGTGAATTTCTTCCACTTTCCTAATAGAGAAGCTACAGACTGCCACCTGCACTGAGAGAGGAGACAGGCATTTCATGGCAAATGCAATGATTACCTAATTGTTCCCAGGGATGGGGAAGAATTGGCAATTACCTACCCCAGAAGACTTATGTTCAGCAATTACATGTTTGCATGCTCTCCGTAAAAATGCAGCATCCAAGTCAATAAATTGGTGGAGTGCATTATACAGCACAGTGCATCATTCACCTAGAACTGCACAGCCAAAGAAGCAGAGCAGATGGCAAGTGAGAAAGAAATATTGATCACCATGAATAATTTTTACTAAAAAAGCATATAAAAACTGGATTTTAAAATATTTCAAAATAATTTATTCACTGTGGTCTCACTGTTTTACATTTCTGTTTATAAATATTTACAATGCACTGCCTTCATAAAATAATTATTATTCAGTGTTCGCAGTAAAGGGAGAGGCATCAGAGACTGACTGACTGTGAGGATGCCTCTACTAATCTGTGTGACAATATTTTAATTTCACATTAATTTTCAACTCTTCTCAGTTAAACATACACGGCTTTATTTGCTCTCTGTTTCAGGTGATATTTATAGACAAACAACATACATCACGCTACCAGTTTTTATTTGTAGTAATTCAGTGATATGAGGGACAGACTTGAAGTTAATATTAATGTGGAATATTAACAGGTTTTCAACACAACTTCCTATTTGCCTTAAACAGTTAAGAGAATAAAGGAAGCAAATCATAAAAATGGCAATGACACAAAGCAATTTCATTAATCGATGTTTAGAAGGAGTGGCAGATGCACTGAGGTGCTAGTCTAGGGGGCCTTCCCACGTGGTACTGGTGGTAAAGAACCCACCTGCCAATGTAGGAGGTCCAAGCGACCACAGTTCAATTCCTGGGCTGGGAAGATCCCCTGGAGAATGACATGGCAACCCACTTTAGTGTTCTTGCCTAGAAAATCCCATGTACAAAGCCTGGTGGGCTACGGTCCATGGAGTCGCAGAGTCGGACACAACCGAAGCGACTTAGAACTCACCCGATCACTATTCCAGGACAAAGAAAGACAGCTAAGTAGCCAATAACTAAAACCCCCTCCTGGGTGTCACATAATTAGTCCGGTCAGAACTGTCCCTATGTCCTGAGATGCCTCTGAAGATAAAGGCAGGCCTTCTTCCTCTTCCAGTGGTGACAAAAACCTCAATATATGGATGTGGAAGTCTTTCTTAGAATATTCTCATTTTAATAGACCAGTAACAGTCCTTTTTGCTGCACTACATCATCCTTAGGTTATTTCATTTTTCCTACCTTTCATCTCAATTTAGGGCCTGATGCATCCACTGAGTTGAATATTCAACTCATTTTTAGAATAGAAACTGGTAAATGACCAGCCTTTTTAGATCACTTGAAATTAACTAGACTATGATCTACTGGATCCTCATTAAATATTTCTTCAATAAATAGCGACACTGAAAGACACAGATGGTAAGTCGAACCAAAAGTTGCAGCAAGAAGGTTCTGAGTTCATTCTGCATAGAGCTGCACTCTCAGTATCAAACCTTGTCTCTTGTTCCGTTTCTTCCTTTCCCTTTGGAACAAATGTCTGAGCACATGGTGAGAGCGTATGTTGATGTGTACTTGTATGAAAGCTGGATGCCAGGAGGATAGAAGCAATGTAAATAATTAATTGAACAAAAATTAAACATAATTCCTCATGGCACTGTTGGGCGGATGGTCATCACATGTCTGTTAGAACTAAAGACATACAAGATAACTGTAAGGCAGAAAATTCAATTTTTAATAAATACATTTCATTAAATTCATATACTCTTTTATTCTGCAGGTTAAACTAAGAGAGGGCATTTATTCCTTTCCAAAAAAATAATGAACTTGGCAACTCTGTCTCAGAAACTGAAATTCTGTTCTTTAATGAGCATAACATATTATATTGTGTTACCTATTTTAGGAGTGAAGAAAAAAACAAGAATTCTGGGATATTCCACAGTGACATGAAGCAAAGCATATTCATCTTCAGACAATACTAACATCAGCTATTGTTAAAGGAGAACTTTCTCAAGCACATTTGTATATACACACAGATGTGTGTGTGCCTGCAAATGCTATTATTTCAGTGGAACTGAAACATAATACCTATCTTGAATTCCCCAGAGTAACACAGTATGATAACTAACAGGTACATTCCCCTGCCAAAGTAAATTTAAAACAAGGATATTTTTAATAATGGGTAACTGTAGGGGAATCTGACGTTTAATCATAATTGAGCAGGCAGGCTTCTAGCCAGATACCTATATTGTTCAAGTTCCAAACATACATATAAATAGATTTAAACTATAGTTATTCTTTTAAGCCATCTTCTTCCTGGTGCCTAATTCACATACATATACGTAGATGTTCATAAATTTTTTCTAAATCCAAAATGAGACAGCATAGTATTACAGGTTATAAATATTATTTTAAAATTAAAAACAATGTGAACATTACCATCATCATTAGCTAATGGTTTTCATCTTCCTCTGGGACAATGAGAACATTAAAATTCAATTTATACAACATTTACTTCTCATAAAAAAATGGTCATTAACACTTTCTAGTTAAAAAACATCTAACAGCCTACTGAGTCACAAATAATAAAGACTGGCTCTCAGTGATAAATATTTGAAAAAGATGGAACTAGAAAAAAATAATAACAATAAAGTTCAATGATATGACATATATACATAGGTCCAGAACAGTAATTCTTATCCATCATGTTTTCAGCCTAAACTACAGCTTATGTCTAAGACCTAGGATGGGGGTTAATGTTAGGTTAACTGCTGGGAGATGTCATTACGCATGGTCATTAAATTGAAGTGATACTCTATGATTATAACAGTGTATCACAAGTTGATTCGATCAGACCATTATTAGGGCAGTTTCCTGGGATATGTTGGTGTTGTTCAATCAAAGTCTGACACGTGCATTCCTTTTTACTGGAATTGATTTCTCTTCAGCATCTCCTTCCCCATCTGATTTGTTCAGCCCTCGGCCCCACACCTCATTGAGATGTCCTCCCCTGTATGTCCCCTGATCCTTCTACTTTATGCAGCAGAATTCCCATCATTTCACCACAAAATATTTCCAGTGGACCTCTGCTATATCTGAGCTCAAGAAAGAATAATGGGTATAGTTTGGGATTTCATAAGGGATAAAGGGAAGTATCTTATGAGTGTCAGCCTCTGAAAAATCTTCCATCTTAAAATTCTCCCCCTTGCCTCTCTTGAGTCTGTGCTCCCTTCTCTAATCTTGCCTGCCAAACAATGCCATTTTTCAGGGTTGTAAGAAATGTCTCTCGCATGAATCTCTCGCAGGTCCCTATTGCTTACTTCATTAAATAGAAAAGCTCTACGAGCCAACCCTGCTTTTATCTATCATTTCACCTTACACGGTACATCGAGGTGATGGGAGCAGATGGTTTTCACAGCTTTTCCCAGTCCTGAGAGTCAGGGACCCTATGATTGATTCAACACCCTTGCCTGTTCAGACTACTCTGTCCACACTAGCATCACCCGTAAATAAACATGCACAAATTTGACACTGGACAAATGTATAACAACACGTATCCATCATTACAGCAGTATACAGAGTGTTTTCACTGCCCTAAAAATCCTCTCTGCCCTGGGACTTTCTTGGTGGTCCAACCAGGCTAATACCCCATGCTCCCAATAAAGGGAAGCCAGGTTTTATCCTTGCTGATGGAACTGGATCCCACATGTTGCAGCTAAGAGTCCACATGCCACCACTAAATATCGAAGATTCCGCAGACCACAACTAAGACCCGGCACAGCCAGGTAAACAAATTTTAAAAGATTCTCTGCGGTCCAACTATTCATCCCTACCCCAACCACTAACCCCTGGTAACCACTAGTCTATCTTTTACTGTTTGTACAGTTGTGTCTTTTCCATAATGTTATATACCTGGAATCATATGTATGTTCCTTTTCAAGTGAAGCCCAGGTTTTTAATTACCAAAGACCAAAGTCAACAAGAACAAGCCTTTCCATCCCTTTGGCCTGAATCCCTACACCAGTATCTCTTTTCATTCTGTTTTTGCCCCTCTCAAGCAAACCTTGACCATCAGTAGCGGAACAACAATGTAGGGTGTTGGGAGAACAAGCAAAATGCTCTGACTTGATGGGGAGTGAGAGAAGTAATTTAAGCCAAGCCTTGATGCTGAGTTAGACTCTAACCAGGTGACACTGAAGAGGCAAGGCTGGAAGGAGGGAAAAGACCTTCCAGCAGACTTAGATGGCGATGAAGGGCTCCCAGGGGAAACTGTGTACCTGATGCAGGGCAAGGGAGGCAGGCAGGGTGACGTCACAGAGAACAGCCACTGCTGGAATGGATCCTTGGACTGAAGGAAAAATCACTTGAAAGGCTGTCAACACAGGAATCGCATGGTCATAGTTCCACTTTTAACAGCTGCTCCAGATTTCTGTACATTCCCAGGCCATAAAACTGTAAAGAGTCCTCCTGTATTGCTCAAAGCAAAACTGCCACAAAAACTTTAAAATCATAGCTGATAGGTCAAGTGCCAAGGTGGGCCCACAAGGTCAGTAGTGGTCTCCTCAGGTCCTGGGGTTACCATTCTCTCTAATGCTGCTGAGCATGACCTGTGTCCACTTCAGAGGTCCAAGGAATGGCAGCATTTTAACTCCAGCATTTTTGATTTGGGCTTGAGCTATATGTTAATGCCAGTCATAGAACAGATCAACAACCCCACCAGCAACAGAGTAATGGCTTTCGGCATTTCCTACAAAACCAGTAGTTACTCTACTGTTGCCAAGAAGAAATCCTTGCACCTTCACCTGTGAACACTGTGTGAAGACTGCCTTACAGCCAGACACTTCATATACACAGGAATATTTGGGGTCCTCTCTGGAAGATCAAAGAGGGGAGACTAGAATACATCCTGCTGCCAATGGTCCAGATCTACGCAGGTGAAGAATTCCTACCACCACACAAAGATGAAGAGTGTTTCTGAAAAGGCTACCTGAAGAAAAATACAGCCTTGATGTGAAGTCTACAACAGCCTGTGAAAGAATCGATTTCCAAAACAGCACAAAGATATGGTCGACAGAGGCTAAAGAAATGGGAATATGAAGCCAATCTTGAAGAGCTAGGATTATTACAAAACCAAGACCACGAGAAGCTTCAGCTTGAAGGGCTTCCCTGGTCACTAGAAAACAACATTGCCCTTCCTCAATAGTGACAGAAAAGAGCTCATAGAAAACAGTGGACAGACTGGATTAGAAGTGATTTGGCACTTCTGATTCTAGTACCTAGGAGAAAGAGTTCAACTGGGAGGAAAGAAAATTCTTTTCTAATAGAAAAGTTGAGAAATAGCTGAGAAAGACAGAAACATTCCTAAATTCTGCATGGGTGTGCATGAACACCTAGCAACGATTACTGGGACAATCAACGACCTCTTCTAATACTGAAGAAAATTAGTTTTTATCTGGATCTAAGTACCTGCAAGTTTCACAAAACTAGTGCATTGGAAGGGAAAAATGATACGGCTTGGAAACTCCTGGGTTCACCTATTCCAGAACTCCTTGTCTATACCACAAAACAAAGAATTATTGCAAAGCCCCCATGGTTTATCTCAGGACATGGTATTTATCAACATGAAAATGTTTATGAACACAGCATGTCATGTATCACCTGAGCTCTCTTTCCAGGTTCGATTTCTAATATTAACGATTTAAACCTAAGGACCTAAAAATATCCAATCTCACAATTTTACTGCAAGCATAAATACGGTGAAATAACTGCAAGGATTGAATCAGCCAGTTCAGGTACGCATCAAGATTTCCCAGGTGAATGAAGACTTTTTCATCCAATTACTAGGAGCACAAGAAAGCAAATGTAATCGGTTCCCGATACAAACATACAAAAATAACCTGGAGTTGATGTTTTTTAAAAAAAAATATTAATAAAAAACCATTTAAAGCAAGATTTCTGCTCCTAAAATTCTTCTTGGGGCTTTAGTCTAAAAAGAGATACCAATGATTACAAACCCTCTCAAATCTACCATTTGTATCTTTTCTTTCCATATTCACTTCATCAAATATCTACGATGTGGAAAAAAATAACAAGATACAACTTCTGCAAGACTGGAATACCCCTAAAACTCCCACAGTGAAGAATACGGAAAAATACAACTGGAGGCATCCTTCTAATAACAGAGCTGAAAGCGAAAGTGCAGGGCATGCAGGAAACAAGACGGCAGTAATTTAGAAATAGAAGGAGGTGGGAGCAAAACGGAGGTCAGGAAGGAGAGAACGATTTCGCACAAAGGTGGGGACCACATAATGGAGCAGGTTCAGCCAGAACTCTGTCATCCAGGTGAAGCAATTTGAGACTTTATCTTTCAGACCATGCAAAGTCATTCAGGGAATCCTAAGAGGCCGGGACCTGATCACCCTTGCAAACTTTACCAGATGATCTCAGAAATTCAGGGCAGTGGCTAAAACCCCAAGGCTTAGGAAGAAGAAATGTCCTGACCTTCTCTGTCTGACCTGCCATTTGTCACCAGTGGAAACTTAGCTCCATACCCTCTCTCCATTGCAAATTCCTCATTTTCGACTCTTTGCAACCCCATGGAATATACAGTCCTTGGAATTCTCCAGGCCAGAATCCTGGAGTGGGTAGCTGTTGCCTTCTCCAGGGGATCTTCCCAACCCAGGGATCAAAGCCACGCAGAGTCTTTGCAGCACATTGCAGGCAGATTCTTTACCAGCTGAGGCACCAGGGAAGCTCACATGTACCATTAGGAAAATACTGATTTCCAGGCAGGGTGAGCTGAGCGTAAAGTAAGATACTCCAGGCTCTTGGGAAGCAAGAGGCACAAGGTTCAAGGTACTCAAAGCCTCACCTGAACTATGGTTTCTCCCCCTCAAAGATACCCATACTTAATCCTCCTCCACAGACTTGATTTCTGATGCTCCTATCCTTATCAGCCTGTATCAGACCCTTCATATTTGTACATTCCTCAAAAAATAAACAGCTACATAAGTCTCATTCTGTTACCATCAACAAGAAAAACTGTCTTCTTTTTATTCTTCCACCTGCTCATTTAAATCTGATTCTTTTCTCAGTTATAAAAAGCCCCCTATCACACTCATTCTGCTGCTGCTACTAAGTCCTTGTGTCAGACTCTTAAACAAAAAAAGACCATTTAGGGGGGGAAATCAGGTCATTGGTGAGACCCTTTGGGCATTCCCATTAAAAACCACCACATGTTAACGCCCCAGGGCATGATTTTGCTTTTATATTTCAGGAACTACCTTTGCATCTTCTTTGGAGTGTTAGCAAGTTGAGCTCCCGTACTGAAAGTGAAGAAGAAATGCCTTTCTCTTTTCCTGACAGCTATATTCCCACTGTGACAAAGATAATCATAGACATTAACTGTGGTAACAAGCTATTAGATCATCAACTCTGTGCTTCTTCCAGGGCGGGCAAAGTATCTAAAATAACACAGTA
Organism: Bos javanicus; assembly: GCF_032452875.1. Lineage (NCBI taxonomy): Eukaryota > Metazoa > Chordata > Mammalia > Artiodactyla > Bovidae > Bos > Bos javanicus. The sequence goes on from NC_083889.1 coordinate 39,441,852, forward strand.
TCATGACTGCCTCCTCAAAGGTAAATACATTAACTCTCACTCCCAATTAACAAAGGGGCTCTTTACACACTTAAGCTAAATCCCTCTGTGCTGTATAAAATACTTGAGGTATCCGATGTCAACCTCCTCCCCGGCAGTGTTCAACCCCTTCTCCATCCTTTCTTTCCTTGTCTCTAATACACCCCATTTCCTGTTTCCTTGATTATTTTGGCCACTTGAGAAGCAGTCAATCCCTCTGCCCTTTACTGTATCTATAGCAACCACCACTCCATATCTGGAGAACATACTCCATTCCTGCCTCTTCCAACAACAGCATGAAAATGTAATAAGCTCTACAAAGAAAAGGATTTAGGGGAGTTATGTGCATCACTAGACTCTGGGCCCCTAGAATGATGCCTGGCCATGATAGGTGCCCAATAAGTATGTGTTGAAGGGATGAGAGAATGAATGAATGATCAGACTGCAGTTTCTTTTTGATTCCCCACAAATGGCTGGTGTTCATACGCAGCCTGCATCAATTCCTCCCCTTCTGATGACGCACTCAGATTTCCTTTTGGGCAACTCTCCTTAATCCATACTCGTGTTTCTCAAAAAAGGCAACCAAAGCCTGATGTCCTCTGAAAAAGTAGGCAGACAGATATCCAATGCTAGAAACTAGACACATTCATCCCTCTAGACGCAGGAGTCCAGGGATAAGACCTTTGCATGAAACACCAGAGAGACAAGTTCTCGTGACACTGCTATTGCAAGCCATTAGGATGATTTAAGTCTATGGAGGCCAGGGGCCACCACGAGGAAAGCCACGCCAGGAGAGGCATAAAGATCCATTCAAGCTGAATGAATCTCAACTCACTCAGATCCAGTTCCGAACGTTCCAGTTACTGTAGTCAATACATGCCATTTTTGCTCCAGTGAAGTATGTCCTGGATTTTCTGTTACACACTCCTGAACAAGTCCAAAAGGATACATGTACCTCCTCTCACCTTCATTTGGTCCATCCCAAATCTGCAGATTCTCTAAATATCACCCAAATTCTTTCACTAAGAACCTCTTTGCACTTGATCTCAATCTCTCATCCTCCACTGCCCAGGCATTGTTGGTCAGAACCCTCCCGCTCAAATCAATCCATCCACGGTATCCTGTACATTGAATCTGTAATTCCTCACAAACAAATCAAGAACTGTCCACTCTGCTATAAGGCAGTTTTGGAAATTGTTGTGGGTTTTTAAACAATCATTCTACATGCTTTGAAGAGATGCTCATTACACAGGCCAGCTGCAAAACTGACCTTTAGTCTGCAAAAGTTTATCTCCTTCTACAGGCCCACAAATTAGCAGGGGATCAAAACCCCAATTGCTGACATAATTAAGCTGGACTAATTATCACCGCTAATAAAAGCGCTATCCTCCCAGTCAGCCCTCTTTGGTGATTTTTTAAAAAAAGAAACCTGGGCCTTTTCTTTAAAGGACTATATCTCTGCTGGAAACCTCTGAAACCCTGCCTGACTTAACCAGAGCACACCTCCCCCAAAAAGAGATTTTTAGATGAACACACTTTCCTTTATTAGAAGCTGTCATTTCTTATCATACCATGTCTAAATTTGTTCAAATGTTTTCACTCATTTTCAATAATTTGGTAGAAATGTTCTAGAAGAGATGAGGTACCGAAAGGCACTCAACCTCAGAAAGCTCGTGTCCTACATATTTCGTGTGCTTGAAAAGGTCTTCCAGAGTTGAAAGTAAACAGATGTCTTCCCGTCTCTGCAGCAGAAGACAGCAATGCCAAAACAGCACGCGGATGCAGTAAGCGATACTAATTACTGAGCAAGGTATTTTTGGCCTCTCAATTATAAAATCGAGGCAGAGCTAAATGCATAGCAATGGAATATACCTGTACTTGTCTTAGCTGCAGATAAATATCCCATCTGGATGAAAATGCACAGATATCCCCGCAACAGGGAGATATCTGGAGATAGAAGTAGACTCCCTGTAAAACAGATCCCCCAAAAGTGTGGGCTTTGAGGGCCTGCCACTCTCCCTTCATTCTTTTTAATTATAACCAAGATCTGTATGAAATCATTTCTAAATTAAATCTTTCTCGCTCCCTATGTGAAATCCTTTTCTACTCCCCACTCCAAACCTCTGAGGCAGAGCCGGAATTCACATTTTTACTTATCACATGAAAAACTGTATTTTGTTTCCCAGCTCCAGCCAGTTGTGAACTGACTCAGAGCACAGCCTTGTTGATACATCTGACAGACAGACAATCTCAAACTTGTTATCTCATATGATTTCATTTGCTGATACTGAGGGTGGATTTTGGGATTGGACATAGCAGACACAAAATACTAACCTCCCGCTGTGTCTCACAAACCTTCCAGTAAAATGAGCTCTTAATTTGGTGCTGTCTGAATATTCAGGAACCGAATCACAAGGCCAATGTTCTAAGTAACACTTTATGGGTGGGTACAAGGGGAGAGACAAGAGGACAAATAGTTTGAATGACTCCATCAAAAAACCTGGCAAGACAGGCGAAAGACCATTTCAGTGGTGATGTTTACTAAGTGTAGAGCTTGGGAAAGCCGCATCACGTTTCTGTGTTTCATTTCCCTCATCTCTGAGACAGAATTGGGGATCATGTCGACCTACTGATGTGACTAGCCTTATGGGTGCTGTAAGTGTTAATTCTACATTCAGAGTTCTCAGGACAGCGTCTGGGTAAGTCTGGGTAAACATTAGGTGCTCCACAAACAATAACTCTTGCAAACTTTATTAATTTAGCAACACTACTTGAATAGAGAAAATAAATGGAATTTCCCTGGTGGTCCAGTGGCTAAGACTCTGTGCTCCCAATGCAGGCGGCCCAGGTTTGATCCCTGGTCAGGGACCTAGATCCCACACGCGGCAAGTAAGAGTTCACATGCCCCAAGGAAGACTGAGTGTCCCGAGTGCTACAATTAAGATAAAGAGTCCGCATGGCGCAACTAAGACCCAGCACAGCCAAATAAATAAACACATAAAAATAAATAAATGTTAAAAAAAGAAAGTAAGCAAATGTATGCTTATTATCATCATAGTTTCCCAGAGAAACATGTAGACGAACCTTTTTGTGGTCCAGGTCAGTTTCCACAATTTCCCAGACGTGCCTCAATTTAAAGTTTTCCTTCCAAGGGCCTTCCCTGATCCCTTACCAAGGGAACAGGTAAGTCATCAGACGTTTGTGAATACAGGAGTTCCTACCTAACTAGAACATTTCTGGTACTTTGCTTACAATTTGTCAGCCAAGACTATACGCCTTGAAACGTGTACTGACAGTCTGTGTAATGGTCACAAAGTCAGCTCTGCCCTTTGCTCTCCGCTGCCAGGATGTTTCGCAGATGAGGAAGGTGGATTAAAGAAGAAAGGGAAACACACCCCTTTTGGGTGTGTTTAAACGTAATTACTTTTTTTCTCAGTCTATGCACTTCTGTCTGTAGGACAAAACTCAGGGAGCACTTTACAGAACAGCTTTAACATCATGGGGATTTCACCAGGGGGTGGAGGGGGATCACAGTTGACCATCTTATCTGGGTCCCCAAAAGCTTTCATTCAGTAGCTAAAATCACACACATAAATGCAACATCATTCAAGTAAAAAATATTTAAACCAGATCCAACTTGTGACTGAATTTAAACCAGATCCAGTCTATGACATTTCACAGGAATACACTGAAAAACAATTTTTCAGGATTATACTTGGGCAATATAGAGCCTGACAACTATCTAAGGCATTTTCCATGATGAATTCAAAGAGCTGGACAGACAATTGATCATTGTGTGTCTGACCCTCTGGAAAAGGGAGAGTCAGTCTGTGAAAAATCACAGAGTTATTCAAACTGAGAGGAACTTCAATTCACCTAATCTAGTCTCCAGACTTCTACTGCAGCCAGGCGACCATGAGCTCTGAGAATGGGGTGGGAGGAAAAGATGCTGCTGCTGCAGCACGGGGTTCATCCACCACACGATTCCATTCACGCACCACGAGGAATCACCTCTGCCAATGCGACTTACAGGGGGTCGGTCGTCACTTGTTTAAGATGCATCCCCATGACGGGATGACTAGTACATGAAAAGTGTGAACCATGAAACTCAGCAGCTGTCCAGCAGGGGTGTTTCTATTCTCTAGGGGACATCTGGACAATGTCTGGAGAGATGTGACTGTCACAACTGGGAGGTGATACTACCGGCAAGTGGGTAGAGGCCCAGGGTGTTGTGAAACATCCTATGAAGCATAGGACAGAAGCCACAAAACGTCAGCAATGCTCAGGTGAAACTATGCTATTACCAATGAAACACAGTATTTTGTCTGCTGCTGTATTCCAGACATACAGCCATTGATCAGTGTATGAAATGTGAACAAAGGGGAAATATAATGCATAATCGCACCTTTGAGACTGCCCCCAAAACTCTTACTTCTTGGTTTTCTCTGTTTTCCACTTTTGGTGACTGGTGATCATTTCCACCCAATGAGCTAAATAGCAGCCACCTAATCCTCTGAGAGTGTATGTTTTCTCATTTCATTCAGGCTTTATTTAAGAGGACCCACAAAGTGACTGGTATGAAAAATTTCCAAGTATCCCATCAAGACAATGAAATATTTTAGGGCGTGATGATGGCGGTGGCAAATCAATGACATGATGAAAATGTTTTATTAAGAATTTACTGGGGCTTCCCTGGTGGCTCAGTGGTAAAGAATCCGCCAATGAAGGAGACATGGTTTGCATCCCTGATCTGGGAGGATCCCACATGCTGCAGAGCAAATGGAGTCAAGTGCTACAGCTACTGAGCCTGTCTGTGCTCTAGAGCCCGGGAGCCACAACCACCGAGCCCATGTGCTGCAGTTACTCAAGTCTGCACGCCCTAGAGCCCACACTCTGCAGCAAGAGAAGCCACCACAATGAGAAGCTCATGTACTGCAACTAGAAAAAAAGCCCTAGAAAAAAAGCCCGCACAGCAAAGACCCAGTATGGCCATAAATAAATACAATTCTGTATTGCTTTGTGTTCCTTAGTATTGCCTTGTAACCCTACAAGGGAAGGACTATAACCTTGGGTTGGCCAGAATGGTCATTCAGGTCTTGTAAGATGGTTAGGAAAAACCCAAAAGAACTTCTTGTCCAACCCAATATTATACATTTTTATTATCATATTCAGAAAACAGGCTTAGTACAATAAAATGATATACCCAAATCCCAGGTAGGATATGGTTATTAGGCCCAAAACCTCCCAAACCCCATTCCCAAATTCAATTCTCTTCATACTACAAATAATTATTTTTTAAGGTATCGACTTTTTTATATGGGGATTCTTCTGCACATCTGGAATGTTAACACCAGTGGGGCGGCGGGGGTGAAAACTTGAAACGAAAACACAATGACCTATACACATATGACCCATTGGTATAGCTAGTTGCAAGTCAAAGACAACATTCTGCATCTGGCGAGCAGATCCACTCTCAGCCACATGACAAAAATCTGTGTGTACCAGTTTCCTCGTTCCGGTGATGAAGACTGCCCTTCTCCCAACTAGCAAACAACAGCTTTAAAATCTGAAATGTCTATTCCAAAGAGATTTCACCATTTATTAACCATCCTCATTTAGCTTTGGGAAGAAAGCTTGTCCTAAGTTTTATGGAGAAAGTCACATTTCCATACCAAGGATTGTTTTTTTAAAAAACAAATAAAGAAGCAATGCTTTCTGGGGTTATTTTTAACATTTAAATAAAAACTGACGATTAAAAAAAAACTGATTTTTAATTGGAGGATAACTGTTTTCCATGACCATTTCTTTGGTTCAAGATGTGGGGAAGAGTTTTTCTGGTGCGGCAGAGACAAAAAATTACCTGTCTGACTCTTCTAGTTTAGAGCTGTGTAAATTCAGGCTCATTCACAATCTTCTCTGAGCCTTAATTCTTAATCTCGTAAAGTGAAATAATGATAATAATCATTATGTATTTCAAAGACTGAGTGGTTGAATGAGATACATAGAATAAAGTAGACAATAAGTATTAGTTGAACCTGATTTTTATCTGCCAATAACATCTGCAAAATCAAAATGACCAAAATGACCATGAAGTGAAGAGGGTCATGGCAAATACTAAACAGGATATGAAAAACACAGGCATTTCACTTCTTAGTCCTGCTACCTGGAAAACACCACCAAATGTGTGGTGACAAATAACCATTAACTTGGGGGCCTCTTACTCAGAGCTGAGCAGGTAAAGATGGGGACCTAACCTATTATGTTATCACATCTAACATGATAGCTCATGTCCAGGTAAAGAGAAGAGTGCCAGCTTGGCTCTAATTTTTCTCATGATGCAAAGTACTATGATTATTTCAGAAAATAAAGTAAAATCTGTTTTTACCTGTGGGATAACACATCAAACATTTATTTGAAAACAAAGTATTAACTAAAGTATGATTCAGACTAAAAGCCATATATGTCCAAGATGGACAATTTAGAAACTATTCTAAAAAAGGAAAAAAAAGGCGCGCGGGGGGGAGTGGGGGGGACTGGTGAATGATTGTTGGCTAAATTTAAGCAATCGTTTCAGTACAAAGTGTCATTTTATGGCACCCCTAAATCACTAGCCTCTTTTTCTTCTATTTTTAAAATTAGAAAGTTGTATTTTTCAGAAATGAGGCTAAGCCCTTTATATGAATGACGTGTTAGGGAATTACCGGAAAACGGTTCCTACAGAGTCATTGTGGGTTGTCATCTTTGACCCACTCAACAGTTTTGAAGACTTTTCTTTCCCTGTGTCAAACATGATGAATGTACACAGCTGTCACTTAATTTGCTCAAGTAGCACCAATGGCTTCTGTTGGGACTCGGATGCCAATCTGTCCAACATCGAGTGCAAAATTGCTTCCACTGGACCACGTGTGTTTCACCACCGTATACAGCAATTAGCATCTGCTGAATCCAGAGAATGCAGTAAAAAAACAATAATAATAATAAAATTTGGTCTTCTAATTCTATCAATATAATAAAACTGTAAAGACTCACAAGATGTATATGAGCAAATGCCAAATCAGGTACAGTGACAATTAGGGCAGAAGCCACCAACTGATGAGAATGAAATCTCAGAACTGCTTTCAAAGTATTCTCAAAGTTTTGCAACTAGAAGTTCTGAAATCCAATGTCACTCAAACTTCATTCATTCATGTGTGACCTTTCGATTGGTGCCCTAACAAACTACCACCTAAATGACTTCTTTCCTCAGTGCACTGTGTGGGCTTAGTCATGTCCAACTCTTGGTGACCCCATAGACTGTAGCCCGCCAGGCTCCTCTGTCCATGGGATTCTCCAGGCAAGAATACTGGAGTGGGTTGCCATGTCCTTCTCCAGGGATCTTCCCGACCCAGTGATCAAACCTGCATCTCTTGCATCTTCTATACTGGCAGATGGATTTTTTTTTACCACTGTGCCACCTACGTAAGCAGTATTTCCTATAAAATGACTTGCGTTCTTTTAAAGCTACAGGGAGTAGAAAGGAATTAAGCAACACAACCACATTAAAAACAAGTTGGTGATGAAGACAAGATGTGGACCCAGTCCAGATTTCATTCAATTCAATATGTCTCCAGCATTTCCCTTTGTTCTATTTCCACATCTATCATGTGGACACCAACCATATGCATGGTGGTCAGGGGGAAGCACATGGAGCAGAAACTCCAACTCTTTACCAAACAGCAAGCTAGAGGTTGCTATTTAACATTCCAAAACAGACAATTATTATTTCTTAATAAAAGTCAGACTTGGACCCTCATCTTAAAGCACAAGAAGAAAGTTAAACAAACCTCTCAAAACATTTTATTAATAAAAACTATTAATACAAAACATTTTATTAATAACAAATATTACAAGTTTACTATTAATAAAAACTGGAAGACCGTGATTTGAGAAACAGAGTATGGATTACTTTCTCTAAAATGAAATGCCTTACTTCTTTTACATGCCGAGAACTCAAAGAAATCATATAAAGTCTTAGGCAAATTCTGTGTATTTTGCCTGGCATTTTGCTCTGAGGCTAGATTAAGCAGTATATCTTCTCATTGCAATTTCATTAAGCATTGGCTTTTTCTATAGGTTCAATCACGTTTGACTTTTTATGAGCTCTGCACATATTTACTCAATTGTGCTATGTAAGCATCCTCTTGTAAGACTTATTGGAGGAAAGGAGCTTATCTAAGGTTTGTTTGGAGTCATCTGATGTCGCCTTATTACATGGAGCACTGCAATCCCAGTGTAACTACAAGGTGTCTGCACCAGAAAACAAGGTTTTATTTTTAAAACTTCCTTAATTTGTGCAAAAAGGACCCATCCAAAACACACTGCCAGTGTGACACCCAGTTTGGTCTAGTCTGCACAGTATTCAAACCACTGCCCACATGGTGAGCATGGACAGTGCAGCAGGACCAATTTCTGGTTTGCAACTAGTCTCGGTAATTTCCACATGTGATAACTGAAATGACGCATTTACAGTGAACTGGAGCGGGCCACTTCAAGTAACTACTGTTGATGTCTGAATTGACTCTCCATTCACGGAAACACAATGGGAACACAAAGCCACATATGAAGGTTTTTGTGCCCAAAACATAAATCTGGACACCAGCAACAGCTAGACATTGATGAAAACGTGAAGCCATGCTAACATCTCTACTCATCCCAGAAGATCAACCTGTTTGTTTCTTCTAGAAAAACAGACCATGATAATAAAAACTATCATTTTCCATTCTAAACTCTGACTGCACCCTAAATGAAGAACTGGCAACAGCTTTCATTAGCCAGCACTTCTGAAAGGTTATTAGGAGAATATAAACAATATAAGGAGAGCACTTACACATTTCAAACACGATGATATTCATCACATCCCGAATGCTAAATCAATTTCCCTTCTCTACTGGCATTTATAGATTCTTTAAGAATACCTAAAATAGAACTTGATTCATAATAAATTTCAATTTACATAAAACTCCAGGGAAATAGATGAGACATACCCTAAGTTCTTTTCCAGATCAGAAAGTCTCTAATTCACAGTGTAAGACTATGTAAACACTTTCTTAAAACCCATTTTCAAGCTTTATGGATACACACACAAGTTTATATACCCAGACCGCATGGTTATCTAAGCAAATATGGAGAAAATTTTGGAAGTTAGAAAAAAAAAGGAGACCTAGAAAGAGGCAAAATACATCCAAGAAAACAAACAAACATATTTAAAAAATCTTTGTTAGCATGAACCACTCAGACTTGGCTAACTACAGAGAGAAGAAATTTAGATTAAAATGAAGAATACTTTTACCTTTATCAAGGTAAGATAGAGAACTTCAAATGCAGCCTTAGAACAGTGGGGAATCTTAAGTCCACACAGAAGTAAAAGATAGTACTATAGTCTTAAATTTCAATAAAAGCACCCACAGCAAAAGACTTTTCAAAGATAATTCAAAGAAGAGGAAGGAAAAAATCAAGATCAATGCAGGATTGTCTTTTCTTTTCATTTACAGCTTAAAAGCTTCTTGGCAGCACCAGTAATCTGTCAGAAAGGGTGAAAAATTGTGACTAATAGATAATTTTAAGACTTTACTCAAAAGATGTTAATAAATATCCCGGCGTTGGGACTTGAATGTGGCACCAGCAGCTCTCTCTTTGCTGTCACCTGTTAGGAATCTAAAAATGTGATCACTCTGACTGCATGTTTCTTGCCTCTAAAATAAGCAAAAAGCTGTGAAAATTTCTCCAAGTTTCCAAGTTACAAAGATGTGAACAGGGACTCATAAAGGGGGTTTTTTTCAGCTGCATTCATCAAAGGTAAGTTGGGTTTACTTTTCTAAGCATTTGTTTTAAAGAACAAAACTACAATCAGTTTTAAATTCTCAGTGAGGAGAGGATACTTCAAATCGTTTCAAAGACTCTGGATCTGACAACCAGTATCTAGGGTGGTTTGGGTCAGACTCTGGGTTTAGTTGATAAGGACTACAGTTCAAAATGTCTGAGATGGGAGAAAGCAGCGTGTCCTGTTGGAGGACCCTCGGTATTCAGAAAGACGGTTTGCAACAATGGTAAAACCAGAGTCAAAGTGAAATGGATGGCAATTCCTCCTTAAAGCCAACTGGCAGGGAAGCCAAATCTGCAGCCATATTCAATCCCTCCACTTGCTGACTCTCAAAAAGGCAGTCACTTTCACAGACAAATATATGGGGAAACAATGGAAACAGTGACAGTCTTTACTTTGGGGGGCTCCAAAATCACTGCAGATGGTGACTGCAGTCATAAAATTAAAAGATGATTGCTCCTTGGAAGAAAAGCTATGACCAACCTAGACAGCATATTAAAAAGCAGAGACATTAGTTTGCCAACAAAAGCCCATCTAGTCAAAGCTATATCCAGTAGTCATGCATGGATGACTGGACTGTAAAGAAAGCTGAGTGACGAAGAACTGACGCTTTTGAAATGTGGTGTTAGAGAAGAATCTTGAAAGTCCCTTGGACTGAAAGGAGATCCAAACAGTCCACCCTAAAGGAAATTAGTCCTGTATATTCATTGCAAAGACTAATATTTATTGGAAATAAATACTTTGGCCACCTGATGTGAAGAATGGATTCATTGGAAAAGACTCTGATGCTGGGAAAGCTTGAAGGCAGGAGAAGAAGGCTACAACAGAGGATGAGATAGTTGGATGGCATCACTGATGCAATGGACATGAGTTTGACTAGGCTTCAGGGGATGGTGATGGACAGGGAGGCCTGGCATGCAGCAGTCCATGGGGTTGTAAAGAGTAGGACATGACTGAGCTGAACTTCATAGACTAGAAGTCCTCCAAGTTCTGCATTTATCAAGTAAACACATTTGCAGCTGAAATACTGAGCACTTTTTTTTGATTGGGTTTCTCATCGAAGTGACAGGAGGCAACAACGCACTGCCTTTAGAGAAGACGGTTCAAAAAACCAGAGAAGGCATTCCCTCCCCATTATCGCTTTTGGTAATTCTCTTCACATGTTGGCTATAAACTACACGACTTCCACTTCCAAAATTTAGAGCTCTGAGAGATAACTTACAGCAATCACAGTCTTCAGTTCAGTTCAGTCGCTCAGTCGTGTCCAACTCTTCACGACCTTATGAACCGCAGCATGCCAGGCCTCCCTGTCCATCACCAACTCCCGGAGTTCACCCAAACTCATGTGCATAGAGTCGGTGACGCCATCCAGCCATCTCATCCTCTGTCGTCCCCTTTTCCTCCTGCCCCCAATCCCTCCCAGCATCAGAGTCTTTTCCAATGAGTCAACTCTTTGCATGAGGTGGCCAAAGTACTGGAGTTTCAGCTTTAGCATCAGTCCTTCCGAAGAAATCCCAGGGCTGATCTCATTCAGAATGGATTAGTTGGAACTTCTTGCAGTTCAAATGACTCTCAAGAGTCTTCTCCAACACCACAGTTCAAAAGCATCAATTCTTCGCCACTCAGCTTTTTTCACAATCCAACTCTCACATCTACACATGACCACAGGAAAAACCACAGTCTTGACTAGACAGACCTTTGTTGGCAAAGTAATGTCTCTGCTTTTCAATATGCTATCTAGGTTGGTCATAACTTTCCTTCCAAGGAGTAAGCGTCTTTTAATTTCATGGCTGCAGTCACCATTTGCAGTGATTTTGGAGCCCCAAAATTAAAGTTTCTAACTGTTTCCACTATTTCCCCATCTATTTCCCATGAAGTGATGGGACCAGATGCCATGATCTTCGTTTTCTGAATGTTGAGCTTTAAGCTAACTTTTTCACTCTCCTCTTTCACTTTCATCAAGAGGCTTTTTAATTCCTCTTCACTTTCTGCCATAAGGGTGGTGTCATCTGCATATCTGAGGTGATTGATATTTCTCCCGGCAATCTTGATTCCAGCTTGTGTTTCTTCCAGTCCAGCGTTTCTCATAATGTACTCTGCATAGAAGTTAAATAAGCAGGGTGACAATATACAGCCTTGATGTACTCCTTTCCCGATTTGGAACCAGTCTGCTGTTCCATGTCCAGTTCTAACTGTTGCTTCCTGACCTGCATATAGGTTTCTCAAGAGGCAGATCAGGTGGTCTGGTATTCCCATCTCTTTCAGAATTTTCCACAGTTTATTGTGATCCACACAGTCAAAGGCTTTGGCATAGTCAATAAAGCAGAAATAAATGTTTTTCTGGAACCCTCTTGCTTTTTCCATGATCCAGCAGATGTTGGCAATTTGATCTCTCGTTCCTCTGCCTTTTCTAAAACCAGCTTCAACATTTGGAAGTTCACGGTTCACATATTGCTGAAGCCTGGCTTGGAGAATTTTGAGCATTACTTTACTAGCGTGTGAGATGAGTGCAATTGTGCGGTAGTTTGAGCATTCTTTGGCATTGCCTTTCTTTGGGATTGGAATAAAAACTGCCCTTTTCCAGTCCTGTGGCCACTGCTGAGTTTTCCAAATTTGCTGGCATATTGAGTGCAGCACTTTCACAGCATCATCTTTCAGGATTTGGAATAGCTCAACTAGAATTCCATCACCTCCACTAGCTTTGTTCGTAGTGATGCTTTCTAAGGCCCACTTGACTTCACATTCCAGGATGTCTGGCTCTAGGTGAGTGATCACACCATCGTGATTATCTTGGTCATGAAGATCTTTTTTGTACAGTTCTTCTGTGTATTCTTGCCACTTCTTAGTATCTTCTGCTTCTGTTAGGTCCATACCATTTCTGTCCTTTATTGAGCCCATCCTTGCATGAAATGTTCCCTTGGTATCTCGTATTTTCTTGAAGAGATCTCTAGTCTTTCCCATTCTATTGTTTTCCTCTATTTCTTTGCATTGATTGCTGAGGAAGGCTTTCTTATCTCTCCTTGCTATTCTTTGGAACTCTGCATTCAGATGTTTATATCCTTCCTTTTCTCCTTTGATTTTCACTTCTCTTCTTTTGCAGCTCTTTCTAAGGCCTCCCCAGACAGCCATTTTGCTTTTTTGCATTTCTTTTCCATGGGGATGGTCTTGATCCCTGTCTCCTGTACAATGTCACAAACCTCATTCCATAGTTCATCAGGCACTCTATCTATCAGATCTAGGCCCTTAGATCTGTTTCTCACTTCCACTGTATAATCATAAGGGATTTGATTTAGGTCATACTTGAATGGTCTACTGGTTTTCCCTACTTTCTTCAATTTAAGTCTAAATTTGGTAATAAGGAGTTCATGATCTGAGCCACAGTCAGCTGCTGGTCTTGTTTTTGCTGACTGTATAGAGCTTTCCATCTTTGGCTGCAAAGAATATAATCAATCTGATTTCGGTGTTGACCATCTGGTGATGTCCATGTGTAGAGTCTTCTCTTGTGTTGTTGGAAGAGGGTGTTTGCTATGACCAGTGTGTTCTCTTGGCAAAACTCTATTAGCCTTTGCCCTGCTTCATTCTGTATTTCAAGGCCAAATTTGCCTGGTACCCCAGGTTTTTCTTGACTTCTTCCTTTTGCATTCCAGTCCCCTATAATGAAAGGGACATCTTTTTTGGGTGTTAGTTCTAAAAGGTCTTGTAGGTCTTCATAGAACCGTTCAACTTCAGCTTCTTCAGAGTTACTGGTTGGGGCATAGACTTGGATTACTGTGATATTGAATGGTTTGCCTTGGAAACGAACAGAGATAATTCTGTCATTTTTGAGATTGCATCCAAGTACTGCATTTTGGACTCTTTTGTTGACCATGATGGCTACTTCATTTCTTCTAAGGGATTTCTGCCCGCAGTAGTAGATATAATGGTCATCTGACTTAAATTCACCCATTTCAGTCCATTTTAGTTCACTCACAGTGTTAAAAAGGGTCAAATGTGATTACCCTTATTTCAGAAAGACATGTTAAGGAAGAGCAGACAGATGTGATTGTAGCAATGTAGCTGCCATGGAAATCAGGCCTTTTCAACACGTAGCTCTCCAGTTCGGTCTTCCCTCATATCTCCAGTGAGCCAGGCTCAGTTCTGTTTTGACTGGTGGGTATATGCATGTGTGTACATGCTCAGGTGCGCTCACCAGGGAAGAGCAAGGGTTGCTGTGACTGTTGTCTGGCTTTCACGTATCACTTCTTTAATATGCACTGAACTAGTATGACAGCCATGGGGTGCCCTGGTAAAAGCGAAGCTCCAAAGCTGCAAGTGAATACAGTGAAGCTTAATGATCATCAAAAGCATGAGGTCTAGAATCAGACCTCCTGGTACTGAATCTCATCTCTGAAGGAAAAAAAAAAAAAAAACCGGGCTGGTATTTGCCTTGCTTAGGCTCAGTTTTCTTTAAGAGAATGGAAATGCTACCCCTTCCACTGGGAGGTTACTAAATATTCTAAATGAAATGCCTAGACCAAAGTCCAGGTCTTACTCAGGGTTAGGTGGGAGTGGCAAATAGTAATATAATCTTAAGATATACATAAAGAGCAATTCTTTACAATCGAGACATTCTGCAAATACGTAGAAATCAAAACACTAAGAAAAGGAAAAGGTGAGAGCATCTAAGAATGAGGGCAGGAAAAAGCAAAGAAAATCAGCAGCAAAAACCCTACGCTGGTGCTATTACACTAAGAGTGATGTGGAAAGCAGCCCTGACCGAGCAGCTTTTATGCCCAGACTCTGCACTGCTTCAGTGGCACTTCTTCCCGCTTCTAGAGAAGGGTCCAGCAAGTTCACTGCGTCCACGTGCTATGGAGGTTATGTAATGCGTATTTCTGGCAGGGTCGCGAGTGTGGGTGGGTATGAATGCACATACATATCTTTGCCACTCTGAGCCACATGGAAAGAAGCGGCAGTCAAGAATTTGGAGAAGACAGGGTGTCCATCAAAAGCACATGAAACAGACCACTTTCTGTCCATCTGTTACTTGCAAAGCTGAGAAGCTGTGCTCCGTTCTGTAGATCACACTTTTAAATGAGAAATGAGCAAAACTGGAATGTACTCGGAGGTGAGAGACAAGGATGGCGGAAGGACCTCAGGAAATGCTTACAAAAATGTGTAACAGCTAAAAGAAATGTGGGTGCTGGGCCTGGAGGAGGGGGGAGTTGCACTTGGCAGTTGTCTTTAAACCAAGTAAAGACACATACGTGGGATGGGGGATGGAGTCATTCTATAAAACCCTGGAACAGAAAGAGCGACAAAAAGGAGATGGAAGAAATTTGTGTGGAAATCCACACAGGAAGTTCCAAAAATGAGATGGGCTCTGGGCACCATGTTATTCATTCATTCAAGCAATACATGCATGGATGACGTGCCAGCAATCATGTCACGCAGTAGGCTGAGTGAGAAGTTTAGAGAAGTCAACTTAATTGAAAGAAATGAGTAATAGAGCTCTTAAGTTTTACCTGGGCAGATGGTCACCCAAGCTCATGACTACTTTTCCCAGCATCCCATGCAGCTAGGAATGTATTTGCAAGTATGATCACCAGGACAAGAGTGAAAGCAGCATGTACAATTCAGACCTTCTTCCCCTACACACTTTCCAGCTGGCTGGAGGACAGATACAATGGCAGGGCAGGAGCTGGGGCAACCACCTGAGATCATGAGACTTACTATACATGCAGCCTGGGTCTCTGACATTTTCACTGTATCAACATTCAATTGCTTGGGTGTAGACTATTCCATCCTGGAGGAGGGCATGGCAACTCACTCCAGTATTCTTGCCTGGAGAATCCCGAGGACAGAAGAGCCTGGTGGGCTACAGGCCATAGAGTTCCAAAGAGCCGGACATGACTGAAGCGACAGCACATACAGAGACTATTCCATGAGAATGAAATCCACTAGGCTGTTTAAATCACTGCTACTAGGGCTACTGTTATAACAGATGAACAAAAATCCAAATACAGATGCCTAGAAAAGACTGTGATTTTGTGAATGACAGACCAGTATTAGAAAATTCAAGTTTCAGAGCAAATGCAAGAACATAATTCAGTCTGTAAATTACTTAAGCATCCCTCTCAAGGGACATTCAGAATATTCAGCAGAATATGTAATGTCAGAGATTCTAATTTATATAAATACATATACATGCACACACATATATACATATATAGAACTTAATGTGATGAAAGCTGTGTTTAAGATTGATACCTTTTTTTTTTAAGCTCTAACGAGGATATGTAACTTGCATACATTTCCCCCATCACTGAGACTCAAAACACCCAGTAAAATAAGCTAAATGTTCTCACAAGTGAGGTAATTATAACTGCATGTTTGAGTCCATAAAATATTCAAGCACAAAAACACAGGTGCAGGAGTGAGAGATGGGACCCCAGGTTGACCCACATGTGGTTAACTTGCAGAGAGGAAATTTGCTTTTCCCTGGGCTTGATGGCACAGATATCTAATGGGGTGATTTTCTACAGTGGAGACTATTTTCAAACTAGCTGATCTACTGATTACATGTTTGATATAAATGCCAAAGAAAGAAAACACGGGCATCGCTGAGGAGACAAGAGGGAAATCTCTAAGATTATCTTACTACTATGGGTGAGATACAGAGTCTGAAAAACACCCTCCAAGATGGAGAGAAACAATGGGACTACAAGAGCAGCAGGAGATGGGTGACAGTGACCACTGTCAAAGGGAATCATACCTGGATGGACTCAGATGACTTCTTCCGAAAGTTTACTGCTAGCAAGTAAAGCAAGGAGTGATGTGCTGGGAAGCAATAATCAATGAGTGGCAACTATTATTAAAAGCCAATATTTGAGCTATCATTTACATTCACAGGACATTATAAGCAAAGTGTACACATACAGTTTATCCCCTCGACAATCCTGCACTGTAAACTATTAGTCTGGATGGGCATTTGACAGATTAGGAAACTAAAGCTTACAATCAATTCACAATGTAGTTAATGAGCATCTACACAGTACCGTGTACAGTTACTGTGAGCAAAAAAGGTTAAAAAAAGACAAGGTCTCTGACTTCACAGGCCAACGTTATTTCTGCAGAAAGCATGAACTTGGATCTTAGCAACATTCAGATCTGCTAGGGTGTTTAAAAATTTTTATCTTTGTTACTTTATTAGCTTAAAAAGAGCACTCATCCTACCATACAGGCTAGGGCTCCATCAATCTCCTGTCTTCTAACTCCCCTGTGTGAGGTATTTATCATCCCTGAGTGGCCTTCCTGCAGGTATTTATTTGCTTCTGGAACTCCAATCATAGAATTGCAGCAGAGGCTCTGCTCCAACACTTCTGCTTGTCTGACCACAAATCCTTAGCCATACGGGTTTCCTAATTGGCAGTCCGCTCTCCAGACAGATGGCATAACCATCCTGTACATTAGCTTCTACAAACATAAAGAAAGACAGCAAGTGAGGGGGTTGCTTCCAACTCTGATCTGGTCAAGATGAGATTTCCCCCTCAGTCTGAGAGACCGCCTGCCTCTCAGAAGATACTGAGACGAGGAAAAGAACAGGGCACGATACCCCTGGAAATCTCCAAGAGAAAGCCAATAAGATCAAAGAAACGGTGAGACAAGTCAACTAGTTCTGACCTTGTGACCAAGACTGCTGCATTGCATTCGTGACTCTGTAAATTCTGGAGTCAAATAACATGGATTAAAATCCTACCTCTTTCTCTTTCCATACAATTTCTGCAGGTCTCTTGACCTCTCTGGGCCGCCATCCCCTCAGTTATAAAATAAGACTCTAACACGGTACTATGGTGAGGAGCAGCTGTGATAAGGCAAATGAACCATGAAAACAGTGCCTTGCACGGTCAGAACTCAGCAAATGATGGGGATTAGATGTTTTTCTACTTGACCCTTTTGAAGGCTAGTGCCAAAGGCACTTGGTCAGCTCATGCTGAGAAGCTCATAATACATTTAAGTATTCATATTTTCCTACATCTTCCTCCTAGCTAAGATGCCTGAGGCTGCCAGAAATAATCACACTATTTGTGATCCTATGTTTATGCAACAGAAACGAAATGGAATTTTATGGTCGGCTGTGTTCAACACCAATGCCCACACTGGGATAATTCCATGCAGTGCTGTGTAACAAGAATTTATGCAATATCCAATCCAGAGATGCAGTTCCTGGGCCAACAAAGCTTTAGCAAACTATCAGATTTAAAAGAAAATTAAAAAAGGAGCAAGCCAGCCCCACATCTGTAGACCCCATCTTATAGCCACTTAGCAATAGCTCTTTAATTGACCTGGAGAGTAATTCTGATCTCATTCATTTAAAAGGAGGAAGCAGGTTTTGGCAGAGGAAATGCTTTCCACAACAAAATGTGTTCCAAATAGCAAAAACAAAAAGTGAAAAATCAAAAACACAAATGAAGAACAATTGCCATATTTAAGATAAAATGAATGTTGCTAATTGATAAGAAAGGACAGCAACATAGATGAGCTATGATTCAAGACTTTTAAAATGTTAGGCTGAAAGGTTTCCCTTTGGCGATAAGAACAGAACACCATGAGGTTGTTATGGTTTCACCCAACAACCTACAGGGAGTGAAACACTGAGCAGAATTTACATGGTCATCACTCTTATTTTTCTCTGGATGCTTCACGCAGCATGCTAGTTCTGTTTCCTGACCAGGGGTGGATTCTGCGCCCCCTACAGTAGAAGCTCTGATTCCTAAGCCCCAGAACACCAGGGAAGTCCCATCACAGTCATCACTCTGTAATCTCCTGGCATGCTCTTTGGTTTTGGTTTTGGGTCGGGGTGAGGGGGGATTTTACTACAAAGTACACAGCACTGACTCCATTGCTGCTTTGGTGCTCCCAAAAAATGCAATCAAGGGGGAACATAAACCTAAATACTGTCCTTCCTGGGCCAAGGGAAATGAGGACGCAGCCTGGGAAGGCAGCTCTAAGAAGAGGCAGGACCCGTACTTGGAGCAACAACCCAGCTGGAGCCAGGCACACGGCAGGCTTTCCAAAAGATCTACCGAGCTGAACTTTACCCCAGAGGAACAGCGTGGAGGACACAGTGGGCAGAACTAAGTAGGGAAGAAGCCTAGTGTCTGGGGACATGCCATCCCCTCCCAGCAGTAAACGGGAGCAAACAGCAATTTGTGCTTTTGTAATTTAGTCGCTAGGTTGTGACCAACTCTTTGGGACCCCATGGACTCATGGCCCACCAGGCTCCCCCATCCATGGACTTCTCCAGGCAAGCATATTGGAGTGGGAAGCCATTCCCTTCTCCAAGGGATCTTCCCGATCAAGGAATCGAACCTAGGTCTCCTGCTTGGCAGGCTGATTCTTTACCACTGAGCCACCCGGGAAGCCGAAATTGTGCTTAACAATAGTCTATTTATCAAATACTGTCAAGTAAAACTCCAGAAAAATGGATGCTCCTTTTTTTTTGTTTGTTTGTTTTGGCTGCACTAGGTGGCTTACAGGCTCTTACTTCCGCAGCCAGGATTGAACTCAGGACCTCAGCAATGAAAGCACACAGCACCAACCACTGGATCACTGGGGAAGTCCCGGATGTCTACTCCTTTAAACACTAACATCATTATGACGTAAATAATTTTGGGGAAAACTGTATCTATCTATTCACTAGATTTTTAAGGAGTGCTCACTCCATGAGGTGGGAGGGACAGAGGATGGGACCAGGCAAGCACATTAACTTCCTTCACAGAATTTACATTCCTGATACAAAACTGTAAAAAAAATAATTTAGAGACAGCTACAACAAGGAACAAACCTTTAAGAGAAGATACTGAGGGTGAGAAGATATTCTACTGGCAAGAACTGGGAGCAGCAACTTCAAGACATGGAGAGCAGAGACCAGGTAATGGGAGGTTAAGTCGGCAGGGAGGGGGTATGGCGGGAGCCAGATGGCAAGATTCACTGGGTACCCAGATGCCTCAGAACCTTTCCCAGCAATGCATGAAGATGGCACGCCTTCTCTTATAGGTCCCATTTGCAGTGGTTCAACAGCACTACGACCCCTATAACTTAAATTTTGCAACATCCAGAGATGATGTCCAGCCCCACATAAAAAGAATCACACAGGCCATGGTCCACTCAGAGTTTTGAGGTGTTTTGATTTTCAAAAACCCTTCAACATTCTTCCTCCAGTCTTTCTTAGAATTTGTCTCTAGCCATCTGACAAGGAAAATAGTTGTTAGGAGCCAGTCAAAAGTAAAAGGTAACTGGTAACATCCAGTCCTACACCCCAAAGTGAACTGAGGGGATCATCCTTGGGCTATTAATTCTTCACGACACTCCTGAGAAGAGAGAGGGAGATAGAGAGAGAGAGACAGATAGACAGACAGACAGACAGACAGACACACACACACACACACACACACACACACACACACACACAGAAAGAGCCACAACTCTGATCATCCAAAAATCACCAACATTCTTCCAGATGAAATTTGTTGGAACTAATTTTCTGGCATCACGGGTCAAATTTTCTTGCAAAGTCACCCTTAAAAGTAAAAACTCATATAAAACATGAAAACTAATTGATATAAATACAGATCTTCTACACTGAAATCTTTAAAAACACGCACATCTGATACAGCCAAGATGGCTGTCACCATCACTTTTTGTATGTTCGGCTGTATTTATAGATACAGTGTAGGTAGCTCCGTCTTTATCTTTCTCTATAAATACCTACACTGGCAATTGTCAACCAGATCGTGGGGAATTAAAAGCAATTTGTAGGCGTTAAAAAAAAAATACCACACTGTCTGTTATTCTATCATCAAATGTGTCAATATCTATGCACCCAGAGCAAGAAAGGGCAAAACTTTAATTAAAAGTTGATATTCTAAGAACTCTTAAAAATTAGGGTAGAAATAAATGCAAAAGAAACAAAAGAGACCATAGCAAAAATCAACAAAGCCAAAAGCTGGTTCTTTGAAAGGATAAATAAAATTGACAAACCATTAGCCAGACTCATCAAGAAACAAAGGGAGAAAAATCAAATCAATAAAATTAGAAATGAAAATGGAGAGATCACAACAGACAGCACCGAAATACAAAGGATCATAAGAGACTACTATCAACAATTATATGCCAATAAAATGGACAACGTGGAAGAAATGGACAAATTCTTAGAAAAGTACAACTTTCCAAAACTCGATCAGGAAGAAATAGAAAATCTTAACAGACCCATCACAAGCATGGACATTGAAACTGTAATCAGAAATCTTCCAGCAAACAAAAGCCCAGGTCTAGACGGCTTCACAGCTGAATTCTACCAAAAATTTAGAGAAGAGCTAACACCTATCCTACTCAAACTCTTCCAGAAAATTGCAGAGGAAGGTAAACTTCCAAACTCATTGTATGAGGCCACCATCACCCTAATACCAAAACCTGACAAAGATGCCACAAAAAAAGAAAACTACAGGCCAATATCACTGATGAACATAGATGCAAAAATCCTTAACAAAATTCTAGCAATCAGAATCCAACAACACATTAAAAAGATCATACACCATGACCAAGTGGGCTTTATCCCAGGGATGCAAGGATTCTTCAATATCCGCAAATCAATCAATGTAATACACCACATTAACAAATTGAAAAATAAAAACCGTAAGATTATCTCAATAGATGCAGAGAAAGCCTTTGACAAAATTCAACATCCATTTATGATAAAAACTCTCCAGAAAGCAGGAATAGAAGGAACATACCTCAACATAATAAAAGCTATATATGACAAACCCACAGCAAACATTATCCTCAATGGTGAAAAATTGAAAGCATTTCCTCTGAGGTCAGGAACAAAACAAGGGTGCCCACTTTCACCATTACTATTCAACATAGTTTTGGCCACAGCAATCAGAGCAGAAAAAGAAATAAAAGGAATCCAAAATGGAAAAGAAGAAGTAAAACTCTCACTGTTTGTAGATGACATGATCCTCTACATAGAAAACCCTAAAGACTCCACCAGAAAATTACTAGAGCTAATCAATGAATATAGTAAAGTTGCAGGATATAAAATCAACACACAGAAATCCCTTGCATTCCTATACACTAATAATGAGAAAATAGCAAGAGAAATTAAGGAAACAATTCCATTCACCATTGCAACGAAAACAATAAAATACTTAGGAATATATCTACCTAAAGAAACTAAAGACCTATATATAGACAACTATAAAACACTGGTGAAAGAAATCAAAGAGGACACTAATAGATGGAGAAATATACCATGTTCATGGATTGGAAGAATCAATATAGTGAAAATGAGTATACTACCCAAAGCAATTTATAGATTCAATGCAATCCCTATCAAGCTACTAACGGTATTCTTCACAGAGCTAGAACAAATAATTTCACAATCTGTATGGAAATACAAAAAACCTCGAATAGCCAAAGCTATCTTGAGAAAGAAGAATGGAACTGGAGGAATCAACCTACCTGACTTCAGGCTCTACTACAAAGCCACAGTCATCAAGACAGTATGGTACTGGCACAAAGACAGAAATATAGATCAATGGAACAAAATAGAAAGCCCAGAGATAAATCCACACACATATGGACAGCTTATCTTTGACAAAGGAGGCAAGAATATACAATGGATTAAAGACAATCTCTTTAACAAGTGGTGCTGGGAAAACTGGTCAACCACTTATAAAAGAATGAAACTAGAGCACTCTCTAATACCATATACAAAAATAAACTCAAGATGTATTAAAGATCTGAACGTAAGACCAGAAACTATGAAACTCCTAGAGGAGAACATAGGCAAAACACTCTCTGACATACATCACAGCAGGATCCTCTATGACCCACCTCCCAGAATATTGGAAATAAAAGCACAAATAAACAAATGGGACCTAATTAAACTTAAAAGCTTCTGCACAACAAAGGAAACTATAAGCAAGGTGAAAAGACAGCCTTCAGAATGGGAGAAAATAATAGCAAATGAAGCAACAGACAAACAACTAATCTCAAAAATATACAAGCAACTCCTACAGCTCAATTCCAGAAAAATAAATGACCCAATCAAAAAATGGGCCAAAGAACTAAATAGACATTTCTCCAAAGAAGGCATACAGATGGCTAACAAACACATGAAAAGATGCTCAACATCACTCATTATCAGAGAAATGCAAATCAAAACCACTATGAGGTACCATTTCACACCAGTCAGAATGGCTGCGATCCAAAAGTCTACAAATAATAAATGCTGGAGAGGGTGTGGAGAAAAGGGAACCCTCTTACACTGTTGGTGGGAATGCAAACTAGTACAGCCACTATGGAGAACAGTGTGGAGATTCCTTCAAAAACTGGAAATAGAACTGCCTTATGATCCAGCAATCCCACTGCTGGGCATACACACTGAGGAAACCAGAATTGAAAGAGACACGTGTACCCCAATGTTCATCGCAGCATTGTTTATAATAGCCAGGACATGGAAGCAACCTAGGTGTCCATCAGCAGATGAATGGATAAGAAAGCTGTGGTACATATACACAATGGAGTATTACTCAGCCATTAAAAAGAATACATGTGAATCAGTTCTAATGAGGTGGATGAAACTGGAGCCTATTATACAGAGTGAAGTAAGCCAGAAAGAAAAACACCAATACAGTATACTAATGCATATATATGGAATTTAGAAAAATGGTAACAATAACCCTGTATACGAGACAGCAAAAGAGACACTGATGTATAGAACAGTCTTTTGGACTCTGTGGGAGAGGGAGGGGTGGTTGATTTGGAAGAATGGCATTGAAATACGTATAATATCATATATGGAATGAGTTGCCAGTCCAGGTTTGATGCACGATACTGGATGCTTGGGGCTGGTGCACTGGGACGACCCAGAGGGATGGTATGGGGAGGGAGGAGTGAGGAGGGCTCAGGATGGGGAACACATGTATACCTGTGGCGGATTCATTTCCATATTTGGCAAAACCAATACACTACTGTAAAGTTAAAAAAAAAAAAAAAGATATTCTATTACTGATAACTCAATGCCCTTTTATTGAGTAGAAACTGGGATACATGAATCTGTTCCCATAGGATACATACCGAAAGAAAATAAAAACCAGGCAGTTCAAATTGTATGTATGAAGACGTCAATGCTGTTCAAGGTCAAAAGGATGTCACTTTGCAAAGAACCCACCCATCTTTCTCCTCAGACACTGCAGCCGAAGGGCCAGAGTAGCCGTGATACCTGCACAGAGTCTGCAGACATGGGGCTCATGTAGTGCCTGAACAACAACCTGTGCCTCATTTTTCAAATGCACTTTTGTTCATCGCAGGTCACAACTGTAATGGGCAGAGCAATTTAATTCATCACCTTTTGGGCAGGGATCCACACTGAAAAACCCACATCCAGAGGACAATTTGGCTCAATTAATGGGCTTTTCTCAGAGGACATTCACGATGAAAAGCATATGGAACCAGAATAGTGTGTTCTTTTTACAATGAAATGTTGACTTCCAGTCTGGGAAAGGAATGCTACAACTAAATATGGGTTCGTTGGAAAATCACTGAATTAACAGAATGTGGGTTTGTTGGAAAATCACTGAATTAATAAATAGAATATGGCCAAAGAAATCTTGCAAAGTCCCTCTTGTAAACCAATGTTATTTTAAAAAACTTAAACATAGGGCTTCACAATACACCAGGAATATATTTAGAAAACTCTCAGTATAAGAAAAAGAAAAATCTCAGTCTGCTTTCCCTAAAGAGAGAACAAGTTCTACGAAACAATGAGGTTCAGAAGTCTCATGCTTATTACGTTAGAAAACAATGCTTTTTCCCTGTGATGTGTGGCATCCCGGACATGCTTTTGGTAATGTCATAAATGCCACGCGAAAGAACAAAAGCTCAGAGACAGAGCACTCGGTTCTGGTTATGACACCGCAAGGTTTCTCAACAGCAGCAGCATTAGTATTTCACACTCGCTGGTGTATGTGTGTGGCGGGGGCGGGGAGGGGGTCCTGTCCTGGCCGGGTAGAGCATCCCCAGCCTCTACCCACTAAGCGCCAGCAGCAACATCCCTCCCTATTCTGATAACCACAAATGTCGCCATTGCCAAATGTCTTCAGCGGGGCAAGAAAGAAATAAGAAAATCACCTTAAACTGAGAAGACTGTACTACTGCAATCACACTGTTTTATACTTAAATGTCACTTGATTACATCTGAAGACTGTCACAATTCAGTTAGATACCTTTATAAAAACATATCAAGCCTGAAAAGAGATAAGGCATTTTCAGCCTCCCTATCTCCAACATCTTTGTAATCTGTAACTTTTTGAACAGAAGGAAAAACTAAAATGAAAAAAAAAAAAGAAAAAGAAACCACCAGTGTCTTGGTCTTCTCCTACTCTTATTATCACAGAGGTGATTAAAAAAAAAAAAAAAAGGCTTACGTTGTATGGAGACTACGAAACAACATCCTATCGTGTTAAAGCTCATAAACTTCAGTAACTGGGTCTAGGAAACATTGGTCCCCTTCCTGAAAGATAAATTCCCTCCTCTTGCAGTCTTCACACCTGCTATGATTTTTCTTTCAATAAATTCATGTAATTTAATCTGCCCAATAGAAAGTCAGGGATTAAAAAGAAAGGGATAAGGAGGCAAAACGACAAGTTTAATTTGGAAAATATGACTGGGTTTCCGTCTGTGTTCACTTGAGATGGAAAATGGTCGCATCCCGTGTGGTTCACATCTACATGCCCCTTGCCACCTCTGGTCTTCCTGAGCTCTCATGGTGGAGCTGCCTCATAGAAGGGGAGACCAGGCATGCTACGTCAGCATGCCTCCAAGGCTTCTGGGGTATGCTCTCAGGGGAAAGAAGGGGAAAGAGAGTCCAGAGACAACAGCATAAGCAGCAGGGTGCGGGCATTAGGGTGAGCTATGCACCTCTGCGTTGTCCTCCACTGAGAAATGAACTGTGTCACTGAACCTCTCGCCTCATACTCCTTACAGCAGAAGAAGGATGGCTAGTAATCTATCACCTGGCTAATTTATCTTCCTCCACAACTACATGGCAAACTCTCCATCAAAATCAGATGCGTGGCTGACGGAGAAAGAACACCCAAGGTACAGAGGGCTT
Organism: Bos javanicus; assembly: GCF_032452875.1. Classification (NCBI taxonomy): domain Eukaryota; kingdom Metazoa; phylum Chordata; class Mammalia; order Artiodactyla; family Bovidae; genus Bos; species Bos javanicus. Next base: position 39,467,888 of record NC_083889.1, read on the forward strand.
CTGAAAGAGCCCTCTCCCACGACCTCCCAGACCCCTTCTCTTTGAGTACAAGTACAGCAACAGCGCTTTGAAAAGTGAAAACACCCAACTTCACCAAATAATGATGAGATCTTTATAGACGAATCTTATCTCCTGTTTCTATTAAATGTAAACAACCGCTGGTACAAGAGGAAGATAATCCAATTTATAAACCACAGAAATGACACAACTTGAAAGGAGGCCTCAACTTTATAAAGCAAGGAAATCCTATAGTGAGCTTTTAAACCTAACAGACAAACCACACGAAACACAGCTCCAGGGTTATTTTGTCCCGGTCATGCTCAAAAGGCATCAGTTTGCAGACTCAGATGGTTAGCAGCAAACCACAGCCAGTTCCCAAATGAATTCATGTACTTCTCAGAACCCAGCCAGCACTGCGGCATAAATGGGATAGAGGGCTTCTGGCCGACACTCATGGCCAAGTTCATCCTGTTTCAACGGTACAGGATATAACCCTTCTCCAAACACCCAAGTGGGAGACTTGCCCGCTTGGCAAAGCCAGTCTTCAACAGGCCTCTCCCCACACTGAGCTCCCAAAGCACACAGGCTAATGGAATTCCAAGGGTCAGTTGAGTTCTGCCTTAGAATGTGGGGCGAGTCTTACAAAGATGACAACAGGCACAGACCTGCTGTCCGGATCTGACAGATGTACCAGGAGGCCAACCATATTTCCAGTTAGGCAGGCTTTAATTTCCTGGGGAAACTCTCAGCATTTTGAACAGAAGAAAGCTAGAAAAAAAATCAATTTTTTTTTTCTTCATGCCTGGGACACTAACATGCCTACCTATGGAAAAGATCAAACGAACAGAACAAAAAATAGAAACAGAATCCTGAAATGCAATTCAGCTGCTTAACTGTGGAGCTTCCTGTCGTCAAAAATAGAATCCAGACACTTGATGGTCATATGAATTCATGCAGTGACCTGTCATGAAAGATGGCAAATTATTTTCAAGATAAAAGCTAGACACGGCATGTCACCTGTATGCACTATAATGTGGCTCAAAACAGACGCAATGACAATGTCTACAAATCTTGCTTTATTCTCTCTACTTTGTTTTTATTTTCAATCCCATACCACCATGAACACTGCTAGGACTTCCTGGGGAGAAGGAATGAGATAGGTCTTCTAAATAACTGTGGTCCACTTTGAACACTGAACACCATAAAAAGTACTAAGAGTTTAAATGCAGAATAACATTATAAACTGGAATTACAAGAGCACATTCAGGTGCTTAATTGGGAGCCGAGGTGAGATTCACCAACCACAACCACTCATTCCACTCCATCGCCCACTCTTGGTTTAACCATCCGGCCTTTTTTGACCCTGTACATCTGTACCTCTCCAACGTGAAAGTGTCTGCAAACCACCTGAGGCTCTTGTTTTAAAGCAGTTTCTATTCTGATTCTGGGTGAGGTGCCAAGTCTTGCACTTCCAACAAGCTTCCAGGAGATGCCGATGCCCTTGGTCCAAAGATCAAGCTGTGCACAGCCGGGAGCTCGGTAACTCTGGAAACACTGTGGGCTCCCTACTGGCAGCCTTCTCTGTCTTATCGAAGAGCGGCAACCTAATGAACCTGAGGGCTGAGTCAGGCTGGAGCCAACCCAGTCCCAGGAACTGGAGTCCTCTCTGATAGAAATGGGTGTAGGGCAGGCACAGGGTCCAGCTTGAGCCAATGATTTTTATGGGGAAGTCAGCTGGACTTCCCTCCCAGCTTCACTCCTGCGAAAGCCTCTGCCATGTGAGTCTGGGCTACAGGGGGCCGAGGGAACCATCTGAAAGCCAAGGACAGAGGTGAAAGGGCATGTACAGAAGACCACAAATAAAAGGTCACAAAGCTATGAGCCACAGGCCAAATCCAGACTGCCATCTGTTTTTGTAAATAAAGTTTTATTAGAGCAGAACCATGCCCATACGTCTACTGTTTATGGTTAGGTTTATGCCTCAGTGACAAAGATGAGAAGTTGCAGCAGAGGCCATATGGTTCTCCAAGCCTCAGGTGTTTATAACCAGGCCCTCTTCGGAAGAATTTTGCTGACCCCTGGCCTAGATCGTTAAATCAACTCCCCATATGCTTCATCCCATCCTGCATTTCACCAGCGTGACTGTTTCAATAGTTTCCTCCCCTGCTGGACAATAAACTCCTTAGCTATCTTGTTTACTACTATCTGCCAGTTCTGAGCACAGTACCAGGCCCATAGGGGCTGCGCAGGGAGTTGTGAAATTTGTAATTAAGCTCCAATGTTTTAATCAAGATATCTGCAAGTTTGTGCTCCTTTCTCTGGCTCTTCAATATTCAGTGTTTAGACTATGCTAAAAATGACAGTTCTTAATATAACCTCCTATTAATAGCAATAACCTGCTTTTCATCCTCCACAAATACCACTTCCTTCCTCTCCGATCAGTTACAGGCAGGACAGAATGGGGCTGCCAAATCCGGTCTCACTGTATCCAGAAGCAATACAGCCTGGGGCCTGGAAGTCCAGGTCAGAATTTGCATGATCGCCAGTCCCACGGCCAACAGCAGGATGGACGGCCCGCTCTCCAGCCAACTGGAGTCCACAGAAGAGAGAACACACAATAGCAGGCAGCCTTCTGTGAGCCCAAGAGGAAACATAAATTTTGAATAAAGGAAGAAACGGAAAAAGAAGTAGGAGATCCCAGGATGATAAAAGGCCCAACTTCCTACAGCAAAAGAGCTACCAGAGGATATCTTACAGAGGACTCTGAACATTATGATATAAGTATCTTGTTGCAAAATGCTATGATGGAAATGGATGGTTACTAGTTATTTTCAAAGATAACAAGTTTTCTTGACAGAATTAGCAGTTGATACATTCCTTTTACTGTATTTTTGTAGCCTAATACCACAATGATGAAGAAGGAAAAAAACAAAGCAAATCAAAAATCATGCAGTATAGAGCTGGAAGTTGGCTAGAGTTCCTGCTTAGGGATGGGGGTAAATAATTTGGCCTCAGTTTTCTAATCCATAAAATAGACATAATACTAACACTTCTCTTACACATTTGTTGAGGTGAATACTCAATAGATGGTAGCGATATATCATTGCTCATATTTTTAAAGTAAAGAACACATAGAAATCATTGAATACATTACCTAGCAACCTTTATCTTTTAAAAATTTTACTTCTATCTTTCCTTACACACTGTTGACATTATCAAAAAGGAGTCTCCCCCACCCTGTATTATATACCTATGCCTGAAAAGTTATTACAAGTAATATATAGTTTTTTTTTTAATTGGAGTATAGATGTTTTAAAGTCTTATTAGTTTCTACTGGACAACATGAATCAGCTGTAAGGATACATATATCCACTTCCTCCCGAGCCTCCCTCCCACCTCCCAATCCCACCCCTCTGGAATCAGCCCTGGGATTTCTTTGGAAGGAATGATGCTAAAGCTGAAACTCCAGTACTTTGGCCACCTCATGCGAAGAGTAGAGTCGTTGGAAAAGACTCTGATGATGGGAGTGATTGGGGGCAGGAGGAGAAGGGGACGACAGAGGATGAGATGGCTGGATGGCATCACTGACTCGATGGACATGAGTCTGAGTGAACTCCAGGTGTTGGTGATGGATAGGGAAGCCTGGTGTGCTGCGATTCATGGGGTCGCAAAGAGTCGGACACAACTGAGCGACTGAACTGAAGGTCATCACAGAGTATGGAGGTGAACTCCCTGTGCTATACAGCAGCTACTCACCAGCTATCTATTTTATACATGGTGGTATATATACGTCAACGTTACTCTCCCAATTTGTCCCACCCGTCTCAGTAATATACAATGGATCATTAATCTATGGCAGGCTATGTCTCAATATTCTTCCTCAAAGAAACGTGAATAAGAAATAGACAGTTTCGATATGAGGCCTTTCCTTTTAGGAGAAGGTTGGCAGCTTCACTCAGGAAGTAAAGACATACCCAGGAACAGCAAATATCATGTATCTTTGAGCCCACTGCTAGCACTACTCTAAAGCCTTTATTTCTCATTACACAGCTCAGAGTCACAACCTAAGCACCTTCAAGACACAAGCTTAGTTTTGTGATGTTTAGGGGAAAGGAAGTGTTTTAAGCTAAAGTTTATGAAATGGACTGAGCTGATACGCCAGCATTAAGTAACAAATGTAATCAGTTCCCACTAAACTCTAGGCACTAAGAAAATGTGGTTCAAAGGGTTAAGTTCTAAGAGTGGAACCTGGTAATAATGGCTGGTGGGATAATTTCTCTGAAGACAATTAAAGGAAGTACAGAAAATGACACAGAGCAGACAGGAGTACTATCCTACAGGGGCTTATGGGCAGGCTTTCCTGGGAAGGTGAAGTTTGAACAGAGACAAGAACTGACTGAAAGAGTAAGTTCTGTGCCCTGTGGTGAAGGTCAGGGTACAGGGTCAAGAGGGAAACATGCTCCAGACAGGAAAGAGTAAGTGCAGGCTAGTGAGTCTGTTCCAAAGATGGGTTCTCCTTGGGTCCCAGGACAATAACACACAAACTTACTCACTCACTACTCACTCACTCACTCCAGCTGCAGCCCGTGGGATCTAGTTCCCTGGCCAGGGATCGAACCTGAGCCCTCTGCATTGGGAGTGCCGGGTTTCAGCCACTGGACCACCAGGGAAGTCCCAAAGGTAACAACTTTTTATTCAAAAATGTTGCTTTCCTGGATTCCCCTGGTGGCCCAATAGTTAAGATCCAGCTCTGCCAATGCAGGAGGTGAGGGTTAGATCCCTGGTAAGGGAACTGAGATCCCACGTGCTGCATGGCAAAAAGTTTTTTTTTTTTTAAAGTTGCTTCTTATACTAGGTGAGTGGGTAGTGTTCAAAGATAAACTGAAGCATTAAAAAAATTTTAAGAGTTTATTTAATCAAGAGTCAACTCATATAGGACGATATTTACTGGCAGGAGCTGAGGAGAGACTTTCATAGAGAAAAAGTAGAAACAAAATAAGGAGATTACTGATTGGTTGAAGCCCAGCAAGTTGTTTGTGATTGGTTGGTGTTAGGTGTCAATTTCATAACCCTGAGGCATGTGCAGGTTTGGCTTTGGGTTCGCTACACAGGCCACTAGGGCATCAGCGCCACCTCAGTCTCATGGCCTCCTGGTTTAATTAACATGACAGTCGAGTGGTGGGTAAGTAGGTCCATGAATAAGTGAAATTTGGGTATGATCTGGTTCTTTACTGGCTTTCTAGTTGCTGCGGCATACACTAAAACTAACCATTTAACCATTCTCTAGGTTTCCTGCTATTTCTATTACATCCCTTCCTTTGGGAAGGCCTATAGCACTCTCCCAAGTGACCACACGCAACCAGTCACATCTGCATTTCTTTCCAACCCCTTCCACACAGCACCTGGAATGCAGCAAGAGAAGTGATTATCTGTCAACCAGACTTCCTTTAAAAACATTCCCTTTGCAGCTCCAAAGCCTTGGTTACCAAGGACAGCGCCCTTCTGGTTCGGGTCTCTAATTTCAAAAGCAGGCGATCACAAGAATTACAAGCACCAATGCCCTGACCTTTCGGGAGCATTTCCACCACTGGGGACCAAGTGAAAAACCAACTCACCTATTATAGTGTGGGAGCAGACTGCAAAATTTCCCAGTCCCATTCTCACAGCCGTAGAGTTCTCCTCAAGAAGTCATTAACAGCATTTACAGAAGGATAAAAGGATATTTAGAGAACTGGGCTTTCCCCAGGAAATGAAGTAGCTTTTTGACTCACAGTATAAAAGAAATCAATGAGAATCAGTTGGCCAGCGATATAAAGTATATGTTAGACAAAAAGAAAGGAGAGGTAGAGAGAGATGGTTTAAATCACTGCCATATTCAGGGGATGGCAGGGCATTTCCCGCTCCTGCCCTCCCATCCATTCATGGTGACTAATTCAAGTACAGCCTTTTCAAAACCTTAAAGGGGCAGAGGACTCTATTCCAGATATCTTCCTTGTCCGTGTGACTTCTGAGTTCACAGCTGAGACAGACAGACATTTGTGGATTTTACTAAAGGCATATGGCATTTACATACTATTTCCTATCTTCTCTATTCTTTGTACAGAGGGATGTTACACTCCTCATTAGATGAAGCTGGGAAAGATTCATTGCTATCTCTCTAGCTGGTATATCACACAACTAAAAAATGATAGAGCTGAATAACAAATCCAGGTTTTTTAGGAGGACCATGATGCATCCGAGGGTAATTAAAAATAAATACATTAATAAAAATATTTATCTCCAGTCAAAAATTGACTTCTTCCTCATTTGTAACCTGATGAGTAGAAATACATCTGTGTCCTCACATCATCATTTAGGAACAACTTTTCTTTCCAAGTGAGTCTCCCAACAATGCACCGCCCTTCGCTGTTGACATCAAAATTTCTGCCCACAAACCGACCACCATACCTAGAAACCGCCGTTCTCGATGCACCCAATGCAGAGACTTTCTGTCAAGCTTCTTTCTTGAATCATGTCTCTAGCACACTGCCTCTATACTCATCCTTCCCTGCTTCTCATTCATCACTGGCCAAGCTATAGGAGGGGAAATACAGGAGTTAAACCAGGGGTCCCCAACCACCTGGATACAATGCCTGATGATCTGAGGTGGAGCTGAAATAATACTAATAGAAATAACATGCACAATTCAGTGTAATGTGCTTGAATACTCCCAAAACCACCCCCAGCCCCATCCATGGAAAAACTGTCTTCCACAAAACTGGTCCCTGATGCCAAAAAGGTTGGAACTGCTGCTATAAACTGCTTATTAGTCAAATTTTTCCTGCCTCAATTTTACTGATCACGAAAGCTGCATTATGTCTTTTCTCAGGGTGTGATCACCTCCTGGATCAATATCTGTTTGGGTTCTGGACTTCAATCTGAAAAGCAACCTTAATTAAACAGCCCTTGTGAGCAAGACACACATAACCGCTATTTGAAGAGGTGTTTGTGGAGCTCTCGGGATCCTCCCAATATTAACACATCCAGAGAAAGTTTGTACGAGGAAAGTGTGTTACCAGACTTCATGCATGGCTCACACCAAGGCAGGGTGTCATTCTAGCAAGACGCAGAGAACCTGCAAGACGAAGAAGATGAGTTGGGCACAGAGAGACTGCCAGGCAACGTGGCATGTTCATCCCTTAAACACTCCATTTCATTCCAAGGTACCCGAACGATAATAGACTTTATTCTAATTGGATTGTCTGCAATGAGCCAATTTAAGTGCTAAATGCTGCGAATTATTCAGCCTGACATAGCAATGCACTGATGTGAGCCGCTGCAGGGCAGAAGGTTTGTGGAAAGTGTAAGTTCCTGAGGCATAAGGAGGCGCCTCGCACATCTAACTTGGCAGACCTCCACCGCAGATTCAGACTGTCTGCACAGCTGCAGGGGACCAAGAAAGCATCGGCTGCCACCTTGACCCCAAACACATCTGCCATCAGCCCGGACGGCTGATTCCATAGTCTCACTGGGGCAAAGGCAGGTCAAAGGCTTAAAAGGAGAACGACCGGCTCAGAACACAAGGAAAGATTTTCCACAGGAAAGGGCATCCTTCACCATCACTCTGGGTTCTGTTATTTTCACATCACATTTTCAGAATTTAAAAACATTTTTAGACTTAAATTTTTAAATTTAAGAACGTTTAAACTCATCAGGGTATTGGCTAGAGGTTTAAAATTAATGTTTAAAAGCTTGAGATTTGGAATGGAAATGGATCCATCACATGCCAAGGCAAGTTACTTAATACTTCTATACTTCAGTTTCTTCATTTAAAAAAATGGGCATGATAAAAGTGTCTATACTGCTATAGACTAGGATGAAGATTTAAATATATATAGGGATTCTAACATGTATGGAGCCTAACATAAGCTAGTCATTAAAATGTACAGTATATATACACAAATATATAATATACAGATGTATAAGGTATATATTATCTACAGAAACATATAATAGCAATTACATGGGAGTTTTCTCCAAAAACAGACTTAAAGAGAAATAACTAGACAACATCTACAGAACTCCATCTGGAACCTAAATGATCACTATTTCATGTTACAGGACACAAAAGAAAGTGCCTGATTTGAACAGGAGATTTTCTTCTCAACACAGTTCTGTCATAGCTTCTCCTGTAGAATTTATTTATGAAAAACACTGGAGAGTGAGGTCAAAATAGATGGTCTCTAGGGTGCCACTTAGCACTAAAATTAGGATTTTCAAAATCAATTTATAACTATAATAATCTTCTAACTAAAATGATTTCCAACACTGCCCTAGTTCTGAATCAAGCTATATTTTCATGAAATACTATGGCTCTCTATACAGAGCCCAAAGGAAGTCTAGGTCATGGTAAAAACTCAATTTACAAATGCCAACAACAACAACAAAATACAGAGCCAGCTTTTAATGGCTCAAGAAAAGAATGTTCCTTCAGTTTCCTGACTAAAGGGTTAATTAAAATTTCTTCCATGTCAAACGCAACTGATTCAACTTGGGCTGAGGGATTGAAGTGCCATAATATTCCTATCTGACTTAACAGCACTTTCTGTATATATTCTATTCATAAGGATCAACAGTTGAATAGTTTACTTGACAATTTTCCCCTTATATGTGCTAAGTCACACAAACCTAGACACGTTCATTCAAGAATGGGCTGTGATTATTTGTGCTGTTCTCTTAGGAGCTGTGAAAGCAACCTAAGCTACCTTAAATTCAGAGTCACTACGTGGGATTTCCTATATTATTCAGATTTGTGTGTGTGTCTGTGTGCACTCGCCTAGTCATGTCTGACTGTTTGCAATCCCATGGACTGTAGCCTACCAGGCTCCTGTCCATGGAATTTTCCAGGCAAGAATATTGGAGTGGGTTTTCATTTCCCACTCCAGGGGGTCTTCCTGACCAAGCAATGGAACCGCATCTCTTTTGTCTCTGGCACTGGCAGGCAGATTCTTTGCCACTGTGCTACATTCAGTTTCAGGTATTTGACTTTAAATCAAATGATAATATGAATGAAGCTTGGTAAACTCTAATATCAATAACCTCAGATACGCAGATGACACCATCCTTATGGCAGAAAGTGAAGAGGAACTCAAAAGCCTCTTGATGAAAGTGAAAGAGGAGAGTGAAAAAGTTGGCTTAAAGCTCAACATTCAGAAAACGAAGATCATGGCATCGGTCCCACCACTTCATGGGAAATAGATGGGGAAATAGTGGAAACAGTGTCAGACTTTATTTTGGGGGCTCCAAAATCACTGCAGATGGTGACTGCAACCATGAAATTAAGAGACGCTTACTCCTTGGAAGGAAAGTTATGACCAACCTAGATAGCATATTCAAAAGCAGAGACATTACTTTGCCAACAAAGGTTCGTCTAGTCAAGGCTATGGTTTTTCCTGTGGTCATGTATGGATGTGAGAGTTGGACTGTGAAGAAGGCTGAGCACCCAAGAACTGATGCTTTTGAACTGTGGTGTTGGAGAAGACTCTTGAGAATCCCTTGGACTGCAAGGAGATCCAACCAGTCCATTCTAAAGGAGATCAGCCCTGGGATTTCTTTGGAAGGAACGATGCTAAAGCTGAAACTCCAGTACTTTGGCCACCTGATGTGAAGAGTTGACTCATTGGAAAAGACTCTGATGCTGGGAGGGATTGGGGGCAAGAGGAGAAGGGGACGCCAGATGAGATGGCTGGATGGCATCACTGACTCGATGGACCTGAGTCTCAGTGAACTCCGGGAGTTGGTGATGGACTGGGAGGCCTGGCGTGCTGCGATTCATGGGGTCACAAAGAGTTGGACACGACTGAGCGACTGACCTGATCTGAAACTCTAATAACATCTCCTAAGATGTAGTGCTCTCGTTGAAAAATTAAGTTCAATTTCCAGACTATCTGAAAAATAACACTCCCTGAACTGGTGGGGCTGGGGTTGGGGAGTTCCTATTAAGCCTCACTCAGCAAAGTCCAAAACTATAGCTTCTGAAGAAGGATTCACAAACTTTGCTGTGCTAATCTCTAGAAATAGTCCAAGGAATAATAAGATGATGACAAATAAGATATATTCTGCAGCTCTATCTACAGAATAACGCCTTCCTGCAAGTCGAAGCCGTCTCTTGCTGATAACGGTAAAGAAACACAAATACATTAATCAGGATTTCAGTTCAACTCCCCCACCACCGCCATGCTCCAGCCAATGAGAGAAAAATGAGAGATATTCTGAAATAATCTGTAAACACGGAACAACCAAGTGGTTGAGAAAGACTGCCTTCCTTCAGAACACGCTGCAAGGACAGGGAAGGCAGGGTTAATCTACAGAGCTCTTTATCTTAAAATGCATTTTAAAATTCTGTCCACATAAAAATTATTTTGTAGGAAACAGATTTTCATTTTAAAAGAGTTAATCTAGTCATGTTTAATGAAACCAAAATGAATCCCTTATAAAGCCTGCATCTTCTTCCCCACCCTTTCCCTCCTCCTCTTCAGGGCAGAGGTAGCAATAAGGTACACACTTCCTTATCTCTCTAGCGTCAGTCGCTCTGCTGCTGCTGCTGCTGCTAAGTCGCTTCAGTCGTGTCCGACTCTGTGCGACCCCATAGACAGCAGCCCACCAGGCCCCGCCGTCCCTGGGATTCTCCAGGCCAGAACACTGGAGTGGGTTGCCATTTTCTCCTCCAATGCATGAAAGTGAAAAGTGAAAGTGAAGTCGCTCAGTCGTGTCCGACTCTTACCGACCCCATGGACTGCAGCCTACCAGGCTCCTCCATCCATGGGATTTTCTAGGCAAGAGTACTAGAGTGGGGTCCATTGCCTTCTTCCGTCATTCGATCAGTCATGTCCAAATCTTTGCAATCCCATGGACTGCAGCTCTCCAGGCTCCTCTGTTTATGGAATTCTCCAGGCAACAATATTGGAGCAGGAAGCCATTCCCTTCCTCCAGAAGATCTTCCCGACCCAGAGATCGAACCCAAGCCTCCCACATTTCGGGCAGATTCTTTACCGTATGAATCACTAGGGAAGCCCTATCTTTGTATAACTCATTTAAATACTAAGGTAACACATCTTTTCTTGAGGATCCATCTTTTACTTGGTATTAAGCTAGGAAGAAGATTGAGCTAATAAAATCAGGCAGGTAGTTCACTCCAAAGAAGAAAGACACTCATGTCATTTCAGAACAACATCTTTATTCATGATGATAAAGCTGGTTCTGACTTAGGAACAATACTATCAGATGCTTAAACAGGAAAACAAGGGGATGGGCAGATACCTCCCTCCTACACGGCTGTCTTTACAGCAGGAAAAGAGACCTCGACAATGATGACAACCAGATGGCAACAAACTGCCGAACAGAGCTGAGCGTCCCCAACACGGGTCTATAAAATGAGCAAGGAGCAGAAATCTCAAATCCCTGCAGGCACTGATTTGAACTGGGTCTTAGAGTGAAAGACTCATCTTCAAGAACATCAATGAACCTTATATCTGATTCCAACGCAAAATCACAAAGAAATGATATGTCAAGTAACTCCTTCCAACACAAGAAAAGTGGGTCAGAGGACTTTAAAAGCCAGGTATCAGTGGTATCTTTATCTTGACCTTCATCCGATTTCTGATCCTAATGTCTGTGACAGAACCATCTGCCTGAGACCTGATCCACTGAAGATGGGGACTAAAATGCCTCCGAAGAGAAGCAAGGCAGCTCCACCACCCCCGTCTCTATTCAGAGAGGGAATAAACCGGAGCCTTTGTGCTCCCCCACGGTGAAATATACCCAATTAGCCTGGAAAAAGAGGAAGTTTTCTTTCTGTTATAGCATAGACACAAAAGGAAACTCTCTAGCAGACTTGGGCTAATCTCTGAGAGCTGAACTTTTCTTTTAAGACCATAGCTCTCATTTTACATGGCTTTGAAAAACACCAGACATTCCCAGTGGTGACAAGAAAGCACTGGGAAGAACTGAAAGCTGAGAGCCTTCCCTCAGAGGTTAGGAACATAACGGAGGACACTGATTTGAACTTAGATGAACAGGACAACAAGAATCGAGTCAAGGTGTTAACTTATTGAGGAATATGCTATAAACAGAAAAACAAACAAAAAAGTCCAGACCACTGGGTATCCCTTCTTGTAGGATCATGAAAGCAAGACTGCAGAAAGACAAAGGAAAAGAAACCCTGATAGAAATGCCCAGAAAACTCTTAGCAACTGCTGACATCACATATCTGTAGGGTGGCTATACCTTCACACAGTATATTTGTATGAGGTGGGGAAGGTGCTCCTTGCTCTGAAATGAGGCCCTCATCTGCCCCTGGGCATTGCTCCTGTACAATGAACATCCTGCCCAGCTGCCAACGGCAGCGCTTCCTTCACATGTAAAAGTCCATGTTATTTTCAGCCTGAGAGAAATCAGTAAAGAGAAAAGAAACTAGAAGAAAAAGAAATATTTTTAAATGGTGGGAAAAAAAAATAACTTCAAACTTAACCATCAAGCTCTGACTTGTTTCAAATCCACGTAGTCCGTTTCCTCCCGGTAACCCAAAATACCCTTAGCAAACCACTCTTGGAATAACTCTAGGCTCTGCATAATTTAAATGCTTTAGAAGAAACCCCTGACTGCATGGAGAATAAAGAAATGCCAACCTCCCAAACCTAGCTCCCAATTGACAAGAATAAGGGGAATTAAATATCAAAACTATGCAGATTATTCAAGTATATCAAACAAAAAGGCAAAGATCAAAAAAACAACCATGAAAGTTCTGGAAAAGACTGCCAGTCTTCTGTGCACCAGAATCAATCATAATGACAAATTTCGATGGATTTTTTCCTTTGCCTTTTTTTTTTTTGATACATTAAAGGGTAATTGAGTCATGCTTAAGTGAAGCTTTGCAGTTTGAGTTCAGTAAGCAAAGCCTAATTCTAAATGATGCTGAGATACTATGGAATTTGTATGGAATACAAATCCATAAATAATTTTTACATTTAAAAGGGAACCAAGAAAACACACTCTCTGATATATGAATTTCTATCTTTTCAGGGGAAAATTTCTCACCCAAATGAACAGAAGCCTACTGTTTGGGTTTAGTTTGAGCAGTGCTAAGGGGCCGTGACTATATTTAAATGGGAATTATTCATAAAGGAGGAGCATATTCCAAAGCTGACTGTACATTGTTACATATTTTTGAAAAGTATCAGATAATATTCTTAGAAATAGACCTGCGAGGTTCCAAAAACACTCTAAAACACAGTAATCAGGATGGGGTCCTGACAACCTGTACCTTACGCCACTCACAGAAAGAAGAGATTTGATTACTTTGGGAGGACATCAAAGGATGCATACCAACAATGTGAATAGAGGAAAGAGAGGGTGTAAATCATCTGGTGGAAAATGCACAGATTTACCAGGAGAGAAAGAAATGTAAATTGAAACAGCTTTAGAGTCACACTTCAGAGCTATTAAAATACAATGAAATTATAAAACTCAATTTTGGTGGAGCTCTAAACAGGTACACAGTGCCTGGCAATGAAACCAACTTCAATCTTTCTTAATGATCTAGCAGCCTTTAATAAGAGCTGTTCAAAAGCAGTAATTCCAAAGAAATAACTCGGGGAAAAAAGACATTAATTTATACCAAGAAATATTATATTTCATTATAGAGTAATGAAATTGAAGACAACCTAATGCTTCAAAATAGGGGAACAATTATACAAACTGCGACACAACAGCACCATATGTGACGATACTTAAGCTAATACTCTGCACACACAAACCTATTGAAAATTAAACCTATAGCTAGTATTAATAACAGAGAGAAATGTATTTAAGTAAACATATTCGATCAACAAGGAAAATGCAATTAAAGGTATTTTATATCGTAAATGGAAAAAGTAGCCTTGAAAGAAGGCTCAAATGGATAAATCTATCCAAATGTCTAGTGAAAATGAGTCACGAAGCCAGAGTCAGGAAATTTGCATTTAATGTGCATCCATTTTTATTCCCGTATCAACAAAGATTAATTGCACTTCCGTGTCTCAAGTGCTAAGTTAGATGCTTAGGAAACAACAGGAAAGAACAAAGACACAGGTACTGACCTCATGAAATTCCCAAATGCCTCTGTCCTCACCCTTTTGTCTTTAAGCAGAAAAAGGATTTGATATCTTAGGTATAGAAGGAGTTTCAAAGAAGGAAGCAGAGGCTGCTATGGGGGAACTTGGAGAGACCTCACCTCCTATGAGGATACAGGAGGGCTTTCCTGGAGATGCAGTGAGAAATCGGGAGGAGTCCTTATCAAGGCGGAGCAGCTCAACAGTGAGAGCACAGGGCACAGCAGGTGGGGCCGGAGAAGTCCCTGGAAGGGTAAGGAAGCAGCCTCTTGGGGCTGCAAACAAGGCATAGGAGATGACCAGACTCAATGATTAAACAAGGGGGGACACTGAGACCCAGCCAAGATGCAGACCTTTCCCCTAACAGCCAAGGGGAGCCGCTGGAGCTTTTCAGCAAAGCAGGGACCTGACAGGGTTTGCTCACTTCTGCTGGGCTGCATTGCAGGAAGGCAGTGGCTTATGGAAGGAGCGGCTGCACAGGAGGAGCAAGACCTGAGGTTGTTCAAGGCAAAAAGAAAGGCTTGGATTAATCTCAGGGGTATCTTGCAGTCACAAAGTCAGCCCCAAGTGCTGCAGGAATGAGTTCATGCTCAGCTTCGTCAACACAGTTAAGAAAATACAGTAACTACTCCAAGAAAAGGGAAAACACAAAATTTAAAATAGACATAGATTTAAGCAAGCAATTTCCAAGAGGGGAAAATGCAATGGTTAAAGATATAAAATGATGTTCAACCTCAAGAGCAACAAAAGGCAGAAGTAAAAGAATGAGTTACCATTTTATACCCACTGGGTTGGTAACCATTAGAAAATCAGGCAAATTACTGGGACACTCACTGAATTCCAGATACAAAGGGTGAAAGCATAATAGGGTGATATGATCATTCTAGGGGCTTCCCTGGTGGCTCAGACAGTAAGGAATCCCATTGCAGTGAATGAGACCCGGGTTCAATCCCTGGGTCAGGACCATCCCCTGGAGGAGGGCATGGCAACCCATTCCAGTCCTCATGCCTAAAGAATCCCATGGACAGAGAAGCCTGGTGTGCTGCAGTCCATAGGGTCACACAAAGTCAGACACAGCTGAAGTGAGTAAGCAGCAGCAGCATGGTCATTTTAGCTAGGGACCAAGCAGATTGTGGTGAAATTCGGTAATAACCAAAGTCAGTAGTAAAACTCAAGAAGCCCATTTTGGATGGATGAACACATAAATGCACAAACATGCACACATACACATACAGCTATTTTCCTCCTCCAGGGGATCTGTCCTATCCAGGGATCAAACCCATGTCTCCTGCCTTGGAGGCAGATTCTTTACCTGCTGAGCCATCAGGGAAGTGTACACACACACACACACACACACACACACACACAAGTTCAGTTCGGTCGCTTAGTCATGTCCGACTCTTTGCGACCCCATGGACTGCAGCACACCAGGCTTCCCCGTCTTTTATCAGCTGTGTTGCCATGTACCTCTATACATACACATCTTTATACATAAAAGGTCCATAAGGCAACAGGTATAAAGATCCTCATGGTAGCACTGTGAATGAAAAACACAAGTTATAGACAACCAAGGGGCCTTTTCCTGTGGGAATGGGTAAGCAGAATGGGCTGGATGGATGCATGGAACACTGCACAGCAATCAAAAACAATGAACACATAAGATGTAAATAAAACAGTGGAGAGAAATTTTCAAAGCTGGCATTGATTGAAACTGCACAATAACAAAATTGAGTTCTAAACACAAAACATGCAGGTGAATTAAAACCATTACTAGTAAGGTTCTTCGGAAAAGAAAAAAATGCAATCAGAATGAAGGGAAAAAAATAATATAACATGCAGGACCTTTTCACAAACTGAGGATGGTAACACACCATAAAGTATTTGATGCCTTCTGAATCTTAGGCCCAAATTTTACAAGTTAAATTTCTAAATTATTTTGAAATTAACTTTAATCTTTTCCAGTGATAAATATCATGGTACCAACTGAATTTTTCTAATAAATCTTACCAATTCAAGATTTTTTTAATGACTGTACTACTTTTCACATCTAAACTGCACAGTACTAAAAATGTAAAAACCTGAGCTGACAGAGATTCATATTAGCTTGCTAGAAAGGGTACATTTAGCCTGAGAGAACAGTTTCCTTATGGTCCCAGAAAATATTTATGTAACTTGTATCATTTCCTTGACTTCATAACAGGAAATTTGAAATATCTGATTAACTGATCTCTGATTTTTCACAGAGTATGTGAGCTCCAACATGCTCAAAAAATTATCACAAAATCGGCCAAGGACTGATGCCAAGAATAGCCTTGCTATTAAAAGTACCTGGTTATTCAAAAGGGGTGGGAAAACCCATTTCAATATTACTCTTCGAAAACACAAAAGCCTTTTTAGAGTTTCTGAGAAAAGATAGTATTAAGTGCCAAGGAGAGTCAAGGAAAGGAACACCCCATGTCACGTTTCATGGGGTGTCACATTGCAGGGCAATGTTTCAGGGCCCCTGCCTTGTCAACTTTCACACAATGTCCAGCATTCAGGGACTTGGGGCCCTTGTGTGTAAGCACGAGCCCCTGAAATGATTTAAGTCTGCAACCACGGCAACATAATTAATGCTCTGTCTTTTAATGTCAGTATTATTCATTTTTATGTAGATTGGTGGTAACTTCTGCCACACCAACAGATTCTCATTATGTCTGCTTAAGCACATAAAAATCAAATTAATTCATGTTTGCTTTCTTCCTATCTGCCCTTAATTCCTGCAGAGAAGAAACACAGAAGCAGAAGGTTCCAGGGTTTATTACTGTGCTGAGTCACTAAATTATACAGGATTGAACAGCTGATCCTAAATTACTCACTATTCTAACCACGCCCTCCAAAGTTTATACCCAGAATTGGGGTCAAATGCACCCTGTGACCCTCCCGAACACAGGTATCATAACTAGATTTCCATTTCTAGGCTACTGATTTTAAGTATGGATTCGAACCTGTCCCTGCTGAACAGTTGGAAAGGAAACAAGTTCTTTAGCTTTTACTACAATTGAGAAAGAAGTTCCAGAGACAAGTCTGATTTCAGATAAAACCAGAGCAGCTCAGGATTTTCCAGGGTGGAGAGTGATCATCTGTGTCCTAGTTACAGGAGCTTTGATCTGCACTTGGCTTATGGTTCTACCCGGTGTTAGAGTAGCCATCCAAACTGGAAACATAAATTCGTAGAATAAAGTAATTTTTTGTACTTCCCTTCAGGAGAGTTTTGCCTAATAAAATGACCTATGATGATGATACACGCATTCAAAGATGACATGCAGATTTCATCTCAGCATGGAGCCAGTGTGCAGAGCAATGCTGAGAAGAATTAGGAGGGTAAATCAGGCTCTGCTAGGAAGACAGATCCACTGATAAAGAATCTTCCTGCAATGCAGGAGACCCCGGTTCAATTCCTGGGTCGGGAAGATCCACTGGAGAAGGGATAGGCTACCCACTCCAGTTATTCTAGCCTGGAGAACCCCATGAACTATACAGTCCATGGGTCGCAAAGAGTCAGACATGACTGAGCAACTTTCACTTTCACTTCCTTGAGCACAGAGAAAGAGGAAATACTTGTAGGATTAATCTAGGATTAAGTCTTTCCAATTGCTGGGTTTAAAATGAATCTTTGAGACTCACTCTTAAGTTTTTCTTTGCAACAATACAAACCAGGCATATTCTATAATGAGTATTTATTATGGAAGACCATTAATATGAAAGAAGAGAAGAAAACTGAAAAGGCAGGAGCACACTGAAATAGAAAAGGCTATACCCCCAAAACAAGTGCTCAAGAAAATGCCGTATAATTTCAAACTTTGTGTGTTTTAGATTGTCCAACTCAAACGTGCAATCACATCACTTAGTGGATCAGTCAACTCTGTTTCCTATTAAGGGAGAAAAACAGAGCTCTTTCCAAAAAGAAAGCTCAACACTTTTCTTAAAATGTTTAAGCCAGAAGTAACAGTAGTCAGACCTTTAAAAACCTAACTCAAATAGGTTGACTACTATGAATACAATCTCATGATATAAAAATTTCAGGAACTAAAATGTTTTCTTCAAATATGATTTAGTTTCTCTAAAACTTTACTTTCTCCATGATAAAGAAAAAGCCTTTCCAACTCTAATGATAACACATGCAACCCTGAAGCTAAATGAAAACTTAAGAAATAAAGCTAAGTACATTTACGGCTCCCTAAAATTAAACACATTAATGAGAAAATTAATATTCACATGGTTCTTTCTGAAGAGCATATTTCCTCCAAAACACAGAGGATTTGCTTCCTGAAAACCCAAAGAATATCTGAAGTGAGTATTCAAATATTAAATATGTTTCACTTCTTCTAGACAAGGATTTGGAAAGTCAAATGGACACTGAAAAGAGTAAAGAATCATAGGTTCTTCCTTTAACTTCTACTGACACCACTGAAAGTTCCCTAATAGTACCTCTGTTTATCCCACAAGAGCAATACTGAAAATCAACTACAATTGGGCAAATATCTGAATCCTGTAGGTTTCATTTGAGAATGTATCGATCTTTCATTCAGATAAATGCCAAAGCTTGGAAAAGATTCTCCAAGATTCACTTAAGACACTTGAGTTCTGGGGATTAACGTTAAGTGTATGACAAAGAAATGGATGAACTAGTAAACTATGGTAAGCAAATGTTACTTAAAGAACCACCTACATCCTGAGAAGATGAAAGTTCAATCTGGGAAACTAAGTTTGGAAAGCAGACAAAGAATCCTGAGGACTGAACAAACAGAATCAGAAGACAGAAGGGGAAGCGATCCTAAAAGAACTAATCAGTCACCAGACATGTGCTTGGACAGAAGATTCTGATGTGTCTCCTGGAAAGTACATGGCAAGACTATTGAAAGGAGCAGAAACTAATCTTGGAGTCCTGGGTTCACAGGGTACTGGCCTTATGATCATAGGCAAGCCCCTAAACTTCTCTAACCTCAGTTGACCCTAATGAAGTAGACATGCCTAGCTTAGCTCTCATCAAGTAACATATACATGACTGTAACATATACTATACGGGTCATTGCAGTCAGATTACCCAAATCCTCTTCAAATGATTACATCTGATTTTCATTTATGTATAGTACAGCTGCCTTTTGAGCAGGGAGGAGTCTTTTCCTTTAAGGAAGAAGAAAAAAAAGGAAGCTTCTTTGAGGTCTTCCTAGTACTGATAAAAGCCCTTCCTTCATCAAAGTGCAGGGAAAGGTAGACAGCAGGAACCAAATGCACTATTTTCCACCCATTTACAACTTTGCTCTTGAGCATCAAAAAGAAAGTCTTTCTGATTAAAATCAAAGATCACTTTATACTTTGGTAATATTTAACAATCTACTTGCCTGGGATGAAAACCAAGTGTAAAATTATGAGGTTGATTTTTGTCAACTGCAAATACACACATATGTGAAATGCCTATATATATACATTTAAATGCCAACTATACTCATATATATGCCTTTCCTGGCTTTTACAGACTGGATTTACACCTTTGTAAACCACCTAGGGGTTGGCTTTTTTAAAAGACTACATTAAATTCTGAGTAACAATTTAAATGCCGTGAAAACCCCAGCTGTATGCTTGGGGATTATGTAAGAGTTAGAAAGCTCACCACAAAACTAGGTAGATATGAGCCGGAGGCCTGTGGGCATCTAACAGGAAGGTTTTAAATCCTATAAAAGAGGCAATCTATAGTCATGCTGCAAACGGCAAAATACTGTATCACAGTTAAGTCTCAAAGGATCCTGGGAGGCTGCATCAGCACTGCCCACATTTGCTTGGGCCTGTAGGGAGATGGTTAGTCAAACGACATTAAAAAAAAAAAAAAACACACAGCGGAAACCACAGGCCCTGCTTTTAGAGGCAGAAAACAGAGGGTTTTTGCACTTCTTTCTCTTGGCACAAAATTTTTCCTTTTCATGAGACTTTCACAGTCTCTTGAATCCTGCAGGGTGGTGGTAGGGGCGGGGGGGTAGGAAAAAAAAAAAAAAACTACTCAGCTCCTTCTGGATGGGGACTTAAAATCACAGCAGGGCCTAGTTTCAAGTGGCGGGGACTGGCAGGTCTGAGGCTGAGGAAGAGTCCCACAGCTGCACTTGGATGCTGAAGATGAGGAAGAACAGAATGAGGTTCTGCTGCTGCGGAGGCAGAGAGCAGCCCAGGCTGGATCTGTCCTGGGTATGGAGGATGGGGGGGCGGGGGCGGCGAATATCCAAAGCTCATCAGATTCTCTCAGCACCAGCAGGAGAAACTGAACACCCAGATGTGAAATAGACTATTTACAGAAGCTACTCTTGCTGCCAGTACCTGAATGACATCCATCTTTCCAGATGACAAGTTTATGTTAGTCCAGAAATGTGAGAAGACAGAACACATACATATAAAAAGGAAAGGGGTGGCAGAGAGCCTTCAGATTTTAATGATATGCTTCCTGTTAATAAAATAGAAAAATAATCGAGTCAGTGCAAGACTGCCATATGACCCAACCGGAAGGTCATGGACTTCATTTGGTGAAACCAGAGAATATTCATTGGTGTGATTCGGTGTGACTTGCTGATGTGCGTTAACAAAAACACGTACCTCTGGTGTGTAACTGTTTTTCACTGGGCTTCCTTAAGCAACCTGTATTTATGTGGCTATTGTATTACATGCAGAGGGTACCATTACAGAGACAAGGGCACAGAAGTACAGGGGGAAAGTCTAGGAAGATAAACTGCATTCAGATGGACGGATTGGCAAAGGCTTAGGGGAAGAGGTAGCTTCTGGGACTGCTAGGGAACTTGCATGTCCATGGCCAAGGGCAAGATGGAGGGACAAAGAGCAAGGGGAAAAGGAGAGAGCTGGGGCATGGTCTGGTTTGTGAGAGATACGGTGTCCAGATGGCGAGGTACACAGAAGATGCTGGAAGGTAACAAGACTGTAAAGAGCTTGGCAGATGTTGTATGTATATATGCTACTGACACACACATTCAACTGTAAGGTTATGGCCAAGAAAGGCAGCTCTTTCTGGTGGAAAAGGGGAGCTTAACTCAGGGTCAACCATGCTGCTTACTAAGGAGGTGGAGGGTTCTTCTGTGCCCACAAGGTAGACTGCAAGCTGCACCATTAGTAAGATTTATGTCTACTTTGTTCACTGATATGTGCTAAATACAAAGAACACACCAGACATGTATTATACACTCAAAAAAGATTCACCGATTAGGAAGAAAACCACTGGGACAGAGCAGTAAGTTAATGATGACTGAGCGCTCGCTATGTGTTAATACGGGTAACATACGAGCAATGTCGTAACTATTATGGTCCTTTCAAATTTGTGATAGGATTCCTTACACATTCTAGAACTCACACCCTTATCTCCCTGAAATCAGGACAGAGTCTAGAATTGACAGTATCCTTAGTTGCTCAGTCGTGTCCAACTCTTTGCGACCCATGGACCGTAGCCTGCCAGGCTCCTCTGTACATGGAATTTTTCAGGCAAGAATACTGGTGTGGGTTGCCATTTCCTGCTCCAGGGGATCTTCCCAACCCAGGGATCGAACTTCGGTCTCCTACGCTGAAGGTGGATTCTTCACCATCTGAGCTACCAGGGAAACCCATCCACTGCAATTATGTCATAGGTAGATTAGTAGTGAGATTTCTTTCTTAGTGGTACATGAAAGAGTGGTTAAGTTTTACAAACAGTGGATAAACCTAAGTGGATAAATATAAGAACAATTAATGACCAATTTGATGCAACAGTGAAAGGATTAGTAAATCCGAAGGTACAGGTGATAGAAACTAAGGCGCCATGAATTTAAGTTTGCTCCCTTGGGTCTAGACATGTCCAGGCATGTGCTCCTCTGCACTATGCTTCTCAGCGCTGCATTATTAACACATTACTGACCAGAGATATCTTAATACATTTTCTGTTTTCCAAATGTTATTGACCAGAGTGTTTCAATATTCACTTACAGCCATTGCGGGCCACAGGTGTTAGATCAATGGAAATAAGCATAGTGCAAAACTCACCCAGTCAGTGAGTCAACAGCCACACTATGAAAAGCTCTTCTTTGTCTATGCTCTGACCACATGCTTCCCTCCAAGCAGGCACAAAGATTCTCCACAGCTACCCTGACTGCCGTGCCGTCTTTCTCAGTTCTCATCAGCCCACGAGAAGACACAGGGAGGCTCTCCCCAGACCTCGAGAGCAAGTTCCCAGGTCTAAACATGGTGTGCCTCATGGTGGGAGAGACGAGGACAACTCATACTGGGTGATAACCAACCTACCAGTGTGAACCTGTTCACTCTTTCCAAGCCAAGCTGATAGAAGAATACAGTACCTTGTTATCTACTTTGCTCTACATTTTTAACTTTTTATTTTGCATTGGGATATAGCTGATTAACGATGTTGTGATGGTTTCAGGTGAGCAGTGAAGGGACTCAGCTCTACATATCATGTACCCAATTCTCCCCCCATCTCCCTTCCCATCCAGGCTGCCACATAACATTGAGCAGAGCTCCCTGTGCTCTACAGTAGCTCCTTATTAGTTGTCCATTTTAAATATAGTAGTGTGTACATGACCATCCCAACTACCTAACTAGCCCTTCAATTTGCTCTTTATTGCCATGTTTCATCACAAGAGAAAAATCTCCAATGAGAAGGAAAGGCATTAAAACTGGGTGATCGTTAACTATGATAAAATATTATTTTTAAATGTAATTTTTAATTAAGTAGATTCTTTTTGCTCTTTTAATGAAGCAAGTATCTGGCAATGATATCCATGTTAAAACATAAAAGAAAAAGAAGGTATTCTAGCAAAGTGGACCCTGAATTTGTCTAAAACAGGATGGTTCAGACCGTAGTAGCAGGTGGTCACCGTGGGAGAACAGGTGGCAAACTGGTTTATCCGCAAGGCAGTGTGAAAAGTCTCGAAGCTTCCTGGACTGAGATTCTGGGCTGCTATTCACACTTATTGCAGTCTCAATGGACAGTACAACAGGAGACCACTTCTCTGCAGGTTGAGGGAGCACACAAACTGGGGAGCACATAGACTGTATACCTACCCTGCAGATTTACCTTCTGCAAGGGAGCTCATGCACTGCTTTCTAAGGTTTTCTTCTAATTCTACCTGATCTGAATATATATCACAGCCAGAGGGAGCAACTGATAACACTTTCCTAACATCAGCTATCGATAGAGACATCCATTGATTGGACAGCCATGTGATAACACTTTTGACAAGAAAAGTCAAAAATAAGAGGCCACTCTTCACTTACCCATCCAACCTTCATGCTCACTGGCCTATAAACACAATGTGAAAAAAATCCATACAACAGCATCACTCTGTGTGGTTTCCATCTATATTGACAACCGCAAACACACATCCCCCACGTTCAAAATATAATTCAAGAGTAAGTATTGTAAAAATGTAAAAAATACACATAGAAACATTTGTTGGTTCCCGGGTTTAACAATATTTCAATGCAGACCAATCCGACCTCTGAGATCCACATGCTCATACTTTGTACTTCTATAAGGGGCCACTGCATTTATCGGCAGGTAGGCCTTCAATGTGGAACACTTAATATGTGCCAAGCCTCCAAAGAAGAAATTTCTATTCTTTCCATTGATCTTCATAACACTTCTGTGAGATAATTACTGGTAGCCTTCCCAGATTAAAGAGGATGTAAAGGACGCTTGATGAGGTGAAATCTCTTGGGACTTGCCAGTCCAATCTCAGAGCAACAATTTATACTGCCATCTACATTTCTTTTTAAAACTACAGGACATAAATATAGAGACAAATGTCTGAAACAATGTGCTCTGAATTCCTATGGATACTCCTGTCTAACCCATCTGACATCGGGTGTAACCTCAACAATTCTGCCAGCAATTTTGGGGGTGGAAAATGAGTTTCAGTTCAGTCGCTCAGTCGTGTCCGACTCTTTGCGACCCCATGAATCGCAGCACGCCAGGCCTCCCTGTCCATCACCAACTCCCAGAGTTCACTCAGACTCACGTCCATCGAGTCGGTGATGCCATCCAGCCATCTCATCCTCTGTTGTCCCCTTCTCCTCCTGCCCCCAATCCCTCCCAGCATCACAGTCTTTTCCAATGACTCAACTCTTCGCATGAGGTGGCCAAAGTACTGGAGTTTCAGCTTTAGCATCATTCCTTCCGAAGAACACCCAGGACTGATCTCCTTTAGAATGGACTGGTTGGATCTCCTTGCAGTCCAAGGGACTCTCAAGAGTCTTCTCCAACACCACAGTTCAAAAGCATCAATTCTTTAGCGCTGATGAGTTTACAATCTGTGAATCCCAGGTGTAACTTCTGCTCCTCTGCACTGATGGGCTTCCACTACCTTACTATCAGAGAAAGGGGTGGTGTGGGGAAACTGCGGGGGCGTATTTGCAGGGGAGCACTTTCAGGCTCTCCTACCAGGACGAATGAATGACAGGAGAACACACCTTGCATCAGGGGACAGGACCAAGAGTGTCTCTGCCAACACTGCAGAGACACTGCACCCATTTATGGACGTCTAGCAGATCACAGATGTGTCTGTGACGGGGGAGCAAGCCTTTAATTGAGAGACTGGGGAAGGGAGGGTGAACATCACAGCAGCACTCGCACAAGTCATTTATTTTTCCAATTAAATTCTCAAATTGGTGGGAGTGGCCTATTAAAAATACAAAACAAACCAAAAGGGAAAATGTGAATTTTAGAGGTTGGCATCAGCATTATTTTTTAATGATGAAACACATAAAGGAAGACACCAGCACCTCGTGCTGTTTCCTTGATGTCTCTAAACTTTGGGTTCTGGCCACCATGATACCATGTCATTGGAAACTGGTAATTTGAGCTAATGCACTTGACAAGACTGTGTTTAAAACTGTGTTAGAAAATTACATTTCTTTCAAAATGCATGTATAGAACAGTTTCTATTTGCAAAGCGCTTTCCAGTTTGTGTGTGTGTTTTTTTAAGTAATTCTTTACAACAACCACGTAAAGTAAATCGAAGTTTTTATCCCTCGCGTCCCTCTTTCAAAAAGCTAGTTACAAAAGGGAACTCCCCTGGTGGTTCAGTGGCTAAGACTCCATGCTCCCAATGGAGGGGCCGTAGGTTCAATCCCTGGGCAGGGAATTTGATCTCACGTGCTGAAACTAAGAACCAGTGAAGCCAAATAATTAATTTAGAAAAAGAAAGGTTCAAAAAGGTTAAGCGGTTTTCCTAGGATTGCACACAAAATTGGTAATGGAACTTACGAAGCTATGACAGCTGCTAAATGTCTACTGACGATGTCATCCCAGTGGTTCTCATTCTCCTCCTTTTAATTTTCTTTCATAATTTTTGGGGATCTTTGTCTCAAGTAGTATATGAAGCATCCTGGGCCCTCCTCCAAACCTACTTCCTAAAGAATCTCCAGCAAGCAGATTCTGAAAATCTGTTCATGGAACAGGTGTTCCCCAGATGAGTCTGCAGGGCAACCTAGTTTGAGAACTACTGTTGGTGCTTCTTTGAGAAGGCTCACCCCTTCATCCTGCAAAGCAGCTGAGAACCATCAGCACCATTAGAATCAAGTTGTGCGCGCATGCTAAGTCATTTCAGTCGTGTCCGACTCTTTGCCACCCTGTGGGCTGTAGCCCAGCAGGCTTCTCTGTCCATAGGATTTTCCAGGTAAGAATACTGGAGTGGGCTTCCAGGCTCTCCTCCAGGGGCTCTTCCCAACCCGGGGATTGAACCTGCGTCTCTTCCGTCTCCTGCACTGGCAGGCAGGTTCTTTACCACTAGCACCACACCTCCACTTTGAGACCTTGCCAAAGCAGAAGCTGGCAGCTCCCTCTCAAGAAGCAAAGGCATTAGAAATCACTTTCAAGTCACATGCCTTCAACACGTTCCTTCTCAAAACAACTGTTTCAAGTATTTTGGCTTTTATCCTGAAAAAATGTCCCTTAGGAGCCTCTGACCTGATAAAAGGAGCAATTACATTTCAGCATTCATTCTGTGACCACCTCTCCTATTCATTCTTCCTCCCTGCTAGAATTATTCACTGATTCCACATACAGCAAACACACTATGACCAGAACTCAGCACCCTTTCGAGTGAGCACACAAGGTTCCTCAGCACCAGGCAGCACAAGTGACTTCCATTATTTCATTAAACCTACCGTGTGAGAGATGCCCCCATTTCCCAGATTTTAAAAAATAGTAAGGGGCTAAACAAGTTGCCCCAGGACATACCAATATTAATTCCCAGATTTCAGGTTCAAACTGAACCCAAGAAACAACACAAACACTTTTTATTTTTCTTTCTTGTTGTTGTTGTTTGTTAAACCATGGAAAAATCATATAGTAAAGAAGTGCAATGGCTGGAAGGAACAATGCTGTGAAACCTGTCACACCCATTTTCAGGGTCAAATCAAAAAGGCTAGCTTTAAATACGGACTCAGATGATTCAGATGTCTCAAGCTAGCAGTACCCTCCTCCTTCAACTTTTCTGGCCCGGACTATCTGAAGCATAACTTGAATCAATATGACAAGAGAAACAAAGATAAAGTCAGAACAAGATGAAGACAGAATTAGAAGAGGTACAAAGGCAAACAATGAAGCAGTGTATCTCGTGCAACGCTGACGGAGATGTAGGCTTCGTGCCTTTCCTTTCTGAAGCCTGATGTCATGAAAATAAGTGTCAAACCGAACATCGAAAAAAAAAAAATATATATATATAGGCCACGGAATCAACTTAAACAACAACAAAAAATCGTGTGATCATATTCACTGCCATAGAAAAGGCATGACAAAATTGAATATGCATTTATGATAAAAACTCAGGAACTGAGAAATAGAGGGGAATTACCCCAATGTAATACAGAACATCTACCAAAAAACAAGGAAGTTCGGCTAACATTATATTTAAGGATGAAGAACTGAACATATTTAGTCTAAGACTGAGACCAAGGCAATGCAAGGTAATGCAAGTTCTAGCTGCTAAAATATCATGGTACCAAGTTCTAGCTGCTAAAATAAGGCACAAAAAAGAAGGAAAGACAGAAAGAACATGAAGAAAGAAAACTACCTCCATCTGAAGATGAGATGAGTGCCCATATAGAAAAGCCCAAAGATTGTACAAAAGAAGACATCCTAGAAATAAAGTGAATTCAGGAAAAAAAAAAAAAAAAAATTAGCACAGAAAAATACAGCACAGTTCTATATACTAACACTGAGCAAACAGAAATGCACATAATACCATTTACAATTATCCCGAAGTAAATAAAATACTTAGGTACACTCTGGACAAAACATGTACAGGGTCTGTATGCTGACAATTCCAATGGCACTGAAAGAAATCAAAGAGAACCTAACCAAATGGAGAGACACTGTGTTCACAGGCTGTAGGACACAATGCAGTAAAACTGCCAATTCTCCACACGCTGATCTATGGGCTAATGAAATCCCTATAAAAATCCCAGCAAAGTTTGTGTAGACATAAACAAGCTTATTGTAACATTTATATGGAAAGGCACAAGCCCTAGAAGAGCTAAACTAGTCTTGACAAAGAAGAATAAAAAGTGAAGAATCACTCTGCCTGATATTAAGACTTACTATATAGTCACAGTGATGAAGACTGTGGGGCACTGGGGAAAGACAGATACATACATCAGTGGGACAGAAGAGAGGACCCAGAAGTCGGCCCACAGAAAGATATTCGACTTCTCTTAACAAAGACTTAGAATTAAGGAAGCATGGTGTTTTCAGATGTACCATCTGCTGAAGCTAGACACATATTGGCAAAAAAAAAAAAACAAAAACCATGCACACTGACCTAAACCCCTCATCTTATACAAAATTTCGTTCAAGACGGATCACGGGCCTAAAGGTAAAATGCTAAATAAAACTTTTAAGAAAACACAAGAAAATCTTCGAGATCGAGGACTAACCAAAGAGTTACTGGACTTGAAATCAAAAGTATGATCCATAAGAGAAAAGGGTGATATACTAGAGCTAATCAAGGTTAATAAAAACTTTCACTAAGGAAAACCCATACAAAGGGTATAAAAAGCCAAGACACAGACTGGGAAAAATATTTACAAATCACAAATCCAACAATGGACTAATATTTAGAATACATAAAGAACTCTTCAAAATTCAAATAAAAAAAAAAAAACAATTAGAAAAGAAATTGGGAAGACGACATGAAAAGATACTGCACTGAAGACTCTATCCAGAATGGAAGTCAAGCACAGGAAACGATGACCCACATCATCTGCTATCAGGGAAATGCAAATGCAAACCGCACTGATCACTACACACTTACTAGAATGATAAGATAAAACACAGGGACAATGCAAAACTTGCAAGGATGCAGGAACAACTGGATCACTCCTACAGTGCTGTAAAGAATGTAAAATGGTGCAGCCCCTCTAGAAAACCATTCACCAGTTCCTTATGAAACTACACGTGTGATGACCACACAAGCCAGCAATTGCAGGCGTGGAACATTATCCCAGAAAAATGAGAACGTAGGTTCACACGAAAACATGTACAAGAATATGCACAGCAGCTTTATTTATAACAGAGACTGTAACAAGCCCAGATGTGCTCTACCAAGTAACAGGTTAAACTGTAACACCCATATCTAAGATTACACTGCTGCTGCTGCTGCTGCTAGGTCACTTCAGTCGTGTCCGACTCTGTTCGACCCCATAGACGGCAGTCCACCAGGCTCCGCCGTCTCTGGGATTCTCCAGGCAAGAACACTGGAGTGGGCTGCCATCTCCTTCTTCAGTACATGAAAATGAAAAGTGAAAGTGAAGTCGCTCAGTCGTGTCTGACTCCTAGCGACCCCCATGGACTGCAGCCTACCAGGCTCCTCCTCCCAGGAGGAGGCAAGAGTACTGGAGTGGGGTGCCATTGCCTTCTCCAATCTAAGAACACGACTCAGCAGTAAAAAGAGATAAACTACTGATGCACACAACTTGTATATCCCACCAAACTACTGAGTGAAAAATGCTGATCCCTAGCTTACACACTGTCTGATTCCAATTATATAACTTCTGAAGTGATAAATTTTTTAAAAATGGAGGACAGATCAGCGGTTTCCAGCAACTGGGGCGGGAGGTAAGAGGGAGCTGGGTGTGATAAAAAGTAAACACGAGAGATCTTAATGGTGTTGAAACTCTTCAGCATCTTGACTATGGTGGTGGATGCATAAACCTAGACAGATGCTAAAACTGTACAGAACACACACACACACACACACACACATGATATAATGTCAACATTCTGTGATACACTACAGTTTTGTAAAATGTTACCTTTCAGAGAAGCAACTGAAACATGGAAGACGTTTCCCTGTATTATTCTGTACCACTGCATGTGAATATCCAATCCCAAAAGAAATTTAAATTAAAAAAAAAAAAAAAGATACAGGGTTAAATTTTTTAAAAAGATAGACTGAGAAACATGAAGAGTATCACTTTAAAATTCATCAAAGCCAAGCCCAAAGTGTGTTTTGAAAAGCCAAGGACTCCCTTTAAAGGCGAAGGATCACTTCCAATACAACACCCTTCCCACTGAGATTTTGCTAGCAGAATACTGAATACTGGATACTAGCAGAAGTCACCCAGAGAAGCAACTCTTGCTTATCTGCAGCCACAGGAGGTGAGTCACAGCTCATCAGTGAATCTCAGGTCTCATTTTTTTCAATGGTCTCAACCTCTATTCATACGAAAATTTCGCCCTAAACTGCTACCAAGAAAGCCCCACAAACAGATGTTTAGGAACACCAAAGTTGACTTCCTAACATAAAACGTCCTTCTGGTGGTATTTTCAAAGTAAAAACGTGGCCTCCTCTGTCTTAAGATATGCCAGTAACTGCTACTCAGTTTGTAAGGTCAAAATCCTACACATTTATATGCACGGCATGCAATTTTACAAGCTGGGGAATTCGGAGCAAATCATTAGCTGAACTGTAAACTTAATCAGAGGCAAGACAGGCCGGCAGATCTAAGGAAGATTAAAAGGATAGGGAGAAAAGCATTTAGATACCCACAAAGGTACTACATTCTGGAAGCACAAATGGCTTGTAGAAAAGGACATGAGGCAACTCTTTGGGGGCACTTCTTCCAAACACAGGATCAAGAACTAACCCACATAAATCACTGCAGTTTGCTTAGTTCCTGCCCGGACCAACTAAATCAGAGTAGTGCTCACAAAGAACCACAGTGAAGAAGCTATCCAGTGACTTTATACACATGGAAGTCACAGGACCCTGTTTAAGTACTTGCCTACAATTTATTGGTCTCTCCTTCAGAGAGTGGTCTGAAGACATTTCTGTTGTCACAGCTGGGGAGCAGGGCAGGGCTGGTTGCGCTACTGGCCTCTGGGGAGTGGCAGCCACGGATGAGCTGCACACTCTGCAGGGTAAGAGCAGCCCCCACAAACCAAGAATAATGGGGGCCAAATGTTATTGGTGCTGAGGTTAAACTCCTTGACGTAGAGGGATACTTGAACTGGGTCTAACCAGAGGAATACTCACATACAATGTAAAATATGGGGACAAATATTTAGAGCTATTTATAGCCAATAACTTAGAGCTATCAAGTGGAGATGACCTCCAGGACAAAGGTGGCTCTTAGTCCTCCATCTTCTGATTCAACTCCAAGAAGATGATGCTCTTTTTGACCATTATGTTAACAACATCGATTTTCAAGCCACAAAGCCCAAGTTGAAATTCCAGCTTTGCCCTGTAATATCTGAGCGACATTGGATAAATATGTTTGGTGCTGCTGCTGGTAAGTTGCTTCAGTCATGTCCGACTCTTTGCAACCCCATAGACAGCAGCCCACTAGGATCCCCCGTCCCTGGGATTCTCCAGGCAAGAACACTGGAGTGGGTAGCCATTTCCTTCTCCAACGCATGAAAATGAAAAGGGAAAGTGAAGTCACTCAGTCGTGTCTGACTCTTAGCAACCCCATGGACTGCAGCCCACCAGGCTCCTCTGTCCATGGATTTCCAGGCAAGAGTACTGGAGTGGGGTGCCATTGCCTTCTCCGAAATATGTTTGCTAAGTCTCAGTTATTACATGGAAAGGAATATAGATGTTCTTCTTTCTAAGAGCTCTTAGGAAAATAAATAAGATATGGGGTGTCAAAGAAACCATATTTGTTACTGCTAATGAGTTCTCTCCCTTTCTTACCCCACTATCTTTTTCTTAGCTACCAACAAAGTCAACCACTTCTGATTCCTCCTCTTTTTCAAGATAAATCAGATCACTTTTTTAGCTTAGTTTCCTCTCTTCCAGCACTCAGTAAGAGCTGCCCATTTCTCGTTACATATACTTAAGTGTCATTTGCTTTCTCTGTGAAAAACCCCATTAAGCATCTTTATCAGCCATGTGACTCACTTCACTAATATTCTTATATAAGGGATAACCTTAATTATGAGACAAACACCTTTTCTATGATCAAAGCAGTTCAGAACACTTGAGACTAAAAGTTTTGCAGTTACATTCCTAAAGAGTTGTCTATATAAATAAAATGCTATTTTGGACCCTAACGATGCAAACTAGATGCCTCAGCTCAGAATTTAAAGTCTGGCAAACAAATATTTATCACACGCCACTGAGGGGCTGGCAGCGCTGGATACTAAGAATAAAATGGTGAACACACAGGCACAGCTCCTTCAAGGTTTAAAAGGAAATGTTTCTATCTTAAGACTCAAAAATGCAACAGGGTAACTAATCGGATGAAGGAAAACCTTCCTGTTACAGGAAATACCACCCAGTCTTCAAGTGGATCTTAGCAAAAACATCAAACCACCAAGGCAGCTGAACCCAGAAACTTGGTTAAGAACTCAAGCACCGAAGCCAGGTTATGGTTCCTCCAGGTACAGTTGGTGTAATTTGACCATTCTGGATCTTATTTACTCAGACTGCTGAAAAGAGGTAACCAAAATACCTACCTTGTGGGATTCTTATGAGGATCAAATTTGTTATTACGTATGCAGTTGAATACTAGCTGGTAATCAATGATGCTATTATTTTGCTTATTAGCAAAGGAATTTGAATTTTTACAACCTTGGCCTTTTGTAGCTCTTGATTCTTCCAAGCGTCTACTAGAATGTCTTTCAGCAGCTTGTAGACACATACCCTTTCCCAAAACATGCTACCTCCTAAAAGCTCAGTGCTGCTGCTGCTGCTAGGTCACTTCAGTCATGTCCGACTCTGTGCAACTCCACAGACGGCAGCCCACCAGGCTCTCCCATCCCTGGGATTCTCCAGGCAAGAACACTGGAGTGGGTAGCCATTTCCTTCTCCAATGCATGAAAGTGAAAAGTGAAAGTGAAGCCACTCAGTTGTGTCCGACCCTCAGTGACCCCATGGACTGCAGCTTTCCAGGCTCCTCCGTCCATGGGATTTTCCAGGCAAGAGTACTGGAGTGGGGTGCCACTGCCTTCTCCAAAAGCTCAGTAAGTTCTTAAATTTTCCACACTCTTGAGCACTCCAATTAGAACTTCCCTCCCCACACCCGCTGCTGCATACAGCTCCCAGCAGGACGCATCTGCACTTCATCAGCAGGTGGCGATAGCAATGTGCCACCCATCAAAGTAACAGTCTAAATGCAACTACATCTGCTGCCTCGCTACCTTAGAAACTGACAATGGATGCCTTGAACACATCAGGTCTGATTCTTATTCTGTATTATATCTTCTCCTAGTTACTTGCCAGCCTAAATCCTTAAGACCATCTTATTAAAAACTGAACAGAGCTTAATGTTTTATGCATGTAGATATTGATAACCAACAACAGGGTTCAACTCCGTCAGTGTTACAACCACACAGGGTGAGCCAGACATCTAATTTCTTCTACTTTAACTAATTAGACGGATTGCAAAATGTTCCTTGAGCTCTCTGAGGTTTATTTTCTCACCTGTAAAATGGAGATAACAATACTACTTCACAAAGCTATTGAAAAGATCCAGTAAATTTATTTCTTAAAAATAGCACAGCACCGAGCACATTATTCACACCCAGTAAAACAAAGCTATTATTATTTTCATAGCGACTACTATGAAATTATTTGAAAACTCAGCTAAAGTCATTTATGGCAAAAAAATAAATAAATAAAAATGATTTTAGAGAAGTCACACAACTGTTCTTTAAAAAGTGCTAGCTTGCAGAAGGATTGACACTTATGTGGGTGAACATCTTATATCAACAATCTTCATTAAACTGAAAAAGTGAATGTTTTGCATAGTAAGGTAAAAAAGTTTCAGTAAGTACCAGATGTATAAATTGTAGGCTTACAAATCATATTGGCCTGTACTAGAACCATCTTCCTAAGATTCTAGATGAATATGCCTTTTCCACTTTAAAACCAACTTCTGGTTCTCTCCACTGCTCTCAGTCACCCCATGCTCTTTCCAGAATATAGACATCTACATACGAACATTTCTTGACCTAGATCTTCACTCTCTAAATCATGTATCTGTTCTCCATCATTAGGGCATTGCCAAGTTGACTTACCAAAAAATGACTAAGACTTTAGCCTGCAGACCCGCCTTTCCTACTGTAAGACAAAAAGTAAACTGTTTGCACATAAAAAACCCCATGTAGACTCCTGTCATTCAGAACAGAAGGAAAAGATTGCTTAGGGGGTAGACCTGAGCCAGCTGAGATCAAATGCGCAGTGGAATGAAGGATGAGAAAAGCCACAGGGAGATCAGCCTTTGTATTTTTTAAAACAGATAAAACAGAAACTGGAAGTCAACAGCTTCTATCCATAAAAATATTGAATTTTCAATAACGAATGTCGTGATATTAAACTGGTCAAAGTCTGCAAAAGGACACAACTAATTATAAAACAAAGAGGTATCATTTTACACTGACGTACTGATAGTGCAAACACATTTTGCAAAAACACCCTCGTGTTTCCTCATGCTGATGTTAGCTATGTCTTCTGTCAGAAACTCAATGGCTAAAACAGGGTTTGAGTCCAAGTCAGCTGTAAAAAGCCCATTTTTATACCAAATACCCTTTCTCAAATGCAAGAGTTCGTGATGACTGGATTTCAACCCTCTGCACATTTGGAACAAAAAGGGATGAAGCAGAGTAACACAACTATTTCAAGGAATGCCTATAATTTCACTGTTGCTAAAGCTTCCAGATGTCTTAGCTCAAAGACATTCTGTAGAGCTACTGAATTAGGGCTTAAAAATTGACAAAACCTTACAATGAAAAGGCCACAAACCCCCACAAATACCCCCATCACCCATCACCTGGGGTGGAAAAATGCTGAATGCTTGGCTCATCCAACACGCTAAGACAGGTAGGTATTTCATGAAAAGGCAGACAAGAATAATCAAAGAACAGAAATGACTACATCCTTTGCTATGTTGTTTCTATAGTTAAATTGGGCGATCTGGTTAACCTTAAATATCAAGCTATGGATTATTTCCCATCCAATAAATACCTCAAGGATAGTAATTGAGTTTCAAATCTGACCTTCAGACGGCAAAATAAATCATACTCTGCTACTAAAAAGAATGCAACAGCTGGCCCCATACACCCTGCAGAAAAGCTGAAGCGGGAGGAACTGAAAATATCTTTCTTCAGAAAGTATGAGAATAGTTATGTGCAAAATCTCAGGCTTTGCCGGCACCTCAGCAGCTCGCTTGCTGAAAGGATGCCATGTGTTTCACAGAGAATCCTTCCCGCTCGGTTTCTCAGACAGCAGTTCTGTAACGTGTCTGCAGGTACGCCTCTGTATTAGAAGTCTCTGTTTTTTAATTAAATCTAGATTATGAATCTGGGTCTGCTGCAGAAGTGACGAGGGAAATAAGCTAAATATTAAAATAACAAGAAGGAAATACACACACAGTCACATCTGCAGTTCATTATGGAAATACTTGAGCAGGGCATGACTGACTTCTGGGCCAGAGCATGTTGCCATCCTCATAAGAATCATCCACTTACTGGAAAATTCCACTTTAAGACAACATTAATTAACTCTAAGTAGACGCTAATGTCTAAATCAGCTAACGACTCCAACATACACACCAGAAATAATAACAGCCTTTTGAACTCGCAAAGTAAAATACTGGTAGAACAGAACAACGTGATAAAGGTTAAGTCTTCACATCGTATAGAAATACGCCTCTACTGTGTGAAATTTAACTTTCCTAATCAAATCAGACACAATATGGACATGGACAAATGACACAGCAATCAGCTTAAAGCGATCGCACTGGTCAAATCTGGAACAATCAATTTCAACACCAAAATAATCACAGTAATAGATTATACCCCACTCAATAAAGAAATAATGTATGAGTCCTAATGATAAACATCAGTGAGTGGGGAATAACTGGGGAAGAAAGTACTTCCTTTTAGTAGAATGCCAACTAACATAGAGAAATAAATACAAAGGAATCAGAGTTAGAAACCACCACCATTTGGCCATTTTCATAGTAGTATCAGCAATTATCAATGGATATTAAAACTAGCGGGAAACATTTGATGAAAAATAGCATATTAATACAGCTGCAAAGTATCATTTGACAAATAACTCGGGAAAGGAGTAGTTTTAAAGTTCAGAGATCTGGTGGACACAAGATTTCATCTTAAATTTTGAAAATCCACATTACCATGTGCTGTGATGAGACGCATTGAAAAAACACAGCAAAGCCTATGATAATTCCTGCCTTAGGTGCATGACCTAAATATAATGAAAGGAAACACTGGGGAAAATCTAATTTGAGTGATACTCTGAAAAATAGCTAGTCTATACTCTTCAAGATGTCAACCTCATCTGCTCCAGACTAAAGGAGACTAAAGGGACATGACAAAAAAGGGCAATGTATGATTCTGTATTGGAGAGCCAACAGTCATAAAGGACATAACAGGGACAAAATACAATCTGAACATGGACAGTGACTTTATGTAACAGTGTCACAGTGGTTGTTTAGTTGCTAAGTCGCGTCCCACTCTTTTGTGACCCCATGGGCTGTAGCCCTCCAGGTCCCTCTATCCGTGGGATTTCCCAGGCAAGATATTAGAGTGGGTTGTCATTTCCTCCTTCAGGGGATCTTTCTGATCCAGGGATCAAACGTGGGTTGCATTGGCAGGCAGATTCTTTACCACAGAGCCACTAGGGAACCTAATAGTGTCGTAGCAACACCAAATTTTCCTGATTTAGATAATTTACTATTGGTGTGTAAGAAAACATTCTTATTCCTAGGATATAAATAATAAATTATTTGTAACTAATTGGGCATATTGTTAGCTATATAAATACATGCATACACACAGTGTCATACAGAGGAAAAAAATGATTTTTGAAAAAAACTGGTTAATCTGGATCAGAGATACAAAAACAGTTTTCCACAATTGTTGCAACTTCTTTGAAGACTGAAATGATTTAAAAACAAAAACAAAAAAAGTTCTCCCAAACCCAAAACTCTCAAGGGCACAGAAAAAGATGCGAATAATTACCCAGTTACAAAACACATACCTTCAGTATCTCTGTTTGCTTCTGTTTTATTAACACATATCCCTGATTTGATTTCACATCAATCCATTTTGATAATCTTCAG
Source organism: Bos javanicus (assembly GCF_032452875.1). Lineage (NCBI taxonomy): Eukaryota > Metazoa > Chordata > Mammalia > Artiodactyla > Bovidae > Bos > Bos javanicus. The sequence continues at coordinate 39,504,628 of NC_083889.1, forward strand.
AACTCTTTAATTCAATCTATAACATTGTTCCTATGAAAAATTAGATTCAGTAATATTCCTTTTACATCTTTGCATTGCCAGGAATGTGACCTCAGCAATATTTAGATAAGTAGTATATTAATTTTTGTTTAAGAGTGAAAAATATATGCAAAGATACTCTGAGGGCCTCTTTTTCTGGCCTAAATAAACATGGATGATTTAACTCTTCACTCTTTTTCCCCTTTTCTCTCTCTTTGGCTTACTAAAAGCAATCATCCATAATTAAAGCTTGGTAACAATTGGCTTACAATTTGCAAAACAGCAGGAGTTCAACCATGTAATGCTATTATTGCTCAAAGCCACCCCTAAATCCAACAAAAGGTTAAACAGCAGCTCGCATACACAGTCCTCATAATTTCATTAACTGGTAAATAAATGTCCCTTCTAGTGAATGTGTGTTTTTAGTTTGTCTTTAGGCCTTAAGAAATCTGAATACACTTCAAGACTGGGACACGTTTGTAAACCCTGCACTGGGAAATCTCTCAGTGAGAAAAATCTTCTAAAGTTCTGCTGGACTCTCTATTCTGAGCGTTTGTCTTTCGCTGTGTCTAGAGGTCTTGTTAAAATTGGTTTAATGACTCTTGGTTAGGGCAAAGAAAAGACTGCCAGCAGTTTAGAAATCACAGCAGAGGTTCATCCTGCAGATCTGTTTTCACTTTCTTTACCTCCCCTCAGAAAGGGCTGAATTTGTCTTAGCAGGCTGAAATGGGTATTAAAGATGGCACCGAGAAATAAGATGCTATGGTTATTTATACTTTAAAAATAGTATTTCCAGATAATGTTTAAGTGGAAGGCAATCAGAAAAGTGGAGTTGGAGAGGTGGTTTTTTTTTCCTTATTATTATTAGCAGAGCACGAAAGATGCTTCATTGCTTTGCTTGATCATCCATGAACACTGAGCACGGCTGGACTTCATTCCTAATCAAAACTTCACTTAAAAAAAAAAAAAAGAGAAGTCCAGTCCTTTTCCTGATCAGTTCTCTAATGGCAGAAAAATACCACAACACTCAGAGTCTATGAAGCAAACATGTAATCAATTGCTTACACTCAATTAAGCAGAAAATAAAACCCTTCTATTTGGAAGAAGATTATAAAACACAAATCACAAATCTGAAAAGAAACAGAAAATAGAAAGGGTAGTTAATAAAGCTCATGACTAACCAGGAAATATTCCCCCAGCCACATGTCTTATTGTAAAATAATCTACAAGCTTTCTGTATATGTGATTCAAGTTGTCTACCTTTCCCTCTTTCATTCTTGTGGATCCAAACACCCACAGGTGGGCTCTAGCAGGCACCTAAGATGTAGAACAACCCACATCAGATGTGTTTCTGATCACTCTTCTACTTACTCCAGGTAATGGCTTTGTTTTTGTTTTTGGTTTTTTTGCAATGGTTTCCGTTGGATTTAAAAAAAAAAAAATTTAAATAAAACAAAAATAACATAAAAAAGGTATTATCAAAATGCAGGTAAGTAAATGAACTATTAGACAATCATTAAATATGACATTAAAACTGGAAAATTCCCAGAGGAAATGCTTACTCTTTTTTTTTTTGGCCACACTGCACAGCATGTGAAACTTCCCCAACCAGGGACTGAACCCTGTGCCCCCTGCACTGAACACCTAAGAGTCTGAACCACTAGGAAGGTCAGGAAATGCTTACTTTTATCAGTTCAGTTCAGTCATTCAGTCGTGTCCAACTCTGTGACCCCATGACCTGCAGCACGCCAGGCCTCCCTGTCCATCACCAACTCCCAGAGTTTACCCAAATTCATGTCCATTGAGTCGATGATGCCATCCAACCGTCTCATCCTCTGTCATTCCCTTCTCCTCCGACCTTCAATCTTTCCCAGCATCAGGATCTTTTGCCAATGAGTCAGCTCTTCACACCAGGTGGTCAAAGTATTGGTCAAAGTATTCAGCTTCAACATCAGTCCTTCCAGTGAACACCCAGGACTGATTTCCTTTAGGATGGACTGCTTGGATCTCCTTGCAGTCCAAGGGACTTTCAAGAGTCTTCTCCAACACCACCGTTCTAAAACATCAATTCTTTGGCGCTCAGTTTTCTTTATGGTCCAAACTCTCACATCCATAAATGGCTACTGGAAAAACCATAGCCTTGACTAGACGGACCTTTATGTATATCTTTAAATAGATTGAAGGCAGGAGGAGAAGGGGACAACAAAGGATGAGATGGTTGGATGGCATCACGAACACAATGGACATGAGTTTGAGCAAACTCTGGGAGTTGGTGATGGACAGGGAGGCCTGGTGTGCTGCAGTCCATGGTGTCGCAAAGAGACGGACACGACTGAGCAAATGAACTGAACTGAACTTAAATAGTTTTACACTCCTTCCCTATAAAAGAGTAGCAATTTCTCCATCACATCCCCTCACCGACAACTCTCCTGCAAAAGGAGAAGTAACTTGTATACCGACAAGGAAGTAGAGTCAAGTATTTTACAGGGTTTCTAACTTTGAGGATAGCTTATTCATTTTAGTTCTCTTTCTCTAAGTGGTGTGAGACATGCGACATGCTCCTGTAGTGTCGTCTAGCTCTTCCTTGCATGCCTCATCTCCTCATGGTCCTAAGATCTGCACTTAATATGAAGTATAAAGATGCTCCACTAACTATGACTGTAGATACAAATGGTGACATCCTATCAGCATTGCTTTTGATTAAACAGTTTTGATCTGATACCTGATCTTTATCTCAAAGCTGGGTGAAAGGATAACAAGAAAGGATAATAAGACTGCACACGCATGAGTTCTTACATAAATTAATGTAAATATGCATGTACAGAAAAAGAAACTAGGAAAAAACACACCAATGATGGCTAGCCCTTGGCGGCAGGAGAACAGGTAATCATTTTTCCTTCTTGAACAGTTGGAGTATGTTCCAAATATTCTACCATATTGAAAAGAAACCCACACAAGTGTTTTCGGAAATAGTACAGTAGAATAGAGATTTTACAGGCAAAACTTCGGGTAAGTTTTTGCTGGTTTTAAGCAAAACTGTCACAGTTTATGGTGTTATGTGATCTATGAAATTTACAAATCGGTTGAAAAGATAGCAAAAACCCCACCTGTACACCTCATCTGCTTGCATTTTCATAAAAGAGCATGGTTTTCGAATTGGCAGATGGAAATAAATGACATTTTGCTCCAGCCACAATGAAAGCAAGCATCCCTTGTCAAGATTATTTACCAGCTACAAATGCAAGACAGATCTTATAAGCGGCTCTGGGCAGAAGAGCAGGTCCTCCGATTAAACTTGAGCTTCCCTCTTTCCCAAACTTTAAGCATGTTTTTCCCTCGGGTTTTCTTTTGCTAGGGGCATTTAAAATCTGTCAGGAATCAAATTTGAAGATCACTGCCTTAGAGTTTAGTAGAAGTGGCATGTGGAAATCTTGAAGCACCGTGTAGCCTTGTATAAACAAACACCTGCTTTTTCAAACCAAAAAGAGATGAGGGCCTCCAGACACAAAAAGTGCATTCCTTTAGAGACAATGTCGAATTTTCCAAAAACATTTAAATTACTACTCCAATTACACAGACATTCCTCAGTTCTTTAAACTTATATCAAGCTACTGCCAGGCCAGATCGAGGCCTTTGTGTAAACTGCTGTCTCTCTCTCTGCCACAGACAACATGCCCACCTCATGGTTCAGCTTATATGCATCGTGAAAAGACCTTCTACAACCTCTATTCAAGACAGACCAATTGTCTCAGAACTGTCTTACTCCAGAGGTCTCACCACAATCTCTAACCATTTAATGCAAAGAACCCCAGACTTTTGGGCATTAGGGACCAATTTCAAGGAAGACAACTTTTCCACAAAGAGGTGAGGGAGCATGGTTTGGGGATGATTCAACCGTGCACTTTATTTCTATTATTATTACATCAGCTCCAGCTCAGACCATCAGGTATTAGACTCCAGAAGTTGGGGATCCCTGGTTTAATTAATTCACTTCTTACCTTTTGCAGTCTGCCCCCTAGACTCAATTTTAGGGCAGATCCAGCATTTTATAACCTTAAAGCTGATTACATGCAGCTGACACATCATACGCTTTCGTAGCAAGTGAAAAACACCAATTTTAACTCTGTTACTAAATCAATATTCTGTCTTTTACAGCATTTGATTCCAGTAACATATATAGCAATATATCAATCATATAGGTCAGTTTGAAAAGGGGAATGAGGGGAGGAAGGCAGGAGAAAAAAACGCATGCAACTCCCCAAACAATTTAGGGAAGACAAGAGGAGAGACAGAGCTGCAAGTGTCCAGAAGATGTCAGGCACTGTTATTGTCTTCTGCCACATGAATCACCAAAAGCGAATCACCAAAAACTGAAGGCAGGAAGATTACTAAGAATACAACAGGCTAAGTCCTGTAACCTGTAACAGGTATCTATGTATATATATGTACCTATAACAGGTATCTCAAACTTTATAACATGTATTTTTATATTAACATAATCTCTGGCTGTATTTTATGTACCAACCCTCAAAGATATTGGTTTTTGTCCCTATGAAATGTTTATTGACCCTTACCCTGTAAACCACCTTAATTCCTTTTTTTGGAAACAAGGTGACTACTGAAATACTAAAAGAAGAAGAACTGGGAACACAAGAAGCCCTGCTGGTAGACAAATGGCCAACAGTCTGACACATTAATGAGAACAAAGAGAAGCTGAGGGGTGACTTGGTATGAAGACAGGAAACAGGAAATATAATTCAGCATGTAAGTTTCCTATTATTTTTCTTTTTTTTTTTTTTTACCCAAAAGGTTCTATTAACTTTATACAAGTAAATTAAAAAAAAAAATTTTTTTTTAATCCTCAAAAAGGATACAACTGTTGGTCCAGCCTCAGAACATCTGTCCCAATAAACTTCCAAGGATGACCTGGTGACCTCCCATGTATACGAACAGCCTTCATGACAAGTTCAGAAAGCTGAAAGTTATAAAGTGAGTTCCATCTGCTCAGAGGAAGCCTGGCCTTACGGTGACCATCAAACATCTCCTGAAGCTGCCCAGCCACAAAGGCAGAGGCCTGAGATGGCAGCAGATGCGATGGAAGCCAGAGACCAACCACTGGAACAGATTTAGGAGGGAGAGCCAGAGGAGCCTGGGTCATTCCTGTAATCAGCAAACACCTCCTGTGCGTACACGTGTGACACAGAAACAGGCAAACACAACTATTCCCAACAACAATGGGAAAGACACCCTGTGAACGGACCATTACAACACTAACAGGGATTCCAACAGAGGGAAACCCAGAGCACCGTGAATTCAGAGAGGAAACGCTCTGGAAACCAAGATGTCAACCAGTGAGAGCTGGAAGGTATGTAGACACACGATGCTTGTTACTATTGTTTAGTTGCTAAGTCATGTATGACTTTTTTGCAACCCCAAGGGCTGTCCATCGGACTTCCCAGACAAGAATACCACAGCAGGCTGCCATTTCATTCCCCAGGGGAATCAAAACCGCATCTCTTGCCATGTCTCCTGAATTGCAGGTGGGTTCCTTTATCACTGAACCACCAGGGAAGCGCACGAATCCACAATTTATGAACTTTGCCATCCATGGGAAATGTGTGGGGCTTCTAAACTCTTCTGAAAAAAAAAATAAAGAGACAAGTAGCACACAGCTTGAAAGCCCTTATACTTCATGCTGTGTCACCAAGATTGGATCAAGTCAAACCTACATCTATATACAAGATCCGTGACTCATCTACCTAACTCAATTAGGAGTAACACCACAGTAAATGCATTAGTGTGGTTTCAAAGTACGTCATATCAGGACAGGACAGTTTCCAGGACATTTCGGCCTCCCAAAGGGTATAAAGCGATTTTAGCAAACCTAGCCTTGCAGAAAGCAAATCCATCTAAGCAAGCCATTAAGTTCAGGGGAAAGAGCTTTCCAGCCAGCCAGTCACTGGCACTGTAGAAACAATACATGCAGTTGACTGACCCACAATTTATGAGTTACCCAGATGCTTTTTAATTATGTTTCAAAATGCCAAACAAATTTTCCATTCGGAAAATTGCTCCCAGCTTATGTTCTCAGGAAAGGAAAGATTTGGCATGTACTTCATTGAGAAGGAGGGGCATTATCGGTACCAGTGCCGTGTATCTGGGGGTCAATCAAATGTGGAATTTCCCATCACACAAAGTCCTTACTCCCAGCAGGGGGGAAGCAGTATTCTTTTATATGTCCTGTTGTTATCTGCACATTGACTGGGGTGGGGGTAAGAAGTTTTAAGAATATATTTCATAGGAGTGGGTAACACAAACAAGGATTAGAACCCTGAAATTAACATTTCTTTCAAAGGAGTTACAAGAATGTTTAGAAATCGCTTACACACACAAATGAGAAATAAACACTAACAAAACCATCTATTATAGTGTTTGTTCTCTGTTTCCAAGTTCTACACCATGTGCTCTGTCTGTATTTACTCTCATGAGTCCTGTGAGAAAGGTACTACTAAAATCCATTTTAAAAATAAATCACAGAGGAATCAAACCCACCATCAGTCTTTCACAAAAGTTGATGCTTCATCACTAAAAACTAGTAAATATCCTCAGCTGGGTATTAAAGACTGAAAAGACGTAACTGAACTAATATAGACCCAGTGGTTCTCTACCAGGGCCAATTTTGACATCCCACCCACCTCTGGCATCACTGACTCGATGGACGTGAGTCTTGGTGACCTCCGGGAGTTGGTGATGGACAGGGAGGCCTGGCGTACTGCGATTCATGGGGTCACAAAGAGTCGGACACGACTGAGCGACTGAACTGATCTGAACTGACCCACCTCTGGCCCCTGGGAACACTTGCAATGTCTGTAAGCGTTTGGATTATCATGACTTGAGGAGGCAAGAAATACTGGCACCTAGTGGGTTGACGGCCACCAGTGATGCTAAATATCCTACAGTACAGAGGACAGCCTCCACCCCAATCACTGAATTGTGTCTGTGTGTGCTTAGTCATTCTGTTGTGTCCATTATGGACTGTAGCCTGCCAGGCTCCTCTGTCCATAGAATTTTCCAGGCAAAAATACTGGAGTGGGTTGTCATGCCCTTCTCCAGGGGATCTTCTTGACCCAGGGATCAAACCCACATCTCCTGCATTGGCAGGCAGATGCTTTACCACTGAGCCACCTGAGAAGCCCAATCAGTGAATTACATGGACCCAAACGTCAATATGAAGAATTGATGCTTTTGAATTGTGATGTTGGAGAAGACCCTTGAGAGTCCCTTGGACTGCAACGAGATCCAACCAGTCAATCCTAAAGGAAATCAACCCTGAATATTCACTGGAAGGACTGATGCTGAAGTTGAAGCTCCAATACTTTGGCCACCTGATACAAAGAGCTGACTCATTAGAAAAGCCCCTGATGCTGGGAAAGATTGAAGGCAGGAGGAGAAGGAGACAACAGAGGATGAGATGATTGGAAGGCATCACCAACTCAATGGACATGAGTTTGAGCAAGCTCCAGGAGATGATGAAGGACAGGGAAGCCTGGTGTGCTGCAGTTCATGGGGTCACAATGAATCCAACATGACTGAACGACTGAACAACACCAGCAACAGTCAATAATGCTGAGGTTGAGGAAGACTACTGTAGAGGAATGCAGATCTCCAGGGATTATCAGAACCAGTAACTTTCTGTGTCCATGGTCCTTAAGAGGCCCACTGGGAGCTATCTAAGCAAATGAAAGCCAAGAGGATACAGATCTGGATTAAAATTCTCTCTTCACTTACGTATACTGGGGAGTAAGGGTGTTGTATGTAAGTATTTGAGTGAAGTACTCCACACCTAAAATAATCAATCTAGTCAACTCTATATTTCCAAGAAAAATGGTAACTAAAATATTCTTTTGAAAAGAGGCTCTTACTCTTACTGCCACTAAATTCCTCCCTATTCTGCCCACGGACCATTTGAACAGCTAGAAAAATCTCCCTGTAAAACAACATGACAAGGATGCCAAGAAGGTAACCAATGAGGGGGACATGCCAAAAGGAGACAATAAGGAATGGAAGGAACTGTAGGGGGAGAAAAAGCATGCTCTATCTAAAGCAGTCAGTGGCTACCCATCTAACTGGCTGCAGCCAAAGAGACACTGACCCAATGGATATCTCCTTATTTAAAGAGACTAAACTCTCTCACTCTAACATCCACCCACTGACCACCAGTCTGAAAGCTAATCAGTATGTTCCTGCATCCAGAGGACAAATACTTGTAACCACTATTATGTATCTTCATTCTCTCCTCACCCACATCCCAAGATTCTTGGCTAAACAGCAGGCAATCATTTTCTGATGCTGTTGGCTCTTCCTCACAATACATTATCTTATACCTTCTCACCATGCCATATGGCCTTTCCGGAATGCACCTGAAAATAAAAATTCTAGAAAAGGTGGTGGGTGAGGAGGAGACAAACAGACAAAACACATTTTATATCTATCAATTTGTTAATCAGTCTGCCTCCAGCAAATAGACTCTAAGTTTCTTACGAACTGCTATTTCTCCGGAATATCAATCATGCCTGGGATTTGGTAAGTATGCAATAAACATGTGCTGACTAAATGAATATTTAAATCCTGATTAGTCTGCCTGATGTGACCATTCTATTAATAAAGCCAGAGAGTGTGATGCTCTTTTTTACAGTACAATATAATGAAAATTATATTTCATTTAGTCATTTCAAAATAGACTATCACCAGAATCATCACCAGGTCAACTTTTACATGAACACAGAACAGGTCAAGTCCGAAAAAGGTGGAATGCTACAGTGAAAACAACCTCCAGTTCAGTCTTCTACATCCTCAACTATAGATTATTTTGAGTTTGTTTCATTCTAACATGAAGAATTATAAAAATACCATATAAGATTATATAAACAATCTGGGAAGCAAAAAAAAAAATGCACCTTAAAATACCTAAGGAAGCCAATGATGGCCAATCCTACCACTGTTATTCAATGCTGTACCGGAAGTTCTAGCCAAGGCAAAGAAAGCAAACATCTTTACAAGAGAAGAAATAAAAGTCATTATACAAGAGAAGAAATAAAAGTCATCTAGATCATCTAGGAAGAAGTAAAACTACCTCCAGTCACAGAAGATACAATCTTACATATAGATGATTTCAAAGAAAAACACCAGAAATGATTAGAGCCAATAAATGAGTGAAGCATACCAGATAAATATATGAAACTATACCCTGGAAATGAACAATCCAAAAATGAAATTGAGAACAGGAAAAAGAATCAAATTTCTCAGAATAAATTTTACTGAAGTATAAGACTACTGCATTGAAAACTACAATGAAATCATAAAAAGCAATTAAAGACCTAAGTAAAATGACAGACATCCCCTGTTCACACATCAGACTTTAAATTATTCCAGTGTTTGAGTTGGAACTAATTCTGAAGACACAGAGATAAGACAGCGTAGAAGCCTACAAAGAAAGCTGTCCTTTAAGGTTTTAATCCCCTTATTAATCAAGGTTCAAATGGTTTGATCACCATGTAAATATCACATTTTCCAATGATTTTCATAAGGAATTTTCAGATGTTTGCTTTCTTTCCTATCAAAATAGGAAATGAGGTAAATTCCACAGGCTTTATTCGTGGTGAACCTACACTGGCTACTTTGCAGTTTTTATAACCCTAATTAGACCTTTTTCTAATACTATATGGCAGTAGTTGAAAAGACCAAGGAATTCTGATACACAGGTTGGTGATCTTATAGAATAACAGGCTTTACTGGTGAAAGCATGTCACTTGATACATCTACAAACTGACAAGGCAACTAAATTTCCTGCACTCCAACTTCAAAATGTAGGATAATTCTGTTGTGCTTTACAAGTCCAGGGAAAATGTCAAGTAACAACAAAAAGACAAGCAAATCAAAGAAAACTGGTGTTCGCATATTGTACTTCCTATAATATGACTGACTCTACAATGAACCATTAAAGAGAACCGAAAGCAGAAAAAAAGAATGAAATTCTACTGGCTCATCATCACTACCCAAGTCACGGAATGAAGAAGGCTCTCCAGGGCAAAGGGATCTATCACTCAGGCTTGTCAGGTCTCCCAAAATTAATTTCTTTCCATGAGATGCCGCAAATTCGCCAATATTCATAAAAGGCCCTATCAATAAAACTGAAAATGTTAAGTGTTTCAGTGAGTTTTAGTGACAAATGCCAGAATATGGGCAACAATTCTGATACCCTGACACTTCGGGTACAAATTATCTCCTATAGAAAGACCCAAATTTAACAACAGAGATCTCAGGAAGTACTTCTCTCACTTAATAAGCCTTGGCAGCGTTTCAAATTAAATACTCTATTGTGCAAGGAGCTAATTATGTTAAGATTAAACCGAAAGAATGAGCGGGACATTTACTGTACTTTCAGTAATTATGCCAGAGTTCTATATTCAAAATAAGGCCCTCGTGTTGAAAGGTGTCACTGCTAATCCAATAAATTCCACAAACACACAGCTTGCTTAAGGTTTAAATATTTTGGAAACGAAGAGGTATTTTCTTTCACCAACTAGCATTCATTTTACACTCTCTCCTAACTGCCATTATTTTCATTGTTTCCGTCCCATTGCATCAGAAGTTTCCATATGTAAACACATTAACATCCCGAGTGTGTTTCTGACATGCAATTGAACAATTAATGCTTTTACTACCAAGGCCTACACACAACTACTGAACATTATTTAGTGTATTTTTATCAAACACTCGAAGATGATAAATGTCTGCAAGCTATTTGGTCAGCTGTTTCCTCCCCATGTCTGGCTTAATGATAAACTACAAAACAACAAAAATTAGGCACCTGTGTGGTTTCTCTGCAGTTTACATATTAACCCCCTACTGGGGACCTAAGCATTTGTACCAAAGTTCAAAAACACAAAATTAACTTCTGAGGGCCAGGTTAGCATTGTCAAATACCTCTCCAATGGTGCAGAACATTCTCAACCTCAATACTTAGGGAATAGCAATAAAGATACAAAGTCATGCTTCTGTGCTTCTGGGTCCACACTGAACTAAAATTACGTAAAAGCTAAGAATCACATAATTTAAATATGCCTTTTCTTCTTGGTAGACTGAATGGAAAACGTTCTTACATTTGGACCCAGGCATTTGATGTTTAGGAATTTACACTTTAGATAAATTTCAGATACAAAAGAAGTTTAAAAAAGGAATACAAAGATTGCACAAGGCAAAGACCCAGACTTCCTTTCTGATATAAAAATGCAGGCCTGAATTAAAAGCTACTTTTCTTAATTTAAAAAAAATTACAATACACAGAAAGGAAGAGATGTTAACACTTGATGAATATAACTGGAAGACAGCTGAAATTTCAATAAATAAGTATTCAGACACATTATAATCTGACCCAGTGAACATGAGTTTGAAGGAACTCCAGGAGATAGTGAAGGATAGGGAAGCCTGGCATACTACAGTCCACGGGGTCTCAAAGAGTTGGACATGACTTACCAACTGAACAAAACACATCATTATAAAAGATGCAAAAGAAGTAATACTTGACAGAAAATAAATGACGTAAGGTAGAAATATGGGTATTGAAGAAAGCCATGAATTACTGTTAGGTGGGAGAAGAGGAAGGTGAGTTATAGAAAGGCTTTGACAATGTGATCACATTCTGTCTCATACATACTACCTAGATGGACACTGGTGAACTTGAAATCCTGAATTTGTACCTCACTTTTAACAAAGGGAGGTGTGAGCTGTAAGTAAGGCAGAGTGGAAAAAGGAATTAAGAACACTTGTTTCTACTTTTCATTATTTAATTTTTCACAGTAAGCCTGCTACTTCTATAATTTTTTTTTACATTCCAAGTACTAAACACAAAAAGGTTCCTAATGTACCCCACTGTAAAAAAAAATTTTTTAATGCCATTTAATATTTGGAACTGATACTTCCATGGTTTTATAATTCATAAAACTAAACACATTTTTGAACTATTTATATGAAATGGTATTTAAACTATATTTGGATGAGCAAACAACAAACTATTTCACTTGTTTCACTCTAGACAATAATTACTGCTTTTGAAAGCAACCAATTTACACTGAACAGATTTTAGAACTATAGAAAAGTTGCAAAAATAGTATCATTTCCCTCACTCAGCTTCCCCAAATGTCATCTTATATAACCACATTCCAATGATCAAAACCAGAAAATTAACATTGGCAAGACACAATGAACTGAAAGACAGACCTTACATGAAATGTTCCAGGTTTTCATTCATATCTTTTCTAGTTCTAGAATCCCATATTGCATTCAGCAATTCCTCCTGAGTCTCCTCCCGTCTCTAACGGTTTCTCCGTCTTCCCTGATCTCTCACCATTTCAGCGGAAGAATCCTGATCCACAGCACATCCCTCAGTCTGCGTTATCTGACAGCATCCCAGGACTGGAGTGACATTATGCATTTTTGGCAAGAATACCATAGAATTAATACTATAGCCTTCCTGATTACTGTTTCTAATTGTAAGAGAATCTTTCATTGATATTGGGTATTGAATGCTCACATTTATTAGCATTACTTGTAATGCTCTTTTTTCTTTTTTGAGAGAGAGAGAAATTGCTTTTAGTGAATCATGGCTAAGACTTCAAAAAAGTAGGAAGTGAATTTCAGTTGTAAAGTTTCCCCATCACCACTCATGTCCCTCACATTGGGTTGGTTCTTTGTATCAAGGGGGCATCTGGACCTACTTCACCCTGATTTTAGGCACATGGAGGGAGTGGAAAAAAAGTCAACCATCTCTGCAAGATTTGTTCTCCAGTTACATCCCTAGGAAGGAATGATGGCACTCTTAAGAATAGAAAGCCCCTTAGCAAAGGCTTGAAGCCGGTCTATGAAACGTGTGCGTATCACTGAGGCACACCTCCAAGCAGGGAACCCTCCATCTGATAGATGTCTGGATCACTAGCTATCCAAACACCAAAACACAAATACAGAGCAAACACTTCTTTCGAGACACTAGATAACCTTCCTTTGGAACACTTCCCAGTTCCCCTCATTTACAGAGATAGACATTTACTGATTAACCAAGTAGATGGTGTAGTTATCATTAAAAACATTATGATTCTTTTAAACGAGGATCCTCTCTCTCTCAAAGCCTTTTGCCTCACAGATGACACTCATGTACTCCTGACACCATCCCCAGGCAATCCCAGAGGCCTTCTGAAAGGCTTCCCTGCGTGGTATCAATAGGAACCACTTCTTCAAGTGTCAGTTGCTGAAACAGGATGCCGAGAAAGATGGCTGCAGCCTCTACAAACACTCCATATTCTAAGCAGGTCTTGTGCTTTGGCATAGGATTTCTACACACTGAAAAGAGAGGAAGAAAATCTGAAGAGGGATCAAAAGCCAGAGCAAGGATTTTGTGAGATCTTTATCCACAGTGAATCTCCCTTCTTTAGATAAAGCCATGTGGCAGAAGGAAAAGAGGAAGGAGAATTTCTAAAGGCAACGATTTTTTTTTATTCCCATTGATTCCTGTACCTCTTAAAGTCTTGGGATAGTCAAAGAAAAGGGTAGGGAAAAAAGGAAAAGGGAGAAAAAGTATTGTGGATATTTAAGTGAAAAGGAAGACAATTTACCTCTCTGACCCAAAAAGCACCCCCATCCCGGAAGTCCCTATAAATGTGAAATTAGCCTGGAGATAGTAAATACAGAACCCATCAGGAACACTGAAAACCAATCTGTATAAGGCAGATAAAATCCTGGGAAGAAAAACTTGTGATGAGACCCAGTCAAACTTGAGGAGATAAGCTTCCCAAAGTTGGTGGAGAGAAAACAGCATAGGCTGCCAGGCCAAGCCCACATCTCAAGGCCTGAAACAGAGAGAAAATGGGGGACGGCCCTTGTTGATGACACTGTCCGGGGAGCGCCTGAGCTGCCAAGATGAGCAGATGACGGAGAAAAACGCGTAGACTCGCTGTGTTCTGCATTCCTGTGGCGGGGACGGTCTGATCCACAGCTTTCATTGCAAGGGTCTACAACTGGCTTCAGAGTGCCTTTTCCCACCAAAAACCATAGTAACAGAAACAGCTGACATTTCTACGGTGTCAAACGCTGTCTAGGATTTGAATCAACAGAAAGAATCCCATTCATGACCTACTGCTCTCCTGGACACTGTTTGACAGAGAGGCAGCAGAGCAGACGATGCCTGGGGCACTCTCCTCTTACCGCGCAGTCAGGAGGGGTGGGACGAGAACCCAGAAAAGCTGACTCAGCGGCCTGATCACTTAGCTGCTCATCTACACTGCCTTCGGAAATGTCACTCATTCTCAGTCACGTTAGAGAGCTAATCGGTAAAAACGTCTTTCCTGATAAGTAAGAGAAATGAAGTGGAAAAACCTACCTTCCTTCGGCGCTCCCATAAACATACACCCACATTCATCACTATACCACACATTACCAATTTACTTTCCTGGAGGAAATAATATTTTATAACATAAAATAAATGCCAAATGCAACCCATAAGCCATTCTACAGTACTTTTCTTTTTCTACCAGCTACCTAAAATTGAAAAATGTTTCTAATGTTCAGAAAAAATATATAACTGAGGGCCATATTGCTACCACTATTTATTTAACAGGACTCAATGTTTCAGTATATTTACTTTTGATGTTTTGTTGTTAAGTCATGTCCAACTCTGTGGACCCCCATGGACTATAACTTGCCAGGCTCCTCTGTTCATGGGACTTCCCAGGCAAGAATACTGGACTGGGTTGCCACTTCCTCCTCCACAGTATTTGCTTTAGATCTGTTTTAACATTAAAGAAATGAAATATTACAGGTAACGCTAAAAGTTTATTCATGTTGACCTATGCGTCTTATTTACTCATTTCAGCAGCTGCCTGGTCCCCCAAGGTATGAATGTAACACATGAATTTTCCAGTTGCATGGTGAAAGTCATTGAGGTTGTAGCCAGTTTTCTGCATCACAAATTGTGCTGTGATGAGTATTTGACATGTCACCCAGGCTACTTGTATCAAGAGTTTTTCTCAGCTACAAATGGAATTATTTGCTCAAAAAGCAAAGAAGTCTTCAACTTGAGTGAAGAACTTCCCCAAATGGTGGAATCCATTTACTCCCAGCCAATGCCTCTTCTGAAAGGGGAAGAAAACCCAAGTCACATTTGGCAACACAATTACTTCACTCTTTAACTCTTCGTCATCCCAGAGATGGATGGTTCTGATTCAAAACACATTCCTCAGATTTTCTAAAGATGCAACTGCAAACAAGAAACATAATTTCAAGGAAAAGCTCTTTCTTTCCAAACATAGCTGTTTTACCGAGCTGGGTATTCTGTTTCCGCCATGACATTTGGATTCCTCTGGAACACACAGTCTCGATGTGCACAAGGCTCACATACACCCTGGCCCAGTCACTGAGAAAAAACTGTTGTGATCCTTCACATATATACGGGGCCTTCCCTGGAGAAGGGAATGCTACCCAGTTCATTATTCTTGCCTCAGAAATCCCACGGACCAAGGAGCTTGGCAGGCTACTGTCCAAGAGGTCCCAAAGAGTCAGACAAGATCTAAGAACTGAATTACCACCACCACACATATACTGTGGTACACCCTCATGGATGATTGTGCCATATGCTAAGTGAGTACTAAGGAAGGGCCAGACCAGCCAAGCACTGGTACAATCACCAAACCAGCCTCAAAACTAAGTGTGATGTCATTTTTTAGATGGAGACATCAGGGCTCACAATGAATAAGTAATTTGTCCAAGATCATAAGGCCAGCAAGTCAGGGAGCCAAACACTACAAAAGCAATTTATCCTAACTCCCAAATCAACAACACCACATTTCAACATCCACCGCACTACAGAGGCTGTACTTACTACAAGTGCACATCACTTCCACAGGAAATAGTTCTTTGGCCCCATCTACTCCATAGCCAGACCTTTTGACCAGTGTTTATCTTACTGAGGTTCCAACAGTAAATGAAATATATGGAGAAAGCTCTGTGATCCAAGAATTCGCTGTCTGCTTACTGGTTACACAGAGTGAGGCGGTATTTTCAGCTGTCGAGAGCTTTGAGCTGGGCATTAGAAATGCTGGGCGAAAACACTCAGGTATAAAATACAGATCCCTGAAATCTGAATGCCTGTGGCCTTTAAAGTTAAACAGCTGTGCTGAGACACAGAAAGGAAAGAAAGAGAGAGTCATTTATCTCCTTCAAAATGGACCGCAAGCCGGCGGCGTTGCTCGGGAGCTGCGATTCTAAAAGGCCTCGGTGATTCCCAGAACTGACTGCCCTGATGACCACGACTCCTACCCTAGAATCGATCGGTTAGCGGGACACAAGATGAATTCTAACACGTAAAATCAGAGAGAAACAGGTCTCTCCCCTTTTCCCCCGTGCAAACCTGTCACTTTTAAGGTAACTTAGCTGGAACCCAACAGATCCGAACATGACAGCTCAGTCCTGGCAAGAGAGACAGAGTAAATATTTTTTAAGCACGTCAAACTTTCTTCATTTCATGGAAGTCACTACAGATTCTGTCAAATGATCCATCCCATCATCCAACTGGGCCCAGAGGATGATATTTTCCCTATTAGAATCAAGTACCCAGTGGAGAGTCAGCAATTTTATGCTTTTTAACAACAAAAGAAAGCAGGAAGAAACTGCCCTTCAGGGCTATCTGAAGGGACCTTCAAGATGCTCTACTTAATGACCCTCCATTCTAGAAGCCAGGAAACTGAAGTAC
Organism: Bos javanicus; assembly: GCF_032452875.1. NCBI lineage: Eukaryota > Metazoa > Chordata > Mammalia > Artiodactyla > Bovidae > Bos > Bos javanicus. Next base: position 39,521,444 of record NC_083889.1, read on the forward strand.
AGAGAGACTGACAATCTGAACAAACTATTCCCTTCTTTTCCTAAAATCTCTGCTTTGAACTTCATCTGTAACTCTATTTCACTGCTGATTTCTAAACAGCAATGTTTTAAAATGAATTTCATAGTCATTCATTAAAGGATCTTATTGTAAGTGACTTAATTGATTTCACAATGTAAGGCACACACAACCGGGTTATTGTTAATGTTTACAGTTCTATTTTACCTAACATTTCAAAAGAACTTTACAGTTTGCGCAGCACTGTCACAGAACTGAGAAGTAAGAATCATTTTTCCCACTTAACAATGGAAAACTCAGAGTCAGTGAAGTATATTGTGTATTAAAACTATTAACAGGTATTTCCAGCAAAAGTCAAGAAAACAGTGGTATTTATACAATAGCATATATAGACACTTTTTTCCTAAAATGGTATAAAGGACAATGCTGAGAATTTTGTATTTCACATATACAATTGCTTGGATGATCTTAAATTATAACTTTTTTAAAAATTAAATAAGACAATATACAACATCTAGTCTACTCCCTCATTTAAAGTTACTTGTATTTAAATTTTAGAAGTACATATTTAAGTGTTTTAAACTGTAAAAGCTGTAATATGCACACACCTGTATAAAGCTATTTCCGCTGATTCTTTACCAGCTGAGCCCCAAGGGAAGCCCAAGAATACTGGAGTGGGTAGCCTATCCCTTCTCTAGCGGATCTTCTCAACCCAGGAATTGAACCAGGATCTCCTCCTGCACTGCAGGCAGATTCTTTACCAACTGACCTATCAGAGAAGACTGATACTAATTTACATATCAAGAGAAATAAATACACAGACACTCACCAAAGCAAACTTTAAGTTCACAACGGATCTATTAATTGTAGTCATAAACTGGAAACAGTCCGGGTGCCCATCAACAAGAAGCACAGATAGGTAAACTGTGGTAGAAAGATGCAATAAAATAGGACAAAGGAAAAGAGACAACAGACTACATAAGTGTAAGTAACAACATAGACAAATCTCACAGACACGAAGAAAGAAGACCCAGAAACATAGAGTACATATGGTATGTTTCCATTTGTAGAAGATCAAGGCAGGCAAAACTCATCAATGGCCACAAAAATGAGAAGAGTGCTTCCCTCAGGGAGAGGGGTGTTTATAGTTAAGGAAGAGGCAAAGGGAATCCTCATGAGGGGCCAGGAACTGTCTTTGCATCCACCCGTGTGGTTGTGACCTGCATCTCAGCACACGTATCATTGCTGAACAATGGAAGTGAGTTCACTTTATACCACGCATGTTCTTGTTGTTGTTTAGTCACTCAGTTGCGTCTGACTCTTTGTGAGCCCATGGATTGCAGCACACCAGGCTTCCCGGTCCTTCACCATCTCCCGGAGTTTGCTCAAACTCAAGTCCATTGAGTCGGTGATGCCATCCAACCATCTTGTCCTCTGTCATCCCCTTCTCTTCCTGCCGTCAATCTTTCCCAGCATCAGGGTCCTTTCCAATGATCAGTTCTTTGCATCAGGTAGCCAAAGGATTGGCGCTTCAGCTTCAGCATCAGTCCTTCCAATGAATATTCAGGGTTGATTTCCTTTAGGATGGACTGGTTGGATCTCCTTGCAGTCCAAGGGACTCTCAAGAGTCTTCTCTTAACACCGCAGTTCAAAAACATCAGTTTTTCCGTGCTCAGCTTTCTTTATGATTCAACTCTCACCTGCATACATGACTACTTGAAAAACCATAGCTTTGACTAGATGGACTTTGTTGGCAAAGTAATGTCTCTGCTTTTGTATATGCTTTCTAGGTTGGTCACAGCTTTTCTTCCAAGGAGCAAGCATCTTTTAATTTCATGGCTGCAGTCACCATCTGCAGTGAGTTTGGAGCCCAGGAATTACTGGAGCTCAATAACAGGTACATCAGAACCAAAATAAAACCCGCAGAAGAAAAAGCCATCAGATATATCAGATCAGATCAGTCGCTCAGTCGTGTCCGACTCTTTGTGACCCCATGAATCGCAGCACGCCAGGCCACCCTGTCCATCACCAACGCCCGGAGTTTACCCAGACTCATGTCCATCGAGTCAGTGATGCCATCCAGCCATCTCATCCTCTGTCGTCCCCTTCTCCTCCTGCCCCCAATCCCTCCCAGCATCAGAGTCTTTTCCAATGAGTCAACTCTTCACATCAGGTGGCCAAAGTACTGGAGTTTCAGCTTTAGCATCATTCCTTCCAAAGAAATCCCAGGGCTGATCTCCTTCAGAATGGACTGGTTGGATCTCCTTGCAGTCCAAGGGACTCTCAAGAGTCTTCTCCAGCACCACAGTTCAAAACATCAATTCTTTGGCGCTCAGCTTTCTTTATAGTCCAACTCTCACATCCATACATGACCACAGGAAAAACCATAGCCTTGACTAGACGAACCTTTGTTGACAACGTAATGTCTCTGCTCTTGAATATGCTATCTAGGTTGGTCATAACTTTCCTTCCAAGGAGTAAGCGTCTTTTAATTTCATGGCTGCAGTCGCCATCTGTAGTGATTTTGGAGCCCAGAAAAATAAAGTCTGACACTGTTTCCACTGTTTCCCCATCTATTTCCCATGAAGTGGTGGGACTGGACCAAACTCCACCCTCCTCAGGGTAAGCAAAACAGGGAAGCCACAGAGAGAATAGGCTTAATTTACCAAAAATGTTCCTAGAGGTAAGCAACCTCAAAGCCAGCGATTCTACAATCCTGCTAAAATCTAAAAAAATTCTAAGCAAGTCATCAAATAAGACCTTGTTATAAATGTGCCTGCTGAATTAAATATGAGGCTATTTCAGGTACAAAGACCAGTGCCCAAAGGAATTCAAAATAACATGAGATCTAGAAAGCCTGGCCCTAGAAACTTCGAAAACTGTAAGAAACAGCATTTGACCTTAACCCTGAATCGTCTGCCTTACTTGTGCTTACTCAAACAACCAAAAAAGCCCCATAGCTTTACTAATAATTTTGTTACAAATTAGCCTCAGGGAAATTCTACATGCCAAATGTGTTCACTTTGCCCAAAAAAACCTTCAGAATCAAACTCACACAGCAAAAACGTAACAGGGAGAGGTGAGAGAGCCCAGAAGGTGGGCAGAGGAGAAAGGAGAGGGAGAGGAAGGCAACAGGGGGCACTGAAATCCAAGGCCCTGGGTGGGGGAGCCCAGCCAGCCAAGAAGATAGCAGGGAAGCCAGGGGGCAGGGGGCTGGGGGGCAGTGACTGGAAAGAAGCAAAATCAGCAAGCCCACCAGGGGTAAGCCCACAGAAGGCCTTTTCTTCTAAACCTTAGGGCATGTGGAATCAATTCTGAGAAAGGAAAGGAATCCCAGGAGGACTGTGGGCAAAGAAGTTACATAAAAGATACCTGACAATCCCTGATCCTGGGGTTCTTTCATCATCAGGTAAGACAGAACAGGACTCACTGCACAGAGTTTGTATAAGTTTGTATAACAATTTGCATGTCCAATCCAGAGCCTGGCACAAACCTGGGTCTCAAGACATGTACCCTCTCTTCTCCTTGGGAAAGGGACGATTTCGGGGTAGGGCAGAAGGAGGAAGCTTAAGTAGAACAGGAGATCTTAAAAGCAGGGGTGTACTAGCCAACCCTACTTGTTAAACCACATCCACAGGACATTCACAGAAGGCAACCACTCCCGTATCTCATGCTCAAGGCTGCTGGGGAAAAGGTGCTCAGTCCAGCAAGGCCGCAAGCGCTCAGACTCTCAGTGGAAGAAAGACCACTGGCCTCAAACTTTATAACCCACCTCTAGGCCCCAGGCTCAGGCAGGAGCTCATCTATGACCCCACACAGCCTGGGGCTGTCTCTCATCTTCAAAGGGTCAGAAGCATGTGTCTGTCCTATGACAAGTTAACAGAGTTTTTTTAAAAGAAGGGCTTCCCAAGTGGCACAGTGGTAAAGAATCCATCTGCCAATGCAGGAGATGGAAGAGAGGAGGGTTAGATCCCTGGATTGAGAAGATCCCCTAGAGTAGGAAAAGGCAATCTGCTCCGATATTCTTGCCTAGAAAATTCCACGGACACAGGAAGCTGGTGGTCTATAGTCCAGGGGGTCACAAACAGTCACACACAACTGAGCACTCACACACATGCACTAAGAGAAGGGCTGTTTCCCATATCTCTATGAGCTCCATCAGCAGCCTGATCTAGGATGAAGGCTCTAGGGAGATCCCTGAGGAAGGGAGGGGAGAGGGATCACAGCGAGATGGGGAAGAGCTGCAGGGTAATGGCTTGAATTGTCAGGGAGTTAGACCCACCCGAGGCCCACTTCTGTCACTCCCCAAAACGACCCGACTCGCTAGTTTTACTAGGAAGATCAGCATCATGAAAAGATCAAACGAGTAATGGATGAAAAGAGCTGTAGTGTATGGTTCATAAAAAGCAGTGAAGAATGAAAGTTATTATTATTATAAAACAAAAGGGAGGGACAGAAGAGAAGGGGACAGGCTCCTGTTCTGCAAAGGTCACCCACTTCCGCGCCTGCTCCATACACACATCTCCTCACAGTGAACCAGCTACCCAGCAGGTACATGCCTCCCCTGGCTTTCCTTCCATCAGTTACCCATTTAACCATTCTTACTTCAGGCAACCAAGTCAGCTCAATGGGGGCCGCAGCCACTCCTTGGCCATGGAGGCGGGCTGCGGGCAGCAGCGGGGAGAAGCCATGCCAGGCCCCCTGCGGGGGCGCCATCAAGCCTGCTGCCGCAGAATCACAGTGACAAGAACACCCTGATGGGTTCCAGAAGGAACTTCTGGGGCCAGGAGGCCATCTGGTAGGGTTGCTGTCCCAATCCTGGGCAATCTGACAAAGCACGACGCCTGGCTGGGAGGCTGATGTTCCACCCAGCCAACAAGCCTCCTATGACCCAGATCGAAGCCTCCTATGACCTAGGCCCCAGTGCTGCTGTGGTCTCTCTTCCCATAAACACGCGTCTACATTAAGATAAAACAGCATCCAGTTCCGAAAAGGGGAAAACCCTGTGAAGTGTAATTTTTACAGGAAGGAGCACCGCTCACTTCTCTGTGCTAACTTCCAGCCAGGTGTTCTAAGATGGGGATGTGCTTGCCCTTCTTCCTTCTAGTCCTCAGCCCTTGTCTCAATCTCACCGGCCTGGACAGGATGGGTCAAACGCCTTCCAATTCCTAAACCAACACCACCTTCTGCCCCTCTATGACATGAGAGTTAAGGAAAGCAATCAGAGTCAAGTGCAAATCAAAGTGTGTATGACCAGGGGCAAAATGAAGAATGCATCTTCACATGTATCAGGAGTGGGGAAAGGGAAGTACAGATGTTTAATAGGAAGAGTCAAATAATAAACTAATAGCCGGTGACAGCAACAGGAGGCAGTGTTTCTAAAGAGTGGACAGAGCAAATTCAGCCTGTTCCTGGATGTAATGGGAATGGCGCTGCATGAATTACCCATTGCACATGGAAACAGGGATAGATGATCCCCCTGGTTCATTTATAAAGCAGCCCCATCAGAGGTCACCATATTATACTAGCCATAAAAGACTGAAGATTATACCTATATTATATTATATATTACACTGCATTTAGCACGGGCGGCTGCGACTGGCGCACTTAGCGCGGCCGAGAGGAGCTACCCCACGTCCGAGGTCAGGGGCAGAAGTCGGGAGGACCCCAAGCCCGAGGGGAGGCGGCCATGAGGAGTTACCCCACGTCCGAGGTCAGGGGCGGCGGCTGAGAGTGCCAGGCTGCGGCGGCGCAGAAACGGCCAAGAGGACCTACCCCACGTCTGAGGCCAGGGGCAGTGGCCGGGAGGACCTACCCCACGCCCGAGGTCAGGGGCAGCAGCCAAGAGGACCTACCTCACGCCCAAGGCCAGGGGCCGCAGCCGGGGGAGCAACCCCACCTCCAAGGAGCGGTGGCTGCGCGGGGGCAGGAGGGCCTAGAGGAGCTATTCCACGTTCAAGGTCAAAAGAGGTGGAGGTGAGGAGATACCCCTTGTCCAAGGTAAGGAGCAGCGGCTGCGCTTTGCTGGAGCAGCAGTGAAGGGATACCCCACGTTCAAGGTAAGAGAAACCCAAGTAAGTTGGTAGGTATTGCAAGAGGGCATCAGAGGGTAGACACACTGCAACCATACTCACAGAAAACTAGTCAATCTAATCACACTAGGACCACATACCTATGAACAAACCAGAGTCCCTCTGTCTGGCAAAGGAAGCCTGGATCAGCACTGACTTAACTCCACCGACTTTAATCCCAGTACAACACCCCAGGCCTTCTGTGGCTGTCCTGGCTACATGGCCATCAGAGAAGATATACTTGATCCTTGGGGTAATGGGCTCAGCTCAGAGATCTGGCCCCAGCGGCACATGGTGCAGACATAGCAAAGTAGGGGAACTTAGTCAATGAGAAGGCAAACATGCTGTGCCTCGCTCATGGAGTAGCAGCAGCAGTAGAAGCAGCATGTTGCCACCTGCCCGGCCAGCACGGGGGAGGGGGGTGCCCTAGGCCAACACAGGATGATCAGGTAAGAGGCCATCTGGAGCAGGAAGAAGCCTTGCCCCACTTACTCCACTGCAGAGAGTAATGGGATGGTGCACAGTCAGTACCCACTTGACGCCAGGCAAAGGTGGTCGAGTTTGCACCTTGGCTTCACCACTCACTAGGTATGTGCTTCGGACTGAGACCTCTAGCACTCAGTTTTTTCAGCTAGAAAAGGAGAAAAATAAGAGTACTCTCCTCAAGTGACTTTTAGAGAAGATGAGAACAATGTAGCTGTCTAACTGGTAGCTGCTTTCTTCTTACCATCACTGTCGTGGTGGTGGTTGACATAACAGGGTTGAGAACGGACACTGAATGACAGCATTCTAAGCTGCACTGGTTTTGACCCCACAGATTCACTGGTCATACACATGGTGCAGTTCCCCAGCTTGCTTCTGGACAAAAAGCATCATCATCCCCAGTGATCAGCAAAAATGATCCATGGTCTCTGGATACCTAGACACAGCTATGAACCCGTAGATTGGAGCGGACAGAGCTGGGGTGGCGGGGGCGGGGGGTGAGGGAATGACAATTTGACACTGGCAAGCTGACACAAACGACCCTTCCAAGACACTGAAACCTCGCAAGACGCCTTCTGCAGAACCACTGAAATAGCATGGAGAGGAACATCAGGGAGTAGTCTAGGAAGAACAGGAAACCAACACTGCGTGTTACAAGGAGCCGGATCCTGGAGTCTCCTTCAGAGCGTACTTCGAATCTGTCGTTTCCTCTCAATTTGCAGAGCACAGATGTTGAAGAGAAAACCTTAAAACGTTTGGGTTATTGAACACTCCGGGTGACTGCTGAACCAGATTTTAAGAGGGCAATGGCAGCCAGAAAATTACAGCTACAAGGTGAAAAATCAAGAGCTGAAACAAACTCAGTTCACTACACAAAGTTAAACTTGATAGTTTTTTAGAGCAAAATCAAGTGACAAGCAAATGACTCTGGTTCCCTAATCCCCCTGGGATTTGCCTTAATTCCCCCTGAATCCCCGAGATGCTCAGTGTAACTGATTTGCTTACAATTAAGCGGCATTAAAAGACTGAGGGTCTCCACGCCTGGCAGTCAGGTGTCAGGGGGAGCATGATCCACTGACTGATCAACAGACAAAGATGGACATCTTTAGAGATCAATATCACAAGGCAAAGTCCCAACAGTGCTATGAGACACTGGAACACTTTTGTCTTCTGGGCTACTGAATTGAAGTCCTAGGTGAATAAATGAAGGAGTAAGATGAAAGAATAGGCTGTAATTATGTGGCAGGAAGAATTCCACCACCCTAGCTAACATTCACTGATCCTTATCAATGACAGGTGCCACAAGCAGGGCTGTTTGGTTTTGTTCTCATAAAAATCCCACATGGTAAGTGATTTTATTCTCCCCACTTTACAACAGAGAAGAATGAGGGATGCAAAGAAATTAACTGATTTGTCTAAAGTTCCATTAACTCAGGGGAGAGCATGACCTAGGGTCGGGACCCGGAGATACCTCGATCTTACCGCTGTTTTTCTTAACCAGCGTGCACATAACCTTGGGCAACCTCTTCAGAGTTGGTATAGATGAATGAGTTCTGCTAAATATGTAAGGCACCTCTGAGGTTCATTCCAGGTAATATTCTTATTGCTGAACTCTCTTCTAGTGAAAGTGGAAAACAGTTGAATTGAAGGTTCACTATATATACAAATCTGACCTTTCTTTTAAATGTTTAAATGATGTGCTCAGAATTTTTTGATGACCCCTCCCATCCCAGGGCAGGGGGAACTCACCCCAAGGCTTGAAAAGAGCAAGCAGGAGCAGAGGCCTATCTTGGAACCCCACAGTCGTGTTGCTCAAGGTAACACAGGGGTTCTGGAGCCCCACAATGGGAAGCTGGGATGTGCTGCCTTACACAGCAGATTGGCAGAGAAGACACAAAGAAAGTGGAGACATTCTTCACCCACTACACATCCCTGCCCTAGAGACACCTGTCACTCCAGAGGTGAGCCCTGATGAGCCTGCCACAGACAGGAATTAAGTCTATGTTATTAGGACCTGTGCCTAAATACACACTCTGCTTTGGTCCCAAAGTTACAGCAATAGAATTCCCACTACGTTTTTTTCCCCCTTCCTATTATTTTGAGAATGTTCAAACATACAAAACTGGAAGTAGTTTTATAGTGGACACTTACATGCCCACCACCTCAAAGCTCTCCGTGACATCACCACAGCAGATGCACAGGTGAAGCAGGAGAGGGGTGAAGAAAGGTGGAACCACAGCAGCAGGTCACTCTCAACTCTTCATCAGACATGTCCACCCCGAGTCTGAACCTGAGCACCAGCAACCCAATGGGACTGGCTCCATTGCTCGGGGGCACTTCCTGGGTTTCCACAGAGAACTTCAAGCAACCATATCGTCTCATCACCTTCAATGCAGAGAAGGCCAGTAGGTCTTCTACTTTATACCCACAGATTTACTTTCACTGCTAGAACTGAAGAGGAGTTCAGGGGTCACCCAGTGAAACCTAACCCTTTATTTTACACTTGAGGCAAATAAGATTTCAACAGGTTAAATGCCATATAGGATCACATGGAGAAGGCAATGGCACCCCACTCCAGTACTCTTGCCTGGAAAATCCCATGGACGGAGGAGCCTGGTGGGCTGCAGTCCATGGGGTCGCGAAGAGTCGGACACGACTGAGCGACTTCCCTTTCACTTTTCACTTTCATGCACTGGAGAAGGAAATGGCAACCCACTCCAGTGTTCTTGCCTGGAGAATCCCAGGAATGGGAGAGCCTGGTGGGCTGCCGTCTATGGGGTCGCACAGAGTCGGACACCACTGAAGTGACTTAGCAGGATCACATATGGATCACATAATCAGGGGGAATTAAAACTCTCCGATAAGATACCTGGAGTATTTCCTAAAATACAAATTGGCCTGATGGCAGATAAAAACTAAGCCAACAGGAGGGAAATGCTTTGCAACAGGTTTTAATGAGCAAAATGCAACTGTATCCTGCCACTCTTTCAAAACTCTGTGAGGGAATTCCTTGGCGGTACAGTGGGAAGGACTTGGCGCTTTCGCTGCCATGGACCCAGTTTCAATTCCTGGTCGGAGAACTACAATTCTGCAAGCAGCACAGTGGCCAAAAGTCAATGAATGAATGAATAAACCAACAAACAAATAAGAGTCTGGGAAACACTCACATTATTACCAATGATCTTTTAATACTAATTAGGGTTCCTTAGCCAAAGTTCAAGAAAGACCGTTCTTCTAGGTGACAATGTAAAAAAGTTTTCATGACATTTATTTTATGATAATACAAAGCATAAAAACCCCGTCAGCCTCTGCTTACGTCTTATCTTAATTCTTCCCCTAGAAGATTCTTTCAATCTAATTTGACAACACATAATGGATCTGGGTCTCCCAGGTGGCTCAGTGGTAAAGAATCCAACCTGTCAAGGCAGGAGATGCGAGAGATTTGGGTTCGATCCCTGGATAGGGAAGATCCCCTGCAGGAGGAAACTGCAACCCACTCTAGTATTCTTGCCTGGAAAATTCCATGGACAGAGGAACCTGGCAGGCTACAGTCCATGGGGTCACAAGAGTCAGACACGACTGTACATGCAGACAATGGATGTCAAAACCATTAGTGCATTCCAATCATGAGGATACATGGCAGAAACCTAAATAGTGTGATAAAACCCACCAGCATTGGCATGCACTGACTGCCAGGGCTGCCGAGGAGTGCCCCAATCTCCAGGAGGAACGCCAAGGTGATGGAGTTTCTGGCCACATATTCTCCTCTCCTCTTCCACCTCTAATTAACACCAGTCTATGCCTTCTTTTAAGGCTTGTGAAAAATCACTGCAACTGACCTGGGCTCACCTAGAGATGAAAATTACTTTGCCAATAGCAGGAAACAATACTTTCCGCATAAACAACAACAAAGGCAAGCCTCTTTGTTGGCCCTGCATCGTTTTCTTTTATGTGGAGCATTTCTCCAAAGCTTTCAAGACAAAGGACAAGACTCCAGGAAAAGCACCATGGCGAGAAAGTCAAAGGCAGACAGCCATCTTCTGCCCTCAAGGACTGTCTCCTACACTGGTATCTTTGATCAACATCTTCTCAGGGTTTTGTTTGTGGGCCCCCAGTTTGACAAAAGCTTTGAAGAGCGATGTCTGTGCCAATTTGGGGGGCTAAATAAAAGCTGCTCAGTGGAAACTCTGGAGAATGACAATTATAGCAGACAATCTCTTTGACACCTTGTGTCACCGAAACTATCATAATAAAAGCTGGTTTTCTAAAGGATGTGAAACGAATCGCCAGTCCAGGTTCGATGCATGATACAGGATGCTCAGGGCTGGTGTACTGGGATGACCCAGAGGGATGGTACGGGGAGGGAGGTGGGAGGGGGGGTTCAGGATGGGGAACGTGCGTACACCCGTGGCGGATTCATGTTGATGTATGGCAAAACCAATACAATATTGTAAAGTAACTAGCCTCCAATTAAAATAAATAAATTTATATTAAAAAAATAAAATAGCAGTCCATATTTTTTTCAGTTGGCAATAAGAAGAAACCACTTATTGATACATGGCAATTGGGGTGATTCACTACAAAGTCAAGCTGAAGTAGAAAAAGCCAATACCAAACAAAAGGTGATTTATTGTATGAATCTATTCATATAACATTTTGAAAATGTTCAAAACTTTAGAAATGGAGCTGTATTAAAGGTGGATAGGGATTGGAGACTAGGAAGAAGGCAGGTGTGGGTATTAAAGGGCAACACCGGGGATCCTTGTGGGCTTGGAACTGTTGACTGAGGTGGTGGATACATAAACATACAAAAGTGATAAAATCATGTAGGACTTTAATATGCACACACATTAATGCACGTTGTGCACACACATGCACGCACACACACACAAATGAATACAAGAAAATCTTATCACTAAATGTGACAGGTGGATCGTATCAATGTCTATGTCCTGGGTGTACAATTACACATTAATTCTGCAAAATGTCACCAATGCAAGAAACTAGAAAGACAACTATACATGAAGTATCAGTTACCTCAAAATTTTTTATCTAAAAACATCAGCTGTACCTCTATATCCTAGAAGGGGGAAAAAAGCCTTACCCCCGCTTTGCTAAAGGCAAAGAAGGAATCATCTAAGAGTCTATGGCAGCAAAAAAGGACAAGAGCAACTGTCAGCAAAATAAAATATGATGACTGGGGGACATGTTAAAATTTAAGAAAAGGATTTCCTTCTCAGTCTAACACTCCTATCAACTCATTATGAGTTGACATCACTCACATAAACGATTTCAATTTCGCATCCTTACCTTGAGGCACAACTTTTCATTCAGAAACAAGCATAGAATGTTTCCTCCTCTATTATCTCACCGTCTTTAGTAACATGACAAAGCAATCATGCATGATTTTATGGACTGATGTACAAATTAGAAAACCTCAGTGTCTTTGCAGAGTTTATTAAATTTTAAAAGGAAATGTGGGACTTTCCTGGTGGCCCAGTGATTGAGACTTTGCCTTCCAATGCAAGGGGTGCTGGTTTGATCCCTGACTGGGATGCTAGGATCCCAAATATCTTGCAGCCAAAAAAACCCAAAATGTAGAAACAAAATAATATTCAAAAAAATCCAATAAAGACTTTAAAAATGGTTCACATTTTTAAAAAATTATATGCTAGTTAACAAATGATGTGCTCTATTGATCAAAACTAAGGACATAAGGTAAGCCGTTGTTGGGTTCAGGTCATTAGTTCTTACAACTATTTCCATGTACCTGCCATTCACCAGCTTCCCATTCTTAACTTATTCCCCTTATTTAAAAAAACAAACAAACAAGAGTCTTGACCAGCGACCACTTCATTGGTTGACAAGCAAACTCCTAGCAACCAAAACTATGGACTCCTTACCAGGGCTTCAAGCAAGAAGCTCTGCTTTCATCAGATGTATACAGGACAGAGCTATGGGAAGAAGTATAATTTTTATTTCATGATGACTCTGATTTTTCCTTATTGTGATATTCCATGATTTAAGATAAAAGGTAATTTTAAATCAGACCTGGTTTGAATCTCAGGTCTGTGATTCAGATAACACTGTAACAGGAGCTATTTAATAATCTTCCCTGTGTCTCAACTTCCACATTCCTACAAAATTATTATATGGATTACAGTGAGACAATGCCCCGAAGGCCTTAATGCCTGGCACATAGTGGGTGCATAATAAACGATCAATTCTGATGATCAACAATTCCCAAGCATCTTTAAATATTCAAAACGTTAATACTGGGAATTCCCTGCCCATCCAGTGGTTAGGGTTCAACACTTTCACTGCTTAGGGCCCAGAGAACTAAGATCCCAGGAGCTATGAGGTTCATGTTAAAATATACTTAATTATTATGCAAAAGAAAGCTATTGCTCTTTCTTAGTCTCCATTAGATTAACCTCTTCAAGTTTTTTAAAAACCAGTCCTTAAGCAAGTCATAAGACACAACCATAAAAATTTCAGTATTACTTCAGGAAATTTTTTGTCTCTACTTTCTTATTTTCTCATCATGGCCTGCATATACAAAACAATAAAAGTCATGTTTGCTAAACCAGGAATAGTCTTTATTCTTAAATTTATTAGTGGATAGTTTATTAAAAGGAAGTGTGTAATGAGCTAGTCTATCATGCAAAATGTACGTACCATGGTTATTATCTTTAAAATTGAATTTACAGTCGGATCCAATTACACACAACAGCATCATAATTAAAAGTTAAGGCTATTTTACTAGTATAAAAGAGGCATTAGGCTGCCACAACTCAGTTAACCCCAACTGGCATCTCATGACATGCTTTCAACAGAAGCCATGTATTATATTAGTGAGCTTCTTAACTAAAAGTGCTAGAAGTGAGTAAAACTTCATTTATCTGTTTCAAAAATTGGACAAAATACCTAATCTCATAGGGAAGACCAAAAAATGTCTTTTTCTATACCACACTGAGAAAACGCCTGACATATCAAAGCTAATTTGGTTTACTACCATGATGATACAATCTTTTTATTATAAAGACTATATTATTATAGGTTGTTTTTTTCCCCACTCAGTGGCCAATCTGTATTCATGTCCAAGAATAAATTCAGCTGCAGAAGCACTGCTAAAGTTGCATATCCTTTGGAAAGAAATAAAAGGAGTTGGTGATACTAATAAAAATGGACTGAAATATGTTTACTCATTCAACTACCTTCCCCACGAGCGCTCTGCAGTAGCTTTTGGTGGTAGTGTGCCACCTATTGTTACAAAACGAGCTTCTGTATTTGAAGATTTCCTGTTTCTTTCCACAGGGAAGCAAAGCGTCCTACTGTCTTTTTCAAGATAATGAGTCTTTATTTTCCTTCCTTCTTTCCTGTCACTTCCAACACCCGAAATACAAATGGGCTACAGAGAAACTAACCTTTTAAAAAATGTATTACAACCCATTTCAAGCATGAATCAGTTTAACTCCGTGGCTATCATACAGGGGGATCTTTTTCCAGGAGGAATCTGTCAGTGTCTGGAGATACTCACAGTTGTTATGACTGAGGTGCAGGGATACCGGCTTCTAGTAGGTAAAAGCTGAGGATGCTGGTAAAGTATCCTTCACTGCACAGGACACCCCCTCACAGGGGAGAATTACCCAGGCCCAATACCCATAGCACTGATGCTTAGACACCCAGGTTTAATTAAAACCAGTACATCCTTTCTTCCAAAGTCAAAAGAAAGCCATATATAATGGCAGAACAAAAAATAAAAAAGTCAATTTCACAAATTCAACATTCAACAGCAATATAGTAATTAATAGTGGTTAATATACTAGGAATTACCTTACTCTTGTCAAGACTAGTATAAAGATACGATAACAACACCCATGAGCAATTTATAATTCAAATACTCATTTAAAAAAAGAAAACACACACACTAAAGCACATGTTGGCCAACTGGTCCAAAATCCATGTAAGGAATAAGACCTCAACTTGGTGATTGGTCTCCCAAGCTGACTCCTGCAACCCTTGACATGTAATAAGTGTTCTCAATTCTCAAGCCATACTTAAGAATCACCCTTGTCAGTGTGGCATGCTGGGGCACAGTGTATGGCATGTCTACCACAGCTGGTCGCCTCCTCTCCCATTCATGGCTGCTGCAGCTGCTGCTAAGTCGCTTCAGTCGTGTCCGACTCTGTGCGACCCCATAGACGGCAGCCTACCAGGCTCCCCTGTTTCATGGCAGGCATCATTAATTGATCAAAGTCTCAACTTTTCTTATGTGGTGCTCCAGTCCATGGAACTGGCGTGGGAGATGCTTATCTGATATCCATGATGAGATATGATTTCAGGAGGACTGAGTTCAAGTCTTGCCTTGGTCACTGAAGAGCTGCATGAACTGAAAGTCACATAAGCTCTCTGGGTCTATTTCCTTCAATTCTATAACATTCCTTAAGGAGCATTTAAAGAGTCCTTTAATTTTATTTCTAAATAAGATGTTACAATATAGCATTTCTGGAGTAATAAGGTACTTTGCACTTCAACTGCAGAACTGCTAAATACTAAATGACGAAGGCTATGCAGATAGAGGAAAGAAGAAAGATTAGACACACAGAAGAATAGGAGAGTAGGATGGGAATTCAGAAAATAAATGTCCAATGGAAAAGGGGCATGTTCTTCAAAAAATAAAGGAACAGCATGCAGTAATGGAGAAAACTCACTGGAATTAGATTCTTAAGACCTTACTTTGAGTAATCACGTCATAGAGCAGTAATATGTCTGTGACTTAAATAATTTAATCTCTCTCTGAGGTTTAGTGTCCTTATATACAAAAAGGGCTAATTGCAATTGCCCAGCCCTTCTCACAAGACTTTCTTTGAATTAATTACTGAATCTTCAAAAGGCCATGAAGAGCAGCATGGTTGAGTAATTTATGGACGATCCAAACTATGAAATATTACAGAGCTGCAAAGTGAATGAGTTAAAGCTGCTTGCAGCAAACTGGAGAGATGTTCATAATATATATATGCTGCTGTGCTTAGTCACTCAGTTGTGTCTGATTCTTTGCAACCCCATGGACTGCGGCCTGCCAGGCTCCTCTATCCATGGGCATGCTCCAGGCAAGAAAACTGGAGTGGGTTGCCATGCCTTCTTCCAGGGGACCTTCCAAACCCAGGGATCGAAGCCAGGTCTCCCACATTGCTGGCTGATTCTTTACCGTCTGAACCACCAGGGAAGCCCCTATATATATATATATATATATATATATATATATATATGTGTGTGTGTGTGTGTGTGTGTGTGTGTGTGTGTGTGTGTGTTTCTGTGTGTGTGTATCCATCTATCTATCTATCTATATAAAGCTAGTTGCAGAGAGATGTGTATACTACAATCCCATATTCATAAGCAATAAGGAAATGAATCAAAGATATGTGAATACATGTGTGTGCAGGCTATTTTAAAAAAAAAAAAACAGTGTGAAAGACACATTCCAAAATTTTTAGCACTGAGACTGGGGTGGCACAAGAAGGATGGTAAAAAGAAAACTGAAATTGTGGGTTACACTGTGGGATTCACTTCAGATTTGTTCTTTGGGCTAGTTCTTATGCTGTAGCTTAAAAAGATAAGTGTTTTTAATTTTCAATTACTTTCAACAATTCTTGACAAGTAAGTCAGTGGCTGGCAGGAGCTGAGGGGAGTAGGAAATGAAGAATGAATGCTTAATGGGTATGGAGTTTCCATTTGTGGTGATGAAAAAGTTCTGGAACTAGATAATGGTGCTGGCTGTACCACACCATGAATGAACTAAGCCCTGAACTGCACAATTTTAAATTGTTTAAATGGTAAATTTTGTATGTATTTTTCAATTTAAAAACTCTTCTAGGTATTTTGGGGTTGGGGTGGGGGCAGTACACAACGTAGCTTGCAGGATCTTAGTTCCCTGACCAGGGATTGAACCTACACCCTCAGCGAAAGTGTTTAGTCCTCTCCGTTAGACTGTCAAGGAATGGAATTTCCACAATTTAAAACTTCTTGATCTTCAAGTTCTGTGGAAGTAGAGAGACTGTGGTCACTAGAACCTCCACCAGCAGATATTGAAGCAACCAAGGAAACAGTTACAGGAGGAAAGGAAATTTGTAAGTTCTTATAGGAGCAGAAAGAGGTGGAAACCCAGGTGAGCCCACAGGGATATTTAGATATTTGCCTACCTATAACTCACAGTAAGCCCAACTCCAGGCTCTACAACACCCGAAGATCCAGCACGTATCTCCCCCTAAGCTTCTTTGGTTTGAAGTGAAGTGAAGTGGCTCAGTCGTGTCCGACTCTTTGCAACCCCGTGGACTGTAGCCCACCAGGCTCCTCCGTCCACAGGATTCTCCAGGCAAGAATACTGGAGTGGGTTGCCATTTCCTTCTCCAGGGGGATCTTCCCGACCCAGGGATTGAATGCAGGTCTCCCACATTGCAGGCAGATGCTTTAACCTCTGAGCCACCAGGGAAGCCCAGTAAGCGTCTTTGGTTTAATACTTGTCAATTTCACCCCAGGTTCTCTAGGAACCCCCTGCCAGACACTGTTCAAACAACCTGAGGCTTTTAACCTCAGCAAGATCCCTCTGTAAGGCTTGAAGCACTATTCAAACCAGGAACATGAGAAATAAAAGAAATTATTATAATTATGTATGTTCTTTACTTTTAAAAGGTCTCGCCTGTCATAATTACTGTAGTTCCTTGAGTAAAACATTACAGAACTCTCAGGTCTACTTTAACATGAACTTCTTAAAGCTATTTCAAACTGAGTTTTGAAGTTGTAAATAGAAAAGCAAAATAAAGGAAGTCGAATTCTCTAAGACTCCAAAGAGTCAGAGCATTCTAGGATACACTCTGAACACCACCAGGCCTGGGCAAGAATCCTGTTGTTTTCAGAAAGATGAGAGCATCTCCATCTATACCATGAAAACAAGGAAGAAGTTAACTTCAAAAGATTGATGTGTAAGTTGTAACGAGATGATCATAAAATCCGTGAATCTCAGAAAAGCCCGGGGGTGGGGGAGGGGTGGGGGACAAAAACCCAGCAGAGAGGAACAATAAGAACAGTTCAGCTGTCCACTGGTGAAAGCTTTTCATCTTACTACTGTCATTCCCAAGGTGCTCATGCCAGTACGGACCAGAGAGTTTAGCAGTTTTTTTAGGGCCCTAAACATGGGTCTGGGCACAACACAGACAAGGAAAGCCTTGTTACCAAACATGAGAACCGTGCAGTAACTGTGCTCTCCTTCCAATGCAATGAAAATACAAAAAAGCTAAATTATAGCCATCTTTAAAAACAGAAATCCATACCTCTATAAACCAGCAGCTCTCCAGCTTCACTAGAAAAATTAATGCAAATATTTGATTCGGTCAGCAAGGAGGGAAAAAGACTAAAACAAATGGAGTATCTTATAATCTTAAAAGTGTAATATATACATAAGGCAGATATGGGCTTCCCTGGTGGCTCAGATGCTAAATAATCTGCTTAGAATGCAGGAGACCTGGGTTTGATCATTTGGGTTGGGAAGATAGCCTGGAGAAGGGAATGGAAGCCCTTCTCCAGTCTTCCTTGCCTGGAGAATTCTATGGACAGAATAGCCTGGTGGGCTACAGTCCATGGGGTCGCAAAGAGTCGGACATGAACAAGCAACTAACCACTAAAGCCGATATACCTACGGCTTTTTTTGGAAACCAGAAATATAGCAAGTCCCTCTCCACTACTCTGACATTATTCCCCTTCTCTACACATCCCTCATCATAGATTGTTAGGATATGTGGTTCTCCACAGAGTAATACTCTGACCTGGCACCTGGTTTAAACCTCAGGTAAGTACTGCCCACTGGGAATGCTTATATACAGGAAAAGATCAGTTTATGTGTTGCCAATGTCTATCCACTAAGAATAGCTCTTGATAAGCCTACACACTGTTAATGCCATGCATGCATGTGTGTATACATATATAAACACACACATATGTAATATATAGTACACTAGTACAGTCCTCGGAGTAGGGCAACTAAGAAACACACACACACACACACAGAGCAATTTAGTTTTTAAACTGTTATCCAAGGTTCTGGCCTCATCTTATACTCTCTGTACAGCACGCTTGGAAGATAATCCACCATGACTGACCCTCAAGAAAGGTCAAAATAATCCTCAGGACAGTGCTTTGGAACTGACCA
This sequence comes from Bos javanicus, assembly GCF_032452875.1. Classification (NCBI taxonomy): domain Eukaryota; kingdom Metazoa; phylum Chordata; class Mammalia; order Artiodactyla; family Bovidae; genus Bos; species Bos javanicus. Next base: position 39,540,218 of record NC_083889.1, read on the forward strand.
GAATAAGAGAAAGTCAGAACTCTTGGAAAAGCACAGCAGACAACATGGAAAATGCTCCTTTTCAAAGGTTATTTTTAGGAAATGGTGGCGGCAGAGAGAGAAAACAGAATATTTAGTATTTTCTTTTAAACATCTTAGAAAGAAGGCTGTTAACACAGATGGTTTTGTTACACTCTCTAAAATCGAGTCCCAAAATCATCAGAAATGTTCCCGTCAACCACGAGTACAGCCTCAATTGCATCAGCACCACATTCACTACCAAGTGTTATATAACAAGCTACCTGAAAACTTGGTAACTTCAAAGCACTAACATTTATTACCTCACAATTTCTGGGGGTCATCCTATCTACATAATCACAATCATAAAACAGGAGACAATCAAGTGGTTCCAATTTAAAATTATTATTTCTTAACCATACTTTCTAATTTTTTTACTTTCAAAATTATGCCAAAGGACAAAAGAAAAGAACAAACTGTGCACACTAGCTCTACCAGAATCCCAATCAGAACATTTGTTTTCTATCATTTTAAATAAAGAATCACAGATCCATCAAAAAGAGTCTAACAATTGCAAGCCACTTAATGCCAGTTCTCAGTCATTTAAAAATTCAAATGTGTTACATGCACTTCATGTTAGTCTAATTCTTTGAAAATGTTTATTTCAAACAAGCAGTTCCCCAGCTATGCAAGTAAACAAGTATTACATATGAAAACTGAATTTTGAAATGGTTAGGTATTGATAACATAAGCTATAAAATGTTTTTGTCAAGGTATTCAATGGCAGCAGATAGTGTGTTTTCTGGCCACCTAGCATCTGTGTTCTCTGCCTTTTGCTCAAAGTAGCTGGATTTCCTTCCGCTTAAGTTTTGTCCTCCCAGCTAGGTCTTCTCTTGATGGACCATGCATGCAGGATACACACCTTCTCCTATACTAGGCCCATCATGTAACCAATGTCTTTTAGACACAGACATTGCAGGTAAGTCTAGAGCAGATTCATCCCAGAAATTATTACTTTTTGAGGGACTTTGTCACCTTTGCCAGAATTTTCACCAGGTCCCCTATCTTTCTGCAATAAAGCCCATCTTTAAGTTTAGCCAGAGTAGACTTCTGTTGCTTGCAATACTGACCAATGCAGCCCAAGTGAATTTTCTGTTATTTGTGGACACAGTGGTGGCAGCATGGAGCAGATGTGCAGCAGCCAGGGCACTGAGCTCAGGGAGCAGCAGAAAGAGCGACAGGAACCGTCTGCGCTGTGAAAAGTCCACCTTACAATGGACCTGAGCTCACAGATGCTGTCCGCTCTTAAGAAACCTAGCAGCAGGCACCCACGGGAGCTTCCTTTATCAGGCATCTTACAGGAAGCAAAACCGAGATCCACTTTTAAATGCATCCTATTTCATACAAAGGCACGTTTCACTTTGCAAACAGTCCCCCAAATTGCTGAAAGGTGGTGGTCTCATTTTTGCAGTGTTTACTAAAATTTTAAATGTGCCTCCCCAAAACAATAGCACATGTGTACAAGGGGGCAGGGTAGACAGATGTTCAGTCAATTTTCTTTCTTAATGTCAATAAAATAGAAACAATGTAAACATCAAGCAATGGATAAGCAAATAAACCACCAGGAAACAGCCACAGTAAGGAAAATGTCTATGGAGCAGTTTAAAACATGAAGCAAACAAATACGAACCAATGTGGACAACATATGCAAGGCACAAACGGGGGGAAAGATTTTAAAAGCGTAATATTTACACAAACATACACAGAATCATACAGATTACACCTTCCACAGCTAAAATAAAAAAAGATTAAATATTTCCCAAAGAGATATGAAGACATTCAAATAACACATTAAAAGCAAAACAGCCGTATTTACAAAACTGATAGCTTTTCAGAGGAAGGACAAAAAGGGAGGCCTGGAATTAGGGAATGGATCAAGGAAGGAGGTATGTGCAAATCATTTCCATTTTTGTCAGTAGTATATAACCATGTGTTGCTTACAATAATTAAAAACTAATCATAAAAGTGTAGCAATGTGAGAAAGCTCAATTCAGCTATCAGAACTTTGCAGAAACAGACTCAAAATGTAAAAGGAGTTTCAACCACGATGGAAAGATGACTCTAGGCATGAAGACTTGGGGTTAGATAGTTAAGTAACCCCAATACTTCCGGAGTTGTCATGGGTATATCTTGTTGGTGCTGTTGAGCCACTAAGCCATGTCTGACTCTTTGTGACCCCCGTGGATTATATAGGCCACCAGGCTCCTCTGTCCATGGGATTTCCTAGGCAAGAATACTGGAGCGGATTGCCAGGTCCTCCTTCAGGGGATCTTCCCAAACCAGGGATCGAACCATGTCTCCTGCATTGTAGGTGGATTCTATACTGCTGAGCCACCAGGGAAGCCTATGAGTATACCAACCATAAGTTTTATGCAGAGTTTTGGCTACTGTATCTTCATTAAAAAAAAAAAAAAAATTCAGTGTCTAAAGACCATCTTTTTTTTTGCTTAATGTATAAATGTCCCTCACACATCATGGCCTCCTATTTCATCCAGTTCATTCATTCTTTTCAGTAACAATAAGCAGCTTCTGGGCATTAGGAAAGTCACAGCAAATTGTGTTCTCATCAGTTATGCTACAGCATCCTGTTCTATTTCAAATCCATTTTCCAGGGAAAGCTTTCAAATAGTTTAAATCATACCACACTCCTTTCCCTCAACTACCCCTATCTTTTTGCTGCATTTCCAGTTTATAAAATAAAGCTCTGGAAAAATATTCATGAATTTCTTATGCAGCAGGTTCCAATACTTTATTCAGGTAAGCAATGTATAAACTGAACCATCCACCATTATGCTGATTTGAAAGCACTAATTGTGGCAGTGGTTTTCTAAAGAATGCTATCTATTTCCATCCTGTACAAATTTAGGAGAAACTGTGGTTTCCTGTTCCAGGGTGTTGTCCAAAAACCACTCTACAGAAGTCTGCAAAAATAATCCTTGGCGTTTTTTGTTTCAAGAGGAATACTTGGAGTGTTTCCCACTGAGAAAGGAAATGGGCTTGTCCCGACTGCAAAAGGCCCCCGTGTACTCCAAAGACTCCAAGAACAAACATAATTTTTAACTGAACAATACTTAATGGATTTGCTTGTTCACAAGCTCTCGGGTTGGGGGAGGGGCGGGGGGCGGTTGTGCTGTGATGTCAGATAAGCTTTCTGCTGATCGCCAGCCAGTGGATCTGTTGTGTATATGCGTGCTGTCGCTTCAGTCATGTCCGACTCTTTGCAACCCTATGAACTGTAGCTCACCAGGTTCTTCTGTCCATGGGTTCTCCAGGCAAGAACACTGGAGTGGGCTACCATGCCCTCCTCCAGGGGAATCTTTCAGATCCAGGGATCGAACCCACATCTCCTGCACTGCAGGAGGGTTCTTTACCACTGAGCCACTGGGGAAGCCCTATTATCTGTTATGCTATGCTATGCTATGCTATGCTAAGTCACTTCAGTCGTGTCCGACTCTGTGCGACCCCATAGACGGAAGCCCACCAGGCTCCCCCGTCCCTGGGAGTCTCCAGGCAAGAACACTGGAGTGGGCTGCCATTTCCTTCTCCAATGCATGAAAGTGAAAAGTGAAAGTGAAGTCGCTCAGTCGTGTCCGACTCTTAGCGACCCCATGGATTGTAGCCTAACAGGCTCCTCCGTCCATGGGATTTTCCAAGCAAGAGTACTGGAGTGGGGTGCCATTGCATGAGACTTCCTTAAATGTCAGTTTCCTCATCTTGGTTTTAAGATAATTATTATAGCTGCCTCTTTAGAAGATTTATTGCTAAAGGTTAAAATGAATGCCTTGAGCTGAGCAGAATGCTTGGCACACAGTATGGCATGATGATGGTTTTATATAACACACACACACATATTTTTTTCCCATAAATAGAATATTAGATTGAGTATAAAACAACTCAAGAAAAAGAATACTTAGCTATTTAGGAAAGGGTATTACTTTACGTTCCACATTCATTATAGCAATGACTTCAACTTAACAAAAGTTATGAGAAAAGTGGTCTGAAATAACAAATCTAATATGAAAAGACAAAATAATTTTTCAAGACATTAGTTGTTATAAAAGGGATATTAAAAATACACTGAAGTATCACCCTACTTTCAAAAGAACATCCTTAACTTGAAAGGGTAAAAAATGCAAACATTTCTCAGCATCTTCCACTAATTCTGACTCACTGAAGGCCAAGTTCCCCAACGGAGGCATTTCAGGGTCGAAAGGAGCAGGTGGAAGATCAGGTACACAAAGTGTTTTCCCTGGATCAAGGACCTGCAGAGCTCTCCCACAGCATCCAAGGTATAACCTCCTGAAAAGAGGGCACAGACTGCAGAAAGGATGGTGACTCTGCCCCACCAGAGGTCACAACCACTGCCAGCCAATTCAAATCCCCTCCAGGATGAAGGGCAGCGCCCATAGGGAAGTTTTCACGTCTGCTCCAAGGAGGCTTTTCCGTGCCAGCCCCATCCCCAGACACGTTCTCAGGCACTTACTCTCCAGCCAAAGTAAAGGCTCCATGAGAATTTCACAGTATATCCTCAGCCATTGCTGGGAACTAGGAAGGACTCTGTGACCCTTCCACATGGTGAAGCACTTACAAAACTGGAGCAGCAAACCCTCATCTGTCCTGTCTATTTACAGCTCATGGGAGGATTGGAGGGCGGGGAGGACAGGGAGACGAAAAGCCCTATTTACAGTTCATTGGTTGGTGGGGGGAGACAGAGAGATTCAAAGCATCTTGCAAACACTTATACAGTTGCAGAAGAAAACAAGGGGGGAAAGTAGAGCTGGATACAAAGGAAAGCTCTATATATAGAATGCAATTATGTAAGAGTTTAACCAGGGAAGCAGAATCAGAAATTCATCCTGCACAGAAGACAAGGCTGCCTTGGCCGGTTTCTCCATCTCCCCCAGAACAGGAAGTCCCCATGAATACTTGGCTGTCTGACCAGCACATATTTAAGACGAGTTTTTTTGTTGTTTTTTTTTTTAACTTTTACATCACTTGCCCTGAATTTTAGGACAAGGAACATACTTCATATAACTCATTCAACCTTTCATACTGTTTTTTTGCTTAAAATATGAACAGCATGGAATCCCCTGAAGAGTACTATCCAAGAGCGCTTTCAGAAAGGACAGCAATGCTCGGTGTCTCCACCATCCAATACAGAAGCCACATGTGCCTACTCAGTGCTTGGAAGTGGCAAGTGAGACGAGTGTAGCAAAGTATCACAAAGTGGGTGGTCTTATTGCACGTTAAGCATATATATAGACTCTAGAAAAATGATACAGATGAATCTGTTTGCAGAGCTGGAACAGAGATGCAGAGGCAGAAGGCTGTGGACATGTGAATACAGAGGAGGAAGTGGGGCACGGGAAAAACTGAGAAGGAGCAGTGACATATATCCACTACCACGTGTGAAACAGATACGTGGCGGGAGGCGGCCATACAGCACAGGGAGCTCACCTCCACCCCCGTGATGACCTGGAGGGGTGGGAGGGGAGCTCGGGAGAGAAGGCATGCATGCATACATACAGCTGATTCACTCTGCTGTCCAGCAGAAACAAACGGCAACATTGCAAAGCAATTATGATCCAACAACAACAACAAAAAGCAGTTGGCTTGAAAAACTAAAACTCACTGCCTCATGATTCTAGAAGCTAGAAGTCTGAAATCAAGGAGCAAACAGGGTTGATTCCTCATGAGGTCTGTGAGGAGAACCTGTCCAGGCACCTCTCCCAGTTCCCAGTGGTGTGTAGCCCATCTTCAGTGTTGCTCGGCTTGTAGAAGCAGCACCCTAATTTCTGCCTTCAAGTTCACGTGCATTCTCCCTGTGTATACATTTGCATCCAAATCCCCCTTTTTTTATAAGGAAGCTAGTCACACTGCATTAAGGGCTCATCCTATTCCATTATAATCTCATTTTAACGAATTACACCTGCAATGACTATTGCCAAATAAGTACATTTGAGGTGCTAAGTAGGACCCCAACACATAAATCTGGACAGAATGCAATTCAAACCAAAAGTCTAAGGATCTTTTTTATATTTTTTAAATTTTGTTGGAGTATAGTTGATTTACAATGTTGTTACAAAGTTAGTTTCTACTGTACAGCAAAGTGAATCAGGTATACACACACACACACACACACACACACTCATTTTTTTATTCTTTCGCCATATAGGTCATTTCAGAGTACTGAGTACAGTTTCCTGTGTATACAGTAGGTTCTTACTATCAATAATAGCTACCTATTTTATATATAGTAGTGCATAATATGTCAGTGCCAATCTCCCAATTTATCCCTCCCCCTTGCTTACCTCCTGGTAACTGAAAGTTTGCTTTCTACATCTATAACTCTATTTCTGTTTTGTAAATGTGTACTCTTTATGTTAGATTACACATATAAGGGATATCATATGATATCTGTCTTTCCATGTCTGATTTACTTCACTCAGTATGATAATCTCTAAGTCCATCCACATTGCTATAACTGGCACTGTTTTCTTCTTTTTTTATAGCTGAGTAATATTTCATTGTATATAGGCACAACATCTTTATCCATTCCTCTGCTGATAGACATTTAGGTTGCTTCCATGTACTGGCTATTGTAAATAGTGCTGCAATGAACATTAGGATACATGTGTCTTTTCAAATTACGGTTTTCTGAGGATCTTACTTATATATCCTTCTAATTCGTTACTATTTAAAAGGTCACTTGTGACTAGGTCTACTGTGTTGGACAGGACAGGCCCAGAACATTTCCTCTCTCTCACTGTACTCACCTCACGCGTGGCTTATTGTATCCCAGCCACCGTGTGAAGCTCAATGCGCAGGAGTCACCTGGCGTCACCACCAGTTACCCAAGCCCAACTTTAGAGCCGGGCTTCCCTTGTGGTTCATCTGGTCAAGAATCCGCCTGCCATGCAGGAGACCTGGATTCGATCCCTGGGTTCGAAAGATCCCCTGGAGAAGGCAAAGCCTACCTACTCCAGTATTCTGGCCTGGAGAATTCCATGGACTGTCTAGTCCATGGGGTTGCAAAGAGTCAGACCCAACTGAGCGACTTTCACTTTCAACTTTACAGAGGGTAAATACGTGTACTTTGTCCAAAGACACAGAGTCTGTAAGTCAGGACTTGATTTAACACGTGGCATTTTCTTACTTCACACAAGCCCATGCCTTGAGCTGATACAGCAGCTGCTTCCATTACACTTTAACTTCTGAAACTGTCCTGGAACACACAACAGCTACATTGATGACTGTATTCCTAGCTGTTTCTTATGGGAAGATAATGCATCACTCAGATATTAATTGCTATTATAAGAATTAATCATTTGCTTTTGGAGCTTTGGGTCTTAAACAATGTAACAATAATTATCTCTTGAACAGTATGTGCATAAATAAAACAAGCAATTGAAAATTTTACAGCATTTCTCCGATGTTCAACACTGAAGTGAGTACTGCATTATACAGACATCTTTCAATTTCATTAACTTCTATCATTGTCTCTACTTTAATAGATGAGCAAACTGAAGCTTTCAAAGGTTAAGCGGTTTGCTTCAGGTTACAAAACGAAAGAATAGTTCTCAACTCACATCTGCTAGGTTTCCCAAACCCTCTCCCTGAACCATGCTGCCGTATGATTTCATACAACCTATTAATACACACACTAATTTACCAGTAAAAAGAATGGAAAAGACTATATTATACGAAGTTTTTCATAGGTTCCAAAGGCATTCGCCTTGCCAAGAGCCCCTGCCATTTAACACAGAGAACCAAAACACTTTCTTTTCTAACCTTCTATAATACACATCCTTATGCCAAGTGTGTTCCTTGAAGATATTTCTAGCAAGAAAGGTTTAGCTCCAGTAATGGTTTTTGAGTGAGAGTTTAAGGATGAAGCATGTGATTTAAAAAAAAAACAAACAACACCATGGCTTTTCAAGGGGAAAATTGAAACCCTATTTCAAGTCCCCAGATAATAAGATCAATAGACAGCTTCCCAGTTGGAGGCGCTGCCTCCAACTGACTAAAGCAACAGTCTCCACAGTTTGCCTTGTGAGGCCACCCCGCAGTTTAATCGTCCTCACTGTTAGGTTTTCTGTTCACATCTATAGTCTAACATTCTTCGTGTTAAATTTCCACATGGTAATCACAAGCTGCTCTCCCCCAAAAATCCCCTCTCAGTGGTTATGCATCCACTAAAGCCCTTGACTGGCAACTCTTCTTTCATGGAGTCCCTGTGCATTATGTACAGAGGTGCCTTTCAAATCACTCAAACAAAAATAATAGGAAACAGCCTCTACCCACAAGGTGATTAAAACGGGCTATGAGGGAAGTTGTTAAAAACCTAAAAGAAACAGAATGACAAAACACGAATGAAGGACTTTTTCCTTTCATCAGTCATGTTGATGTATCACAAAAACCATCACAATACTGTAATCATCCTCCAATTAAAATAAATAATTTATAAAAAAAAGAAATGGATGTTGAGCACCTACTATGTGATAGGCATTATAGTACGATTACGAACAAAGAAACAAATGAGATACAGGCTTATCCACATTTATACAGTCTTACCATTTCAGTATTGCAATATTTAATTCAGTTATCCCCAAACTATCAAAGCATTTAAAATCTGTTTTTAAATCATATGATGAAACTAGTTTGCCAGGTTTAGCAAATAAAATACACATGACCAGTTAAATTTGAAGTTTTAATAAATGACAAATGATTTTTTTATTCTTCTACAAAGTATGTCCTAGGGTTTACAGGTGACTCAGTGGTAAAGAATCCACCTGCCAACACTAGAGACACAGGTTCAATCCCTGGGCCAGGAAGGAAGTGGCAACCCACTCCAGTATCCTTGCCTGGGAAATCCCATGAAAGAGGAGTCTGGAGGGCTACAGTCCACAGCGTCGCAAAACTCAGATATGACTTAGTGACTAAACAACAATAAGTATGTCCTACACTGGACCTGGCAAACCTAACACATCATTTAACCAACAATAGGATGTAAAACAAATAGGAAATATAGATTTTTGTACCAGAGCTCTAAGAGTTAAGAACTTTAGGCAAAATACTACGTAACAATCCTCAGTATAAATGGTAGAAACATACAATAGGACAACCTGAGTCACCATCCAATCCCATAACACTTGTGAATGGAATTCCCTGGGTGAACCAAAGATGAAAGGTTTAATGTTTTGTTTGTGGGATTGTGGTTTCTAAATTTTCTGGACAAATGTGTTACAGAAAACAATGCACTATTGAAGAGGACAAGAGATAAATAAGCCTGTCTTTAAGTATGCTATCACACCCTACGCCACATTTAATTCAAGTAAGTCAAGGTTAAGGTTAGCAACTTGCCCCTCCAAACATTCATGAAGTCTGTGTGCATTCATCACTTGCCAGCAGTAAAATTTCTTACTGTTTCTAGAGAGATTGCCACATGCTTCAAGGAAGTAGATTCTCTGCAACACATACATGCAAATACACACACAGATACACTTGTACCTTCGCTTAACAGCCTGTTGTTGTCGTTCAGTCGCTAAGTCCTATCCGACTCTTTGTGACCCCCATGGACTACAGCATGCCAGGCTTCCCTGACCTTCATCATCTCCCAGTATTTGCTCAAATTCATGTCCCCTGAGCCACTGATGCCATCCAACTATCTCATCCTCCATCACCCCCTTCTCCTCCTTTCCTCAATCTTTCCTAGCACCAGACTGGTGAGCAGTATTCCTTGGCTCAATCTTCATGCTTGACTGTTGTCAGTACCAGAAACGTACTCAAGGGAAAACAGTCCAAATCTACCTTCGTTCTGTGTTACTTTTATTCCAGGGCCAGAGAGGCAATATTCTCAGGGTCCTCATTAAAGCAACCCAATTTATGTCAGTGTGTGCTGGGCACCGACTTAAATGCTGCAGAGACATCCACTGCTACAATGAACCTGGTTTCCTTTTCTTCCTGCGGATCCAAATCGAGTGCATTTTCCGAACTCCTTCATTAGTACTGACCTATGTGCATTATGGAAAGCAAATGTGATGTGCACAGCTTCTTGAACTGGCCTCTACAATGCTCCAAGCTAGAGGGGGAAGCTGAGCTACAAGACAGGAGGAGCCTGGGTGTGTTCATGAGAACCAAGACTTGAAAGACTAACTTTGCATGCATTAAAAACAAATTTTAGTCTGTGGAACTAATGATAGAAGAACCTGTTAGATGTATTAAGATATACTCAAGCTTTTGCAATCCAAGTGGAAATCTAAGTTATATTTCATGAAATGAAATTTAAAGAAATCTTTCATATGACTCTGTCCCTCCAGCATGATTTAGAACACTTCTCCATTTTAGAGGAAAAGTCTCTTTTATACCAGTTTCTTATTGAATTATTCTGCAAAGAAAACCCAGTTTTGCAGCATGTGTCCATTTAAACTTCGATAAGCCTCCAATTCCTTCATTATCACCAATGTTTGGAAATGGTTAGGTTAAATGTACAGCTCATGCACCATTAAGCAATTTGAAAGAAGGAAAATAAATATGAAGCAATCCCATTATAAAAAGTATAGCCTATATTTAGTACTGACAAAGCAATAGCTAATAGATAGACAAAACATACATGCAGGGCCTAGAACAGCCCCATGTACAAATGGGAACTGAGAGAACTATAAATGAATATGAGATAGTATTTACCTTCGGGGAGTATTTTGAGACAACTTACAGTATGGAAAAGTAACTGAAATGTTTTGGTAAAGAAGCTGAACTGCTGATTGTGCTTGTATGTAAGATATTTTAATACCTTTGGCAGTTCCCAAATTGTTCAGCCCTCCCCAAATCCATGAGATCTATCCCCAAGGCAATTTTCCTCTCTTTTTTATTACCAAACCAAAAGTATTTCTTTTATCAGCAGGATTTCATTGACTAGAAAAGATTTTGCCTTTACTACTCTAAAATCTTCTCTAACAGAGCTACAGTGAAATACATTAGCAGTTGACGCTAACACCTGATACCCCAGGTTCTCAAGCAGAAAACCACCTAAACGTTGAATGTATCTTTAAAAAAAAAAAAAAGTTCCCAAAGTTATCAATTCCAGGCACTGAAAGGCCACAAAACGCAGGAAAAGTACAATAACATTGCAGTTTATGTTCATACCATGGATAGCTTAGAAAATTCATAATTTACAGCTATTCAAAGAAACATTTTTCCAAACCCTCCTTTCAGGGATAAATTCAAAGAGGAAAGTTTAGAAGTCTGTCTACCTATCTCTCGTTTTCACTTGATATCAATTTAAGGAATAATTTACATAAAATAAGATTCACCCCTTTAAGTGTACAATTTGATTATTTAATAAAAAAAGGCAATTGTATAAGCAGCACCACAATCAAGTTATACATTTCCATAACCCAATATGTTCTAATGCCTTTGTGGTCGATTTTCTCCCTAACACCTGCACAGTACCCAAATGATTTCCAGTATAGTTTGCTCTAGAATTCTATATAACAGGGGAACCCTGAAGTAGACTGGCTTTTACGTCTGGCTTCTTTCACACAACGCGATGTTTCTGAGATTCATTCACACTGTTGCGTGTGTTCATAGCACGGCCCTTTCTACCGCTGAGCTGAATTTCTCCGTATGAATACACCACAAAGTTTGTGCTCGCCAGCTGATGCACAGCTGAGTTGCTTCCGGTTTTTACCAATTGCATAACAGTCTCAATAAGGTTTTTGTGGGCCTCACTGCTTTAATCACTGAATCTTTACACAGAGTTTTGAAATCAAGTAGTTTGAGTCCTCTAACTCTTCTTCCTTTTCAAATTTGTTTTGGCTATTCTGATTTCGTGTGTTTCCAATGAATTTTAGAATAGGCTGCCAATTTCTATAAAAAGTCATACTCTGACACCCCTCCCCCTCCACCCAGCTAAACAGTCTTTGGCTTTAACTCTGTTGGCAGGCCACACTTGCCTTCCCTGATTCTACAAAAAATACTTGACCCACCCCAACTATGCCTCTAGAATTTCCCCTGGGCTCTGGCTGCTGCTGTCTCCAGGACCTCAGAGTAGCTTTTCAAGTAGACCATGGCTCCTAAGTCCATCTCACACTGAAGCAGCAGGAAAAGTGAGCGTTCCACCCACAGTGAGTTCCCTTCCCCATGTCACACATCCACTTCCGGTCCTTTGGTGATGGGGTTACTGGTACCCAAGAAACTTCACCATTCCATGGCAGTCTCTTACTCTTAATTTCACTTAGCAAACTGCCAGTCATGAAAACACATCTTGAGGGCAAGAGGGTGGTGGTAAAGAGGGCTAACTTTAATCACATCTCCTTTAACTTGACAGTCAAAAGGAATCAATAAAAAGGTTTAAAATAGAGTCTACCCTGTAGTTCAACGCCTCATTAGTCTCAGTAATGGCTTTATATCTACAGGACAGATTTTATTTTTCTCTTTTCTTTTGAAAAAAAGAAACTCCATTAAACTAAAATTACTGTAGAGGAGGAAGCAACTATCTCTTAATTTCTCCTCCCAGAGCATGCACTGCAAGTTTTCATTTTAACTCATGTCCATTCACCCAGCAGCTGACTTGGAAAAACGAAGAAAAGCTTGTGTTGTCATTGTTCAGTTGCTAGGTCGTGTCCAACTCTTTACAATCCCATGGACTGCAGCATGCCAGGTCTCCTCATCCTCCACTCTCTCTCAGGGTTTGCTCAAGTTCATATCCATTGAGTTGGTGATGCTACCTAACTATCTCATCCTCTGCCACCCTCTTCTCCTTTTGTCTCCTTAATATAATCGCATTATCTTACATACACATAAAATATCTCTTCAAGATTTTTTGTTTTACCTTCTAAACAGTCTCAATGCATGAGTGGATTTTTTTTAATATTTTCCTATTTGTTCTACTCAGCGAAATGCTCAATGGACAGATAAAAGGTATACTAAAAAAAAAGAAAGAAAGAAAACAGAAACGTCTATCTGAAAAATATCTGTATCTTCTATATCTGTTTACTAACATATTCTCTATCTCAATACCATTCCTCCCTCCTCTAATGGCAACTTCAAAAAAAATAAATAAATAACTCTCTCTCATTCACTCACACCTACAAAGTGTCTGGGACAGCATTATGCAATTAATAATTCTTTACTCAATAAAAGATTCTTTATCCCACACTCAAATCAGCATGACCAAAGCAAAAAATAGTTACACAATTCACATTCTGACATTACTTATAATAAAAAGCAATCGTCCTCATTACATGCTTATTAAATCACTTCGTTTAAGAGATGAAAGCCTAGTTTTTTGTTGCCTTAAAATATGATAAACTTGCCCAAATCATAATTCAACGTTCACCTTTTAGGTAACACGAGTTTACAACCTCTAGTATTTTAAACGTTAAAGATTCAGTACCTGGAAGAATGCCAATACAACAGGTCATGGATATTTAGACAGAGAATTCACGAAGAAAGTCCTTAGGAAATTAATTACATGTAAAAGTCTAACCTTTTATAAAAGCAACCTAAGTGACTAAAGCAGAATCTTATCACGTATGCACAGTCATACAAAGTAATAATGCTGAGCTGTTAAAAGTGCTGGTAAGACCTAACTACTAGTAGGGAATGCACATACACAATATCCAGGGGGAAACGCAGGGACACATTGAAATATATACGCGCTTATAAATTTTAAGTGTGGCTATAAATATATGTGTGCTCTGTTCCCTAAATTCCAAGACTCCATGAATTCTGAAATTCAGTCGTTTTAATAGCAGCTTTTCTGGGGAGAAAAAAGAAATAGCACCACATAAAACACACACAACTCTAAGACGCATTAGAACTACAAAACAAACCAAATGTGTGAGAAGGGTGATTTTATAATGAAGAAAATGTTAAGAGTCGGAGGATGAGAGTGGAAAGAGTACCTGGTAGGAAAAAGCTGCTGCAAAAAAAATCCACAAATTGGCAAAGGCAATTCTTTTGCCTTAATAAAATTCATTGGCATTTTTTATTTTTCTATATTTCTTTCTTTTCCACTTCTCTATATTGAGCACTCATTACCTCTAACCTTAAACGTCATCAAAAATATTTTCAAGGTGTTGTTTCAAACGAGAAAAGTAATGTTGCTTCTATAAAGTTGTATTAAGCAAATCCCTATCTTTTCAGTTCAAGCCGCAACTCTATCAAGCTCAGTTTACATTTTGGGCCAAAGTTCTTGGAGCTGGTCCACCCTAGAAATTCCACTCTATCTGGCAGCTGGAGAATAGTTACTGTTTTACTTAAGTTTGTTTTCGCATTTATCTTCCATGCTGATCTGAAGCTTCCATGAGCAGCTGGACGTTTTTAAAGAAACTGAACAACATCCTCATGCCCTAAGCATCTGAAATAAGAGGCTGACTTTCATTTTAGAGAGGCCAAACTTAGATCTATTGAACAGCAAATATTTTTCAGCTATAATCAACTCAAGAGCTATGTAATATAGTCAACACATCAGGTAAGCTTCTCCTGCCACTAAAAAAGATGACAGTTTCCTGTGAAACAAAAAAATCCTATTTCTCCTTACAATGATGTTTTGTATCACAATTCAGCTTTCTAAAACCTGTAAATGAAAGTTATTATCTTATACAAGAGACAGACCTTCTTGGTTTTAGATCTGCTTACATTAAAAATTCTCTGGTAGTAACACATAAATCAGAAACCTGCATCCTTCTCTCCGTCTTTATTGAATTCATAAAGCACTAGTCTTCCAGACATTTTAATTAATATGTGCTAACTTCACACTATTGTTCACTTTTAAAAGACCGGCCCATTAAGCATTAAGCATGAAAAGCTTAAGATTTTATATGGCTCCCTTTTAAATGCAATCTCTCAGATTTCTGGAAACAAAGACACTAATAACACGCTATCAATTTTATTTACAGAAACACAAGACAAAAACTAATTCCAAATGACAGTTTTAGCAGAAGAAAGCAAATGAAAAAGAAAAACCTTAGGGAGAATGGTAAGAATACTCAATTTCTCAATTTTTGGACCAGTCACATGATATAAAATATTATGATGCCATTGAAATAAAACTTGGTAAGCTATTTTTAAAAAGTTTTTCTAACTTGGTTTGCCTCAAAAGGTTTAGTCTATATCAGCATATTTAAGTATATTACTTACTTAAAGGATCACCTTTACTTAAGGGATTTGCAGTTATAAACTCCTATGTAGAGTTTTAAAGGAAAAGCCTGGTTTTAATCACCACGCAGGCCAGAATACCACACTTGAGGCACTCCATTCATTTTAGGCAAGTTTGCAGAAGCAGTTTAACTGATTCAAGAACAGGGAAAACTCAATGGCATGCTAAAACTTACTAGGTTAAACCTGACAATGTTATTTTGTAATTAAATCAAAATGGGATCTTTCAGACCAAATACAGACACACATATACACCTGTGCAGTTTTGGTGCACAGGTGTATGAGATCTAAGTTACACTCAGATCTATCCTCTGCTGCTGCTGCTGCTAAGTCGCATCAGTCGTGTCCGACTCTGTGCGACCCCATGGACTGCAGCCTCTACCAGGCTCCTCCATCCATGGGATTTTCCAGGCAAGAGTACTGGAGTGGGTTGCCATTGCCTTCTCCAACAGCACCTCACAGATACAAGCAATTGAAGCGGTTACCAGGAGAGGCTCATAGGACCGCCAGTTAGGAAAAAACCTGTCTCAGGTATAAAGACAGCAAGGACAGAGAAATAAGTTTACACATGGGCTCCATACTGAAAGCCACAGGTTGGGAAATGCAGCACTGAATTTTGTAAATTGGCTGCTTCCTACATGGTTATCTCTATGCACTGCCACAGAGAGCAACAAGATTTTTTTTAAAGGATAATTAGGTGTACCATCAAAAAAAAACAAGCCCCCTGCCATACACACACACAAAACCAGGGCAGATTAGTTAGTAGTCTGAGTTCGACAGTCACTGTTACACATAATTTAAAAATCCCTTAAATTTCCTAATTATTACCTTTTCTTGTCTTTTTTCAAAAAAAAGGATTTGACCTCATCAGAGTCTTTCTGTACATTTAAGACATTTGTATCTTCAGTGTCCTCATCATTGGGCAGTGCAAAGGTCACTCTTTTCGAGGTTTCTTTATGTTGTTTACTGTCTCCACTTTCTTCAAGGTCATCATCTTCATTCGTCTCTGAATTAATCATTTAGTACAAAGAACAACTCTTCAATGGATCGGAGGTAGGCCACCCAACAGTACAACCTTCCCACAGTAACTGCTTTGCACTAAGTTGAAGACAATGCTTCTGGTACACTTCCCAGAAGGTTTCTGGTAAATTTCTGACTTCTTGGTCCAGTTCCCTCTCATTCACAGTATCTGAATTTCAGGCCAGTCAGTTAACCTCCCCTGGTGTTATGGACTGAATTAGGCCGCCCCGCCACCATTCATAAGTTGAAGCCCTAAGCCAGCGTATCATAGTGTTTGGAGACAGAGCCTTTACAGAAGTAATTAAGGATGCAGTCATCAGAATGGAGCCCCAAGCCAACAGGACTGGTGTCTCTATAAGGAGAAGCAGGCACACAGATGAAAGAAGTATGGGGACAGAGTGAGCAGACAGCAGCCAGCGAGCCAAGGAGAAAGGCCTCAGGAGAAACCAAACCTACCCACACCTTGAATGCGGACCTCCAGTCTCCCAAACTGTGAGAAAACAAAATAGGTTGTTTAAGCCACCTCATCTGTGGTATTTTGGTATGGCCATTCAATGCACCTGAGTTCAGTTTCCTCACCTATTTTTGTGGATTCCCCCAAACTGAAGAACTCATCATTGGAAACTAAAAAGGTGTCTAGAAGACAATATAAGTGTCATAAATAATAGCTGCTATACTTGGAACTGTGGTGTTGGAGAAGACTCTTTCGAGTCCCTTGGACTGCAAGGAGATCCAACCAGTCAATCCTAAAGGAGATCAGTCCTGGGTGTTCACTGGAAGGACTGATGCTGAAGCTGAAACTCCAATACTTTGGCCACCTCATGCAAAGAGCTGACTCACTGGAAAAGACTCTGATGCTGGGAGGGATTGAGGGCAGGAGGAGAAGGGGACGACAGAGGATGAGATGGCTGGATGGCATCACTGACTTGATGGACGTGAGTCTGGGTGAACTCCGGGAGTTGGTGATGGACAGGGAGGCCTGGCGTGCTGTGATTCATGGGGTTGCAAAGAGTCAGACACGACTGAGCGACTGAACTGAATACTTAGTAACAGGCTTCCCAGGTGGCACAGTAGTAAAGAATCTGCCTGCCAACCCAACAGATGCAAAAGATGCAGGTTTAATCCCTGGATAAGGAAGATCCCCTGGAGGAGGGCATGGCAACCCACTCCAGTATTCCTGCCTGGAAAATCCCATGGACAGAGGAGCATGGCAGGCTACATTCCATGGAGGTCACAAAGAGCCGGACACAACTGAGTGACTGAGCACACACACGCATACTCAGGATCACGAACCTTAAACGAAGTTGGCTGGCAGGCAGGAGAGATGGAAGCCTAGTGCCTTGTTCTGGAGTTAAGTCTACCGCTCTTGGTCACCAGCCCTACAACTCAGAATATTACAAGCTCAAACTGCATTCGCTCCAGCCGTTTATTTCCAAGTGTGCTACATGGCAAAAACAAGGTGGTAAGTCAGGGCTGCCTAGACCAGAAAGGTCAGTGGCTAGTGGATGAGATAGACAAGATTCATAGTCATGGACAGAGAATAAGGTTTGAAAAGAGGAGAAAAGACCGGGCAGGAAGGACCCCAGTCACAGGTCTAAGAACAATGCTTGAAAACATCCAAAGAGCTTGCTGTGGGGCCACAGTATCTGTACTTTTCACACACGCTCAAAGTTATCCTGATGGTAAGTCACTGTGAGAACCACTGAGGTAGAGTTGGAGCTCCACCGAGGCCTGATCTTCAAGGAGTTGGATCGTGGCAATGACATGACTTGCCTCACTGAGAAAACTGACTCCACCATAGAACATCAGATCCAGGGAGGGCTGAGCAGAAGCTGATGCAATAATCTCACTCCTGTTCTTCCAAGAAAACTTTGAGGTGGAATCACAGCAACAGGGCTACCAAATGCCAGACAGCTTCTCACCCAATGCGATAGAGATAAGGAAACTGCCAAACTTCTCAAGAGAATTCTGAATGCAAAGGCAAATAATCGTTCAGTAGACCTGATATTTATGATGGTGGACTGTGGTATTCAGTTGAATTAATGATGGAAAACACAGGCGAAAGGTATGCTAGTAGGAAAGAAAGCCCAAAATATGAATATGTAAGCCTAGAAATTGAGGCTTGGAATTACAATCTGGCTGAAATAAAACCACCCAAGCCGTAAGCCTTGGATTCCTGATATATCCACTGTTCAAACTGTCAGGATGAGCAACCAAACTCAGCATCATGTATCACAATCAGATTTCTAAATAAATTAAGCTCAACAGTAAAGAAAGTTCTTGAAATTGCCCGCCTACCAGGGAGAATATTTTTAAAAGAGAAATAATCTTAAGACCAAAAAAGAAATCTTCAGGAACAAACTTGACAATAAAAATATTCCAGGTGACACTAGGACCAATTTTTATTTTTTATCAAAACTCATCCAAACAATTTTAACTGCAGGAGATTTTTTTTGTTAAGAAATGACTTCAGAGAGGCAGCATGTCAAAAGAAGATGCTATAACAAATAATTTCCTTTCAAGGCAAATGTCGTTTTTTGACAAAGAAACTAAAAAAAAGGATATAATAAGCTATCTATAATGTTTACTTTCTGAAGTCCTAAAACTGACCTTCACTTCACTAATCATAAGTAGTTATAAGCAGTTACTCACTGAATCAGTAATGGAGGTAAGAAATTAGGAAAACCCATAACTTTGTGGATAATAATACCTAACATTTAGGTAGAGCAATCTTTTTATAGATGAGGTTGCACGGAAAACACGGCCACGCTAAAGGCAAGAGGTACAGAGGGATGCAAGAGAAGGGATGGGGATAAAAGTCACACCGGAGGATGCATACGTGGGTTGCAGACCCTTGCAGGGTCTCTGCATTAGTGTAGAACCATCACCAACACTATCTGAGAATAAAACCTACATTTCTGAAAAAACTAGATTAAATCAGTAAAAAGCTAGTAAATGTTCTTGCGATTTCTTCTGCAATTTTTTAACTCGGGGTGCTACACCAAAAGGATGTGCCTAATTTTGATAGATGAAGCAAACTGCCCTGCAAAACTATGGGTATTAAGGTATATGCCGTATAGAATATATAGTCTCTTGTGCAGAATTCACTTAAAAACTTTCAATCAAGGCACTTCACCTACACCTCTTCCAACTCTACTCCATCCATCCCATAAGAAGAAACAGGAAAATAGAGAACCAACTCTCTAAACCCAGTGGAATTACTCTCCGTCCCAGTTTCCTAGATGTAAAATGAAGGTAACACCTAACCTATAAGGGCACTGGGGGAAACAGGAGAGATGATGCGAGATAAGGGCCTGAATCCTGAAGGCAGCAAATTACATGGTGACCTCTAAAGCCAGAAAAGCCTAGGTTCGAACTTAGACCCGTCTCTTCCCAGCTGTATGAGCACCAGACCAAATGTTTACCCTTTCTAAGCCTGAAGACTCTCTCACCAAAAAGGAGATTGTAACAGTACCTGCCTCTGGGTTGCTAGCAAATTTATATGAGTTAGGACAGGCGTGGGGTTTTCAGCAATGCCTGGCACATAAATTTTTTTTTTTAATAGACATTATTTTAGGCAGGAAATTCAAATTCCAAACCCTATTTCCAAATCGAATAATTTTCAAAGTGGAGCTTCTATCACCATGTCAAAACTAAAAGCACAGCTGTGGAGAGAATATGCCCGGTACAGCGAGATGGAAATGTGAATTCATTTGCATAGAATTGTGCATGCAAAGAACCTCCTAATTCTTGTTAGGTTGAACACCATGATTACATTTATTTTGGCAGATATAATTTCTTGATTGACTTTTTCTCAGATATTTTATAAGAAATCAATGTATAAACTAAATTCTTCATCTGGAAATATCTTTTAAAATATTACATTGTTTTGTTTTTTTTTTAACTCTACCTGGAACAGTTATAAACAATTAAAAGTGAGTTTATCCTCTTTTCTCCTTCAATACACTTTTTTTTTTAAGTTTCATACCCTAAGCAATTAGAAAAATCCTACCACCATAAATATCCATCATATCAGTGTTGATGTATGTCTGTATGTGTATAACTGTATGTACACATACACAGTGTTAGAATCAACAATTCGTATTAAAAATCTATCCTTTTTTCAATGAGGAAAGTTTCAAAACTGTCATCTCCCATAAAAGACAGGTCAAAAAAACACCCTAAATTTGGTAGTGTTTTGTCTGTGTTTAAATGGTCACTGGCATTGTCCCAACTGACCCATTCCTGACATTCCAAGTGGGAAACATTTATAAATGTAGCAACTGGATTAACAACACAAAAGAATAACAGATGAATGAGACTCATGAAAGAAGAATGAATGGTCTGACTTCACTCTCACCTGGGTTGAGCATGAAGCAAGAGAAGCGATATGGAGTAAAAAGCAGGTGTCACCCGAAACAAAAAGTGCAAAAAAAGGCCCATTCTGTTTGTGATAGGCTTCTAATATTAATAGCAAACATTCTCTATTATTTTATGCAAGTTTTATGACTTAAAACTGTTTATTTAACTGCTAGATGTCTTAATCATCTTATCCTTTCTCATCATAAATGGGTATTTTATTGTCTCATAAAGTTTGTAAAGCAAATGTTTTACACATATTATTAATATATTTCAGTGGAAAAGTCTATAACATCAGCTAGAAGTATTATGAATTTGATATCTCCATTAAAATATGATAGATATACAAATGGTATTACATCAGCTTTAAGTATACATATCATTTAAAAAATACACTTTACAGCTAAATGTCCACCCCTCTCCTGACAGGCTTCAAGAACTTGAGAACACCAGACTGAGAAAGGTAAGGCTTCAAAGGCTGAACTAGAAGTATTTGCGTTAAATGCTCTCACTGAATCTTAAAACAGAAAGGAAGCCACCAAGCAAAATCAAAGCACAAATTTCACTTTGGCTCGACAAACCATGATGTAGCGTATCTCTTAGCTTCTGATGAAGAGAGCCATACCGGTTTTAAATGATGCAGTCAAAAAAAGAGAGCAAAACTGTCAACAAATCTGTCAAGGATCAGCAATACTAGAGAAGACTCTCCACTTTCCATTTTTAAAAAATGTACAGGCACATATATTTAATATGTATGTTTTCTTTTCTGTTTTACACTTGAAATATAACCACACAACTAAATTAAACCTTATTAACCTAAAAGACGGTAGTATCCTTCACAACGAGAGAGTAAAGACAGCTCACAGCATACAATTCCAAAGCCTGCTGCTGCTGCTGCGTTGCTTCAGTCGTGTCCAACTCTGTGCAACCCCATAGATGGCAGCCCACCAGGCTCCCCCATCCCTGGGATTCTCCAGGCGAGAACACTGGAGTGGGTTGCCATTTCCTTCTCCAATGCATGAAAGTGAAAAGTGAAAGTGAAGTCGCTCAGTCGTATACAACTCTTAGCGACCCCATGGACTGCAGCCTACCAGGCTCCTCCATCCATGGGATTTTCCAGGCAAGAGTACTGGAGTGGGGTGCCATATTCCAAAGCCTAGCTATCTCAAAATTCACACAGTGAGGCTTCCAAAAATACGACACTTCTGATTTGCTACATAGGTTCTCAGAATTGGCAGTGTTCCAGGGTTATGCCAGGTGACATCACAGCATTCTCAGAAGCAGCTTTTAAATACATTTTTAAATGAGTAAATTTGACCGGGCTTGGAGGCAAATCTAACTTTGGGGGACAACTACTGTTGTATAAGAAAGATGCTATCTTCACACTGCACTGTATGATCATCCCATGCAAAGACTTTTGTCTTCTCTAAACCCTACCATCATGAACTTATCAAACTACAATGAAAGGAATGGTCTTCATTAGTTGAATGCATAACCAACAGAGTCAAATAAGTCACAAGCAAAACTGCCTTTTTCTCCAAGTTCAGGGTCATGACAAACCAGCTAATTAAATTTACTAAGCAAATTTCTGGACGTCAGCTCTATCCTTTGAAGGTGGATAAAAATTTTCAACGGACGGAAAAAAAAATATTTACAGGCAACTGTGCCATACAAAATAAAACAACAACAAACTCTGCAAGGGTCATCCATGGTGGACATAGACTTTTGGGGTGAGTTAAGCCTCGCTTCTTGACAACACTATCCAGTGACTTTATTCAAACTCTAGTCAAATCTGTGTCTCTGTTTATAAGACAGAGACAGAGGCAGTAGGGAGAGTCAGGCAGTACTGGCCTTTGAAGTGATTCACCCACAAAGACTTTCTTTTGGAATGATCCTTCAAGCCCGAGGAATATTTTCCCTGGTGGTACGGCTCAAGGCAGCAGAAGGCTAAGTGAGGTGTGAAGAACGGCCCCCAGTCTGCACCAGAGGCAACACAGGCCGGTTTGGCCCTGACCATGGAGACAGAAAGGTCATTCATTACCCAATGTGAACAAACAGTGTACATCTGTGATAAATAGTGGTCATTATTGAACTACAATGCTCTCTGGGAATTCCTCAACACTTCCTTGACATTAATGTACTTTTCGTGGAGGGCTCAGAAAGGCTCTCTTGATATTATTTAGTGCTTCAAGTTTTATGTAGGATACCACAGATCTTCTCCTTTGTTGGGGCAAATGGGTCTGAACAAATGCCAAATGTCCTCTTTACTGGTATAGCATACCAAGTCTGTTTTTCCTCAATCAAATGTGCGTGCGAGCACGCACACACACACACACACACACAAGCACGTGCTAAGGTTGTGTATCTGTATCAATGCAAGCAGATACTAACAAAACATAATCCTGACAGTATTGGAGAAATGGTCCATTCTGAGCCTTGACCTGTTCTGAGTTAAGGGTCAGTCACACAGGTAACTATATTACACCCACGACCCAGTGAAACAAAAGAAATACAAAAGATGTTGGCCCAAATAAAGATATTCCTCAGGGAGTGATAACCACAGTTTATCTTTTTTTCACATAATCCTTGCCACGGGGCCCTTCATACAAGCTGCTGTCACTGCAGGCAAGACTTGTCACTCTCTCTCCCATAAGCCTTCACCAAGCCGATTCCCACTGGCTCAACTCCAGTATTGTCCTACTTGAAGCCTTTCTAACACATCCCACCCCAACGGTGTGTGTGCGGTCGCTCCCTCCTCTGGGTTCACACCGTGGCTCCTTGAGAGGCTAAATAAAACACATGTCAGGGCCGTGGCAACTGGCTGCTGTGAGTTGAAATTCACTTGGTCACTATTTGGTGCGAATTATCCATCAGGCACTGTGCAAACCTTGTCTACCGCATTTCACTCTAGTCTGAATTCTCCCCATGGAACAAAGAGGACTTACATCTTCTTCATCTATGTATTCCCAGATGCAACTGACTATGCCTGGTACCTACACTTACACAACACAAGTGGCTATGAACAAGGATGGACAGGTAGATACATTAAATATGTTTCCTACCGTGTCACCCAGGTTTGATGACTGCATATGGAAAAGCGACTGAACTGTTTGAAATCCTAGGCTTTTAAACCTTTAAAATATGAATGACATTTTATTTCATAAAAAATGCCTGCAGTATGAAGTCCCTGTAACCTGTCTCGATACACAGAGAAAAGGCACATAGAAGAGTAAGTTCACATCCTCTTGGCAAAAATGTAGCACTGATTCAGTATTCACAGCAAAGCAAAACTAATTATTGCATGTGGAACATAAGCCAATTGAGCATAATTGACTTGGTCCAAGGATCCCGAGTTGATTTAAGGAAACAACTGAAGGAAAAACACAGTTCACTGTTAAGAACAACACTTAATACTTTCAAATAAAATAAGACTAAACATCTCTCTTCAAGTAGTACCTGAGATGATACACTACTTATTATCTCTTAGTAAAGATGTTTTTAAGGTACTGTAAAATGAGCACAGCATGTACTCTGTTTCTGAAATAATTCTACTAAGTAGACAGTATCTCCTTGGGTCCCAAAACTAGCTCTACAACGACAGAACTACGAGTGACAAGGTATTGTTTCAGAAGACAAAATCTTTGCATTTTATCTACTTGATATTAATATTTATATTATTTTGATACCTGTGTAATCTAATACTGAGAAAGAGACAGGTAAGGTAGAGCCTTCTAGACAGATATGAAAATATTTTATACTCGTGTATCAATGTATACACACACACATACATATACACACATACATGTATACACATGCATATATATACATACACACATACATATACATATATGTCAAGAAACTATTCCTACAGCCAAGAAAATTTCCATGAATTTAAGGACAGTATGTCCTTTAATGTATGTCACAGTATGTCAAGAAGCCATGGGCAAAATTGCAGTGCTTAGATGGGACCAAGAAGATATCTCCTCCTGGACCCATAAGACTAGCACCCAGATTCCATCTGCCTTCCTCTCTCCTGCTATGTGATGTGGAGGGAGAAGAGGGAGCCGTGAAGCAACAAAGTACAGAAAGGTTCCAGTGGGAACTAGGAATCAAAACTCGTGTTGAAGACTAAAAATAATAGAGGGGGGGAGCTATGTGTGTACATATGGCTGATTCATGATATTGCATAGCAGAAACTAAATAATAATTATGAAGCGGTTATATTACAATTAAAAATAGCAAAAAAAAAAAAAAAAAGACTAAAAATAGAACCCTTATTTTTGACCCCATTTCTCTCAGGGTAAATGAGTTTATATTGAAGAAATAAGCAGTTCTCCAAAAACAGAAATTTCAAACAACAAAATGCTTTCTCGCTCCTGCTGTACATATGACAGCTAGGAAGACCAGGCTCAACACCATTCTCATTCAGGTCTTTGCACTTCCCTCACTCACTCTTAATAAAGTTTCCACTTAAGGCAGCAGGACTCCTATCTACTGAAATTCTATTTGCTGTGCCAAGTTCCAGGACCGAACCCACCTCAGAAGAGACCAGGGCCATGTAGTGCTACCATCTGCCCAGGGGTGTAGCTCAAAATACTTCTTGAAGCACAGTAATTACTACTTCAGTCACCAAATAATTTCAGGACAAGTTAGGTTTTGCAATCATATGATGACATCACAGACTGAATGGACATGAGTTTGAGTAAACTCCAGGAGTTGGTGATGGACAGGGAGGCCTGGCATGCTGCAGTCCATCGGGTAGCAAAGAGTCGGACACGGCTGAGCGACTGAACTGAACTGACCGATTTCTTAACATTTCCATGTTCAGAAACTTTCATATTTGAGCATGTATCTTGGGACTTCAGACCCAGGGTACCTAAATAGATGGTATGTGGAGTCATTAATCTTTGCTTACAGAAAAGGTTATACAGGGTAGGAAAACAAACAAGTGACAGGTAACAGGTACTTTTACCACCATAAAAAAAATCTTACTTAAGTTCAGGCTGACATTAACATAAACATGAAACATTTGGCCATAGTGGAAAGGGGAAAAATAGTAAAGACATCAGATTCTTAAGTTCTGCAAGATTTGCAGATATACACTGGGTGATCCCAAACCTACTGTCAAAAACGTCTGCAGGGGTGGGAGGGTCAGGTGAAAGGACAAATGCATTTCCCCACGAGACCTTGTGACCTACATTAATCACTAGTGACCTCCGTGTCACAGTCATGTCAGATCCACTTAGCATCACTGCAGGTTAATATCCTGGTGCCTCCAAGATTTGAATGTATTCAAATCTCGAATATCAATACATTGATATTCACCATATGCAACTCATCACTGGGGAGACAGGTCCCTTTGACAGAAAAGGGACGAATGTTTTTAGCATATACAAACTGAATCTTCAGAAGAGAAATAAATGAAGATGCTTCTCCACGCCCCACCATCCAAAAACTACATTCATCAATAATTAAGATTTTTCTAAAAATTTCAGAAACCTATTTATCCTCTGAAAACAATACAGACACTTGTTAATGACAATGGTGGCCAAGAAATTTTAAGCACTCTATGTGCCATGCACACTAAGCAATTTACACAGAGTATTTCTATGAATCTTACAAAATTCTTAGTTTTATCTTCATTTTATTAACAAGATCATAGAATCAGGAATAGAAGAAATGAGATCAAATCTTGGGCTTACTCAAATTTTGTGAGATTTAGCTACCACATGATATTTTCTCCTACATAAGAAACATTTTTAACTCTTAATACATATTGTAAAACCAAATAATTATATATGAAATACTTAAATGTCCATACTTCCCTGTATGTTCGAGTCTTTACTATTTCTATGGATCATGACCAGAAGAAAACCCACCTCTTAGATGACCATAAGGATCTAACTGCATTTTTCTGAAGTTGTCCCATTTATTCTGTATTCCATTGGACTAGCCTTCTACTTGAAGCATTTAACTTTCTGGGCTATAAAAGAAAATCTGAGAAAATAGTTACCTCATTGGGTTTCTCTTATCTGATGATTTCTAAAAGTGCTGAGATACTTAGAAGGGTAAACACCCCAGAATCTCTCCAGACCATAGAAACAATGGAAGTGAGCTTCCTGGTCCATTTTCAGGGTTCTGACTGTTCTCACACACCATCCTCAGAGCAGACACTTTGGGAGCCAGGGCTGGAGGACAATGTCCCCGTATCACTACTCTGGAAGGTTTACATCTGTCTCCCATTCTGCCACTGTCCATACCTCAGGACAAGGCTCTGGGCCACACTTCATGAAATCAATCAAACGTCCAAGAGCATATCTCCTCTACTGTTCCGGCTCTGTCTTAAGTACGTCATGAAACTTACAGAAGCCAGCTGGACACTGTATAGCTTACGAGCATGAACATGTTACAGAGTTTTAGCTTATCTCCTACACAACTGATTGTGGAGAAATTACAATTTTACTTAAGCATCCCATTGACACTGAAAACTCTCACAGTGGAACGAACTTGCAGCTAGGTTTTCCCTACTGCACGGGGAGCCATCTTCAATGTAAATTTTGGTTTGCTTTGACTTAACTGTCCTACCTGAGCAGCCTGGCAGTAAGGCTCTACGTGGTAGAAGGCTCTACATTGTTTGCGGGTGAAAGCTGCTTGCTGTCTTATGAAGAACAATCTTGCCAGACAAGGAAGCTAAAATACGAAAGTTCAACCTCGCTTCCCATTCCCAGACAGAATGAACATGTTCATTTAAGAAATGAGTATTCTCTACAAAAAAAGTCCAGGAATATTTTCAAATTACTCAACAGGAATACTTGGTCTGGTCTGAGAAACGATTCATGGTCCTCTGACCCGAATCTCACAAGTGTCAATGTTTTAGACTCATTAAAAAGCTGATATATTAAAGATATATCAAATTGCCATAGCATATTCTTGGCATCTTACAGTTTTGTCAATTATACCACACTTAAGCTTAAATTTAAAATATAAGATTAAATTAAAAAGATTTTTTAAACCCACAGATACATATCATCAGTAAATTGGCTGCAGAGACAAATCTAAGAACTAAAGATATTTCTACGTGTCCTGCTTCATCAATTTCTACTTCCATTGTGAATCCATGTAAAGCTTATCTTCATGATAAGCAGAGGTTTTTCTCTGGGTGGGGGGGAGGGTTCTAATTTGTTATGTTGTATCTGTATTTGTTTTGCTGTCTACAATCTAAAAATATGATAAATAACCACAACTTTTAAGTTTTCCATCACTTTTCTTAAGCTCAAATTTACTCCATTTTAATTGCACATACTTCTCACACCAGAAATGCATAGCCCATTAAGCTCTACTTGCCTTTGCATTGAGTAATAAGATTCCATTAATTAATAACCCTTGTACAACTCGTCATTAACGCTAACGCCATCCATCTCCTAACGTAGCCAAACTTTCAGGAGCAGAGTGCACAAAATGGGACGAAGTACAAGGCACAAAATACTCTACCCAGGATAATAAAATGCCTTGCGAAGTCCTGACCAGGAAACACAGGACACAGAATATTGCACAGAAGCTTGCCCTCTGCAGCCTTGTTCTCTTTCCCCGAAGAGACACACCCTCAGCCATGGAAAGGATCTGTCTAAAACCAATACTCCCTTTTTCCTTGCCTCCTTTTTGGGGGGAAGGTCTGAGGACACAGTTATAGAGGAAATTCTCCTGCTGTGTACAGCTAGAAGAGTGAAGATTGCGGCACCAATGAACAGCACCAAAAATACCCAATTATCGGCCATATGAAAAATAACTTCACATTGGAAAATTGCTCAGTGCTTAAATTGGAAAGAAAATCTCTAGGCTACTAGGAGTTTCACAAACACAACTTTCTCAAGAATGAAGCTCCTTTCCTTCAAGTGCCTCATTTATTTTTTTGGTGCCTCTGGTTTTTCCAAACAGGAAAGATCCCTGTGAGAACAGAAAAGATTTCCTTCTTTCCTTTTCTACAGAAGGTCGCTGTGAACATTCATCACCAGTGCTGGCTGTGAGCACTCCCATTGGTGAAGTTATCACAAATAAAGTTCAGGGACACCATCAACACGTTACTCCTCATTAACAGGAAAGTTAAGCCTCGAGTCAGGGACAAGAAAGAAATTTTTTCAACGTCAAGCCGGTGTTCCCAACAGGCCAGATTACTTTCCAATTGCCTTTTATCTTTTGCAATTATTGTGTGAAACCCAACTGTTACTTACTTCATACTTGGGAACTCGGATGGCAAGTGAAGACGTGAACAGTAACAAACTGGCAAGGAAGTCAAAGAAACTGTACTGAGAAGACAAGAATGTGGCCTTGAAGGAGCTAATCCACAAGCAAACTCATTGAGAAGAGTCAAAATAACGCTTCCCTGTCAGAAAACAAGGAAGCTTTTCTTGGCTCTGCCATTGATGGAAACTTAAGTGCTTAGGGGAGTTGCTTAACCTGTCTGGGGCACTTAATCCCTGGGAGAAGGATTTGGACAAGTCACTAGGATGCGTAAGAGGAAGTAACATTACTGAGTCATGGCCCCATACCTCTTGGCAAAGCCTACCTAGTGCAACTTACATGAATCCTAGTGCCTCCATTTACTCATCTGTAAAATGGAGAAAATAATGGTGGTGGATCTGATAGAGGTACCATGAAATCCAGGAGGTCTGAGCATCCTTCCTGGGACAGTGTTATCTATCGTTATGATCATCAGTACTGTCATCACTTACAGTTTTCCTTATTCACATGACGGTGCGTGTTAAGTTGCTTCCGT
The DNA here is from genome assembly GCF_032452875.1 of Bos javanicus. Lineage (NCBI taxonomy): Eukaryota > Metazoa > Chordata > Mammalia > Artiodactyla > Bovidae > Bos > Bos javanicus. Next base: position 39,569,589 of record NC_083889.1, read on the forward strand.
TGTGTCCAACCCTTGGCAATCCTATGGACTGTAGCCCTCCAGGCTCCTCTGTCCACGGGATGCTCCATGCAAGAATACTGGAGTGCGTTGCCATGCCCTCCTCCAGCCGACTTTCCCCACCCACAGATCGAACCCATTTACCATGGGCACCATCTGGGAAGCCCCTCATTCACCAACTTGCTCACAACTCACTACTCCTTAATGTTTACACTTTTTAACATTTCTGTCTCTCCCTCTTCGCATGCCTCTTTAGAGTCCCCCTAGATTCAATCTAACTCTCTCCCTTTAGATTTTATTTTATAACAAGTCACTTATCACTTAACCTCCAGTTTTCTGGTGTTCCAAATGAAAGAAATATGACCTTCCAGGTTTTTAAATAATGTCAAAAATGTAAAACTTATCAGGTTTTCTGTCAATCTTAGAAGAGCACGCAATTTAGAACTTAGGGAGAACAAATGAAAATCAAACAAGTATGACTTTGTTATTAGTGTTACTGTTTCTGAACAACTTAAGATTCTTAAGGTGAAGACGTAGCCCTCAATAGCTACAGTAAACCAACACTGAGATGAATACTACAAAATGTAAAGTCTATTAAAAATGGCATTTAAAAATTCTGACTAAGAAAGACACAGAAGACAAATACTGCATGTTATCACTTATATATAGAATCTAAAAAATAAATCCAGTGAACGAATATAACCAAAAAAAAAGCAGACTCACAAATTCAGAGAACAGACAGAGGCGAGAGGGAAGTGGAGAGGAACGAAACAGAGTAGGGGATTAAGAAGTACAAACTATTACATATGAACAAGCTACAAGGCTATATTGTACAACACAGGGAATAGAGCCGATTTTTCATAAAAACTTTAAAATGTAGTATAACTAACATACGGAGTCACTGTTACGCACCTGAAACTAATATAACAATGTAAATCAACTATACTTCAGTAAGGAAATAAACATAAAAAATAAACTTAAAAAAACTAAGGAAAGTAATATATGAAATCCTTGGTATACAAAAAGGAGTAAGCCCATATATGTCCACAGTGAGTCAAAACAAAACATATCTTATAAAGGTGCAAGAGATAACAAGTAATCAAGTTCACCAAAAGGTGCACAAAACAGGAAATTTCACTCATATTCAACTTCCCACTACCTTAACAGAGGAAGTGCAAAAAATGGACCCCTGAAGATGAACACTGGAGCTGTTACTGGAGTGATCCCCAGGCACCAGGAGCCTCAATGCACGGAATAGCAAAACCTGCTTTTTCTTTTCTGAGGACCGCAGTGATTCAACACCAATGAATTACTGTGTGATCTCCTACAGCCAGGAGGACAAAAGGAGAGACAGGGATGAGAAATAAAAATGCTTTAGTTTTATGTCAACTTGATTATCCAGATATTTGGTGAAAAACTTTTTCTGGGTGTGTTCATAAGGGTACTTCCAGATGAGATTAGCATTTAAATCCATAGACTGAGTAAAGCAGATGGCCCTCCTCAATGTGGGTGAGCATCATCCAAGCTGTTGAGGACGTGAATAGAACAAAAAGGCCGAGGAACAAGAAATCAAGCTTTTCCTGACTGCTGAGCTGGGATTTTGCTCTTCTGAAGGCTTCAGACTCAGATGGATCTTATACCAGAGGCTCTGCTGGGTCTCATGGGACATTTCAGCTTCCATAATCATGTGAGCCAGTCCTATATTAAAAAATCTTTCTACTTTCATTTATGTGGTTTAACTTTGATTTATACGCATTCTACTGATTCTGTTCACTCTAATACATCTACCAAAACCCTATAATCTCTAACTGGTTGCCCAGACTTTTTCCCCCAAATTTACTCTTTTTCACTACTACTAACAAAAGCCAAAAGATAATAAAATATTTAAAAATATGAATGACCAATTCAAAACAAAATCCAATATTCACATTTTTCCAATTACAATAGACCTTTTTCTCTGTTGGATTGATCCAGGATCCAAAAAAGGTCCATATATAAACTAAGGCCATCCTGAATCTCTTTTAACCCATAAGTTCCCCTTTTATCTCCTTTACCCACTCACTGTGTTTTAAGTCTGAATTTTGCCAGTTTTACTGATTACATCCCGATGGTGTCATTTAACTTGTTACCGCTATTTATTTTCTGTAAATGACAGACCTAGAAGCTTGATCACATTAAAGTTTCATTTTTAGCAAGACTACTCCATTGATAAGAGTTGTATTTCTCTATCGAAGTACATCATGTTTAGGTGTTCTCATATTTATCATGATAGAGGCCCTCAATGATCATTGCCTACATCTGTAAATTTATTGGGAGTGGGAAAACTATATCACTACTGGCACAATTCTCTCTGAATCCACTGGAAACTATAATTCTAGTGACCTTAAAGACAGTTCAGTTCAGTCACTCAGTCGTGTCCGACTCTTTGCGACCCGATGAATTGCAGCACGCCAGGCCTCCCTGTCCATCACCAACTCCCGGAGTTCACTCAGACTCACGTCCATCAAGTCAGTGATGCCATCCAGCCATCATCCTTTGTCATCACCTTTTCCTCCTGCCCTCAACGCTCCCAGCATCAGGGTCTTTTCCAACGAGTTAACTCTTCACACGAGGTGGCCAAGTATTAGAGTTTCAGCTTCAGCATCATTCCCTCCAAAGAAATCCCAGGGCTGATCTCCTTCAGAATGGACTGGTTGGATCTCCTTGCAGTCCAAGGGACTCTCAAGAGTCTTCTCCAACACCACAGTTCAAAAGCATTAATTCTTCGGCTCTCGGCCTTCTTCACAGTCCAACTCTCGCATCCATACATGACCACTGGGAAAACCATAGCCTTGACTAGACGGACCTTAGTTGGCAAAGTAATGTCTCTGCTTTTCAATATGTTATCTAGGTTGGTCATAACTTTCCTTCCAAGAAGTAAGCGTCTTTTAATTTCATGGCTGCAATCACCATCTGCAGTGATTCTGGAGCCCAGAAAAATAAAGTCTGACACTGTTTCCCATCTATTTCCCATGAAGTGATGGGACCAGATGCCATGATCTTCGTTTTCTGAATGTTGAGCTTTAAGCCAACTTTTTCACTCTCCTCTTTCACTTTCAAGAGGCTTTTGAGTTCCTCTTCACTTTCTGCCATAAGGGTGGTGTCATCTGCATATCTGAGGTTATTGATATTTCTCCCGGCAATCTTGATTCCAGCTTGTGTTTCTTCCAGCCCAACGTTTCTCATGATATACTCTGCATAGAAGTTAAATAAGCAGGGTGACAGTATACAAGCCTTGACGTACTCCTTCTCCTATTTGGAACCAGTCTGTTGTTCTATGTCCAGTTCTAACTGTTGCCTCCTGACCTGCATGTAGGTTTCTCAAGAGGCAGGTCAGGTGGTCTGGTATTACCATCTCTTTCAGAATTTTCCACAGTTTATTGTGATCCACACAGTCAAAGGCTTTGGCATACTCAATAAAGCAGAAATAGAAGTTTTTCTGGAACTCTCTTGCTTTTTCCATGATCCAGCAGATGTTGGCAATTTGATCTCTGGTTCCTCTGCCTTTTCTAAAACCAGCTTAAAGACAGTAGTGTGATTTATTATCTGAAGTACTTCTAAAAAAGAAAGATTCTTTACTGACCATTTAGTTACCTGTGTGGGAGTGTTTAGTCTCTCAATCATGTCCGACTTTTTGAGACCCCACGGACTATGGCCCACCAGGCTCCTCTGTCCATGGGATTCTCTAGGCAAGAATACTGGAGTGAACTGCCATGCCCTCCTCCAGGGGATCCTCCCGATCCAGGGATCAAACTTATACCTCTTGTATCTCTTGCATTGGCAGACAGATTCTTTACCACTGCACCACCTAGGAAGTCCATTTAGTTACCTGGGTATACTTATTTCATCAGCATTTCTTCAGGCTTTAAGGTTGTCTGAACCAAGGAGCACAAAGAAGCTAAGACTTTACTAAACTCTCCAGGAAAAGCTCATGGGAATAATATTCCCTCATTTCTATCACACTCACAATAATATGTCTGCTGGTTTATACTTGAAGATCTGCTTGGTTAGTTATAAATTCCATGGCTCACATTTCTTTCCATGATTATCTTATTTATGATCTTCTATTGCTTATCTGGCATAAAGCACTGCTGTCAAAAAGTCTCATGAGAACCTAATTTTCTTCCTTATAGTGATGAAGTCTTTGTGCTTGCATGCTCAAAGGTATGTTTTCCTTGCATTAAAGACCATACTTTTACTATACTATGTCTCAGTGATGATTTGAGATGATTTCATGAGGAACAAAGTGGCCCTTTCAATATACAGCTTCAAGGACTCTTTCTTCAACAAAGTTTTCTAATGGTTTTTTATATTAGTTTTTTTCTGTTTAATTTCAATCTCATCTTACAGGTCTCCTGTTATACATACTTGGTTCTTCTTTAGATAGATTCTATACAATATTTCCTTAAATTCTTTTCATTACTATATTTTCATTTAACTGTTTAAACATTTCATCTCGTCTTCCTCTACTTTTCTCAAAGTATAAACTGTTGTGTTTACCTGCTCCTGCCTACTTTTCTAGTTTACTTTTAATTTCTAAAAATCAGTTTTATCTGTACTTTTTTCATGAACTCTCCCATCTTTCTTTTCAACCATTTGTTTCTCTAATGACCTTTCACACTTCCATCATGTAAATACTTTGTCCCATTTTAAAATATCAAGTATACAGCTCTTGTGAGTATTGTTCCTTATTTTCTTTTTTAATTATAACTTTGTATGGAGTTATTATCCTATTCCCATTTTTTCCCTATAAAATAAATATCCCCCAATATGGGGAGGGTTTGTAGCTGTGTTCTTGTTCAAATGAACAGAAGTGCTGTCACAAAGAGAGTCAAAAGCTGTGACCTTCTGCTTTTACAGATTTGTCTTTTCAACGTCCACACATTTACTGAAACCCTCTTTCTCTTTGACCCTCATTGCCCAATTTTATTCAATCTGGTCTCTACTCCCAGCACTTCTCCCTTGATGCTGACTCTTACCTTGGAAGGGACATTCAGGATGTTAGTTTATAAAATAACAGAGCTGAGAGATTACCAGACCTTACTGTTTACCAGACCTTACTGTTTCCCAGTCTCCTTGCACTTGCCCTAGAACTAGAGAGCCTGTTACAACTCTCAGCTCTTCTACATAATTCCTATGGGCTCATCACACTTTTCTTTGGGATCTGCAGCTGACTTGGGGGATTTTGGATCATTCACTCCCTTCCAGGGCCAATTCCTACACAGGTCTTACAGCTCTCACTGTTTTGTCTCATCCACACATACTCTGAGACTAATGAAGATACCTTAAATCCTAGTTTTATAGCAAATATTGCTTGTGGGTTTCTATGTTACCTCTCCTAGTTGCTGCATTTTTTTCATGGAGAAGTTGGAGGTTTAAAAACTATTACCACTGGTATCACTTCCCAGAACTCACTGGAAACTCAATTTATAATGAGCCCAAAGCCAACCAATTAAACTTTTAGTATTTCTTATAAATACTAAAAGTACATTAAAATATTCTAATTACCCCTAAATCAAAGACCCCCACATCCTCATGTTTTCTATGATTTTTTTGCTTTTCAACATAAAATTATTTAAGAGATTAAACCTAAAAATTTAGCAATAAGTTTTTCTAAGATGATCATTAGCCCTTTGTAAATTTGTCATGAAGTACACAAACACACAAGAGAATCAACTAATGAAACCCTTATGTACCTACCAATAAACTTTAGAGCATTAAATTTAATGTTGTGAACAAATTACACCCCCCAAAATCCATTTCCATACACATTTTCAAGTGAAACTGTTCTAATCAGCACATTGAGACATCAGCCTTCAAACCTTCTTACCCTTTATCTCATTACCATTCTCAACCAAACTTTCATCATCTCTCACCAAAGTCACTACAAAACCAGCCATCTATATCCCTCTTCAATCCATTTTCAAATAATATATAAACAAATTGAACATACAACCAAACTAGCAAGGAGCACACAGAATCTGAGTCTAAAGCAGCCTTGCAAGAGGGAAAACGTAGTGGATTTGGAGCTAGGCAAATATGAGTTTCAATTCTATCTCCATTATTGGCCTAAGTCTTAGCATCTTTATAAAACTGGGATGATAACTGTTGCTCCCTGATAGAGTTGCTGCCTGGGGTAATGAGATCTGGCACACAGCAGTATTTTTCTGGGGACATATCCAAGGAATACTTGGCCTCCTAAACCTTAAAAACCAGTAGAGCTAATACTGTACCTTTCATGGGCTACAGCTTAACAGTCAGCCATTTTTCTGGTTCTGTGAATCCTTTTCAGGAATACCAAGACACAAAGCAGCAGCAAGTCAAAATTTCTCCTCTGAACTAAAGTAAAGCTACCTTGCTATCTGAACTCCACATCCTTGGGTCTCAATTTCCTCACCAGATAAATGTAAAACTTTCAATAGACAATCTTGAAGTCACCTTTATAGATTTCGTAACAAACTTTAAAAAGTTATTTGACTGCAGGCAAGGAACACTAGCAAACTAAAGGCATTGGTTCTGCTACCGAATGATCTTCATTTGCATTAATATTTTCAGGGGTTAAGGATGGTCAGTAACCACTGAGTTTATGAAGCAAGTGTGAAAGTGAAAGTGTTAGTTACTCAGTCCTGTCTGACTCTCTGCGATCCCATGGACTATAGCCTGCCAGGGTCCTCTATCTGTGAAAATCTCCAGGCAAGAATACTGGAGTAGGTTGCCATTCCCTTTTCCAGGGATCTTCCCGACCCTGGGATCAAACCCGGCTCTCCCACATTGTGAGCAGAGTCTTTATCCTTATGAAATAAACTGGAATTAAATAATAATTAGATGTACATTCTAGAATTTCTAAGCACTAGTCATGTTTCGAAACAAATTAAAAAAGTGATCTGCTTTGTTCACGTCTGTATCCGCAGTGCCTATAACACTGCCCAGCGCGTAACAGAAGCTTTATAAGTATTTGTTGGATGGATGAATGGGCCTCTCCAAACCTAATAAAAGCCACCATATCCTTCATCTTGTCTGGTAATGACCAAGATCAAAAGAGCAATATGGTTCTCAACAAGCTCTGGCAATATGGAAGTGATAAACCCCTTTTTGCTCAGTGAAACAATGAGGCCCCATCATCTGAATTTCTAAACCTTAACAAAATATAAGCTCATATTCTGCTGTTAGCTTATATCAGAGATGGCACTGGGAAAAGGTAATCTGCACTGCAATGTAATGCCTATCTCCACCCTGCAGTAGAAATGAAATTACAACCAGTAAAAAGAAGCAATGGGATTTCTTTTAATAATAACACTAAATTTGAGAAACCAAAAGCCATTACCAACCAAACTAGGAGGCAGCTCACAGAACTCAAGTCTGAAATAGCCTTGCAAGAGGGGAATATATACTACATTTGGAGCTGGGCAAATGTAAGTTTGAATCCTGTCTCCCCTACTGGCCTAAGTCTGAGCATCTAGAGAAAACTGGGATGAAAACTGTAGCTCCCTCACAGAGTTGCTGCCTGGGGTAATGAGATCAGGCACACAAAGCACTTGGCAACAGACTTGGCACAAAGCAGTCATGCAATGAAATTTATCTTCCAGAGTTCCTTCCAATCAGCCTAGATAAATAAACGATGGTATAAAAAAAAAGAGAAAAAAAGACAGAAGTAGAAAAGAAGAGAGATACTCCAGAAGGGTATGTAAGTTTTTACATATGTACATCTTTCCCCTTTTGCTTATACATAAAAGACTACACACCCTAGGTAGCTAAACCGAACTTAACAGAATTTTAAGCAGCCTTCCACATAACTCACAGTTCCCTAAGGTCTAAGTAGACTTTAAGAGCAGATCTTAAAGGATAAACAAAAACCAAGTGAAAAAAAGATATGGGGCGACTAAAGCAAGGCTGAACCACAGCAGATCAAATCTCAATGAAGTAAAGTTACCACTAGACATAGTTCTCTTGGTGAATTTCAGATTTGCTTTCTGTTAAAAAACAAGCAATGTCCGTCCTTGAATCTGTTCTATTATACAAGAGTTGGAATACTGCAATGGCTACAGACTACAAATGTCTTTACAGGCTACAGAATCTACCCACAATGCAAGAGACACTGGTTCAATCCCTGGGACAGGAATATCCAGTGGAGAAGTAAATGGCAACCCACACCAGAATTCTTGCTTGGAAAAGCCCATGGATGGAGACGCCTGGTGGGCTAGAGTCCGTGGGGTCGCAAAGAGTCGAACGCAACTTAGCAACTAAACAATGTCCAAATACAAGCTCCTATCCAAGATGGTCCAAGAACACATCCCAGGGCGATGTCCATGCTGGGTTAGTTAATGATGGACACAGTTGAGGAGCCCACTCTACAGCCAGAAGGCCCAAGTTCAAATCCTCCTCCATCATTTGTTAACTGTGACTTTGGACAGGTGCCTTAACTTTCCTCCACTTCAAGTTCATTGTCTTTAAAAATAATATCTCATAAGATTTCTGAAAGGATTAATGCAATAGCTGAAAGGCACTTAGGAGAAAGCTTGGCACATACTAAAACATTATGTAAATGTTTGGGACATAAAGAAACACTTCATTTGTCATATGAGAATATTAACTGCCCCTTCATCATAAGACTGTTGGGATAAATCAAACAAAATAGTTCACGTAAAGTGTATAGCACTGGGCCAGGATCACAGTATTAGTTCAATAAATGACTATTAACACTTCAAATACAACTACTACTGTTATTTTAAAGGCATCCAGAACTCTTCAAAACTAAGATGGCTGAAAAATAAATCAGTAGAAGTAAACATATACACACAGACACACACACATTTTAGTTCTTTTATTCCTCACTCTTTCTAAAACCTTGTTCCCCATCCTCTGCCATTAAGCTGAGCCCCACGCAATACCTCATTCTAGAAAGTTTATTATGTCCCAAACCATACTAACCTGCCCTAGTGTCTCAAGACCCTGGTGTTTGCTAAACAATAATGGAGGAAAAGTTGCTTAAGGTAATCTAAGCAATTATTCAGTGAGTGTAACAATACTGATCTTTGGATTTAAAATTTAAATTTCTCCATAAGGCATGGGGCATTTAAGACCATAAGACAGGTATGCACATTTAAATGAATCCAGCATCTGAACCAGTGGGTGCACATTAAATATTCATCAAACCAACAAAACAGTTGCTCACAGCATTTTTATCAGCTTCAATGACCTCAAACACTTCCACACTTTTACCTGTATCACCCAATTTAACTCCAGGCTCTGACCAATTTGGGAAGGACTACAGAAGGTGGATTATCAGAGGAGCCCCGAGGGTACAGAACTTCTTTGAAGACCCAGAGCCATTTAGGTGATGAGGCTGCCCCTTAGGGACTTGCCAGGTGGCACTAGAGGCAAAGAATCTACCTGCCAAGAAGGAGAAGTAAGAGATGTGGGTTCGATCCCTGGTTTAGGAAGAACCCCTGGAGGATGAAATGACAAGCCACTCCAGTATTCTTGCCTGGAGAATCCCATGAACAGAGAAGGCATGAGGTCGCAAAGATTCAGACACGACTGAAGTGACAGCGTGCACGATGCCTCTTAAGAATCTCTACTGTGGTTGCTGTTGTTCAGTCACTCACTCGTGTCCAACTCTTTGCAACCCCATGGACTGCAGCTCTCCAGGCTTCCCTGTACTGTGGAAAGCAGCTAATTGAGGAGCTCCCTGAAAACTTAAGAAATTTAATGTTGAATCTGACTTTAAGTTGGTGAGCAAAGACACATATTTGTAGAATACTCCACAACCCCTACTGCAGAAAGCAGCTCTTCGAGGCAATATATGCAAGCTTAGAAAACCTAATAACAAATCTGAGTTAATACTGGTGAGTTTTCATTGTACTGTAAAATGTCCATATCCAGTTTGAATAATCTTCAACCTTGTATGACAGATGATTATGTACAAAAGGAAAATTGACCGTGCCCTGGAATGAAGGTGGAGAATAAATATTTGTTATTTGTCGAATGGCTAACAGATGGACTGACAGTGAATGAATGAGTGAATGGCAGGAGCCCTTGCTCAATTACCTCGAGGACAATAAATCTAATGTCACTGCTATGACACTAAAAACAAAACAAACAAACAAAAAAACTAAAACCACCAAAAAGAAGCTGCCAGGAAATCTGTTCTTTGCAGCAAGGATGTGCTCTATCAGGGTACAAACATCTCTTCATTCTGCAAAACCACAAGCATTTCAAAATCTGTCCTAGCACTTCTACTCTCGAGACACTGAGGAAAGACTCATGGTTCTCGGCACTATGTCCTCGAGCACACTGTGAAATAAAAGCTTCTTTTGAACATGGCCTAATAATAAATTAAATTACTTCTGTTATGCCACAACTAATGGAGAGAAAGCACACTGCTCAAGATGAACAATAATCTAACCCATTAGATCTGATTTGTAACCTAATGATATTCTGGTTCTGGCAGAGGAACAAAACAAAATCCAAGCTGTAATAACAGGCAAGGTGTGTTGTCAGCACTCTGGAGGGAGTTTTTATATCTGAAGCCTGCGGGAATTTGGAAAAGGTCCACGGGACTATTTTTTTCCTTATCTGACTGACACAGCTGATTATACCTTTAAATTAAGTCTAATAATGCATACCAGCCTTTGTTAATCAGAATATGAAAGCTAAAGTTGTGTTTTGTGGAAAAGCAGATCATCTTGCAGTACTGAAAACAAGCGTGATTGATGCTGGGGCTTCACTGGAATTCAGCTTCGGTCAAACAGAGAGCAGGTTACGTGACCTTGAAAGAGATGGATTCATTTTCCCACATGGCTGACCACGCCCGCTCCTCAGTTTTCTGAACAAAGAACAGATACTTTATTAGTCAACTTGGCTGTTGAACAGGTCACATTTCTGTTCCAATAATATTGTGTGACTCCCCCAAGCGGAAAAGAAGCATGGCAGTGGACATCAGGAAGGCTGCTTTCTTGCTCACTGCGGTTCAGGTACACTGGATGACATCATGATGCATAAGCTAAAGGTCGGGGCCAGGATACCCCCTCTCTCTCATTGTGGGACCAGCAGCAACCGGGGTCATGGGCCACCTAAGGCAGGCGGCAGGGCAGAGAGACCAAGAAACATCATGCAAGGACATGGAAGCCCTCTACCCACATGCTTCCAGTATATCCCACAGGACGAAGTCCAGTCCAAAGTCCAGGGGACAGAAAAGTGTCCACCTACCTGGAGGCAGAGCAGAGTCACTCAGCCAAGCGGCTGCAAGGGCAGTTACAGGAAGGGAGCATCCAGTCTGCACAACCATCAGTTCTGCCCACACACAGTAATCAGATCTGCACAATTCACCTGAGCTTGCCCTCCCGCTGACAGCCTCTCATTTTCCACCACAGGTACATGGGAATAGGCTAAGAGGCCGTGGGACGCAGGAATAATCCATTCATTGGCTGACAGGTGCCAATCAGATCCTCATTCTCTCTCTCTGTGGTGTTCACTTGGTGATAGAACCCTAAAGTAATATAGTCCACAAAAGCAACTTCAACTGCTCTATTTATAGTCCTTCTTGGTGACTAGATTTCTTTGTCCTTGAATTCCCTATAATACATCATAAAAAATGCCCACTCATTCCAATTAGCTTCAGTGGCTCTGTCACTTGCCAGTATGGTCTGTAAAGAGGCCACAGTGGCAACAACAGAATTCCTATCTAGAAGGTGATGACAGGAGAAATCTATCCAAAGAGTTGAGTCTAGGAATGGGCCCCCAGACCCAGAAACTTGTCTTCTAGCACAGATTGTAAAATTAGCACATCACTGTTCTTACTGAGGGTATGTGTCTCAAAGGAGATTGGGACTAATGGAATTTTTTTTTTTTCTTTACAAATATTAAGTGAAGATTCCCTTTAGCAGTGTCACTGCCTTTGAGAAGCCCCCTAAAAAGAAATCACCCCCTTTGGCTTATTATTTGTTTTTCATCCATCCCTCTCACATCTCTCCTTCTTTGGGAATCTTGGTATTTCTTTGTAACCTTTCAAGTGAATGATTTCCAGATCAATACTTGAGGCTGTGCACTCAAATCCAAAATTTCCCCACCTGTGGACCATTTCTTCCTGGATAGCCTACTTTCCCCCTGAACACACTCTGGGTCTGGAACTGAATCGACCAGCCACCTACACAACCCTCTACCACTGCCCATATGCTCTTTATCAGAGGTATTTTCTTCCTTTCTCCTGCATCTCCTACTGAGCACACGTTTGGGCTCCAACATGCCATTAGGGGCAGATACCACTGGCTGCGTCACCACATTCCAGGAACCTCTTTTGTAGCTATGAGATGGGCAGGAGATTCAATCCCAAGCAGAAGGGACCCAAGGTGGAATGTTCAATGGGGCTTCTGGAGACTTCCTGACAGGAAGATAACTGTGGAAAGAAACTGTTCTTTTTCTGATATTCTCCCAGGCATTGTATTGAAATCATGAGAGGACAGAGCATCAAGGTCTCTGCATTTGATCAAAATGCTTCCCTAGTCCCCAGCTGTCAAGGGAACAAAACCTGAACTCCTGAGGTCAGTATTAAAATGCCTTCATTATCCGGGGCACATCTATCTTGCCAGCTGATGTCTTTCTATTTCCCTTCGCATCAGTTGGGAATAATTATATGACTAACCACTGGTACTGGGAGCTTACGATGCACCAAACGGCCTGCTAAACACACTACATACAGTATTCACTAACTTACGCCATACAACCCAAGGTGGTCAGTGTTATCACACCCATAACACAAATCAAAGGACGAGAACTCAATGCAAGCTTCTCTCCATAAAGCCCATACTTTTCAACCACTGTTTCCTGGGTACCTTCTATGTAGCAGACACTAACACATCCTATCATTTCCACAACCAGATCTACTCCTTTAGGCCAAAGGAGCTTAGACCTTTGGGCTTAGCTCAAAAAGCCACATCACAAAGGTGAAAGTCACTTCCTCTCACAAGATGTTGCAAAACCACAAGCAACTGCATTTTCCTTTGATAAAAAGAGACCTTGATGACCAACCTAGACAGCATATTAAAAAGCAGAGACATTACTTTGTCAACAAATGTCCATCTAGTGAAGGCTATGGTTTTTCCAGTAGTCATGTATGGATGTGAGAATTGGACTGTGAAGAAAGCTGAGCGCTGAAGAATTGATGCTTTTCAAGGCTATGGTTTTTCCAGTGGTCATGTATGGATGTGAGTTGGACTATAAAGAGGGCTGAGCACAGAAGAATTGATGCTTTTGAACTGTGGTGTTGGAGAAGACTCTTGAGAGTCCCTTGGATGCAAGGAGATCTGACCAGTCCATCCTAAAGGAGACCAGTCCTGGGTGTTCATTAGAAGGACTGATGTTGAAGCTGAAATTCCAATACTTTGGCGACCTGATCCAAAGACCTGACTCATTTGAAAAGCCCCTGATGCTGGCAAAGACTGAGGGCAGGAGGAGAAGGGGACGACAGAGGGTGAGATGGTTGGATGGCATCACCTACCCGATGGACATGAGTTTGGATAAACTCCGGGAGTTGGTGATGGACAGTGAGGCCTGGCATGCTGTGGTTCACGGAGTCGCAGAGTCGGACACGACTGAGCAACTGAACTGAACTGAATTTGACAAAAAATGCAATCAGTTTTCTCTTTTCCCTTTATAGCCTTCAGTCCTTCTTTGTACTATGGTAATTTAACTATACCTTACACGAAATTTGCGGCTGCAAGCTCCTGACTACAGTCTGATCAGCTATACATTCATTCTGTAATCTCCCCGCCCCCCAGGATAGTAAGAAGATATGACATTAATTGAGTCTTTCTTATGCAGAAGATAATGCTTTACACATTCTTTTATTTATTCCTATGATATCTTTACAAATTCTATTACCCTCATCTCTATAGGTTAGGCAACAAGATGTGGCAAGGTAGAGTTACCTGCCTAAGGTTATACATCTAATGGAATAAAAAAATTCAAACCCAAGACGTTCCAGAAGAAATAACTTTTTTAAAGTTAATATTATATTAACAGTCTGGTTTTCATTAACTAAGATAACAAAAGATCTAACTCAAATCACTTGGATCAAAAGGCTCTATTAGGAGAGGAATCAAGTTTAAAGCCTTTTTCATGGCCATATATGAATAACAGACTTGGATTTGAGGATAACCTTCACTGGGATACCTTAGCCAATTTCTGTGTGGGAGGGCAAGAAAGGGCGGATAATTCAATGTTATCTAAGCCAACAAACCCATGTTCAATGTTCTGTATGTTCCAATGATTGTCGGCCTCACTTGTGTGTTTCGTGAAAAACAGCAGTCTGTGTTACATAATTAAATCTGCTCTAAGATCCAATATTGCATTATGGAATTTAAATGACTTACATTCAAAGAAATCAATTCCTGCCAGAGAACGTTATGATGAGGTTGATAACCTGTATTAGGGATTCCCAAATCAAACCAAGGGACCACCTGCATACAAATTTTCTGGGATGCTTGGGAGGAAAAAAAAACAAACAAACAGATTTCATAGTTGTGGAATAGGGGACGGGTGTCACTTACAAAGGTCCCCAGGGGTGTAAGACTTGAGAACTCCTGAAATTCTAGTTACTCTACACCTTAACCACTAACACTTTTGTACCTTACTTGCTTGAAAATAGCTGTGCAGGAAAAAAAAAGATCAGTGGATTCTCTTATTGTTTTTGGCTTTTGTCTCCAGCAACTACAGTTTTGAAAAGCTCCCGACAAGGGTTATCATGTCTCCTGCATATTTGGTTACATCTACACAAAAGCCCTGACCCTGAAGAATCTACTCTGAGTTCGGGTAACACGTGCTGAGAGTTGATTGTATTCAGATATCAGGATGCTGCCTGGATTACATAAACTCAGGAAGCACATTCTGAGAAAAGCAGGCTTGCCTTTCAATAATCTGATAAACAGGTGCTAACAGAAGCAAGTGCTGACCACCTAAGCCTATGCACCTTTGCTGAACCATATGTCAGAGTGCTCCTGGCTCCACACAAGATCAAAACTGCATTCTCACAGTCATTCTCTAAGCCACTTATAGGGAAAGACAGAAAGAAAGAGCTTTGCTTGTAAGAATGGTATGAACAGTCTCAATATGCGGTTCAGAGTTTGAAAGAGTAAATCTCATCCCAATAACATTCAAATATACACATATAAACATACGTGTACACACACACATATACTTACACGCACATCTGGTCTGTTATCAATATAGCAGAAACTAACACTATAACAGCACTATAAAGCGACTATACTCCAATAAAAACTAATTTAAAATAAAACAAAATAATAAAAATAAATTAAAAGATACGTTAATAAAGTTAAAACCTCTGGGACGTATATTGATTAACACCTGTGACAGAGAAGTGACCAAGATTAAGAGATAGTCACCAGCTCCTAAATCATGACAAGAAGCATGGAGAGAGGATAAAAAGAAAAACCCACACCTCTAGAGGTCAAACCTAAGTTCTGAAAATGACCCTGGCACAGTTAACACACGTCTGTCCCAGGGCCTGAGGAGAAGCAAACGTGAGTAACGACAAGTAACTCTAATTAAACTCTCCATCTGCTTATGAGCCTGATGAACTTCAAAACGAACTTGCTCACTACGTCAGGGTCTCTCCAAGCAGTAATCCTTTCTTATTAATCTTTGACAAACTATTAAATTTCCCATTTTCCCACTGACCAATGGTAGAATGCCCTCTCGCTCTCTGTGATTTATAAGGAGTCTTGGAAATTAGAAAGTGATATACAGCTCATGCCATTCATTTTAACAGGAATTTGAATGGCTTCTCTTTTCCTTTTTCAAAACACAATATCCTGAATTGTCCACTCCAAGCAGGCGATAAATAACTTGGGTGCAGAAAAAGAAGAATTTTTAAAAGCAAGATAAAGGGGATGATCCTGTATTCTCTCTTTATGAAGTGATAAAAGCTGTGGTCCCGCTGTGTCTCCACCTGCAAAACTCCTGTTAAACCTAATAGAACTCGGGGAACACAAGCCGCTGAGGATGAAACCTAATTTCCATCTTGGTTCATTCAATTTCCTAAAATTACATCAACAGCAAAAATCAGATAGATGGTGGATGCTGGTTTTATGCTTCTAATAAGTAAAACTCTATTTTAGTATTTAAAGAATAATTACCACTCTCTGATTCAGCCAGGGCTCATGGAAAACTATTTTCTCACCTCCTCTCCCTTCATTAGGCCATGAACATAACCAGCACAACCCACTAACTATTCAATCATATTTTTAAGATCATTTAAGGAGAAAAAAAGAGAGATACTCATTAAGATGCACTGTAAATCCAGAAGCACAAAAATCACAAGAATTTCCACGACTCAGAAATCAAAGGGACTTAATCATTAAATTCAATTTTCCACTCGTTGCATCTTAAACGAGTCCCAGAACAGACAGGGCATATGTATTTAGAACTTGGAAGAGGAGGATGGCGAAACAAAGTCTTAAACCCATCCGCTGCAAATAGGCTTTGATTTATTCTGGAAGGAGATTGCCCACATGCACTTGTTCTGACAGATGGACACATTCACTAACTTTAGAAACCCAACTTTGTTTCTACCCAACACCACTATTGCCCACAAAGTCCACTCCAAGATTATTCAATCAAGTGTTCTTGCTATAATTGGATTTTCTCTCTCTCCCTGCCTCCCTCCCTCCTGAAAGAACAAAATGGTAATGCTGAAGTATCACTGAAGTTGTCCCTGTCCCATGAACAAAGGCTAAAGATTGAATGCAAACCCTAGTAGACACCCAGGCACATAACACCATACTTAGCACATTTGATACTTATCCAGTCAAAAAAAAAAAAGTAGGTCCAAAAGTCTATTCTAGAACTTTAGCAATCATCCCACCAAATCTTCTCACTATGCATCAAAATCTGCAAAATGGTCTGTGGTCTCTTCTGAAATGGCAAAGAGAAAATAAGATTGACGGCTTAATAGAAAACACAGTTCCACAAGGTAAAAACAAAAGGTCATGTCACACTTTGCAAAGTTTAACATTTGTAAATTCATTTCCCCCTCTTTTCGCTATCCAACACCTACCATTCACAAGCAAGTACACATTAAAATGAAAAAAGCCTGAGTTTTCCTCTTGTACAAATGACTAGAGAACACTGCTTCTAGAAAGTAGAAAATACATACATCATGAGGTGTAATTGCAGCTTGTACCATTACACTTCCTAGTGGCGTGGCTCATCTGGGGACCAAATCTGTGACACCCTTTAGAAGAGACTTCATGACTTTCTGGGCTCTGTTAATTACCCCAACCCAGAAAACAGTCCTTAGAGGGCAAGATTTAATATTATCCGTGGGTAACTCGTACCATGGGGCCACGTGTGTGTGTGTGTTTCTCTCTCCTTTTTGCAGGAAAAGTAGACTTGGGATTTTCTTTAAGATGAAATTTATTATGGATATAGTTGGTGGCTTTTCACTTTTTAGCATATTTAAGAAACAGAAAAACAGAGGAGAAACAAACACACAGGCCACAGCTCAACCCTAGAAAGCATCCTTATAGCCAGGCTTCTCAACCTCCTCACTAGGGACAATTCAAGCCAGATGCTTCCTTGCTGCGGGAGGCTGTTCTGTACCATGTGGCTGTATAGGATCTCGGGCCTCAATCCATTAGATGCTGGTAGCCCCAGCCCTGTCGGAACAACCAGAAACGTCTCTAGACATTGTCAATCATCATCCTGGAGAGAAAATGGCCCCAGTTGACAACCAAGGCTTTAGAGCTAACGAGATAGTTCCTTTTAACATTACTTAGGCCACTCCTAGCATTGCTGAGGAGCATTTGCAGGTCTATCCAGCCTCTGTGGATATCCAGTGCCTCCGCCGCCATCACCAAGTACACGGGGTGCCAAAAACAGCAACAGACCTATCTTTACCCAAATGATCTGCCAAACTCTTCACAATGTGTGCTAACAAAAAACTGAAACCCCCCAAAAGGCAAATGCCAAGAGGTATGTAGCCTTCATACAGCAGGAAAGAGGGAGATTCTAGGCTTCAAAACTGCTGCTCTGGTAAATGCCTGATGCTATGAGACCCATTTTTAAAAGCTGGGGAGAGGGAAGCCACAAAGAAACGAAAAAGTCAAAGTACATTTACAATATCTTTTCATCTTTTTGATGTATCAATAAAGATTTTTTTGACAGGGGAAAAAAAAAAAAGTAACTCCTGCAGTAAAAATAAAGAATGAGCATACAAGAAAGTAAAGCTGACCATCAGCACTTTTAAACTACCCTTCAACAAAAAGGCACTGATGACCAGGTTTATTTTAACCCCTTGGCAGAACAGGTTGCTGAAAACAGTCTACCACATGGTACCATTGGGATAAAGATGGTTGTAATACCTGTTGGGAGATATTAAAGCAAACCACATCTGACTAGGACATGAGATTACCCTCTTTCCCCAACATACGGAGTTATTCAGGTGATAGAACTCAGAGCCCAGTGAAGAGAATGCTTAATCTAGTTCTAATCATTAACCCAAGACTGTACCACAAAGCTAGAATCCTCCTAATAAGAAATGTAGTCTGGGAAGTAAATCTTTCTGTATCAAACCTCAAACGACAATGGTGGGACTTCCCTGGAGGTCCAGTGGCTAAGATTCAGTTCTCTCAATGCAGTGGGACCAGGTTCAATCCCTGGTCAGGGAACTAGATTCCACGTGTTGTAACTAAGAGTTCACACGGCACAACTAAAGATCCCACTTGCCTCAACGAATATCATGCCACAACTAAGATTCAGTGCAGCCAAGTAAATAAATTAAAAAAAAAATTTTAATGGCAATGGCAACGTGGGAGTAATCCAAAGATACCTTTTATAGTGAGCTGGCCAGGAATAATTAACACTACTCCCCTTCTCTCGTGTGCAAGATGCTAGAAAACTAACACACAGGACAAGGTTCAAGGTTCTTACAGAAAGTTCATGGGAAATTAAGTGACCGAACACTTTTTCCTAAGGGCCCTGGACACTGTTCTTCTTCTTCAAACCTGTATTCTAAATTCTCCATGAATGAATGTGGTCTTGGTTGCACAATGCATTTTCTAGAACTTCCCACTGAACCATAAATCAACTCCAAGGGAAAAGTAGTGATTAATACAGTAAATGGAGCCAGCCATGGCAGATTTTTCATACCTGACAGTTACATCCTAGAGGAAGTAAAAACAGACCCTAGTGTTGCTACTGTTAACTTCCCAAATGCTTGGTGATTATTCTAACAGATCAAGAAGATCTAGGACAAAGAGATATTTTGAATTATCTTGAGGAAGAAATGACTTACCGGCACCAAGAAGCCACTCCCAAACATCATATCACCAGTGAAGAGAGCCTAGCTGACCCAATGGATGTTCACATCGCCACACCGTTCTTGTACAAAAGCAATATTCAGGAAGCAATAAGAAAAATCTTTTCAGGAAAAACACCTCATCAACTGTTCAACAAAACACGAACATAAATTGAAAAGGTACTGTTGAGTTGCAGCAGCCTCAGAGATAGGCTTCCAACATACATTCTAGGACCATATTATTCAATACGGTGGCCACAAGCCACCTTTGGCCAGTTAGGCACTTGAAATGCGGCTTAGTCCAAATTGAGGTGTCATTACAGTGCTAGATACACACTGGACTTCCAAGACTTAGCAAGAAAAAGAATGTAAAACATCTCACTGATAATCTTTTGATCAATCATATGTTGAAATGATAGTACTTTGGAAATACTGGGTTGAATAAAATATACTATCCTACTTAATTTCACTTTTTTTTCCTTTTTCCTTTTCTAATGAAGTCACTTGGACTGCAAGGAGATTCAACCAATCCTAAAGGAGATCAGTCCTCAGTGTTCATTGGAAGGACTGATGCTGAAGCTGAAACTCCAATACTTTGGCCACCTCATGCGAAGAGCTAACTCATTTGAAAAGGCCCTGATGCTGGGAAAGATAGAGAGCAGGAGGAGAAGGGGACGACAGAGGATGAGATGGTTGGATGGCATCACCGACTCAATGGACATGAGTTTGGGTAAACTCCAGGAGTCAGTGATGGACAAGGAAGCCTGGCGTGCTGCAGTCCATGGGGTCACAAAGAGTTGGACACGACTCTGTACTGAATGAAATCACTAGAAAATTTAAATTACAAGTGTAACTCAATTTATGGTTCCCATGAGATTCCTAATGGAAGCACTGTTCTACAATGGGAGTTGGCAAACTTTCTGTCAGGGCCCAAGAGTAAATATTTTAGACTCTGTCTCTGTGTACGGTGCCAAAGCAGCATGGACACCATATAAACAAGTGCGTACAGCTGTGTCCCAGTGACATTTTATTTGCAAACCAGGCAGATGAATCTGGCCTGTGAGCCCCAGTTTGCCTCCCTCTCAGGGACCAGATCGTCAACATTTCCCTATAAAGAGGAAGATGAATACATCAAGGGCATGTGATATGAATTCAGTCACATACATGTTTTTATATCCAGCATGCATCTTGAGCAAACCTAAACGTGAGTATCTTTAGACTCGGCCTGGCTGTTTCCGATCCCAATGTCCCCCATCACTCACCAAGTCTACCTGGCCTCCCTCATACCAGGACCATGTGCATGCATCCCTCTGTGAAAGTGATGTCCTAGGAACTGGCACGCCAAAGAGCCACATGGTCAGGAATCAGAAACTGCGAGTTTCTATCGAGGGCTCCATCAGTTGACTCATATCATTAGTCACCCAAACCATATCATTTCTGAGGCAGAAAAGGAGGCTTAATTAATAATTAAATTTGGATTAATAGACTTCCATCAGAAGCTATACACTGATTCCTACTGATAAAGAAACCTAGGCCTACAGTGAAAATATGGTCAACTTTCTCCAGATGCAGACATGAACAGGAAGAGAAAGCAGGGGCCATCTCCTCTGCAGCACCATGTATTGCTATTAAACAAACCCTGCCTGACACATCTTGGGGCTGGCCTTACCCAGTGTCTGTGGGAGGAACACAGTGGTGGGCTTCCACACCCTCTGGTCATCTTCCTGATACTGATTTCAACCTGTCTGGGTGACGGAGTTTGTCCAGGTTGGCCACACCTTCCCTATCCAAATCACGGCCTCAGGATTAAAACCATTTTCACCCAAGCTGCATAATGAGTATGAGGGCTGGGACGCTACTCTCTTGACTTCTGTGTGTTACTGATCATTTTCATAGTTTAAAAATTAATTTTCAAGGTTACACCCAGCCTTCCAGGTTGCAAATGCACTTCAGTTAGCCTAAGATAACCAGCTGCTGTGGGCAGCAACACTGCCATTACAATGGGAAGCCTGCCTCAGGATAAGGCAGACACTGTGGGTGGCAGAGAGAGCTCAGAGATAGAAATAGACAGCTTCTCTCGCCATGGTCCTGAGCAGCTGGAACCAATGAAAATCGAGGACAACAAAGTTTATCTTTTTCCTTTACTGTTGAAACTGACTTGAGTTTCTGCTTTAACTTGTCAATGGGGTATTCCTAAAACCAACGCCTTCCTCTTCCTCCCGTTCTTTCCCAGTGATCTGTATCTGCAAGGTCTATGGGTGGTTACGGGCTTCCCAGGTGGCTGAGAGCTAAAGAACCCACCTGCCAATGCAGGAGACACAAATATGCAGGCTCCATCCTCAGGAGAGGAAGATTCCCGGGAGGAAGAAATGACAACCCACTAAATTATTCTTGCCTGGAAAATCCAGACTATAGCAAACTACAGTCCATGGGGTCGCAAAGAACCGAACAAGACAGAGATTGAGCACACGCACACGCATTTTTATGCCCTCCAGGTACAGACCGCTGGGAAGTATCATGAAAATATACATGCTCCTGAAGCTATGTTAAGCAGTCAGGAACCATTTCCCACCTCAGAAGTACCTCCCTGGGCTGCCAGTGCATCTGTTTATAGGAACAGCTGGTCACACAGTCTGTCCCTCACCAGAAAGTCACTTCCCAGATGGACACTGTCACCTGCAGGGCAGGGTTGGGGGCTCCCACCTACAAACCCCTCAAATAGAACTTTGAACACATTGTGGTTTCCTTCTGATCCTTCTTCTTCCATAAAGGAACTGTTACAGTTATGTCCACAGCACAGGTCAGTCCTCTCTGCATCCTAACACCATGGGGAAATGTTACTTTCTTCCTCCAGCTTGAAACACCCATCCTGAGACACAGGAAAGAGAGCTGGGACAACCACACACAGAACTCTCAGGCTCTGGAGGCTTGTTCATCAAGAAAATCCAACGTCTAAAGTAGCAAAGGCAGTGAGGCGCATCTCCGAGGGTCTATGTAGTCTCTACACCTACTCCCCTTCTCATGAAAACTCTATTTTCTACCAGGGCTCAGGATATTTTTAAACCACGGTTTCTTATTTGATTGTTCTCAATTTTGAAAATGGGACTGCAGCAGCCTGTCACCTGTCTTCAACTCACCTAGAAATCCTACCACCTTCTACAAAATTGCCTTTATGAAAAAACACACTGAAATCAATTTAAGACCAGACATGTAAAAACTAGTTTGTTTATATAATCACAATGGTATTTTATTAAGCAATACATATTAAGAATTTGCCAGGTCCAAGGCTAAGCACTGCACCATTGAGTATTTCATTTCGTGGGCACTATACTTCTGTTAGGACCCCTAGTACACAGGAAGGAAATAGCTGAGATGAAATTCACATCCCGCTGGTCTGGCTTCATTTCATCATCTTCACTCTTAACTATAATAGGATACCATCTCCCAAATTAAGAAATATTTTACCTCTCAAATTAAGAATCAAATTAACTCCTTATTAATCAATACACATTTTTTCAGGAGGGGGAGAAGGAGCTCTCAAGAAGGTAGAGCAAAACACCCAGCTCCTTAAAGTCATGACTGAATTCTCTGCAAAGAATATAGTGCGCGTGTGTGTAGTGGGGTGGAGGATACAGTTACCGTGAAGAAACCTAACACACACTGCCAGTGACCAGCACCAACATCAACAGTCACAGTGTTAACAGCATGCACTTTTGATATGAAGTAATGAAAATGGTACTTTACGTCTGTGACCCACCACCCACCAATCTGCAACCCCAATCCAATCAGGCGGAAAACACCACACAAAGCCAAACTGAAGGACAGTCTATGAAGCACTTGACAAGTACTCTTCAAAACTGTCAAGATCATCAGAAACAAGCAAAGTGTGAGAAACTGTCACAGCCCAGCAGCAGCTCAGGAGACACGACAACCAAAGCTAATGCAATATCCTGGATGGGACCCGAGAACAGGAAGGACACTAGGTAAAAAGTGAGGAAATCTGAGCAAGTAGAGAGTTTAATAACAATGGATCACCTTTGGCTCAATAGTGATGATAAAATAAAGAGGTCAATATTATCAGCAAAAACTGGATATGGAGTATATGAGAACTCTGTGAGATTTTCTCAATGTTTCCATTAAACCTAAAAGTATTCTAAAATAACATGTTTATATTTATAATTGTTTATGTCTCTAATGGGCTTCCCTGGTGGCTCAGTGGTAAAGAATCAGCCTCCCAGTGTAGGAGACATGGGTTCAATCCCTGGGTCAGGAAGATCCCCCGGAGAAGGAAATGGCAACCCACTCCAGTATTCTTGCCTGGAAAAGGCCATGGAAAGAGGAGCCTAATAGTCTACAATCCATGGGGCTGCACAGAGTTGGACATGACTTAGCGACTGATAACAGTGTCCCTAAAACTTGGAAGAAAAGTATATACAAGTCAAGAAATCCTCCAAAATTCCAGTCCTAGGACTGGGGAACTGTTCAGGAGCAGAGGCTGGCCTGCCTACACAGCACTGCCTTATCAACAGGCACTCTAAGACCCATCCTGCTTCCACGCTGTTCTACTGACAGCATTATTCTCTAGTCACTCATTCATAAAAGCTGGTAATTTAAGTCACTAGTCAGTCCTTTGACCCCACTCTTGAGTTAGCACACTGGCTACTTTTGAGCCAACTATCAACTGAACACAATTAAAAATGAAAACACACAACCTTCCTTAAGGGACCTTTCCAATACAAAGCTAAAACTCAAAGATTAAAAAAGTTTAAAGCAACAACACTTTGAAAGTCTTAGGAGGGTGGCCAAGAACAGACTTTTTAAAAAGGAAGTGGACTGAAAATTTTTAATTTCCACTTCGGCCAGGTTTTGTACACAAGCCTCAGAGGAAGGGCAGTAATTTGCAAATTATTTCAACCAGCACTGCACTGATAATTTCATCTGGTGGTTGCTGTTGTTTAGTTGCTCAGTCATATCAGACTCTTTGTGATCCCATGCTGACAGCACGCCAGGCCTCCCTGTCCTTCACTGTCTCCTGGAGTTTGCTCAAACTCACGTCCATTGAGTCGGTGATACCATCCAACCATCTCATCCTCTGTCGCCCCTTCTCCTCATGCCCTAAATCTTTCTCATCATCAGGATCTTTTCCAATGAGTCAGCTCTTTGCATCTGGTGGCCAAAGTATCGGAGCTTCAGCTTCAGCCCTTCCAATGGATATTCTGGATTAATTTCCTTTAGGATGCACTGGTTTGATCTCCTTGCAGTCCAAGGGACTCTCAAGAGTCTTCTCCAACACCACAGTTCAAAAGCTTCAATTCTTTAGCACTCAGCCTTCTTTCTGGTCCAACTCTCACATGCATACACGACTACTGGAAAAACTATAGCTTTGACTTATATGCACCTTTGTTGGCACAGTGATTTTATGCCTGACACTATATTCAATGCCCAATGAACCTTTGTTAACTACCAAAAAAAATTAACTAGTTGTCATTTACTGTCACATATTTTGATGGGAATTTAGAGGAGAGAAGGGGGTCTAGAATGTTGAGTTAGAATGTACATTTCCAGTTGTGTTCATTACTTCTCACAATCATCTGAGACGTTTCTTTCCCACATCACAGCCAGTAAACCCTTTAGGAGCCCCAAACTAGACTGGGCAGGGTAAGATTTTAGAAAAAGAAGACCATAAAAGTTTATTCCTATAAGAAATAGTTCATGCAATTATCTCAATGTTAAAATGCAGAGAAATATTTTAAGAAAGAAAAAAGTAAGTAACCAAGTGTCCCAACCAAACTACTACATGCTTAGACTCAGCAGATAGTCTCAAATTCCTGACTTCTTGTACTTTATGCTGGAAAAATTCCATACGCCCTGTTTTTCTTTTCTTTCTCTTCTCTCCTTCCTTTCTTCCTTCCACCTTCCTTCATTTTCTCCTTCTTCAAGCCCCAGGGCCCCATTCATCTTCTCTCTGTCTTTGTGACATTACAAATTAGAGCTGAAGACCAGGAAACCCAGGAGTGGAAATGCTGGCTGCTCATAAGTGCTCTTCTGCACATCAGGCTCATGGCAGTCAGCACTGAACAATTTTGACATCTGCCTACAGTCCTGGGGCTTGGCTTCACAACTCCGAACAAACAGCTCCAATGAGCCAGTGGCAATCAGCGGCACTACAGAGGGAACCGCTTTACGAAGCCAGATCCTTGACTGACAAAACCCGGCAGAGGGATGGGTAATGACTACCATCTACAGCTAATGCTGATTCGGCAAAGGAACCAGCCTTCCAGTTCCCAGGCCTGCACTTCTCCTTCCACAGGAAGGTGCCTTTCTTTCTCACAGTGATGTTTGTACCAATGTTCTCTTCTCCTTTGTTACTGAGGACAAAGATAAGGAAACAAACATTTACAGATCTAACAGCGATACACCTCCAGTAATTACCTTATTTCATGAAGTTGAGGACACCATACCAATTCCACTGATGTTCAAATGCTAAAAAAAAAAAAAAAAAAAAAAGCCCCAGACAATAGTTTTCAAACACTACTAGATGGAAATTACATCGTGATTTCAGAGATATTAAAAGGTGAAGAAGAAGGGGGAAAATCTTCAGCATCAACGAAATCCATGACATCATTTAGTCCTCAGGGAAAGACTGCAACATGGTAAACATCATCTCTGCCATTCAGGGATAAAATGGAAATCAGGCTCCAAGAGTTGATGATGGACATCTTAGTCACAGACAGTAGCAAAAACACGTGTGTGATCCCCGGTCTCTAATAACCTGAGAGAACACAGATGTGCTTTCTGCCTTTTCCTGTGCCCTTCACCCTGATACCTTGCACACTTAATGAAGGTGGGGCCAAAAACTAACCGTTCAACTGGGAGAAAACAGTGGTATCACGAAGTAAACCAGTCACTGATGCTAGCATTCAAATCGCTTTTGAGAACAAAGTGTCAGCAGGCCCTGTAGTGATTCCGAGTAGACAGTGGAGAGACACAGTCCTTACCCTGGGGTCTAGTAAGAGACAGAAACAATAAACAAGGTGATAGCAATGACACAAAGTGACGTACGGAGGTAAGAGTGCTCTGGAGGGGCCACACTTAAGAATTCACATTTAACCTGGGCTGCGCTGGTGGCTCAGGCGGTAAAGGATCCGCCTGCAGCACAGGAGAGGCAGGTTTGATCCCTGGGTTGGGAAGATCCCCTGGAGGAGGGCATGGCAACCCACTCCAGCCGTCTTGCCTGGAGAATCCCTATGGACAGAGAAGCCTAGCGGGCGACAAAGGAGTCCATGGGATCTCAAAGAATCCAATTAGACCAATTAACACTTTTGCTTGCACTGGAAAGAGAAAAGATTCAGCCCTCTTGTCAAACATTCAATTCTTATCCAGAGGCCACACAGGCCTTCACCCTCTCTGAGCAATTACATGGCTTCATCTGCCCCAAGGAACCAGGTTCTACCCATTCAGGCTCTCGAATGGGCAGCTATCAGCTCTCCAAACTGCTGGATTTAATGATTCCTCTTCAATAACCCCAAGAATCAGAGTCATTATTTATCACAGCCCTCTTTTGTTCTGAGTCATGTAAGAGGAAAAAGTATCAATAATCTTTGCTCCAAGACAGGTTTCTACAATCTTGTTTTCTATTTCTGCAGTTAAGATTAAAGGGCCACAGATGCTCAAGAAACCCAAAGACAGTTACCTGCGTGTGGACCACTGGATTAATAACACCAGCCATTGGGCGCCCCAGTCTCTGGTCTCTTTAATCTTGTTCAGTGGTGAACATTTGGGAAATGCTCCCGCGTCTCCCAGAGACATTATTTTCAGTTATAAGCTATAAGGATGTCCCCTCTGGTCATCAAATTTAATGTGATGATTATTAAAGGGAATTTGCTAATATTAATGCCCACTTTCAACTTGAGGGACCAAGCTACAAATTTCTCCTCATTTTGTCTGGTGGCGAACAGGCCAAGGACGAAATCTGAATAAAGTTAAGGAGAAATCTACTGCTGTTCAATATTTTAATATATCATGTACAACAGAGGTAGTGATGCATTATGTACCTGAAGATATGATTACACTCAAAGCTATAATGAACTTTTTACTACCCTGAGGCCTCTACATCATGGTGGGGTGGGGTTAGGGCAGGAGGAGGCACGATATAGATCTACCTCTATAGACAATACTAATCAATAGCCTTAATTACAATGATAATAGTTAGTATTTACTGAGCACTTACCAGTCAGGCGTCTCTACTTTGTCATTTAACCTCACTTTGAAGGCAGCTACTGTTTCCATCTACTTGACTTAAGACTGAGAGGCTCCAAGTCCTCCTCAGCTTCACAGCCTGTGCTCTTCAAGTCTACACCACACGGAAGTGCAATGCAGAGACTGGACTCAGACCTCCCAGGCTAGAGCCCCAGTTCCCCCATTTTTCAGCTGTATGACCTCGGAAAACTAGCTAACCATTCTCACCCTCAGTTCTCTCATCTCTAAAACGGGGCCATCATAGGGACAACACATGCGAGCTCTCTGGAGGATTCAATGGGACCCTGCGCACAGTGTCAGGCAGACCATGAAGCTCGTCATTGATCCTGCTCAAGCCATTACCACTACCAAGGGCAATATCGCATCCCCAGCTGATTATACGTCAATAACTTACTACTCATTTATTTTAGCCATTCATGTGATGACCAAATACCATCACGAATACATAAACCAGAGCATAAACCACTCCCAAATTCCTTTCTCACTCCCATGGGGAAGTCTGAATTCATCACCAGGAAAGGCCCATTGTTGTAAACCAATTCAGAGAATAAATAAACCACTTTTTAGATATCCTCTGGGTGCAACAAAATCTCCATTATAACCTGATGGATTTAACTTATTTTTCAGAGTATACAACCTGTAGATTATGGTTAAAATGCATAAGGGGAACTCTCCATGTTTTAAATACGTGTGCGTGTTTAATTTGAAGGCAGCAATCTGCTCGGGTATAAGCAAAGCATGCTATCACTGACATCTTACATTTCAATTTTTTTACACCCAAACAACAAAATATTTAAACAGTTAACATCTGCTCAAAGACCTAAGAGATGGAAGACTTCAGAACGCATAGGCAGTGTGTTGACTATGGATAAAGTCAACTTACACAGGGGCCAGATTTTTGAAAACCTGACCTATTGTGTCAGGAAAGAAGAGCCAAATTCCAGAGAATGTATGGAGGGAAAATTGGAACTGTAAACAGTCTGAGAAAATTTAAACCAACAGATGGCAACAGAAAAATAAAGACAAGGAAAATTTTAAAATTAACAATAAATCTCACATGTCCTTTAAAAAAAGATACCCCAAAGACATGTTCATAATAATTAATCATCATAAATTTTACTGATTCTTTAAAATATTAAAATGGGGTGAGTATAAAAAACAGTAGAAAGTCGTAGAAAAAATAAAAATGATAGGATTTAGGTAAAAGCATTTAACTAAAATCGTCTTCTGTGCTCACAGAGCCATGAGGCCCTTGAGCAAAGGGAACACAAAAGTGAGCCTCCAGGGCTAAGCAGATACACAGAAACTGGGTCACTACCCACTGCGGAGGATGTCACCCCTTCCGTGACCACCAGTTCGCTCCACAAACATTATCTGGTGGGAACAACTTCAACATGCCATGGGAAAACATCCGTTTTGCTACAACTGAATAATCAAAAAGGTATTTATTTCTGTACAGCAGGGAGAAACAGAGCACAGGATTCACAGTTTCTTTTTTACAACCTAGCCAAACTTGGAATTAATTTTGATCCTTTCAGCTAAAAGGAAAACTGGCAAAGAAGGGTGGGGTGGTGGTGATGGTGGCTGCCACAGCAAAGACAAGTAGACCACATCCAGAGAGTTGTACCGGGACCCCTGTCAATTTGCAGGTTAAAGTCCTGTGCTGGGAACACTAGCTTGTTGGTGTTTTTTTTTTTAAATCGGTGACTCTGTGTGCCCCTCTCCCTAGTATAATACTTAGGTAGCTTTTGACTGAAAGGGACATGAATATAAGTGGATAAAGAGGAGATAAAGGGAATTAACTGACTTAAAATGGAACCTAAAGATACGAGCCTTCAGGTACAGCTGGTTCAAGAGGCTGCAGATTTTCTTTGTAATTTTCAGGCCAAGAAGCTGACCTCAGAAAGCCAAAACTGAAACATACTCTCCTCTGGATAATAAACACATGCAAAAGAAGATAAACTCTCTGTTTGTAAGGAGGCCATGCAGCCAACTAAAGTGAGACACTTATCAGTCTCACCTGGGACATACAACCAGAGCAAAATACATTTAATATGAATAAAGTAGTCCCAAGAATCCAAAACTGTCACAAATACCTGCTTAATCTCTGTCTCAAGCAGATTAGCTATGCAATAGAATCATTTTAGCTACTGGTAGCAAAGGCTGGAACAACATGTCTCAACTACCACTGGGCTAGTTAAGTGGCCCACACTTGTTCTGAACCGTGTGAGGGACAGTCAGACTAGAACTGCACAGAGGGTGGGATGGAGAGGGGACCTAGGGAACGGAGAGACTGGACCAAGAGAGACAGAGCGTGAGATACCGCCAACAGTGATGCCCACTCAACCCAGAGACCTTTCTCCTCCACCACTTTCTTGTGCCACTCTCAACTCAACGCCTTTCTTCCAATATGCGATTTAATGAATGAATGGTAAGCTGTGGGCTGGGGTGTTTCATGGAAAAAAGAGTTAAAGAGAATATTTCAAACACATCTGAGATCTGAATGCAAATTCCTGAATTCATTGGTGGCAAGGGCCAAGATCTGAGAGAAACATGGCATGTGCCCAAAGGAGGTCAGTAAGGGGAGGCTCAAGGCTGAGCGAAGCCACAAAGTCTCAAGAGCTGAGGACGGGGTTAGGGCTCAGCACCCCTGTCCTTACCAGGGCCCCTTCTGGTGACACTGCAGCAACTGTAAGGCTACAGATCCTATCATTCTGGCCCCCCAAAGCTCTGTGCTCTGAGGCCACAGCAACCCAAGCAGAAGATGAGCTCTAATGACTGAGATGCTCCAGCCTCTAGAACTCAGGATCCTGCTTATTATTCATGAAGATGCATTTAAATAAGTACTTTCCTGCTTTCTTCTTCTCTTAAAGCTCTGCAAATCATTAACTAAATCCAAAAAAAAAAGGGATAAGATTAAAATAAATTCAGTAATAAATACCTCTGAATACAAGAAAACGCCTTAACATCACAGCTAGCACACAGACCTGCAATTTGTAGAATGATCATTGAATATAGATACATTAATTATGAATTAAGCTGTCCTGAGAACCTGAAACTGTTACCAGTACCTGCCCAATCTCTGCCTCAAGCAGATTATCTATGCAATAGGATTGTTCTAGTTACTCCAGTTACTTTATGATGTTGAATCAAAGGTTGGAACATGTCTCAAAGAACTCATCTTTATAATAGGAAATCATCTTCAATCTCTGTGGGAGCAAACCTCAATTACAAATCTAAGAAACAAGACATTCTAAGCATCCCACGTAAATCCTGACTTTGTTCATCCCACCCACTAAAAAATGTTGGCTTCCGGCTCCTCAGAGCCACCCCCAAAGCTAGAGATCTAAGAGCTTAGGATTAATTGCATAAATACATGCACATAAGTAAAATCAAATAACAAAAATCCCTTCACATCACACTCCTTTTCCCTGTTTCAAGGTTAATTTACAACAACTGATTGGACTTGACTGGACTGTTATTTTAAACTGAAGACTGATGACTTGATAACACAGTAAGAGGAAAAAAGAGGTGGTGATTTATAATTCATCTCAACCAAGAATTCCTTCGGTAATATACCACAGATCAAAAGATCAGATTTTATCTGATCTTCGTCTTATTGATATACAGAGACTTAACAAAATCAATTATTATACCTATTTATAGAAGAGATGAAAGACTTATTTGGACATACTTTCCCACATAAAATAAATAAATCACAACATGAATAACTGAATTCCAGGAAAAAAACTACACACACACACAAAAATCAGAGAAGCCGAAGTACTTTAGAGATGGAAGGCGTTCAGAGACCGAGAAGTTCTCTCAGTGAAGGAAACTGTGAAATCAATGGCAAAGTAAGTAGCTATAAGGGTCCAGTACCCAAGACGCATTTAGTCACTTGTACATGTAAACATATAGGGCCTCCGAGGTGGTGCTACTGGTAAAGAACTGGCCTGCCAATGCAGGAGACACAACAGACATGGATTCAACCCCTGGACTGGGAAGACCCCTCTGAGGAGGGCATGACAACCCACTCCAGTATTCTTGCCTGGAGAACCCCATGGACAGAGGAGCCCGGCAGGATACAGTCCACAGGGTCACCAAGAGTTGTACATGGCTGAGGTGACTTAGCATGCACGCACATGTGTAGAAACTATATATTCATCACTTTAGAAGAAATATTTGATTCAGAGTCTAACCATGCACGTCAGTAACATAGCAGCAGCAATTCTGTTCTCCACCATAGTTCTTATTCTAACTCTTGAAGCTGAAACAAACTCAATGTTGATGTTTTCAGAAAAACAGCTTCTGGCCCGAGTTTTGCCATCAAGTATGATTTTAAACCAAACCACTGGAAGAAGCACAAGCTGGAATCAAGATTGCCGGGAGAAATATCAATAACCTCAGATATGCAGATGACACCACCCTTATGGCAGAAAGTGAAGAGGAACTAAAGAGCCTCTTGATGAAAGTGAAAGTGGAGAGTGAAAAAGTTGGCTTAAAGCTCAACATTCAGAAAACGAAGATCATGGCATCTGGTCCCACCACTTCATGGGAAATAGATGGGGAAACAGTGGAAACAGTGTCAGACTTTATTTTTCTGGGCTCCAAAATCACTGCAGATGATGACTGCAGCCATGAAATTAAAAGACGCTTACTCCTTGGAAGGAAAGTTATGACCAACCTAGATAGCATATTCAAAAACAGAGGCATTACTTTGCCAACAAAGGTTCGTCTAGTCAAGGCTATGGTTTTTCCTGTGGTCATGTATGGATGTGAGAGTTGGACTGTGAAGACAGCCGAGCACCGAATAATTGATGGTTTTGAACTGTGGTGTTGGAGAAGACTCTTGAGAGTCCCTTGGACTGCAAGGAGATCCAACCAGTCCATTCTGAAGGAGATCAGCCCTGGGATTTCTTTGGAAGAAATGATGCTAAAGCTGAAACTCCAATACTTTGGCCACCTGATGCGAAGAGTTGACTCATTGGAAAAGACCCTGATGCTGGGAGGGATTGGGGGCAGGAGGAGAAGGGGACAACAGAGGATGAGATGGCTGGATGGCATCACCGACTCAATGGACGTGAGTTTGGGTGGACTCCGGGAGTTTGTGATGGACAGGGAGGCCTGGTGTGCTGCGATTCATGGGGTCGCAAAGAGTCGACACAACTGAACGACTGATCTGATCTGACTGGACAAAAGCACCTTTCATTCAACTGCAAGTTCATGATAAACAGGATCTTAGGACAGCTGTGAAGACAAGATAGCTCTCACATGGACCCTGGGCTTGGAACAATGCAGGGAAGAAACCAGCAACTTGTTGGGCTGCACCCCGCGGTCTACAAGCTTGTGCTTGTGCCGTTTAAAGGCCAAAGAAAGAGCTTGGAGTCAACAACAGAGACATCAATAGTTAAACGGATGTGAGAGCTTACAGGTCTGAAGCAAGGTCCTAGAGTGACACCCCAACTCGAGCAGTACACAGAGGGCAAGACATGGCGGCCTAAGTCATCTTCGCTCCCTGAGGAGTATGGAGGGGGAGGGTGGATTACCAGTAATAAAGGAACTGACATTGACTTCAGGTGGGCTCATTAGTTACCGTGGAAACCAGTGGAGGAGCACATAGCGCACAACCCCTTTGATAAGAACAGTCCACAGCTGGGGCCTGAGGCAAGTACCTAGGAAGATCAGTCACATGCCTAAGTACAGGTGAAGCAAGCACTGGTCAGGCAGAGGATGGACAGAGGGCAAGACAACAGCCATCGTGAGTGGCCTGACCATACAAGTCCTACTAGCCCACCACGCAGCAGTACATCCCAAAACCTCAGTGGATAAAGACTTATTGGATCAATGGAAAAACACTCAGTCCTCAGGCTTCCTGCAGTTTAGATGTGAGCTAGGGCGAGGGCAGTCATCCTCCACCCCCGCCGCCCAGGACAGAGCCCATCGAGTGATCGCACGTCTATCCCACGGAGCTCAGGTGTAGCCTGTGAAGTCTTCACACTCAGGTGAACACCATCCACTGGAGTAAACCCAGCAGATAAACACCCAATGGCCACAGAGACCCTGATAGTAACAGGAAAGAGCTGCTCAAAGCGAAGCTCTGAATAACCTGATGAACAGGATCTTAACTGAAGTAGCATACACCAGCTGTGGAAATGCACTCTTCGCACAAAATTCACTCCCCCAGATTACAGGACTATGTTTTACACGTCATCTTTACTTCTCCTCATTTGAAAGAGAAACCGAAAATTAACACCTACTCTTCTGAAACAAAGCATATCCAAAGTAATCTGTTATCACTATCTGTGAATAATCCTCCATGACCATAATCTAGACACCTATGATTTCTAAACTCTCTCTTTTTAAATGAAACATTTATTTAGATATAGATTGATTTTCCGATACATCGGGCCATGAAAAGATAAAACTCTTTCCTATAAAAAGGACTGAGTGCAAGGGACTGAGAAGTCACCTGAAGAAGAAATGTGGTATTAATTTTTGTCCTCTTCATGGACCCAGTAACATTTTATGCATAGCTACTGTAGCAATAACAACACTAAAGTTACCCATTTATGTGTTGATCTCCCCAACTAGTATAAGGTTCTGTAAGGGCAGAGAGTATCTCTTAATCATGTTTTTTGTATTTTAAGAAACCAGAGACGGCAGGGCTTGAGGCGTATGTTCATTAAATTGAATGTAGTGCAAAGGAAACATAAGATAGACACAGCACCCAAACACAAACGATAAGAAAGTCATGTGCATAACAAACAGCAGTATCCGTGATTAAGGCCCAAAGTGAGAATCTGTCACCAACGGTGATAAGTGAGTCTTGGCAAGAAGAAATTTCTTCCAGAAAAGGAGCAGCAAACAATGGCCATGGGCAAAGGTCAGATCTCTGTCTGTCTAAATCAAGTCTTATTGGAACACAGCCATGATCACTGGTTGAGCCGCTGTCTCTGGCTGCTTCCACGAGGCAGAGCTGAGTAGCTGTAGCAGGGGCTATCTACCCAACAAAGTCCAAGGTATTTGTCATATTGGCGTTACAGGAAAAGTTTGTGACCTTGGTCTAGAACAACCTGTAGTAAGAACTCGGAAGGAAAAAAACAACTGTTTTTATTCTCAACAACATTACACTGGTTATTGAATTAAGCATTTCTTTCAATTTACGAACCTAAGCAAAACCACAGTACTTTTAGCGGTACAGACTTGAGAATATACCATCAGAAACCATTCACATGACAGCTGCTGCAGGAATCTCAACATGTCATGTGCATTCATGACAACTTCTACATTAACATAGTTGTCAGACCTCCTATGAGATCTGGGAAGTACCAAGCTCGTTGAAATGACCTGGAGTCTTGATCCCCTCCCTTGTGACTCAGTTGGTAAAGAATCTGCCAGCAATGTAGGAGACCTGAATTCAATGTCTGGGTTGGAAAGATTCTCTGGAAAAGGGAAAGGTCACCCACTCCAGTATTCTGGCCTGGAGAATTCCATGGACTATATAGTCTATGCAGTTGCAAAGAGTCAGACACAACTGAGCAACTTTCATTTCACATGAGATCTTATTAGGTAATAGATTTCTTAAAATAGTTCAGTTCAGTTCAGTCGCTCAGTCATGTCTGACTCTTTGTGACCCCATGAATTGCAGCACGCCAGGCCTCCCTGTCCATCACCAACTCCAAGACTTTATCCAAACTCATGTCCATCGAGTCAGTGATGCCATCCAGCCATCTCATCCTCTGTCGTCCCCTTCTCCTCCTGCCCCCAATCCCTCCCAGCATCAAGTTCTTTTCTAATGAGTCAACTCTTCGCATCAGGTGGCCAAAGTATTGGAGTTTCAGCCTCAGCATCAGTCCTTCCAAAAGGATCCAGGACTGATCTCCTTTAGAATGGACTGGCTGGATGTTCTTGCAGTCCAAGGGACTCTCAAGATCCAACACCACAGTTCAAAAGCATCAATTCTTCAGTGCTCGGCTTTCTTCACAGTCCAACTCTCACATCCATACATGACCACTGGAAAAACCACAGCCTTGACTAGATGGACCTTTGTTGGCAAAGTAATGTCTCTGCTTTTCAATATGCTATCTAAGTTGGTTTCCTTCCAAGGAGTAAGCATCTTTTAATTTCATGGCTGCAATTACCATCTGCAGTGATTTTGGAGCCCAGAAAAATAAAGTCTGACACTGTTTCCACTGTTTCCCCATCTATTTCCCATGAAGTGATGGGACCAGATGCCATGATCTTCGTTTTCTGAATGTTGAGCTTTAAGCCAACTTTTTCACTCTCCTCTTTCACTTTCATCAAGAGGCTTTTTAGTTCCTCTTCACTTTCTGCCATAAGGGTGGTGTCATCTGCATATCTGAGGTGATTGATATTTCTCCCGGCAATCTTGATTGCAGTTTGTGCTTCTTCCAGCCCAGTGTTTCTCATGATGTACTCTGCATATAAGTTAAATAAGCAGGGTGACAATATACAGTTCATGTATTAACAAATCACAAACTGTAATACTTTGTCTCAAGTACAAGCAGTGACCTGTGAAATACTACATACTCTGATTTCTGCAGTTAAAAATATTGATTATGAATGTAAGTGGCATGAAATGTGAATCCCAGCCTTGATACTAAGATTGCACCCTCTGATGCTGAAAAATAAGAGTTGGAACCATGGGAATAAATAGCTAATAAACTGGGAAAGGGAAGAAGTTGGCCAACAAGCCAATTCTTAAGACACAAGAAGTAAGCAGCAGGAGTCTCTGAAACTGGGAGCTAATGTCTTGAGTTGCTTTGATTATTGCTACAGATCTTTAGGGCTTCCCTTGTAGCTCAGCTGGTAAAGAATCTGCCTGCAATGCAGGAGACCTGGCTTCCATTCATGGATCAGGAAGATACTCTGGAGAAGGAAATGGCAACCCACTCCAATATTCTTGCCTGGAGAATCCTCTGGACAGAGGAGCCTGGCAGGCTACAGTTCCTGGGGCCGCAACAGTCAGACACGACTGAGCGACTAAACCACCACAGATCTTTATTTTTCTCAGACAGACACACTTGTTGGTACTCTTCTGCACATCAGGCACCATCTTCAAGAAACAAGTACAACAGTGGAGACAGTGTCCTTGGGGGAATAAACAGCCTACAGTCAAGACTTTAACAGGCCTCCACTGGGTAACAAGGTACAGCCATCGTGGGCTTCAATGCCTGCCTAAAACAGTAATTCTTGTCATAGATGGAAGTAGCTTTACAGCCCATCAAGTCAATAAATCAGCCTTTTTAAGAAGTTTCGAAGAACAAATTGACTTTAACAACTCCATAGGAACCACTGTGATATCGCTGGATCCATCACATCAAAATGAAAGGCTTCTAATAAGGAATGATCATTATGGCCCAGAACAGGCAAAGGCAGACATTTACAGTACATGGGGTCAGTGAGGAAGCATTTATGTGCCCCCCCAGAAGCATCTAATAAAGCAGATCCCAGTGACTTGGTTCAGAGAAGGCAATGGCATCCCACTCCAGTACTCTTGCCTGGAAAATCCCATGGACAGAGGAGCCTGGTAGACTGCAGTCCATGGGGTCGCTAGGAGTCGGACACGACTGAGCGACTTCACTTCCACTTTTCCCTTTCATGCACAGGAGAAGGAAATGGCAACCCACTCCAGTGTTCTTGCCTGGAGAATCCCAGGGATAGGGGAGCCTCGTGGGCTGCCGTCTCTGGGGTCGCACAGAGTCGGACACGACTGAAGCGACTGAGCAGCAGCAGCAGCAGTGACTTGGTTACAGGCCTCACAGTTTCATGTTCACAGGGACCTTTTACTCCACAGATCACTGCAGATGGAAACAGTAATGGTACCACTAGGAATCTCCACCATTTCAAACGCCTATGAGGTAACCGATCCCCTGAAACTAAACACAGAGAAGTTTTCTCAAACTGAGAAAATGTTTTGATCAGACCAAATCAGGTCCACTCAGAAAAAAGGCAGAAAAGGGAGTAACAGCATGAATTCAATATTCCTTGCACAGAGTTTTTCTCGTTGCTAGATTCTTTCCAAAGTCAGTTTCCTTAACTTTAATCATCAAGAGGAAATATAAGGAATATAAATAGAGAATAACCTAGTGGTTACTATGGGGAGAGAAAAGGAGGGAGAGGCAAGACAGGGGTAGGGAACACATCAGATTACCTACTATTTACCCCTTAGGGAAATATGTTAAAAGCTGAAACTGTACGTTGCATAGAAAAGCCGGCATGTGAGACATGGAACATCACCACGGTGGTAACTCAGGAAGAACTCCGCACATCTTTCTTCCCTTGTCACTTAAGCACAGGTACAGTGTGTGCAACTCCTATTCCCAGTGGGACATTTCAGACAACATGCTAATTTTCCTCAGATTTAGCATATTCTAAATTGACATAATAAGACAGAGAATAATTACTGTAAAATATATTATAATTCCCAAACTTGATAGGCAGATGTCATTCCTTATGTTTAAATAAAAATCATTAGATACAAATACAAAAAGAGAAGGACCATGCAAGTAAAAGCAGCCCTTTCCTCCAAAAGTCATACTCCTGCCTGTTCCTAACACTCCCTCTATGGGGTGCGTTTCTTTCCTCTTTTCCAGATCTCCCCTACCTTGACTCTCCAACCACCCTTGAATTCCTACAACAATTATGACGAGCCCAAGTGGTCATTTTACAGTTTTTCTTAAAGCTCTCCAAAGGGAAAGGACCGTAACTAGTGACTGACTGATAACAAAACACTTTGTAAGGCTCAGCTATCAAGTCAACCCACAGCCAAACACTATACAAAACTAAGTGTGGTTGTATTATGCCTTCCTGGGCACAAGATGAGCTCCAGCTACAGGCTGTGTTCTCTTCTCATGTTCGAAGGTGGGAACGAGGCAGAAGAAAAAGAACAAAATGCAATTTCCAGAAGCTAAAATAAAGTAACAACTGCCCAAGGCAAATTTTCCTCTCTTAATTTCTGAGCAACCAAGACGATGAGAACATCTGACACCACCTACTCCACCTCCCTCAGATAACCGGGGAAAAGTATGTTTTCTGAAATTCCACAGCGGAGGGGAAGAAAAGGCTAGAGGCACATATGATTTGGGAATCTATATAGGACATCCATTTAAGGTGGCATTTATTTATAAATCTAACTACTGGCTGTCATTGTCAGTTTAGAGAGGGGGCTACAGGAAAAGGGCAATGGGTAGCTACAACGGGGGAAAGGGGAGGCTCCCGCCAGACCAAGGGAAGTACAGAAATCAAAGAAAAGGAAGGGGTGAGATGAGGTTGAGTTCATTTCCAGTGACCGCTCGTGTGTGTGTGTGTGTGTAAAACACTCTGTTCACCAGGATATTATCCCAACACTACATATGTGTTCACTCCTGTTTATATGACTTCTAATGAATTCTTTATTGCTGTCTGTGTATATGTTGATATAAACATGCTGCTGTAGTCTAAGGTTTATCAATATGAGGGTGAGCAGGCTTCTGAAGTGATGGGTAATGTTTTCTATTTCCCACTGTATCTTGTCCCCTCTGTTGTTCAAGAGGGCACTATCAACCGAAGCCAGGTCTACAACAAAATAGAGCAAGACTGGCACAAATTATAAAGCTCATTTAACCCCCCAAATCTGCTTTTACCAGAAATGTGCAGCTAATAAAGATCTAAGGATTTGGGATATACTTTAATTAGCTTGAATTATCTGGATAATTACACTGATATTTGCTAAAGTAAATTCATTCCTAATTGGTAAAGCTAATTATATAAATATATATCTTCTACAATTTTCTAGATTATTCAACCCAAAGGGTTTCTCGTTTAAATTTCTGAGGTAAGTGGTAAATTCTGCACTTCATTTTACATTTGTATAAACAAACCCCTGGTGTGGATATGACCTAAAAAAGCATGTGTATCTCCGGAATTGTCCTCTGTCTAATTACATCATTCTGCAAACCAAATACAGCAGAGGTTAATGTGCAGAACCTATACTTAATTCATAAACGTGGCCTGGAAAAATGGTTTGCAGTTGCCTGTTAGAAGCACAGCCCTGAAAATTTCCATCACAGTTTTGCATGTAATTAGCCTCTTTTTTTCCCCCCTCTGCTATTTATAAATGCATAAATATACCTGCACTCTACGTAACAATGACAGACAGTGACAACATATTGATGTACGGTGCCACTTCCTAGTTGGAAATGAATATTTCATTAGCTGAGTTATCACTGCTGGGTTACGACCTTCAACTCTCTAATTTTAAATTCATCCGTTTTCAGACTATTAAGCTGTTCTTGAGCACACCACAGAAATTACAGATGGATCGGTAAATTTTCGAGATAATTTTTAATTCCAAAAAAAGGTCAAGGATATGCATACTAAAATTCTTGAAAAGAACTGTATCTCATAATGAGAGCAAATGGGTCGTTTTGGTTGTTAATGGTATTTGCTTCTACATGTAAAAAAGGTGGGGGCGGGGTGGGTAGGCAGAAGAAATAGATCATGATCACCAGATGATACTATCAAGCTTCTAATTTCCCAGTACCATGCACAAGAAACTTAAAAATGATTAACTATGAAGATCAACAAACTTACACCTAGTTTTGTGCCTCATAAAAGCTAACGGTAAAACACAGATGGCAACTTGTAAGTCTGCCTCAGTTTCTCTATTTACGGTACCCTTTCCAGGAATAACCTATGATACCTTTTACACACACACACACATACACACAGACATATTTCTGAGGTTAAAAATATGCCTTTGCAGAATCAAAAACATTTATCTATGATGATACACATTTAGAAAACTATTAGAGAATAGCTATTTCTTGCCTGGAAAATCCCATGGATGGAGGAGCCTGGTGGGCTGCAGTCCATGGGGTCGCTAGGAGTCAGATACAACTGAGCAACTTCACTTTCACTTTCATGCATTGGAGAAGGAAATGGCAACCACTCCAGTGTTCTTGCCTGGAGAATCCCAGGGACGGCGAAGCCTGGAAGGCTGCCGTCTATGGGGTTGCACAGAGTCGGACATGACTGAAGCGACTTAGCAGCAGCAGCAGCAACTTCTTGACCAATAAACAACCCCCCTACACACCAACTATCATGTAGCTTTGCCCTGCAGGTCAAGTGCTCAGTAAAGGAGGCAGAGTCCTATGAGTCAGGCTCCAGTGGCACCAATTAAGGCTCCTCCTTAAAATTTCTGAAACAGTTTGTGCTTCATCCAACACTCCAGTCTCACTGTGCATGTTTCACCATCTCTAGCCTTCTCTTCTGAGGTCTCTCTCCCATTAACGGCTCCTTAAAAATCAGTATTTCTCAAAGGGAATGTTGCTCTATAAATTACCCTTCAATGATCTCAACT
Organism: Bos javanicus; assembly: GCF_032452875.1. Taxonomy (NCBI): domain Eukaryota; kingdom Metazoa; phylum Chordata; class Mammalia; order Artiodactyla; family Bovidae; genus Bos; species Bos javanicus. Next base: position 39,610,565 of record NC_083889.1, read on the forward strand.
AATCCCAAATCTTCATCCCACCCCAAACCTCAGGCTCAAATAGCCAATGGCCCGCTGGACTTTTCCAATAGGACACCCTGCTAGCACCCGCAAACTAACCCAGTCAATCTCCTGCACAGATTCAGTTCTTAGTTCTCCATTTCAAATTTCAAGACATTGCACAAAGGCTCCCAACAAGAAGGCTCCTGGTTGGAAATCCAAGCTCGTGGACCTCCACTGCCTGCCCTCAAATTCATTCCAGGGCTTGGGGCGTGTCTGCGTCTCCCCAGCGTGAACCTGGCCAGCTCTGATCTCCACATCATTCTCACACTTTGTCCGCTGCATCAAATATGCTGCTAACAGGTCCTATCCCACTGAAAACAATCTCATTGTCAAAGGCCAATACACTTCATCCAGTGTTTCTCAGCCAGGTGACCTCTAGTTATTCCCTGTGATTCAGGACAAGAATCACCTTCTTACCCACAAATTTTCTTTGTCCACCATCTAATACCTTAGGACAATTTCTAGCTGAGTTCCAAAGTATGTGAATTGTCCTCTGTGTCTCCCACCCGAACTACAGTGAACACCTATTAAGTCCTTGAGGATCCAGGACAATGGTTAGCACAGAGTGGATAATATATATATACTTTTAAAAGTGAATTACAAAGTGATACAAACAACCACGCTCATGTAATGGTTACCCTAGGAAGAAACGGCACATCCTGGATATAACCTTGAGCTGAAATATCACACTGGAAAGCAAGAGCTCTGTGACGACCCAGGTCAACTAGGTTACATCTTCTTAAATATTCTCTTTGATCCTTGTCCCTCTAGACCACCCTGCCTCAATTACCACCATTGCTTTCTCTATTCCTTACCACTTCCCAGTTTCTGGCTCACCCTACACTCTTGTTTAACTACACACCAAACTCTTCCTCTAAATCAATGTGCGGTGACATTATTTGTCTCATGTCTATCTTCCATCCCACCTGAGTGGGAAGGCAGGGTTCACCAGCCTAGCTGATGGTTCACACTCAATTTATTGACTGATTTAACACATGATTCAGCTGATGCATAAAGCACTATAATCATCTATTATTGAATTAGCACTGACAGTTTTGTCAAATTAGCCTAGTGATAGTTTGGAAAACAAACAATGCCTGACGTAGCAAATGCAAAACAAGTTTTAGGGACTTCCCCGGAGGCCCAGTGACTAAGACTCTGTGCTCCCAATGCAGGGGGCCTAGGTTTGATCCTTGGTCAGGGAACTAGACCCCACGTGCCACAACTAAAGCTCCCATGTACCGTAGACAAGACCTGGCACAGCCAAGTAAGTAACAATATTTATAAAAATGTTTCAATGACAGCGAAAGAAAGATGGAAGCACGAAGGACCTTGCTCCTTGCTGTACAAATCCTAAAACGTCATGCTGGAATGGATGTTTCTCTTTTAACACAGCACTTCTACAAATTACCTACAAAGATGTAAGCATCTTTGCTCACAACGGGAATTATACTCACTCAGAGGCACGACTGGTCAACTACTGATAAGCAGAAGCCCTGACAGATTTAAATCACATTTATTAAGAAAAATGGGAAGAATAGTTATTAAAACATTCAGTTAATTGAAGTAATCAACACTCCTCACAATTCAGTTGAAAATCAATTCTCTGCGTATATTTAAAACTAAATCTTGTTATCATGCTGGTAAAAAGCCTACCATCATGACAGACAAAATTTTCTTCAGTGAAGGGACCAAAACAGGAGAAGAAATGCCGTGTGTCCCAAATCTGTTGCCCCACAGAGAACAGTCCTCATCAGTCTCCAGAAAATACAATGGACTTGAAACAATGATCTTTCAAAGGACAGTCCTCAAACTGAAGTTACAGGGGTTTTTTTCCTATCATTTATTCCTAAAGAAAAACAAGACTTTGAATGCTCATAAACCCAGTCATCCTTCAATGGTTTAACTGAAATGCACACACAAGTAAACCAATTTTATAGGAACCACTATGCAAGTTCCATTTCACTGGCTCTTCCATTCCTAAAGGTTTATGAACTTTTTAAGTGTAGGCAGAAGGAAATCAGTGATGAATTTCCCAGTATGTAACAGCAACATCATCCTTCTCCCTACAGAGTTCATCACAGAACCTTTTCTATCCAAATCCTTTTAATATCTACACGTTCCCTCAACTTTTTGGCAGACACTCTGAAGTCAGCTGAAATTAACTAACTAGAGACCCAAGTTAGACACTCTAAGAGCTATACAATAACAAAAATCCCTCCCCATTCCTTCTGGAGGCACATTCTGGGAGAGCTCTTAGCTAACCAATGTTTTCGTTAACAGAACCCCATTAACTCATAGTATCACACCATTAAGTATATCGCTCTCTAAAACAAAGAGGATGGACAGAGATGCATTTTAATTTCACAGATCTTTTATCTTCATATTGAAAGCTAACCGGCAGGAGTGCCTTAAGAAGTTTTTCAAATAGTGAACGAACTGAAAACAGATTCTTAGATCACAGATGAAAATTCAACTATCTCTGTAGACCAGACGGATAATGGAAAATGCCCAGTGAAACAAATGACGGGGCAGCAAGGTGAGACTAGAAAGGAGCGCTAGCTGTGCAGGAACGAGGGCTCCATGTGGCCAGAGTGTCTCGCTTTTACAGTTCCATTTAGAATGTGTGCACTGTGATTTTCACTGAAGGAAGACATTAATAGTGGCCTTTTAAATGAAATTCCCCTTTAAAAGTTGGAAAACCAGGAATACCGTGGCAGTCCAGTGGTTAGGACTCTGTTCTTCCACCGCAGGGGCCACAGACAAGCCCCAGTTGGGGAACTAAGATTCCATATGCAACACAATGGGAAAAAAATTTTTTTTTAATTTTAAATAAAAAGTAGAAACTAGTTTAAAGACAGACACACAATTTGTAGACCAAATGAAGTAGAATCTAGTTTGCCTCTTACTTGTCTCACACAGGACACACACGACAGCTTCCATGGAGCACTCCCAAAGTTTTCACAAAGAGCCTAAATGCCTGCCTGTCCCCCACTCAATATTCTATCTTCCAGCTTCACTTTACAAAAAGGTCCTTCCTGCAAAATGACAAAGCAAAGTCTGATTGTCATCACCTGCTGCTGCTGCTAAGTCGCTTCAGTCGTGTCCGACTCTGTGCGACCCCATAGACGGCAGCCCATCAGGCTCCCTCACCCCTGGGATTCTCCAGGCAAGAACACTGGAGTGGGTTCCCATTTCCTTCTCCAATGCATGAAAGTGGAAAGTGAAAGTGAAGTCGCTCAGTCGTGTCCGACTCTTGGCAACCCCATGGACTGCAGCATTCCAGGCTCCTCCATCCATGGGATTTTCCAGGCAAGAGTACTGCAGTGGGTTGCCACTGCCTTCTCTGGTGTCACATGAACTGATCGCAAATCAAAAAAACTAATCATTTTGAAGTGTCTTTTCATTCTAGGCAACACCAACAAACCATTTATTGATCAGAGTAGTGATGTGCAACGAAAAGTGGACTTTATACAACTGGTGATGACCATCTCAGTGGCTGGACCAAGAAGAAGCTCCAAAGGACTTCAGTTCAGTTCAGTTCAGTCACTCAGCCATGTCCGATTCTTTGCAACCCCATGAACTGAAACACGCCAGGCCTCCCTATCCATCACCAACTCCTGGAGTTCACCCAAACCCATGTCCATCGAGTCGGTGATGCCATCCAACCATCTCATCCTCTGTTGTCCCCTTCTCCTCCTGCCCTAAATCTTTTCCAGTGTCAGGGTCTTTTCCAATGAGTCAACTCTTCGCATCAGGTGGCCAAAGTATTGGAGTTTCAGCTTCATCATCAGTCCTTCCAATGAATACCCAGGACTGATCTCCTTTAGGTTGGACTGGTTGGATCTCCTTGCAGTCCAAGGGACTCTCAAGGGTCTTCTCCAACACCACAGTTCAAAAGCATCACCTAGAGCTACTGATTAAATGACTAATTTCGAGCAAATTCTCATGACCTGATTATACTTTATACAATAATCCTGACTTTGTCTTTTTCAGAGAAATGCAACCTTGGTTTCATATGTGACTTCCTTATCTGGTAATGAAGTTTTGTGGCCGTGAAGTTGTTGTGTCAACTCTTCTTAATATCCTCTTAGCCTAGGATTCCCCAGAAACAGACCCTGAAGACAAGACTCAAGTAGCAGTACTTCATTTGAGAGGTGACCCGGGAAACAACGGGGAGACAAGGAGTATTATTCAAATCTGATCAATCCATGGCTGAGCTATTGGCTCCAGGGCACGGATTTCCCCGGCCCTCCCCAACTGTCACGTGCAGGTTCCTATGGCCCTGGAGAACCCTCAAGCAAAGACCTGCAGGGGCCAGCAGTGACATGCACGCCCGCATGCAAAAAAGGAACGCAAACAAAACAAAAAACGGGGGTTTGGAAAAGAGAAGAGGAAGTATGAATAGAATGCAACAGCATCTATGCTACTTCAACTTCTTGGCATACTCTACTGATTACGGCAAAGGCTTAAATAAGACACGTTCAGAAATCAGTCTTCCTAAAGCTAGAAGGTTTGATCGGATGGCTACTCTGAGCTGGCTCATGTGTCCCTTCCTGCGAAGTCCTTCTACATAATGTACATCACTCAACTCCCCCTGTCAGCATCCCCACTGCCTGGAGGACTGAAAAAAGGCTCATCCCTGGGAGACAGTTTAGTCTCCTCTCTCTAGGGACAAATCACCTGGGACATACAGGGCCAAGCACCAGATCTTCGGCTCCCAACACTGGCATGTGTAATTAGGGAGGCAATTAGGGACAATCACACTCTTTTGGCCGATTACTGCCTCTCCTAACACTTAAAATTAGACCAGGAGTCAAAACCTACTTGTGCAGTATTATGTCCTCCATTTTTGCTTCTCCAAGGATTCATCAGATGTCCCCCCAGTCTGCTTAGCTTCAAGCACTCCCATGAGAATGTAGAACTCTGCAGTTTCTTAATGGATCTTCATCTAAGGCCAAGAGGGGGCTACCTCAAAATATCAACACAAGTGACCACAAGTGTACAGGAAATTTTAAGATCAACTAAGACTCTGCACACTTGTATCCTTTTGAGTGTGTGTGTGTATGTAAGTAAATCTTCTTGAAATAAATATAAATACTGCCCACCCTTAATGATTTCTCAGATTCCTTAGGATTTCATTCTGTGTAATACATCCTAGAAGATTTTGTAGAATCTGGCTCCTGCCTGTCTCCTTCCCTCCCTCTGGGGCCTCAACTCAGAGGATGCCAATCTCCCTTACTTTACTCAGAGTATCACAGTCTTCAGCAAGATGCTAGAGCAACTCATGCACTTTCTCCCACTACCTGATCTTTGTTGGACTGGCTCTTTCAGCCTGGAATTCTTTCTCCCTAAGCATCACATGATTAGGAGATTTTCATTTACTGTCTACGTAAAATAGATCACCTATAGCTTCTATCACAAGCCCATTAATTTCCTTCACGGCTACAGTAGAGCAGTTTTATCTATTGATATTCAGGAATTTCTTGCCCAAATGACCCACTAAAGTGGGTCTCATAGAACCTGGGACCTACAGGGTCATGTTCTCCAGTACAGCCACAGCACCTGGACTGGAGCAGACCATCACGTGTCTGCCATATAGATGAATGAGTGAATCAGTGAAGGAATGAGTTTCCTGTGCCCCTTCCACATGGCAGGCATTGTGTTAGACAGTGAACATTCAATTACAGTTGACCCTTATAGAACAGGTGGTTTGAACCCTTCCAGGTCTACTTATAGGTGAGCATTTTTCAATAGGAAATACTACAGAACCACATGGTCCATGGCTGGCTGAATCCTCGCATGCACAGGAACCGCTGACCCAGAGGACCAGCTATAAACTATACTCAGATAAACCTTTGGTTGTCCAAGGCTCAACTATATAAGCTAAGTACACCTGGTACCTGAAGCCTTGGAAGTTTAAGTGCTACAACTTAGAGTCAAAGAAATGGACGAAGTAATAGGACTTTGATGGGAGTCTTCTTCGGATACAGTTAATCGGTCGCTTGAGGAACATCTACCATCTTTCAAGCATCTAGAAACAGATTGCCAATGCACTCTTGCTGTGTCCCAGTAGACAGGCTCACTTCAAGTGACGCTCCTCTGTGATGCCCACCCTGACCTCTCCAGTACTGCCCACAGTTTCATGATTTTAGCTACAAATGATCCATAGATTTACAGCACCCTCTTCTATATGTTCCCAATTCTATCTTGAGGCTTCACACTCTATGTCCTCTACCAATGACGACAGGGATCTTGTCAGCTTCTCTGCAGTATTCCAAGGGCTTCCTGAGTCCTGGAATTAATAAACATATCTGGTATCTTCATGGTCTAGAAAAAGTATCATTACCTAATAGGTGTTTAATAAAGATGGCTGAAATGAAAGAGGAAATGACCCAAGTTAAAATATTTCTCTGCCTGTGCTGTACAAGACAGTAACCACCAGCCAATAGCCGCTATTTAAATTTAAAGTTAATTAAAATTAAATTAAGTTTAAAATTCTGTTTCTGGGTTACACTAGCCAAATTTCTGGTTCTCAAAGGCCACGACTGGTTACTGGCTACTGTGTCAGTTAGCACAGGACAGAATATTTCCATCATCAAAAAGAATTCCACTATACAGCACTGATATGGATCTTTACAAAATAAAGCTGCCAAGTAAATATTTTATTATTTATTGATTAGAAGAAATGTTATTTCTGTGTTCCACAGAGACACCTAATTCAATAAAGCCCTTGAAATATTTATTTAGGAACTTCTCTCTGTGTGGTCCCAAGCCAGGCCCAGCAAATTTTCAAAGAGGAAGGAAACTTGAAGCTTGCCTCTCAAGAATGTCACAAACAAGTATGCAAAGCAAAGCAGTCCAGTCAATAACTAGCTAAAAATTCAGTGCAAAAATAATAAATAAGGAAAGTTATAGAAGCATGTAGTCATTAGGTCAAATTGGATCAAAATTTTAAAATCTGGCAACACTTAGGCAAAGAAGTGGGTTTTGAAATACATAAGACAGGGAAGATTTTAAGAGACAATAAAAGAAGCCATTCCAGATTCCAAAGTCTGTGTAAATTAAGATTCAGCTACAGAGGAAAATCAGAGAATGTTCAGGAATAGCAAATGCTCTTGGTGCTGAAGTGTGAAGTATAGAGAAAGAGTGGCAAAATGTAAGGCTACAGATCATCCCAACCACAGAACATCAAAAACTGGAGCATCCAGCTAAAGGGACAGGGTTTCTTGCATAGAAAAAATGTGGAGCAGCCCTTCGTAAGGTTCCAGGGCAGAAGGTAGCTTCCTGGCTCCCTCTCAATGGTAGCTGCTGAGTTTCAAGTCTGAGGAACTAGTCTGATCAAGAGAAAGTAATAGACACAACTGGTCCTTCCCATAACCATCAAGTGATATCTAGAACTCCTACTCCTCTGGCAACAGGGGAAGAACCTGTGTCAGGAACAACCTTTTCAAGAAAATGAAATTCAAAATTCCAATCATAATGGGAACTTGGGGTTAACAGAAATCATCTAACCATTTAAGGAAGTAAATCAATTTCAAGACTCTCATTCACCGAAAGGGAAAAAAACTGGTAAAAGTACGTTTAGACAGGACAGAAGTACCATCTAACGCTATTTTCTAGTAGTTTAAAAGTATTAGAAAATACTCTTTCTGATTTTCTAATGCTAATACAGTACTGTCTAATACTACTTTCAGTATCTCTTGGCCTCCACATCACTCCCTACTGGAGACGCAGTAGGGATCCAGACCAAACTAATACACTGCAATCAGAACCTTCAACTCAGCCAAGATCTTATAGTGTTTATTTTACATAGAAATGAGCTAGATATGTGAAGCTATTTTTAAGGCTGGTGAGCCTTTGATAAGACTGAGCTTATCTTTTTATATCAGCTAAGTTATCAAAAGAAGATTTCCCAAACATTTCTCTAGCAACACTATTGTAGTATTTTTTAAAAGTTGTTGTTGAGTCACTCAGTCATCTCTCTTCAAACTCCATTGACTATAGCCTGCAAGATGTCTCTGTCAATGGGATTTCCCAGGCAAGAATATTGACGTGGGCTGCCATTTCGTTGTCCAGGGGATCTTCCCGATCCAGGAATCGAACCAACGTCTCCTACATTGGCAGGTGGATTCCTTACCACTGGGAAGTCTTTCCTTTTAAGAAGACACATCCACGTTCAGGAAATGAGGCAGCCATATCTATGCTGTTTCACAAGCTTTCCTACAGTCTTGCAAGTTAAAAAGTTGAAAGAATTTTCTTTAAGGAATAAAAGCATCAGACATAATGACAAGCTGATCAAAATGATTAATTGGGGGTGAGGAGAAAGGACACTTGCTGGGAACTGAGAACTACAGACGGCACAAAAAGGAGCCCAACTTGCAACAAGGCGGACAATTAAATTATGAAAGAATAAAGTCTTCACTAGAAGACAAGATCAGATACAGTGCAAACCCTGGGTCACTGAGGCATTGATTTCGATCTTGTTTTAACAACCTTTATAGGACTGTGATTTCACAATAACCTGAGGAGTTGCTCAATGATCACCTGTGGACAGGGAGTAGGGAGCAGACTCGAGCAGGCAGGCACACTTCACTCCCTGCTGGCTGCCTGCACAAACCCATGCAACATTCCTGGTGTTGATTATATTGACGCTGATTATGAAACAACGATTTTAACACTGAAACCTCCCAAGAGAGTGGTCAAGACATACCCAGTGTAATGAATAGGAAACCGGTGAGCCCCAGGTGCGGTCTGGTGCTGCTCTGGTGAGACTCACACAAGAGCTCCAGCACGGACTCTCACATTACTTACATAAAAAGCCAAATTTCCAAGTGCCAGCAACAGACTCCAGGTGAGGTATTTATATATACCCGAACTGTCTTCTGCAAAAAGGATTAGTTGAAGCATATAAATGAATAATGATGCTGTCTGGTCCTGTCCCAGCGTACTGTCCAGACTAGCATGAATGTCTCACCCTGTGGAGACCTCTTGGGCAAAGTCATTCAGATTCTGCACTGGAAAATTAACTAGGTTTTGAGGGAAAAAAACCTTCAGCATCATGTTTTGCTGTGTTCTGTGTGGTCCACTTTAGGGAAGGACTGGAATCTCTTAAGACACTCTCGAAGCCTGACATGGATAGACAAGTAGAAGCTTTGAAGTTTTCTTAATGCATAGACCAACTTTTTACTATGTGCTAATAAGCCCTTTTCTAGGATCTGAGAATAAAGCCATTCGCAAAAGCCAACTTACTTAACTCTGTATTCCTTGATTTTCAAACCTAAAAGTCACCATAGTAACCATGCCCTCCCCTCAGGACTTATGGAAGAAATTAAGAGATATCATTCACCTGGAACACCTATATACAAAAGTAATATTCAATAAATTAATATTTTTCCAATAAACACCTTCAATCCAAAGGTTCTCATTTTGGCTACATGTATCAAACTTCCAAATTAACAGCAACCCTGGAATCGTCACCATTTCTTTCTATCAAACTGGAGTTCTTTATTACTTTGCTATCATTGATCAATAGGTAGGTCAACTAATCAAAAGATTAATAGGTTAATCTTTCCTCTTTCTCCCTCTTTTACTTCAGCTCAAGTGAAAAGTAGTTTCAAAGCTATGAACAGCATACAATAAAACAAGCAAACTATTGGATCACTTCAATTTCTCAAAAATCATATCTGCTAAAATTCCACCTCCTAAATTCAGAAGTAATTGTTATTGTAAAGATTCTGTCACTTTTTTCTGAATAGTTTCCACATGACTACATTTGTCTGGAAACCCTTTCAAAGAATTTATAGCATAGATTCAGTTCCCCCAAAGAAACATACCTGCCACAGTACCCTACACCAGCCCTCAAGACATATACTTGATAAGACAAGCAACCGCCTGTTCTGCAAACCAACATCTGATGTTTGCCAATAAAAGCAATTTTTCATGGTTGATCGATTCGCTTATTTTCAGCCTCTGTATTATGGAGCTGTTCCACTCATTTCTTCCATTCTTTGTGATAAAGAATCAAATCTTAAAAGCCAAGTACCAAAGGGCACAGGAAAAAAATAAAACCATATTCCTTGATCCAGCAGCCCTATGTTTGACACCCTCTTTTACAAAACTAGAAGCACCAGCACGTCAGGATTAATACTGGTGTCAGAGAGCGGGATACAATGCAAATGCTGATCAATGAGGAATGTGAAGATAACTTACGGTCTGACTACATCTGTATGATAGAATGACATGATTTTTTTTAAATAAATTTATTTATTTATTTTTGACTGTGCTGGATCTTCATTGCTGTGCACAGGCTTTCTCTATTTGTAGCCAGCAGGGGTCACTTCTCCAGTTGCAGGGCGTTGGTTTCTAACTGCGGTGGCTTTTCTTGTTGCAGAGCTTGGTAATTGTGGCGTACAGGCTTAGTTGCCTCGTGGCATGTGGGATCTTCTCAGACCAGGGAATGAACCCATGTCTCCTGCTTTGGCAAGTGAATTCTTAACCACTGGACCACTAGGGAAGTCCATCAGGTTCTTTTTTTAAAACATGAATTTTTATGTATTGATCCAGATAAATTATCTATTCTAGATTAACAGAATGTTACCAAAAATCAAATGTTTAAAAAAGAAAACCATGTGTGTGTGTGAACGAAAGTTAAAATAGTTATCACAGCTTTTCTATCTGTTCAAGCTACCCCAATCCTTTAGGAAAGAAAATGGAGAAAGAGAGAAAACAGGAATATGGTATCATTTTAACATTGTTCCAAAAACAGTTCACTGAAGTGGCAAAGAACACACTAAGGCAAGGTGGCAAATTTGAGTTGTGTTGGTACAATAATTATTTTTGGTATTAGATTTATATCTCATCTCCATGGTAACTAAACTGCAAAACAAAATACATTATGAGGGAAACTGAAGATTCAAGTACTAACCCCTAGCACCTTAAGGATCTTTAAATATGCATTAACACACAGAAGTCACATATGATCAGCTTGCATGGTTTAAACAAAACTCAAAGAACTACCAGAATATGAAATTAATATGCCATTCAAAGCATACAAAGCTTTTGTTTTAGGGATAAGATAAAATCCTCCAGTTTCTGCAACCCTTTTTTTCTTCCTTCTGAGGTGCCAGAGCAAACTTAAGCTGAACGCAGAATAAGAGGTTTGGCAGATTTTCCGGCCTCCACTCAACATTATGGGAACTAAAAGCTTAATTATGGTCAAGTGTCAAAGTTTCACCATAATGTATCTTATTTTCGCTTTGATCTGCTTTTTAAAAAAGGCATTGTAGAGTGTAAATGAGAGAAAAGAATTCACTTTCTTTTCACTGAACTCGACTCTCCCCACCTTGCATCAACCTCCCCAAATATGAGGCACAAGTAGAAGTCAAGCAGACCACGGCCAATACTGAGATGCAGCTGTCTTAGGAGGGAAACAAGAGTCAGAAAGAGCGATAACCTCACGGTCCCGGGGAAAGTAAATGGGGAAGGGAGAACACTCTGCCAACAGAGTTTAAAGGCCCAGGACCCAAGGGCAAAAGGTTAAAAAAAAAAAAAAGGTGTGACAGAGGGCGCTCCTGTCCATGCCAAGAAAAAAGATGCCCTGGTAAGCAAAAAGAAGTTAAAAAAGCTCCCTTTACACTCCCAAAATTAAAAAGCCGACTTTTAATTGCATTCAAATATGAATTAGAAAATATTAAGAGTTATTAAGCTATAATTCTAGATAAAATTCTAACCTGGATAAATCTAATTTCCGTTTTTTTTTTTTTTAAAGAAGATCTCAAATCACAGCTCATTTTAAATTCTTTATGAAGCCATTTCCACCAAAATTAGAGATGTTCTGAATGGAATGAGATTATATGCAGGGGGAAAACGTGTAGGCAAAATTAAGAAAATTATCCAAAAAATTAGGCCCACAATCAGACCCACCAACAAGGATATGTATGCATGGTTGTATATGCGGCAGGACAACATAGTCAGGTACGGAATAGTATGGGCTTGTCTACTTTTGTGATTTAATTCAGGCAACAAACTGTACAGATCAGGGGCGAACATGTAAGTGTGTGTGCATCATCAGTCATGTCTTTGCAACCCCATGAACTGCAGCTCAGCCAGGCTCCTCTGTCCACGAGATTATCAAGCAAGAAAACTGGACAGAATGGGTTGCCACTCTGTCCTCCAAGGGATCTTTTCAACCCAGGGATTAATTCGACAACTAATCATTGTTCTTCATCTCCAGTGTGAGTTACAATCAATTTCATCCATGCTTTCCAAGGCTGACATGGCAGAAATCAAAGGGAAATGAAATCCACGCCACATCTGTTACCCCCTCCCAAGAAAAAAGGTAAGAAATACTTAGTCACCCACTTGCAGTAAGGAACTTTTCACAATTATCTTAAAAAGCTTATCAGGTCAAACACCATAGTCAGTTTTACCATCTAAAAATTCCATCATATGCTATCCTGTTATGACCTATTATTATTATTATTATGTTTTGGGCTTCCCTGGTGGCTTGGGAAGTAAAGAATCCACCAGCAATATGGGAGACCTGGGTTTGATCTTTGGGTTGGAAAGATTCCTTGGAGAGGGGCATGGCAACCCACTCCAATATTCTTGCCTGGAGAATCCCCATGGACAGAGGAGCCTGGCGGGCTACAGTCGATGGGGTAGAAAAGAGTCGGACACAACTGAGTGACTAAGCAGTGATTCTCAATCAAGAGCAAATCTGCATTGCCTCATTCCTTGTGGCACTGTATGGAAATGTGTTCTACCGTCCCAATCTGAGAACCTGCTATTCCTTTTTTCTCCCAATATAATCTGGCTCATGAGAGCCAATCTCCAACCCACACACTCCCCACCCCAGACCCCTCTGCCTCTTCTGTCTTCCCCTCCCTTCCTAATGGAGTGTATGAGTGCACAATGAAGGAGACGTGTCCAGTTCTTTAGTAAGAGTGGATTATTAGAGGTTATGACAAATCCTCTAATAATCCACTCTTACTAAAGAACTATGGGGTCGCACAGAGTCGGACACCACTGAAGCGAATTAGCAGCAGCAGCATGACAAATCCTGCAGTAAAAATACCTGCACAGTTACTATGTTCACCTCAGCAATTCCCGACCTTCCTTGCCACCAGGACTTTCCTGCCCTACAAAGTCTTTTAGCCACCTACTGAACACAGGTGGCACAGACTGGGGACAACTCTCTGAACAATCACCTTTACTTGGCCCTCTGCCAAAGGCTGCTTACAATGAAACTCAGTTCAGAGGGAAACACAGACATACTCAAACGATTCCATACTGATAACACTCTTTTTGTTCACAGAAACTCTTCTTGAAAAGGCTACACCACGAAATCAGTAAAATTATTTAAATCTTTAAGTAACTAACAGTTGAAATGGTCATAAAAGTCTCCCAATGTCTAAAATTAATTCCTGCAGTAAATGTCCCGACCAAAAAGAGACATACATCACACTTCTAAGTTCCAGAAATATAAATTCACAATCCATTATGATAAATGGTGGGACTGCTGGCTTTCCAGATGAATAACTCTCTCTATCAAATTCAAGACCATAAACATGGATTCTAATAACTGTATTTATGACCAAGATTTTACAGACAGAAATCTGAAATCAATTAATGTATTTTTCATTATTATATTTCCTGTCCTCTCACTGCATAAATCTATTTTGTTCTGTAATGAGAGCTCAAAATCAAATACCAAATATTCATCTGAACTTGTATTTTAAGCATTCTACAACCCACTCAAGTGTCTTTGAACCCTGAAAGTGTATATTTTCTACCTTTTATATTAAGCTGCACTTGATTCATGAAAATCACTTAAAATATGTAAATGTCAAGCAATTCCTATGAAAAAAGGGGTCCTAAATGCTCTTAAGATCCAGTAAAACATATTCTGCAAAGGGCAGCACTCAGTTGCAGCTACCTTTAGACAAATTACTTAATTGACAATCTATGCATTTTGTCATAGTCTGCATGATGAAATTAGGAAAAATAATTTACTACAGTGAAATCATGATGTATTTGAATAAGCCAAAAAAAGATAGTGTAAAAGAACATGGTGTTCCTTTCTTACTACAAAAAACTACTTACTTTAAAAAATGGAGTGTGGTTATCTTATTTTAAGTAAAATTTTAATAATAAACAGCTGTTTCGTACTAAGCATTTTTAATTGGGAAAAACATTTTAATATAATAGTGATGTTAAATAATACATCTGTAATAGGAGCATACTGTCTTTTTATAATTTAGTCTGCATTTCCATCAGAGGGATGGGGAATCCCAAATCTACCCTTTTTATATATAGATGGAGACCTGGAAAAGTTGGCATCAATCAGAGCTGTTAGATTCAAAAATCTAGGAGAAAAAAACTTAAAGTAAAAAAATATTCCAAAAACAAAGTCTCCTGTCAACAGTAATGACAAAGTCCTTTGAGTCTTGGATATGAGACAGAATCCAGAGTAGGAAAAAGACACAATGATAATTTCAACTTTTCTTTGGCGAGAAATGTGCTTCTCACATGACCTTCACCATAAATAGGCATCTGGATTTGAATCCTGAATTGGAGATGGAGGGAGCTGCAATAATGCAAGTCTGAACACAATTTAAATGGAGATGTAAATACTTAGATAAGATGTTATCATTCCAATTTAAAGAAAGAGTATTTCTGGGTCACCCTGGTATATGAATGACCTTACACCTTTTCAAGCTCTCAGTAGAGAGTAATACTTCTATAGAAATATGGAAGTATCAGGATACATATATTCAATGTTGGTATATTCAACCTTCTAAGTCACTGACTATCACTGATAATGGATTTCATTTTCAAAACAGAGACGAAAAGAGACTTTGACCTCCTGGAGGCAGTGACCACATGAATCTGTCTTTATATCTAAACATGAACAAGAGGGCTTGGAACACAGCAAGTAGATAATAACCACGTGCTCTGTAGAAAGTTAAGGGCACCGTGACATGTACAGACACATTACACACTCTTATACCTCCCTCCCCGACACACAGTATACTTTTTGTTTAAGCCATACACAGAAGGTAAGGAATCCATTCTAGGAGGAACCTGTGGTCATTATTAAAACAGGTACATAAGTAAAATACTTAGCTGCTGATATTTGACAAAAAGCTGGTTTACGATTAGCTGTCTGTCATCATTCACAGCTCTATTTTCCTTTCCACTCCCTCTGTTAAAAGTGATCACCCAAGAAAGTGTGCTATGCCCTGCTCAACTCTGAAGTGACTTACCACGGTTCACACCAGGTAACTAAATTTTCTCATGATGCTACAGCAGCTTGATCAGCTATTCTGGAGGGTCCTTCATGGTTAGCAATACTGAAGTAGGTATTATTTCATAACAGCCTCTTAGGTCAAAGGATTGACACATGGATCAGTCACCAGGGACCTCAAAAATACAACAGTAATAATGAAAGCAATCTCATCACCTCTTTACTGCAGCCTGGCTATCATTCATTGCCTCCACACAATATGAGATGTGGGCTTTTCACCACAACCAGAGTTGTGATGCCTTCCTTTATGATTTCATGCAAAGACTTCCAGAATGGTCAACTTGTCAAGCTTTCTATTTCTCCTCTCCAGTCTTCAGAGAGGGCTGAACAACATGCCACTCACCTGGTCCTGTAATACCTTAGGAAATCTGCACAACACAGCCTGCCACATGCTCTATTCAGGAAATGGATCCATAGCTAGCTAGAAAGGGGCAACTCTTTCTTACAGCATCGTGGGGGACAGACTTTAAGGGACAACCTGATACTGGCAACCATTCTCAAAAGTGGAAAGCATTAAGTACAGGTGTTGATTTAAGATCTTCCTGAAAAAATGTGCATATGATCCAAGACATATGCATGCTTTTCAGACATACACAAGCTTCTCAGATTCAGGAATGCCCCATGTAGGCCTTGCTTCCCTTTGCTGGAGTTAAGAGTATGTTTTATAGTATTACTTGATGAGATTACATATTATTTTGTGCATGTAACACTGTCAGTCTCCACCAGGTAAAAATGGAATTCTGTGTATTTTATTCTCTGTTGTGACCCTAGAACCGGGACTTAAGCATGCCTTGTGGCCAGTTTTTGAGCAACACCCTTTCAGTGAAAAATTCAATACATTGAACTCCGGAGAGCACACACACACATACACAAGTCAATCACTGTCAGTTCTTATTTTAGGCAAAGATACAGATCCTTGGCAAAATTCATGCTTAAGAGCTATAACTCCCCAAGACTGACAAAGTGAAAGGAGGTCTATGGGGCCATTCCTGAATTTGAGAATCTTGAACACTTGAAGCACATGCAAGTTTTTCAGGAAGATCTTAAATGAGCATCTGCACCTAATGCTTTCCACTTAGGGGAATGGATGCAAGTATCAGATTGTCCCACTTTCAAACTGAGCGCCAGTGACTAGGAGGGTCGGACAGGCAGACAGGGGTCACTACTCAGGAGAGGCCTCTAACTTGCTCCTTGGGAAGCCACTTCCCCACAGAGACTTTCCTTTCTGTAAAAAGGGTGTATCTCAGAGGGCTGGTGTCAACAGAGACAAAGCAATTCCCCCCAGTGCCTGAGACAGACTCAGTAAATGTTAACTGCTGTTGCCTGTAACGTATAACTCCTCTGAATAGCACTGTCCAGAAGTCTTTTGTGCAAAGATGGAAAAGTTCTATATCTTGAGCAGTGTAAAAAGGTAGCCATTAGCCATGTGTGGCTACCAAGAATTTGAATTTCAACTAGTGTGATTTTTCATTTGATTTTAAATGGAAATAGCCATGGAAAAGGAGATGGCAACCCACTCCAGTGTTCTTGCCTGGAGAATCCGCACAGAGTCGGACACGACTGAAGCGACTCAGCAGCAGCAGCAGCGGCCATGTATAACCAGTGCTAACAGGATTAACTAGACATTAACTGAATGTTATAAAGACTCCCTAATCCATGGAAACTTATTACTTTATTTACAACCACTTCAGACTTCTGAAATCAAGAACTCAGCTCAAAAGGAAAGAAATGTCTTCCCTGTAACTCCTTCCCTTTAAGTTCCGTGAGATCGCTTAGCTTTTAAGACCTGAAAGGACAAGGCACCAAGGGCTTACTCAGCCGACTGCCATGCATGCCCCCTGCCTCTTCTACGTACACTTTGACTAGTCTGAGCCAATCAAGCGAACTCCATTTCTCTTGCCAGTGACTGGATGAATCTTGAACACGTGATTCAGTTCTGACCAGAAGGGTTGATAGTCCAAGGGAGGGGTGCTCTGAGGCAGATTTTACTTGCTCTTCAACAGAGACATCGGAAAGTCATACTTTCTCTTTCTCTGGACTTTATACCTCTGCGTTTGACCTCCAGAACTGCGGAAGTCATATTACAGCCATTAGAAAAGGGATTCAAAGTACCAAGTCTACCAGCTAAGGTTGGTTGGTGTAACATAAACAACATGGAGTGTACCTTACAGGTGGCAGAGTACAAAGGTGCTCTGCCCTCTAGACACATAAGTTTAGAGATACATTGCTCTTATTATTAAGACAGGAGAGTCCGCAGGTCTTTTCCAGATGCTAAACCGTGGTAACCGATACAAAAGCAAATCCTTATACACAGACATGCCCCTGGAAATGACTGCAGTATGAACTAGGGAGAAAAATCCTGGTAATACTGCCAGCCAGGAATCCTCAGGACAAAAGAAGCTAATCTTGACTTGTTCCTGCTGGCACAGCAGGTCCATGGTCCAACTGGCCATAAGTGTTGAAACGTCCTTTTCACACCCCAGTGAATGGTGAGAGAAAGGGCAAACTTTACACAAAAAGGATGTTCTAAAGATACCTCATTAGAAGGTGGTGTAAGAATATAAAAGCCACAGGACATTCAATAAGTGTCAAAATCACTTCCCGAGAGGAGAGTGTGGACTGTGCACTTCACAACAGTGAGGGAAAAATACCTCCCATTATCACAGAGAGCCCCAGAAGCAGAAACACACCACAAATGGCTTCTCTCTCATCTTTGCAGACACTCATCATAGAGTCTAGTTACTACAGGCTCATATTTCATTTTCCTGCTAAAGCTTCTCAACAACCAATCAATACCAAATGTACTAATGGCACCCTGCTCAAAGGAAGAGTGCTGTCCTAACACATGGAACTAGGGGGGACGGGGGACAGAGACACACTGGTTCCAGGAGGGAAAGAGGCCAACAATAATGGGGACGGAGCAACTAAATGATACCTTTGGGAGCAGCAGATTTTCATGCAGTTTCAAGAAGCAGCTCGTTTTCCTCCCAGGGAATGGCCATCAGACTTGGAGAAAGTGGATTAACACAAACAGGAAATTTGGATCCAGTGGCTTCCCAAACTCAATGAATATCTCAAGGTAACCAAAATTCATTAAGTGGGTTCCAGAGGATAACACATAACTTAAAACAGCCCACAGTCCACACATTCACTATCTGAAATTCACTCCATCATGGATGCAGGGATGATAATGTAAAACATTTAACAAATCAGAGGCAATGAACACTAACAATGGATGGTAGAGGGCAGGTATTCAATCCTAAGGTCCCAGAACAGGAGTGGTCGAGGCAGAGATGAAGGGGAAATTCAGGGGGATTGGGCCAATGTGTTTTTAGGATTTTTAATCATCTACATGGCTGTACCAGTGCCAGGACATACAAAGAGTTATACTTCTTAAAATTAGGACACTAAATAATCTCCTAAATTTTTAAGCCAATTTAAGAATACCTATACCCTTCATGGGGAAACAGTGGAAACAATGTCAGACTTTATTTTTGGGGGCTCCAAAATCACTACAGATGGTGACTGCAGCCATGAAATTAAAAGCCGCTTACTCCTTGGAAGGAAAGTTATGACCAACCTAGATAGCATATTCAAAAGCAGAGATATTACTTTGCCAACAAAGGTCCGTCTAGTCAAGGCTATGGTTTTTCCTGTGGTCATGTATGGATGTGAGAGTTGGACTGTGAAGAAAGCTAAGCGCCGAAGAATTGATGCTTTTGAACTGTGGTGTTGGAGAAGACTCTTGAGAGTCCCTTGGACTGCAAGGAGATCCAACCAGTCCATTCTAAAGGAGATTAGTCCTGGTTGTTCTTTGGAAGGAATGATGCTAAAGCTGAAACTCCAGTACTTTGGCCATCTCATGCCAAGAGTTGACTCATTGGAAAAGACTCTGATGCTGGGAGGGATTGGGGACAGGAAGAGAAGGGGACAACAGAGGATGAGATGGCTGGATGGCATCACCAACTCGATGGATATGAGGTTGAGTGAACTCCAGAAGTTGGTGATGGACAGGGAGGCCTGGCGTGCTGCAATTCATGGGGTCACAGAGAGTCAGACACGACTGAGTGACTGAACTGAACTGAACTGATACCCTTCATGATTTTTTTCTCAGCAGAGATGCAGGTTGATTGTATGGCATATAAGAGGCTTTTCAATCCTTCCAAAATCGTGATAACATCTCCTAGTGACGACTTATTTTGTGATATTGGAACACCCAGCTGTACAATTGCTGACTTTTAACTTTTATTCTTAAACTGGCTAACTTTTTATAAAATCTTAAATATGTAATTAATAGGAATCTTAACACACCAAAACAGAAAACAAGCACAGCCTTTCATAAATTAGGGATACCAGGATATAATGAAAGTCACAGGATCAAATTCTAAAATACTCTTCCAGGTGAAGGCCCTGGGCAAGACCTGTTTCTTTTAAAAAGTGATATTGGCAAGTGACAGACAATTATTATAGACCTATTAGCACTAAATTGTGAGTTTCTCCTTGATAAAGAACTTAAGAAGAAATGACTTTATTATGCTAAAGTCAAGTACTTATACCACAGTAGAGTCATTTTTCACATGACATAAAAATCACATTTAATACTACACTCAGGGAAAACATTATTTATTATACACTGTAGTATTATTAATGAAAAGCAAGGATTCCTAAAGTTACCAGAAAGCATTTTTCAAGAAGGCAAGGTTCCACATGATACACCTACTACTGATTTGTTTTTTTTTTTTCACCTAAACAAAGTCTTAATTACATGATAAAATACAGAGTTTAATATAACTGAAATGGAGGAAAGGTTAACTTTTAATAGCAAGGAAGAAAACCAAGAAGATGTACTACGTTTAATGCTACTGATCTCAAATAGGGTCATGGGAAATTAGCAGCTGAGAGATGGAAGTGAGATTAATTTCAGGATCACTTAACAAACTATTGAAGACCAAAGACAGCATTTTGCATGGGTATCAGACAGGAGCAATATTCAAGGTGGACTCACCACAACACAACCATAAATCACTTAACACTTTTGCTCAAATACAAGATTAAACTTGAGCTTAAACTAAGTTCCTGTCTATATGTAAACAAATAGAATAGCCCTCTTTAGGCACACAGTAGACATTTCAGCCACGTAATGGCAATACTATTGATAAAAGTTCAAAAGCTAATGAAATTCAGTAAGCTTTCCCCTACTTTTGTAAGGCTCACCTCAGCAAGAGAAGAGAAAAGATAAGGAATAAGGGTGTAGTTCATCTTAATGATTGCAAGGGAAACCCAATAAAATGTTACTCAGCAAGATATATATGAATAATATTTTATTTGCCAAAAATTTTCACATAACAGAACTTAACAATATCCAAAGGGAATGACAGAAACGTTTCTCTCTTTTATACAGTCAGAAAGTGGGTTTTACGAACCAAACTGTATATAATAAATGAGTACATTTTGTTAGGTTACAAAGGAAAACGAGTAGCCTTTAAGTAAATCACACAGCACATTGCAAATCACTGGCTTTCCAATTATCAGGCATGTGTAAGGCTAGGTATGCTATTCCTTTGAATCTTTAATCATGTTCCTCTACTAACCCATACTCATCCGGCCCCTGCCCCAAAGATACCAGTTTTAAAGGAGAGAGTATCATCCTTTCAAATTTATGACCAGGAAAAAAGATGTCTGACTTTGATCCATCACAGGTATGAAAAATACATACTTACAGATAATTCTCTGTATGCCTTCTGTAGACCCACTAAATGTAAAGATTACTAAATATTAAGATTTATGTTATATCAAAGCAAATATTGACCTTACCTCTGCCTGCGTCAATATTTACTGCTCTGTACAATAAATCTTGATGCTCAAACTGCATCAATATCAGTGCATTAATTTCTGCATGGCTCATATCAGCATCTTATAAAATTTGAAATGCCAGTGAAAATATTTCACTTGAAAAATGTAGATATAGCCAATTAAAGAGACAAAAAAGGCTTTTCCTTTCCTTCTGGCTTTCTTTGCAGTTTTTTCTTCTTCTTCCTCTCCCCTCGAAATATTAATAGTTACAAAGAAAACTGCCTAAATTTGATGAAACTCAGCCATCTATTATAAAAGAATTATCTTAGGAAATATTATGAATGTATTGGCATAATAAAATAAAACATTCCAGATATATTTCTATAAGATATTATAATATTGTATACATATAAATGTAAAAAGGCAGTATCCACCATTTCTCACTGATAATCATAATTAACCTTTGTGTACAGTCTCCCAACTTTTCGTTCTATTTACTGATGAGACCTATTACCCAAATTATTTTATGCATCTTGTAGTTCAACCTCGTTCATATTGGTACATGTTTACTAAGCATTTCATGATAAGGATGTACTAAAATTACCCAAGTCACCACTGATGGTTCTTTAGGCTGTTACACTCACAATGGCACGCTGTGGATACATACAAGTGTTTCTGAAAGACAAATTCCTAGAAGCACAGGCGCTACATCAAAGACTACCAACATTCAATATTTTCATAGATTATGCCAGAGTCCTTAAAAAAAAAAAAAAAAAAGGCTCCATCAACCTGCTACCTTCAAGGCCGAATTAAAACCCAAACTTTCAGCCTTCCATTTACCCACGTTTTAAACATCTCATCATAGCAACAATTGAAACTTTTATCACTGTTACACAGCACTTGATACCAACCCAGCATTGAATAAAACTTCATCTACTAATATGCTTTTGCCAAGGGTCACAAGGACCCTAAGGAGTTTATTGATGTCCTCTTACAACATACAGTAGCATCTGTTAGCTTTACAAACGCTTGTGAAACCACCTCCAGAGAGAAGATGCCAAGAAATGTTTGAACTCAAGTGGCACAGATTAGAACAAAGTTAAAAAGAAGAAGATAAAGAACACATCTCTAAGTTACTAGAATAATTTTGTTCAAACAATGGAAGAGAAAAAAGCCAAAGTCTGCACGGAAAAATGTTCAAGGTACCTAAGGCATATGGCACCACATTTTTCTCTTTTATACATAAAGTCCTGATTACTGTGTGACCACACGTGTTTTTTTCTCACTCTATCTATCCTTGTAATCATAGATCAAGTGCAAAAAGAAAAATAACAACAACGAGTACCTACAGGAAAAAATAGCTTGTACTTTGTCCCATAAACTATTTCTATTTCAAAACATTAAGGTAGAAACAGGGAGGTATAAAGATTAATTACAGACAAAGGTTCTGCTCAAGAAACATAAAGTTTAAAGGGTGTAAAATATGAACAAAATACTATACCATGTCTTAATAGGTTCAAGTCCAAATTTATTATCTTTACAACCAACCCACCATTCCTCACTTACTCATTTAAATTAAATGCAGTGCCCTCTTCAATCATTCTGGGGAACATCCCAGACAATTCATTTGCTTTCTCTTTCATATACAAAATGTAATCAATTCCCACTGGCTCTTTCATATCTCAAATTCCTGACAATACAACCTCAACATTTCTCACAGTTTCTGCTCTCTTCCCGTGCTGACCAATCCTTAATCCTACAACCTGAGGTCTCACTCAAACATAAAACCAACTTAGACCATTTTCACCATAAAAGCCTTAAATGTGTCCCTCAGAGTTCTAGGTCACTAGTAGAATTCTGCTGGACCCCTCCTGGTCTACTTCCGATACTCTGCGTTATTCCCTTAACTCCTTCCACTTGACCACACGCCCCAGACCCAGTGAGGTACTTCCAGCTCCCCAGTCAAGGCTAGGCTGTTTATGCCTCCAGGCTTCTGCGGTCCTGGCAAACACCTGTCCATCTCTAAGGGAAGCTGGCAGGAGCCATTCTGAGGAATTTCTCTGGCCCCTCCCACTACACCACAACAGCTGGCACACAATAACTTCTACTTTGAAACTGTAAATAGATTACTAGAGAATTGTAAAGAAGATAGAAACTCATTGTCAAAAATAAAGAGCAAACTGATGAGCGAAGAGAGCGCAGTCAGGTAGACATAGCCTTGAGCCGGGACTTAACGAGACTCGATCTCAACAGTGTGGTCCCATCAGATCAGAAGGTCTCTGCGGCAAAGGGAATGTCTCCAGGGAAATGATTCCCTTAGGAGACTCTGTAGGAGGTATCGGGAGTGGGGCACATCACATGACAATATTAACATTAAACTGGAAGGTTCCACAGTGCTTTCCACTCTTCTAATGACAAAAGCAGACCTGGGCAGGCATTTGTGTATTTTGCTTTACCCTGTACAGATGTTATTAGAAATAGGCACGGAAATGTTACTTTAGGAATTTAATTATGTCTTACGTTCACCAGGGGAGCTCGTTACTTAAAAGGATCCAACGGCGAAACCTTTTGTAAATCACCCACTAACGTATCTGGATTTCATGGCAAGATCCCCTTCGTGAGTTCCAGACTCTGGTATGAATTCATTTATCCATCCATGCATTCACCTACTTGAAAAATATGTTCCAAATACATACAAGAGGAGATATTCTGGCACACAGCAGGAAAAACAAGAATAATAAGCTATAATCTTTGTCCTTAAAAACTCTACATTTAGCTCGGGAAAACTCTCTCTCTGCCTCTTCCCCTTCCCTTTTCCCTTCTCTCTCTCTCTCTCTCACACACACACACACACACACACACGCATGTTATAAAACAAGATGTTGATATGCACAGTGCAGTGGGGTGGCCATGTGATTAACAGCCATATCCGGTGAGTACATGTATTACTGCTAGCTCTCAATGCCATATAAGGTATGTCCTTTTATCTCCATTTTAGAGCTGAGCAAGTCATCAAACCCCAGGACAACCCGCAAGGCCCCTGGAAATCTCATCCCACAATTTCCTGGCCAGGAAGGAACGCCTCTGAGAGCAATCCTGCTTGACCTTCACCTGGTGCCACACCAGACACTTCTTTCAAGGAATTTTGCTCATGGCATATCTCAATTTTGGAGTCCTCTAAAAGTTAGAAATGCCCCCCCCACCCGAATTGAGTCACAGAATCTATCTACACAAAAAGAACATGAGATACAGATTATTAAAAATGAAGAAAACCACTGAAGAGGATAAATTAAAACGGCGTGGGAGGAGAAACCCACCACCTGTTTTTCCCTAAGTCTTTGAGGGGGCGGAGAGGAAACAGAAAGCTTTATAAAAATGCCTCAAATTTCTACTTGAACTTGCTCCAAATTTGTTTCTCATTTCCCTTTCCGGCAACAATGACCTACCTAGCATGTGTTACTTTTTGTGTAATACTTACAGAAGTTCTGGGCGAACTCCAAAATTCATGAGCTGTCATCACCTCAAATAACACAGAAAAAATAGCTGTGTTTTAGTCAAGAAAACCAATAGAAGAGAAGTAAAAAAAGTGAAAGTTGCTCAGTCGTGTCGGACTCTGTGATCCCATGTACATGGATTTCTCCGGGCCAGAATACTGGAGTGGGTAGCTATTCCCTTCTCCAGGGGATCTTCCCAACTCAGGGATCGAACCCAGGTCTCCTGCATTGCAGGTGTTTTAATATTTCCAGTAGACACCTAAATTATTGTTACTGTTTTTCTCAATGTAATTCTGTATGAAATACACCAAAAGGTGTCCTCCCCCCCACCTTTTTCCTGTTCTTGGTATAAGGAAAATATATCCAAAGATATAAAGCAATCTTGAAGTTTCATTATTATTAACAGTTAATGATAATAATCTTACATTTATGTTCTGTTTCATTTCTCCAATGCATGATGTTTTCACACTAAACTCAGACATTATGACCACTCCTTTTTAGAGTAGAAATAAGTAAGAACCAGAGAGACAGTCTATCCTCAGATGGGCACAACGGGACTAAAACACCAGTCTCCAGGCTCCTCAATAAACAGTCCTCCTAAGCTGCTGGTGTGCACAGTGGCATCACACAATACGCCTATGAAGTAAGGCTGTTGATCATTTTCAAATATAAATATTATCCAAGATGATGCAGTGACATTGAAATCACTTGCCTAGTCCTAACATGGTAAGTCACACTATTAATGAAGTATGATCATGACAATATCCTTAAAACAAGTTCTCCACAGCTCAACTACTTATGTAACTCTCCTCAAGTGACCAGTGGGCTGCTACCAGAATAACCAGATCAGCATCATTCACCAAACCCCACCCTGTACCCAAAGGCAACCTAACGATGAAGGACACCAGAACCCAGGGGCCCCAGGACCACCAACACCGATTCCTCTCCCTGTTCCACCTCCTAAAACATATCACTTCCTCATCTGTATTCTTCCCAGAATTTTTCAAAAGCAGGAACACAGGAATCACTGTGAATGCTAACTAGAACATTTGCTGGGGACATTTCAGCTCAAGGGAAATGCAAGGCCAGAAGAAAAAGAGAGACATGTTCCAAATCTCTGCACAGTTTTGTTTCTGAGTCAGGCTAACATCTGCTCATGGGGGCAGGAGGGAAAGGGGACGACAGAGGATGAGATGGCTGGATGGCATCACCGACTCGATGGACATGAGTTTGAGTAAACTCTGGGAGTTGGTGATGGACAAGGAGGCCTGGCGTGCTGCGATTCATGGGGTCGCAAAGAGTTGGACACGACTGAGCAACTGAACTGAACTGAACTGAACATCTGCTCAAAACCCCCAGCTGCACCAATGTGATCAGGAGCTGGCAAACCTTTTCTGTAAAGGGCTAACTGATAATAGTCTAGGCTTCTTGGTCAAAGTTCTGTGTGGTAACTATTCAACTCTGCAGTCTTAACATGAAAGCAGCCATCAACAATAGCCAACAAAATGGATATGGTTGTGTCCCAATAAAACTTTACACACAAATACAGGTGGACGTTTGTAGTCTGCCAAGCCCTGAACTTGAGGATAGTTTGTTTGCTGAACCCTCATTCCCAAATCTCAAATGGGCAATTCTTATGAATTATGGCTGATAGAATTTAGCTTGCTGAGCTCCAAGGATTACCTAGGGATCTCCCAGTAACAATCATAGCACCCAAAAGAGAATTCCAATAACAACAGTATCACCAGTAACAAAAGTACTAATAGTGTGAAAAACAGCAAAAAGTAACATTAGGCACTTTATGCCCAGAATTTGTTAAATTTTTCACACACATCTCATTTCATTCCCATTAACAGCTTTATGAGGGAAGTTCTATTAATAATTCCTTTTTCAAAGATGGGAAGACTGAGGCTCCAAGCAGTTAAATGCCTTCCCAACATCATAAAGATATTAAGAGATATTAATGGTAGATATTAAATTGAATCACAGTCTACATACATGACTTGAAAAATCACTCTGTCACACACAACACCAACCCCCACCCCCAAAGTATATCAGTGCCTTATCTTAGGAAGAACTAATACAAATTTGTGAATTAGAGTCATGAGATTAACACCTGGACCATTAAACCCCTCTCTCATGAAGTGGACTACTTCACTATTGCTCAATTCAAAACCATTTCCCTCTACAGGGAAGTGCAGTTCAAGTGCCAAAGAACATCCTAAGACTTCTTGATGTGAAAACCAGTATTTCACCACTTTATTGAAAATAACCATTGATACCATGGAATGTTCCAGAAGATGACTATACACCTCAGCTGGTGACTCTCTTATGCTTTTCTTCTCCTTTTACTTTTGTTTTCCCCATTATGCCTAGCAAGTTACTTCAGTGATTCTTCTAAGCCAGTCTATACCCTTCTAAGGGATTCTTCAAATAACTGCCTTATCCTGGCTCCAGAAAAAAGTACAACTAAAACAAGGGTTGACAAACTACAGCTTGTGGACCCTATCCAACCAGCCACCAATTTTAGTACAGCCTGCAAAGAATGGTTTCTCTATTTTTAAAAGGTTGAGGGAAAAAAGACTAAAATATAAGATTTCCTGACACATGAAAATTATAATAAATTCAAATTTCGTTGTCATAAATACATTTCTGTGAGGACACAGCTAGTTTGTCCATCTACCTATGGCTGCCTCTGCACTACAACAACAGAGCTGAATAGCTGCAACAGAGACCCCATGCCCTGCAAGGCCCAAGACTACCAGATTCTTTATGAAGAGCATGCCAACCCACTGAAGATAACCTATGAGCTTTTCCACCGATACAAAGAAACTGAAGTCACTCAGTCATGCCCGACTCTTTGCGACCCCATGGACAGTAGCCTGCACCGAGTTCCTCCGTCCATGGGATTTTCAAGTCAAGAGTACTGGAGTGGGTTGCCATTTCCTTCTCCAGGGTATCTTCCCAACCCAGGGATCAAACCCAGGTCTCTCGCATTGTAGACAGACAATTTACCATCTCAGCCACCAGGGAAGTCCACCGATACAAGCAGTTTTCAAATCCAGACACAATGCATTCCAGAAATACAAAATGGAGACTCGTCAAGTCCAGAGTTAAGACGATCAACCACTGCTCCACCCCAAAGACCACACTACTAATTATGCCCACTCTTAACTAAATAATGGGAAAAGTCACTGCCATCTGCAACCGTACATGCTGATGTCATATAATTTCCAATTTCCCAACAGCATTATTTTCAAAATTGATGAAATGTAAACAGCAGGCCACTTTATGCCTCTTCTTAACTTCTATCAGAGCCACAGAAAACAAAATGATAAATTTTCTTTGGGTTTCTTGGCAGGAACCGATATATATATAATTTCAGCCTTCATCTCCCAATTTCCTTCATTTATCAGAAATGGTGACAAAAAAATTTCTAATTAGATAATTCTAATCTCAAGGAATGGGGTGTGATGGAAGACTTCAGAATCACTATCTATTCTTGCAAAACAAAATAGATAGTCTATTCTCCCTAGAGGGGCAGGAGATTTATCAATAGACAAAAGGATGCAAAAAGCCAATAGATAAGGTGTAATTAAAGATCAGGCCTATAAATTTTATACTGACATATACTTAACAGGATTTGCAGGTGGAAATTCAGGGTTTAAGACCAGGGTATAATCATGACAATAATACCTTTCAGTTCTATGAGCCACAACATAGAAAATGCATACATTTATTATTGAGACTAATACTCTGTGCCTCCAAGCACTTTCATAAAAAAATTTGAATTATTCAGTGCTATAGTGATTTCCAAAGTGGTCTATCTTGCTCAAAAATTCCTCCTTAATTAGCTAAAAATACATTTCCCATATATTTTTGAGCATCAAAATCTCTTTTAGAGAGATTTAGATCACCTGTCTTTTTTTTGATAGTTCTTAGACGCATAAACCAGAAAGGCCTGTATATTCTTGTAGATTTTTTTTTTTTGCCCCTTAAAATGTAAGAAAATTATTTCCAAAGTAGTACTCAGAGTTGTAATAATGTATACTCTCTCTTCACTGACTCCAAGGCGAAAAGTGAAAATAAAAATTGAAAAGAGTTACAGCAATATTGCAGTGGGCTGAAATATATAAAACTAGCACGATCTGATTAGAAAATAAAGTTGCGTTTCTTAGATTAAAGCATAATAGGTCATTTTGATACGTGATGCTTTGCAATATTTAGCAGATATTTAGCAGCTTGAGACAAAGCTTATATTTTCTGCTCTCTGAAATCACAGCCTCTGGGAAGAGACAAGAAAAGGCCACGTCTTTCGGAAAATTACAAGTTTGGTACAATAACTCATTAACAAGTAAAGTTCAGAAATAAATGCAAATTGAGGGGAAAAGGCAGGTTGAGGAAACAGGTGGGAGAGATAAATTAAGGTACTTATCACCTTGAGGAAAAACAGGCTTGAATATTTCAACTTTCAGGGAACTACAAAAGGTTTGAACAAACAGAAATCAGGCGTGAAACTGATTAAAAGTGTGCCTTTGAGTAAGTGTAATGGGACGTGAACTGGCCCGTATGATCTCGATGGGAACAAGTCAACTTACCCGAGTAGGCCCAGTATGGGTCGCCCGAAGCCTTGCGCCTGCGGATCTGCGCCTGCACCGAGCTGCCCTGTCTGTTCTCGTGCAGGGTCCCCACGTAGCCCTCCGTCAACGCTGCAAGACAGGAGAGGTGCAGTGAGTCAAAACCGTCCCCCTGCTGCACCCAGGAGCGGTGTCAAATGCACACAGCCCTGTGACTGCCTAGAAGCACAGACCTTGGGGTAGCTGAATAGAACTTCCTGACTTTATAGAACAACAACTACAGGAGAACCTCAGGAGATTACAAGGATTATCATTAATACTAACAATAGCTTGTGTATGTGTTAGGTCGCTCAGGCATGTCCAACTCTTCGCGACCCCATAGATTGTAGCCTGCCAGGCTCCTCTGTTCAGGGGCATTTCCAGGTAAGAATACTGGAGCAGGTTGCCATTCCCTTCTCCAAGATCTTCTTGACCCAGGGTTCGAATCCTGCTCTCCTGCACTGGCAGGCAGATTCTTTACCGTCTGACCAAACTACAGTGAATCTTTTCTCCGTACCATGAACCCGAGGTGCACTAAACCCTTTACATGCATTATCTTGTATAATTTGCAACACACCACCAGGCAACAGATGCACTGTTTCAGTAACAGGCCCATTCTATTGATAAGCAAACGACAGCTTAGAGTAGTTGAGTAACTTTAACAACTAGCAGACCTGGAACTCGCAGCTTTGGTTCCAACTGTGTGTATAAGCCTATACCCTAGGTGCAAAGTGCGTCCAGCCTTATTTAATATTCACTGAGCAAGGAGTCATTCCATCTCTTTTACAGATGGAGGAATGAACGCTCAGGGACACTGAGTATGCAGCAGATCAAGGAATCCAACATAAGCATGCATGGCACAGAGCTCCGGCCTCTACCATCCAAACACAGCACAGTCTCAGGCCTGGGAGCCACCCCGTGATTAAGAACCAGTCCTTCACAAACTCTGGATCCCAGAGTCACCTATTATATCTGAAGATATGAAACCTGAAACCCTCCAAGGCCAGCAATGCTCAGAAAAGAAGCACTGTTTAATGATGCATTTCTTTGAAAACTCAAAATGAATCCAGTTTTCTACCCCATTATCAAGAGCTTCCATCTGCCTGCTATAGTGTTCAAAGCCCTCCCCTCCCAGCCACTTCATGGATGCAAATTTCTTCTGTGGTGAGCCCACACCTGACTGCCCTGATGTGTCAGAAGACAAGTATCACAGGTGCCCAGAATCCAAAATGAATTGGAGCTACACTTCAAACAATACATCCCAGCTGTCTGTGTTAATATTTAAATGCACCCAAACAAAATCAAGTGTGCCTCTGAAAGGCAAGGAAAATGGTTAGAGGAGCTATATATTCAGTTTAAGACTCTGAAGGCACCAAGAAAGCACAATACAGTCTCTATTACAAATTAGCCAGAGTAGTGATAATAGGAATCATCTCACCATGATGGCATTAATTTTGTTCACAATGTGATGGTCAGGAAGGAAAATCAGGAAATATGTAAGTATTACACTTTATACTTGCATGTCAGTTGCCAAGACTGGCTTTAAAAGAAACAAAGCTTGAACAAGAGCTACTCCACAAATACAAGCCCTTTGGAGGGAAATGAGAATCTTATAAAATCCAGACACACATCAGCAAAGTAAACCAGGCGTCATGTATGCCCGCTGTTTGGTCCTGAATGACAGAGTCAAAACCTAAGTTACTAACCATTTTATAAGATTGATGGCAGTTTAGGTATATATGATCCAATCCATCCTGTACTCTTGCAGGTAAGCCATTCAGAATCTCAGGAAGTTGATCATTCTAAGTTTCCAGGGATAAAAAACAAAATTTCCCATTTCTTCATCTATTTTTTTCCTCCACTAAAGCAAACTACTTGGTTGACTTCATGGTCTGTTCATAGTAACTTGTGTTATCTTCATAATGACCCTATGAGGTTGGTATTTTTAGCTCTATTTTACAGATAGGGAAACTGAGGTTCACCCACATAGCCAAATACCCATTAAAAAGTTTCCTAAATTGTTCGGCTTATTTCTGTGCCTATGGGAGACATTTTATGTATCTGTTTACTACACTTCTTAGAGCTAATTCCCTCTAAATAATTACTCCCAAATGATCCTTCCTCTTTGTACGAGGACAATGAGTAAAAACCGTGCCCCCATTCCCATACATACCACTGGGGCCAGGGGCATGGTTGGCAGTGATTCAGTAGAGTAAGTGAAACAAAGCCCACCCTTGGAGCTGCCAGGGCAACAGGACTGGCTGTCTCATCCATGACTTGTGACCCAGCCGGTGGAGTAGGGTATGAAGATTACCAAAACAGAGACACTGCAACAAATTTCCACTATGTTATCAGGTATTTAAAAAGCACCACATGCCCAGAGCTGAAAAAGGCGCTTTCCTCATAGTACCTGGTGTCATCCTTTATACCAATCCTGTGAGGTTGGTAGGTTTAGCTTAGTGATATATATGTTTGGGAATGGGGACACCAGCCAGTCCGAGAGAGTCTTCTCTCTCTTGCTGAAGGTATTATGACAAAAGTTGAAGCCTCATGGGGGGTGGTTGAGGGTCGAGCACAGGATCAGCAAAGGTGCTCAAAATGGAACCAAGCCAGAAAATGCAAAATCTATGGATCAATTCGGTTGAAAAAATTGAAGATCAGGACAAAGCCAATTTGAAATCAACCCCTGGAAGGCTTATAGTTACATGACCAATTACTCACCAATGCTTACTTTTCCCCCAATGTCACTAACGTGACCTTGGTGACCTTCAAACAGGATACAACACCCAATAATCAATTTTTCCATGCAGAAAATGCTATTGTTGGACTAGAGTTCTCTCAACCCAAGCTGCTTTAAAAACAGAACAAAAAATAAAGACCCTATGCGTTGGACCCTGCCTCCAGAGATTCATCTTTAGTCTAAGGTGTGGAATCAAAATAGCAGTATTTTTTGTTGTTGTTGCTAAAAGTTTTCCAGGCTATTCTATTTTTCAACCAGCGATAAGAACTACAAACCTCCCTGCAGAGCTGGACCTTAGGCCCTGTTCATTGTGACACTGTCCACTCACACTCACAGCCTGTAACTTGCCGGGTTAAATAAGCCTGTCTTAATTTTAGTAAAGACCTGGCCAAAGAAATGAATAGCCTACTCCAAGAATCACACCAGTGTGGCGTCAACCTGAGCACTTAAGACAAATTTGAACCGAACCAGAGATCCAGCCAGATTCTGCTCACCAACAAATGAACCAGGTATAAAAGTAAAGAAGGAATGAGGTATAAATGAGGTATCCTCAAGGATATTAATTTATACACTTTATACCAGACCCACTAGAATCATAGTCTCCATACCTAGTATCCCCAGTTTTTTTTCTTTGCTAGAAAGTGTTTTATTTCTCAGTCAGTCATACATGAAGCATGTGTGCATGCTAAGTCGATTCAGTTATGTCTGACTCTATGTGATCCTATGGACTGTAGCCCACCACGCTCCTCTGTCCATGATAGGATTCTCCAGGCAAGAATACTGGAAAGTGAAAAGTAGAAGTTGCTCAGTCGTGTCTGACTCTTTGTGACCCCATGGACTGTACAGTCCATGGAATTCTCCAGGCCAGAATACTGGAGTGGGTAGCCTTTCCCTTCTCCAGGGGATCTTCCCAACCCAGGGATTGAATCCAGTTCTCACACATTGCAGGCGCATTCTTTACCAGCTGAGCCACAAGGGAAGCCCAAGAATACCAGAGTGGGTAGCCTTTCCCTTCTCCAGCGGATCTTCATGACCCAGGAATCGAACCGGGGTCTCCTGCATTGCAGGTGGATTATTTACCAACTGAGATATTAGGGAAACCTAAGAATACTGGAGTAGGTTGCCATTTCCTCCTCCAGGGGATCTTCCTGATTCAGGGATCAACCCATATCTCCTGTATTTCCTGCACTGGCAGGCAGGTTCTTTACCACCAGTGCCACCTGGGAAGCCCCTACATTTCTCAGAACCTTTGAGAATATTAGGGAGCAGCAAAGGAGAACAAAGCCCAGCAGCAGTTACATTACCCATCCTGCTTGCAGTGTGGCACTACAGAGTCCAAAGTTTCATCAGGTAAGTACTTCAGCCAAGTACTTAGAAGGAGACGGTAATCCCGACACTCTTTAACTGACTGCATACAAGCCACAGGTTTTAGGGTCTCACATCCGGCAGCTCTTCAAGCCCACTAAACTATCAGTGATAAAGCACATCTACAAAGATATGTCCAACTCAAGACACAGGGAGGTACGCATCAGCAGATGCTCCCCTGACTGTGGGAAGTAACAGAACCCATACCCCGAAGTGCAGGGATTTTCCCAGCCATCCAAACACATCACAAGGGAGTGCAAGGCCTCTGCTCTGGGCAGGGGGACTGCCTGTCTAAAGGGGGTTTCACTTGGGCCAAAAGGAAGGGGCGTGGCTTTGCTGTATAAAGACCAACAGACTAGAAGTGACAGAGGGCAGGGCCATCCCACGGAAGGTGGGTTAACTTGGTCATCACATACCCCAAAGGACTCAGGAATGACACAGATTGAACCCAGCAAGGTGAGAATGGGCAGGAAGACCTGCTTTGCAAGGACATGCTGTATAACCTATGAAGAGCGCCAAGGTCCCTGAGACAAGGAGCTCTAAACCTACCTCACACGACAGAGCTTGATATATGGGATGCGCTCAGTAATGAGTGACTGAGTGATTGAATGAATACACAAACACCAGAAAAACCGATGGTGCCTATGTTAGCGTCTAGAGTGTGTGTGTGTGTGTGTGTGTGTGTGTGTGTGTACGTATGCTTTCATGAGCCATAAGCAAAAACACTGTCTTCTTCCCTACTGTCTCGCTTTTTAATCACTGCTCACCTATCAGAAAGAGCAAACATCTAAAACATGAAGCTAGAAGGAACTAGCTGGAGGATCTAACAGGCAATTTTTAGGAAGCATCTCAGAAATGAACCAGGTGGCAAAGATCTTTACCACCCCAGCACCAGATTTCTCTTAACACATCAACTATTCATTAAAGGTAACTATATTTAGTTTTTCATTTTATTCCATCTATGTCAGTAGTGTGTGATTTTTCCCCCTCATGAGAACATAATCATGTATTACTTGTACCGCATAATTGAAAACACAATTTCAAGTCCCTTCTTCAAATGTATTTTGATCATATGACAAAGCGCTCCCTAAAAGCAACTTTTAAAAATTATTTGAACAGCAGTCAAAAACTGTATACAGAGTATATTAAGCAACCTAACATCTCATTGGCAAGGAGCAAAGATTTACAAAAAGAAACAATCTGTGGTTCCCAAGTAAAGACACAGACTCAGCATACCAAATTCAATCAATTTTAATACTCTCTGCACTCTTCTCAACTCCAACAGCCAACCAACGGCAGCGTGGCAATGATATGGTGAGGTTGTGAATCATGCTATTGATTTTCAATATCTTCTGTGCAGAAAATTAAATTATGTAAATGCATGCCTTTACGGATCCTTACCTTAATGTGAAATTGCTTACTTGCTTATGTCAGCAACTTAATTACACAATTAAAAATGGTGCATGCTTATGAAAATATCCAGTTTCACTTCTCAGAACAGACAGGAAGTGTAAATCTGCCTATGGTTATCAGGTGACTATCAAGAGGGAGGAGTTGGTATTATGCAAACATATATTCCATATTGTTCCGAGTTCTGCAGCACCAAGCCCACTATGGTTTATGGAGGTGAAGTCATATGAGGGCAAGAAGCTCAGGAGAGCTTGCAGTGGTTTATAATACTTCAAGCAATAGGGTTCACAGTGATATAACAGGTGGAGAAGAAAGAAAGAATGCCCAACACTATATACTGTTACGCACTCCTCTTCAAAGCGGTTGTGTCTGATGACACTCGAACCAACACACACACACACACACACACACACACAACAAACCTGGACATGAGGAGTATTAAACTTGGAGAGCTTTCAAGAGTCTGGATAGTATAATAATAATATGACAATACGATTTTACAAAAGGAAAATCCAGCTACTCCCATCATCCAGGAGAATGTGTCTCTCAGTGCTGACAGGATAAAAGTAGAGATTTCAAAACCAATAGCATTAACTAGCCAATGATTCCCAGGTCTCCCTCAGTAGGGGGAATCTTTAAGTTGGTTGTTATGCAGAAAGCTGACTGAGTGACAGGTCTTTTCATCAGGGAGTCTTCATAAACTCTATCACCTCTCACAACTTCTACGGAGCCTACCTCATTTCCAGCCTAAAGCAAAAAAGATAAAAATGTTTCCAGACCCAAGGGCCCAATCCTTTTCTACAAAAATATCCTAAGAGCTTACCTACCACAGAAGATATCAACAAAATGATTTCCTATGTGCATGATTTAATTTCCCAGAGCCACCAGACAGAGTTTGTAACAATAAATGTTTTTATTCTGGGAATATAAAGGCAGCTGTGTATCCCATCTGCCTTAACAATATCTTCAGAAGGATTTGGTGTCATCCTTTACTCTCAGTGTTTTACAGAAATGTTGACTTGAGAGGGGACAAAAAGTTTCAAGCCATGTTAACTTTCTGGCTGAATATTTCTCACACAAAGAGACCGGCTCATTTAACACCACATTAAATAACATTCCTGACATAGTCTTTCCATTGGTTTCCCTGTGAGAGAAAGATCACTGAAGCTACATAAAAATAAATAGTTACAGATTAATAAATGATGTTCTCTTTCAAAATTACAAATGTGTACACAGAAATTACAGAGTACAACTAATGTCTGTTTTTGACAAAAGGATTCCATTTACACGTGCATTTATATATGTGAAAACGAAAGAAAGTCAGAGGTGCCTACAAAGAAATGAAAACAGTGGCCACCAAGTCTTTCAAAACGACCACACTGTTCCTCCACATTACTGTTTCATCTTACCAAAATAAATAACAATGTCCACTTTAGCACAGCAACGTCATCATACAGGGGAATGGGGGTGTGACGGAAGTTATGTAAAGGTGAAACCAGAGTCTGTTTATGAAGAGAACAGCCCCGAACTCCATCTACAACAGTCACATATCTTGTATACAAAACAAAATGTGTAGTGACACTTGAGGGTATTTCCACTTAACTATATGTCCAGTTCTAGGTGATGCCAAAGGGACTTAGAAGCCTGGGAGAATTGGTCAGCTTCCATCCAAAAATGAAAACGTCAAAGACATTCTGGTTCCCCAGGGCCAGGATGAGAATTACTTAGGACGATGGATAGATGGCTCTCATATTAAGAGTCCTAGTTCTCTTCCAGAGTTACTGCCAAAAAGAAGCCCACTACAATATAAAATAAGCACTCACATTTTCAAATGCAGAATGTCTATTTCCAGAATGGCAGACAAGCAGTTAAGCAGCCTGTTTATATCTATTATAACTGCTCATACAACAAACAAATTAAAGATCCCTCAAGGATGATGAAATCTCTATCAAATATAATTTTCTCTAAATTTTAGAGTGCATTTAAGAACATTAAGTCCCAGACAATAGTCTAAAATGAATAAACCTTTATCTTTTTCGTGACTACAATGGGCAAAAGTATCAAATTATAGTTAAAGTAATTAAATATTCCATCAGGCTCTCATCTCCTTTTGTGCCTGTATTTCAATTAATTGCAGGAAAAGTACTTAGTGAGCTTCCCAAAAAGCAGAATCAAAAAGTGCATTCCTTTGTAACTATTGCATTACAAATGTTCCCTCCAGTTGTTTGTGATACTGAGCTAACCTCAAATACAATAGATTCTATTACAGTAGATTACCTATTTTATCACATTCAAATGTACCTACTGTCCCAACTACAACAAAAAAAAGTATTTTTCATCATCTAAAGTGATAAAGATACCTAATAAACAGCCATGAATTTTTTAAGTAAAACAGACTACTAAAACTCAAAGGCAGTTCAAAGAAAGAAGAAATCACACAGCAATATAGTATCTTAGGTCCGGGAAATAGAAAACATTTTTACAGATTTGTAAAAAATGCCTTCAGACAGGTAGAGAGGCAAAATAATGACCTTCTCCTCCATATTTTACGTTAAAATAACACTGATTAAAAAAAGGAAGAATTTTTTTTCTTTTTAAATCTGACAAAGCTAAAAGAAACCCCAAAAACTAGAGTGATTCATCTGCTCTCAATTATGTCACAGTTATAAAAATTTCAGAAATAAAAAAACACACTTCACAGTAGATCCGAGAAAAGGTACACTTAAATAACTGATTTAAATGGGGGCTCATTACACGTGTGATCAAA
This sequence comes from Bos javanicus, assembly GCF_032452875.1. Lineage (NCBI taxonomy): Eukaryota > Metazoa > Chordata > Mammalia > Artiodactyla > Bovidae > Bos > Bos javanicus. Next base: position 39,648,102 of record NC_083889.1, read on the forward strand.
GTCTGAAAAACATCTCGGTTCACTCTTGCTCAGAGGCACCCTTCTAAAAAAGAACTGGCCTCCTGACTTCAAACATCATACAGAAATAACCAACCCATTTTACTACTACTACCAACCCATTTTACTACTGCTTGGTTCTCAAAGAATCAAGTCTCTAGATTCCACAAGATTCCTGGGAAGATCATACATAGATAATATTGCAATAATGTCAACTGCCAGAAATCGGTACTTCTCATTTTACAACTGTGCCACCTCTTTGAATCCTTAGTGATCAACAGAACTGGCAGATTCAGCTTAGCCATCTCAACTGGTGGCCACTGTGGTAAATGTAGCCATGGACTCAGATGTTTTGTTTCACCCACTGTATGTGTATACATGTATTTGTGTTTAACTACTTGTCAACATGAGAAAATCTGAGAAAGAACTCTAATATCTGTGTTTATTAATGAGAAATCTGAACTTTGTTCTCAAACAGAAAAAAATACGCTATATAAGCAGTGAGTAGGTCTTCAGAGAAGAATCATAACCCCATCCAGTCCCACTGATGATGTATATTTCTTATCTAGTTTCTATAGGCATCTGGGTTTTCCACCCATGGCCTAACTCAGGAATAAGTTAGTTACTAACTCAGTCTTTGTCCATGAAAAAGGCACTATTAAAATTACCATCAACATAGTGACTCCCATACTTCTTCCAATAATCCTGTGGCTTAGGTACAATTATTCAAAAAAGGCATGTAACTTTTGTTATGAACAGATAGCCTTGAACCAGATATTCCTCTCAAGCCTGCATAACTGACCCTATGCTACAGCAATTCTTCACAAAACTGAGTTTTAGGATTCATAACAACATCTGTGAATTAATAGTTACTCCACCTGCTCAAAACTAAATAAGCATCACAAGTGATAAAGTTTCTCCATGGGCCTCTGAAAACTAAAACCCTAACAGTTTCAAAAGAAAGGATTTGTCAAAGCCACTCCTCTCACCACTATTGCCAATTGTCTGAGATAAAATCATGTTCTGATAGTTCCACCAGAAAAAAGTAGAGTGATTTTCCTAACACGATGTGGAAAATATCCAATTACAATTATACAAACATTGGTAATTTATCTGTAAAAAGAAAGTCTCTTGCATTAAAGCAGAAAGAAATACAAAGTTAAATTTCAGTTAGGGAAACAAACTGAGACTCTAATTAATAAATTTCCTTCATTCATATTTTCTTTTGTTTCAAATTTATAGCTGGGACTGCCTGACAACTTTTTATCCCGGAGAAACAAAGAATAAACTTTAGAACTTGGGCCTTTTATATAGCTGAGGCATATATATACATATAGTCCCTATGAAATATTGAATGAAAAATATTCAGTGAGATGGGCATTCTTCAAAGAACAAAAAGAAACCAGCAAAGAAAAAAACTTGACTTAAGTATTGTTGGGTGCCCATTGTAAAACTATGGTGCATCTTATCAAGCCTGGCAAAATGTGCCATAATGCACATTTCCAGAATTTGGAGAGAGTAAGCTCCACAGTGACAAAAATACCCACCAAGATAATTCCTGACCACAGTAGATGGGAGAAAACACACTGAAGGCACTTCAGTCCCTGGGCTCCGGGGTCACATACAGAGGACATTCCAGACACCACACAGCTTTCCCCTAGACACCAGCCAGTCACAGTGTGGTCAGACCTGCCTAGCTAGTGAACCCAGAAGCCGGTGCCTCTGGGGCCACGTAACAGGCACTATATAAATCCAGGCTGGCCAGCCACCCCGTGGCCTCCAGCTGTTTATGTCTCAAGAGTTCTCTGCACTGCTAGGCAACAAAATACCCACTCGACCTCCACCCTGTCTCAGTAGTTCCTAACCCTTTCTTGCCAAAAGGAAGATTTCTAGCAAACATGGTAAGGCAGGTATCCCTGGTCTTTCCAAGGCAGAATACGACAACACCAAGGAACTCAACGACACACACCATATAGGGAAGCCTGGCGTGCTGCAGTCCATGGGGTCGGAGAGTCGGACACGACTGAGCGATTGAACTGAACTGAACATTACCCCCACCATCTTGAAGCTTTCTTTCCACTAGCAGGTTCAATCAATCCATGCATAAATTATCATTTGTGTACATGGTAAAACAAATACAAAAAGTAAGTGAAACAAGCATGACACAATAGGGAAAAATACTAGTAAGGAAGGAAAGTAAAAAGATCAGTCAATAAAGGAGATATCATTTTAGTTGAAGGCACTGATGTACCATATGGGAGGACAGAGGTCAAGATGGGGGGGGGGGGCAGGCATGGATGAGGATACTGAGGCAGGAAAGACGGTGGCGTAAGGAGGCCAGCCTGGCTGAAGCTCCGTGAGCCGGTGTGGAGAGGAGGAGGAGGAGCACGTGTAAGACCCTGCAGCATGAGCTCTAGGTCAGTCTGGGAAAGCAATGAAGGACTCCAAGTGAGCAATCAATGTCTCGTACGTGCTTTCCTTTAAAACAGCTTTCTTGATACATAATAGGCCTTAGTATATTTACAGAGCTGTGCAACCATTACCATAATCTAACTGTATAACATTTTCCTCAATGTATGCTTTGAAAAGGTGACTCTGCCCTGGCCGGGATACTGGCAAGAGCAGAAAACAGTGGCTCATCACCTAGGCTCCCAGGGTAAGTCAAGACAAATCATTCATAAAATGTACATTTGCACGTGTGTCGAGGGTGGGGTCGGTGGTGGGAAAGGGCTGTTCATGGAGGGAAAATTTAAAACAAATAGTAGCCTACTATTCACATCAGATCAGATCAGATCAGTTCAGTTGCTCAGTTGTGTCCGATTCTTTGTGACCCCATGAATCGCAGCACACCAGGCCTCCCTGTCTATCACCAACTCCCGGAGTTCACCCAGACTCAGGTCCATCGAGTCAGTGATGCCATCCAGCCATCTCATTCTCTGTCTCCCCTTCTCCTCCTGTCCCCAATCCCTCCCAGCAGCAGAGTCTTTTCCAATGAGTCAACTCTTCGCATGAGGTGGCCAAAGTACTGAAGTTTCAGCTTTAGCATCAGTCCTTCCAAAGAAATCCCAGGGCTGATCTCCTTCAGAATGGACTGGTTGGATCTCCTTGCAGTCCAAGGGACTCTCAAGAGTCTGACCAAAAGCCTACTTGGTTTATTTTCAGTTTTATTTTACTATTACTTTCTACAATTTTCCCCTTTGCCCCTTTTCACCTGAATTCGGATTTGCACTAGTTTAATCAAGCAATTACTTGCTTTTACATGTCCAATTGGCAAAAGATAATTAATTAGAGACAAATCAGAAACATCTATTTACAAACACAATGGAGGAAAAGAAAGAAGGTCAGAATACTTATTATCACTATATTTTGTTTTAGAGCTAAATAGTGCATAACTATATTCTCAGTATCTTATAAGAAAAAAATTACCTGCCTATATAATGCTTATGGAGGTATACACTGCCTACTATGGATATTGAAGGTGGGTGAATTTTTTTTAAAGCAGTTTTATCATCATTTAAACATGGACAAGCGTATGGCTTTAAGCCCAACTGGCTTCTCTCTGCCTCCCCAAATGATTCTCTTAAAAAAAAAAAAAAAACCCTCTATATTGGCATAAAGGCAGACACACAGATCAATGGAACCCTAGAGAGCCCAGGAAAAACCCACAGGGATATGGACAATTAACTCACAACAAAAGAGCCAAGAGTACACAATGGGGAAAGAACAGTCTCTTCAAAAAAAAAAAATGGTGCTGGGAAAACTGGACAACCATATGCAAAAGAATTAAAACAGGCCACCATATTACACCATACACAACAATTAACTCACATTGGATTGCAGATGTTAGACCTGAAACCATACAATTCCTACAAGCGAACAGAGGTGGTAATCTCCTTCACATTGGTCTTACAGATTTTTATTTTCTTAAGGGATGGGATATGACTCCAAAGTCAAGAGAAACAAAAGCAAAAATAAACAGATGGGACTACATCAAATTAAACAGCTTATGCACAGTGAGGGACGCATCAATGAAACAAAGAGGCAACCAGCTGAATGAGAGGAGATATTTGTGAATGATTTATTCAATAAATATCAGAAATAAAGAACTCATGTAACTCAACAACAACAAAAGAACCCAATGTAAAAAACAGGCAGAGGCCAAATCGACTTTTTTCCAAAGAAGACATACAGGTAGTCAACAGGCAGATAAAAGGTGGAAAGATGTTCAACATCACTAACTGGCAGGGAAATGCAAATCAAAGCAACAGTGACGTATCATCCCACACCTGTCAGGATGGCTGTTGTCAAAAAGACGGCAAATTACAAGTGGTAGCAAGGATGTAGAGAAAAGGGAACTCTTAAATCTTGTGTGTGGAATTGTAAACTGCAGCCACTATAGAAACTAGTACAGAGATTGCTCTAAAAATTAAAAATAGAACTACCATATGATCCAGTTCTTCTACTTTCGGGTATTTACCCAAAGAATAAGAAAACACTAATTTGAAAGGATATATGTACCGCTATCGTAGAAGGCAATGGCACCCCACTCTAGTACTCTTGCCTGGAAAATCCCATGGATGGAGGAGCCTGGTGGGCTGCAGTCCATGGGGTCACTAAAAGTCGGACACGACTGACTGACTTCACTTTCACTTTTCACTTTCATGCATTGGAGAAGGAAATGGCAACCCACTCCAGTGTTCTTGCCTGGAGAATCCCAGGGACGGGGGCCCTGGTTGGCTGCCATCTCTGGGGTCGTACAGAGTCGGACACGACTGAAGCGACTTAGCAGCAGCAGCAGCAGCAGCATGTACCGCTATGTCCACTGCAGTGTTATCTACAACAGCCAAAGTATGGAAACAAGCTAAGTATTCATTGATAGATAAATGGATAAGAAGATGTAGCAGATACACAGTGGAAGACTGTGTGCTAAGCTGCTCAGCTGTGTCTAACTTTTTGTGGTCCCATAGACTGTAGCCCACCAGGCACCTCTATCCATGGGATTTCCCAGGCAAGAATATTAGAGCAGGCTGCCATTTCCTACACCAGAGGGATCTTCCCAATCCAAAGATCCAACCTGCATCTCTTGCATCTCCTCAATTTCCAGACAGGTTCTGTACCACTATCACCACCTGGGAAGCTGATGGAATACAACATAGCCATAAAAAAGAAGAAAATCTTGCCATGTGCAACAAAATGGGATGGACTTTGAGGGTATTATCCTAAGTGAAATAAGGTAGAAAAAGATAAACACTATGATTTCACTCATATAAAATCTAAAAAGCAAAACAAATGAATAAACAATATAAAACAACAAAAATCACAGATACAAAAGCAGAAGGGTAGGGCGCACAGTGGGAGAAGGCAATGGCAACCCACTCCAGTGTTCTTGCCTAGAGAATCCCAGGGACGGGGGAGCCTGGTGGGCTGCTGTCTCTGGGGTCGCACAGAGTCAGACACGACTGAAGCGACTTAGCAGCAGCAGGAAGCACAGGGACAGGGGATAGGGGTGTGGGGGTGAACTTTATGGTGATGGATGGCAAGTAATGGTGGGCGTCACTTCGAAGTATATATAAACACAGGATGATAATGTTCTACAGCTAAAACTCACATTATATACCAGTTTTACCTCAATTTAATGAATAAATTGTTATCTGCCTTAATAAAATCAAAAGCCACATTCCACTGTCACAACAGCGACAAAAAAAGCCCTGTCTCTTCTACAAGTGTGAGCAATAGAACAGTAAGGAACCCGAGTGAAGAATAATTAATAAATTAAACTATAGGAGTTCATCTTTGCACAAGAACAGAAATTTTGTCCTTAGTAACTGTCCAGGAATGTCTATAGTTACAAAAAAGTTTTCAGGGACAAATATACATTGTGACTGGTAGGACAATAAATTGCCAAATTACTTCTCTCTTCTTTATTCTAAGTCCATATATAGGACCATTTCTACTTCCTGAAATACTGAGAATCAAACCTTTCATAGGCTTGATTCAATTAAGGTAGATCTGCCCCTGGAATTTAAGAGAAAAAAATTACCCAAGCAATAAGGTAGTATTGCCCAGGCAACCACTTTAATGTTGATACTCGGAATATCCCAGGGCTTCAAGCGATTTCTGTTATCTCCATTTGTATTATGCATTAGCTTCACTTCCTTTCCAGCAATAATGTGGTTTGCTTTGTTCTCAACTGCAGAAAGAAATCATCAGAAGAAATATTGTGCATTCTGCTTTGCTTCAAGAGGAGTTATTAACTTCAAATAACACAAAGCAAGTCTCAAGGAAAATAATTTAAAAGGGCTATTACAATCTTAAATAAAATGATTTAATTAAAAACTCTAACCACATGGAAATTTTCATCAGATCACATCAAGATGGCTAAAGCATTTATCTGTAAATCAGCTTTAACTAGCTCTAAAAGCAACGGCTTCAACTAATTGTATGAAAAAGACTCAGTTTGCTTTTTTAGGAAAAAGAAGTATTTAACCCAAAGTCTGTTTCTGATGAACAACTGGCAGCTACTAAATAAACAATTTTATTCTTGTTTTCATTTTTGGTTGCGCCTTTTCAAACGTCTGACTCTGACCAATTATACTGCAAGATCCACTTGAAGAGTCAAATGGAAAAGCAGTTTTATGACTTTAGAAGAGTTAAGTTCAAAATTGAAAGTTCAGTTCTGTTCTCCTCTCCTAACTATTTGTACATAAGAAGCTGGATAAAATCAATTTCAAGGAGACAATTTCAACTCTCAATGTAAATCCTTTTATGACTCTGCAATATAGTCAAAGTGGGGTTAGGAGGGGGAATAAAAAGACAGTTTCCTTTATTTTTTTTTTAATATAATGATGCCGAAAGGCAACTTTGTACCTTTGGAGGCTCCCCTATCAGGCAAATTGAATGGAACAAACTGTTCCTTTGATTTTTAGACAGCAGATGAGAAAGATATGCAATAAAACACTTTGAAACAAATTGGTAAAATCCGTGTACCAGAACTACAGGCCTGAAGATTACAGAAATCCTGAGTGAATTTTGAAAAATAAACACTCCTTTAAATATTGCTTGCAGAGGTTTATTAAACACATTCACTCTTAAATATCACTTCTGCATAATCAGTGAGTGAGTATTAAGTGAAAATGTGAGAAAAATGGGTGGGGCTAGAAGCTGGCAGAAAACTTCAGGTTTTTCTTCTGTACCACCCTACGGTTGGCAAACCATTTTTCTCATATTTCCCACAATAGAACCAAAAAGGCTGCATATTTTAGGCAATGTAGAAATCATATATGATCTCTCAGATTTTATTCAGGAACCAATGTTTCTGAGAAAGGACTTTGTGAAATGCATTAAGGACTTTTCCCTTCACTCAGTATAAGAGAAGATGTTATAACCAGAGAGTTCATATTAAAATAATTTTACCCAGAGCAGAATGATGCTAAATCCAGGACAAAACAGTAGTGGAATGGGGGAGTGGAGCTAAAGATACTGTGGAAGAAAGAAAGAAAGAAAAAAAAAAAAAAAGGTCGTTAATATGTTTCAGAAAGAAGTATTTTTTTAACCTCTATGTAAACATCAAAAAAAAAATCATTCCTATAATTCCTCCTGTATTTCTTTAAGTCTCTAAAATTAACAAAAATAATTAATAAAGATGCTGAGATAGCTAATATTTCTTTAGCACTTAACTATGTACTGGGAGGCACCGCATTCTTCAGCTGGATGATCTCATTTAATCTTCACCAGAACTCTGAGGGGTAAATCCTCCCAGCTTTCTAGTTCCCAAGGCACAAAATTGTTAAGAACCTTGTCAAAGTCACATTACACTGCACAGGACAGAGAAAGGAATTCAAACCTAGACACTTTAAAGAGACAGAAGAGGAAAAATGAAGCTCCACTGAGACCTCCCTATAAAGTCTGCGGGTCTGTAACAGGGAAATAGATGGTGCATATTTAGTTCTTTTTTTTAAAAAATTAGAGACCTAAAGATTAACACAGAACATGTTTGGAAGCTACAGTGACCTCTGAACCAGGTCCATTCTCATATTACACATTCTTTTCCAAGGACCCCTCAAGATACTGAGGTTGCCCCAACCTATGTCCCCGAGAAGAAACAGTGTATTTTCTATTGTCCTTTAAGAGATTTCACACTGAAAGAATCTCCTATAGAACTCTCTAGTTGCAACTAAAAATACTATGATAAAAGTGATAATTCCTGAAAATTATTACAAGAGCTTGCAAAGAGAATTCTAACACTACAGCCTACACAGGAAGGCATTATCCTAACACCAGCTAACTGCTGAGAAAACAACTCATTCTCACTACAACAAAAAAATAGGATGTTCCGCAAAGGCATATGTTCACATCTGAACTGAGAACTGGGGATGAGAAGAACCCCTTCCAACTATACTGTCAAATACAGGAGTCACCTGGGGGAAACCCTGAACTCTGCTGTGCTATAAAACACACAAAAGGATTTCAAATGCTTAGTAAGAAAAAAATTATCATCTCATTAGTATTTTGTTTGGGATACATTTCACAATGATATTTTGAATATACTGTATAAAATGAATCTTTACCTAAACTGCTGGAAATATGTTGCTTACTTCCTCCTAACACTCCTGCCCCGAAGACAAAAGGTGACCTGGACTCATTCAGTGAAACCCTCCCTTTTCCTTCTCTCTACCAACCCCAGTCCCACAAATTAGAGGAACTCAACTGCTTCTTTTCCCCCTCTTCTATTGGGTAAGAAGCTAACCCAATGGGGCGTTGTGGAGGATGTATTTTTATAGAGGGATCTGGTCCCCTGGTTTCTGCACTGCTCTAGCTTTGCAAATGTAGGGCTCATGAATATGCCTGGAGGTCTGATGCCTTGGCACTGAAGAATACAGGGAAAAAAAAAAAAACACATCATAGAATTTGGCATTTGGACCATTCTGTTTTTCAGAAGAACTAAGTTGAGAGGACACAGAGCATATGCAGAGAAGAGAACAATTTCAATTCAGACATGACTATTTCTGGAAAACATAACTAACGAATCACTATGTTCACCCTGGGAATGCAGTTGCTCTTTCTGCAAGGACCGTCAGCACTTGCCTGGTAGCCCAGTTGGTAAAGAATTCGCCCGCAATGAGGGAGACCTGGGTTCGATGCCTGGGTTGGGAAGATCCCCTGGAGGGCATGGCAACCCACTCCAGTATTCCTGCCTGGAGAATGGACAGAGGAGTCTGGCGGGCTACAGTCCATGGGGTCACCAAGAGTCGGACATGACTGAGCATCTAAGCACACCACAACACATGCCTTTAGGATCATTCCCAAAATCTTACCTCCAAAAGCAAACTTTCTAAGAAGTCTCAGTATTCCTGAAGGTGCCCAGTTGCCTATATCTCAGTGCTGGCTTTCTAACTTCATGCCTACCGCGATACAATAGGAGGTGCCTGGGGTCACACAATCCTAAAAGCCCAAAGTGAAAACTGTCAGTCACTCAGTTGTATCTTACTCTTTGTGACCCTATGGATTGTAGTCCACCAGCCTCCTCTTATCCATGGAATTCTCCAGGCAAGAATACTGGAGTGGGTAGCCATTCCCTTCTACAGGAGATCTTTGCAACCAAGGGATCAAATCTGGGTCTCCTGCATTACAGGCAGATTCTTTACCATCTGAGCCACCAGAGAAGCCAAAAGTCCAAATCTCTGGTTTAAAGTTTTGGTGAAGGAATATACCCCTAAGATCACAATTCTCTTGGTCTACAGTGAGGCTCCAGAATACATTTTTTAACCAACTCCCTGTGGGATCAAATGTAGGAGATCAACAGACAACACTCTAAGGAGCACTAATTTGCTCAAATCATCATTAATTTAGCCACTGCTAAAGGAGGGCAAAGAAAATGAAAATCTTTTACAAAATAAGTTTAGAAAAATATTTTTAACTAAGCCCTGTTAACTGACATGTCTGCAGAAAGCCTTCAGATAAAAAGTGTGTTCTGCATTTCTTTCCGCTTTGGGTTTTGAAGGTCATGGGACTGACAACAGATGTGGCCTGGTTTGAACCATAAAGGTCTGCACGGCTAATAACAGTGTGTAAAAAAGCACAACAGCTGAGGCATGTGGCTGCAACAGTTGGTGGGCTGCAGCCCAGTAGGACAGCCCTTGGCTCTGCCAAAACAGACGGTCTCCCCTGCAGGCCAGCTGCCCAGGAGCAGGTCCAGCAACTTCCATGCCCCACGGTAACCACAAACCCATTCCATCAACAAAATCACCACAGGCCTAGGAAGACCCATCTAAGCATACCTAAATTGTACAATAAGATGCACCATCATTTTCCGGGAGCAAATGAAATAATGAGCCATTACTTTTCTAGCAACAACAATCTTGGGGCTATGAAACTGATCAATAATCATATTATCACACGTCAAGGCATTCCCATGATATATTCTTTTTTTAATAGCATTTATTGCTTTTGCTGATTATAAAAGCAATAAATATTTGTCGTAGAAGCACATTAGGCAAAGTACATTAATGAGCAGAGTACATTAAACAGACAAGAGAGTACATTAAAAACCATAAACAAGAAAATAAACATAGCCATAACCAATGTTGGTTATGTTACAATGTTGGTTTATTTCCCACCCCTGTTTCAATAATCAATGCCTTTTTTTTTAATGTGTGGCGAATCTTTCAAAAATGAGTATGTGTTAAACCTTATAACCCCCAAAGTGGAAGAATATGGACAAATATAGCCTATTTTCATTAAAATTACAAGTACCACCACTAATGGGCCACGTGACTCCACCCAAACGCAACTGTCTCATAAAAAAAAAAAATGCTGCTGCTGCTGCTAAGTCGCTTCAGTCGTGTCCGACTCTGTGCGACCCCATAGACGGCAGCCCACCAGGCTCCCCCGTCCCTGGGATTCTCCAGGCAAGAACACTGGAGTGGGTTGTCATTTCCTTCTCCAATGCATGAAAGTGGAAAGTGAAAATTGAAAGGGAAGTCACTCAGTCGTGTCTGACTCTTCGTGACCCCATGGACTGCAGCCTACTAGGCTCCTCCATCCATGGGATTTTCCAGGCAAGAGTACTGGAGTGGGGTGCCATCGCCTTCTCCGAGGAAAATGCTGTGATCACTTTAAATTCTGACATGGTCTACTGTGAACAACTTTACCTTTCTCCTGGAATAATCTAAAGTAACTAAAGGCAAACTCGGCAAACCGACAGCCCACTACATACAGAACACAGTGTTCAATGTTTCATGTGTGCCGATCAGTTTCAATATTTACAAAAGGAAAAGGACATGTGACAATCCAAGCTCTACTTCTCTCTTTAAAAATGTTAACATCGAGTCATACAGAACCATATGACAATAGTTGGCCCAAGATACAGTTTCAGGACTCTCCACCAGCATCCCCACCAATCACTAATCTTCCCTCAGCTGGGAGGCCAATTGTTCCTGCTCCTGTGTCTTATTTTCAGTAAGTTACTGTGTGAGCGAGTGAGTTTGCAAACCCTTTAGGGAACATCTAGTGTATAAAACAAGATACCCCCAAAATATATATATATGTCTGTATACAGCTAACTTAGCAATCATCTTAATCAAACACATACTAATGTGCTAAGCACCATTTTTATCCTTTCACCTTTCAATTCTCACAATATCCCTAAAAGCAAGCACCACTGTTCAACCCATTTTAGATGACCAAAACGGAGGTTCAGAGGTTAACTGATGTGCTCAAGGTAACACAGGTGAAAAGGACATGGCAAAGTCATGCCCAAGTCCAGGACCGCACAGTAAGTGAACTGTTCAGGATTCTCTACTTCAATCTTCTCCAGTCACCCATTCTTCTAAGAGTAAGAATAAGCTAAGTCAATATGAAAGACATGAATGCTTTCTAACAGAGCGAAAGGAGGAAGTGAGGATAGGGATAAGACTGAAAGTACCATAAGTCAACAGAAAAGGGGGAAAGTAATGAAAATATCACAAATAGTTCAATTACAATCTTGTAAATGGCTTCACCTTTGGACTAGCCATCCACACTAGTGTAAAGTAAATAAAACTCAGGCATTGTCCATCTCCATGGTGTGACAATACCTCACAAAGAGCTGATGAGAAAACATTATCCCAAACGTGGAAATAAGGTAAAGAGAATGCAGCATGTCCTTTCAATGTCACTGGAGTTGTATTTAACAAAGTCATCTCAAAATTATTTAATTTCTACAGGAAGGTATCATTGTTTGACTTGCTATTCACTACAATTAAAGACCAGGCTCAGTGAAGTTACAGATTAACCTGTAGATGGGGAACCAGTTTCAAGAAAGAGAAACAGGTTATGGTTTTATAACTCTGTAGGAGACTGACTACTATTGAATCAAAGCTAGCAATCACATTTTCACTGTGAGCTACAAAAACTGCTTCCAAATGCCCTTCCAACCAGCTTGGCCATATTACTATCTCATTAATTATTTGAATTTTATATGCGTTAATTCTGCTTGAGTAAGAGTCATGGTTTTAACTTTTTAAATTAACATCGTAATTTGATACTGCAATGCCTTAAACCACTTTTCTGAGTAGCTAGGACTCCAAGCGCCTCTTTCCTCTCTTCTATTTCCAAACTACTGTAAATAGAAACATGCCACAGAAAATTAAAATTAAATTCTACACCTCAATCTTAGTATGTGGAACACCTTAATACATCAGAATCTCAGGGAAAATAAGACAGTCTAATAGAGAAGATTTCTAGCCATGCAAAAAAATATGAACAATCCTAATTTAAAGACAACAGAATTCAACCACTAGCCTTTAATAGATTATAAAATGGTCTTACCAACATCTTATTCATCCCAAGTAGAAAACTGTCCACTTACAATCATGTTTAGCAATATGATGGTACTTTCTACTTAACGGTTGTATAGTTTCAATACAAAAACCCTTAATACAAGTGAGATCAGGTAGCACATTCCCTTAAAATTATTCATCCAACTTTTCTTGCTACAGTCTAACAATGAATGGTTTTTAACCATTAATCCATGTACATCTCTACCCATGGTGGGGGTGGGGATAAAAAAATCAAGTCATAAATCAAGAGATCCTTTCACCTGAAAGGGATTTTAAACAGCAGACAGAAAGATAACCAGATGCCCAGAAGACAAAGCCACTACACATAAGCCACAGTAATGAAACTTGGCTGCAGTTTGAAGATAAGAACTACAGCTCCTCTCAGATTTATGTTACAAGGTCATAGAGGATGATGATTCACTGGAAATATTTAGGTTAGATTAAATGTGTGGGCAAGGCCTGCCCTCCACCACCCACCTCAGCCACAGTCATAAACTTCTGGCTCTTCTCCAGCTAAGATTCAACAGTACCTTATTTGATACCAAGAAAGCAAACACCCAGCGTTGCCTCTTCCATGTGCCCATCCTAAACACAAGGCAGGCAGTGCTCGCATTTCACGGCACAACTGGATTCCAGAAAGAGAACAAAATATCCCAGACTGTAAGCAGACATCACTAATCCACTGGAAGTAACCCTCAGGATAAAATATGCCACGTTAAAGTCAGGACTTCCCAGGAGGTTGGGGGGGGGACCAACACACTGAAGTCATGTGCGCTGATCAGTGATCAATCCAGGCAACAACAACAAAAGGTGGAGGACAGAGAATCAAGTCTTCAAAAGAGAATATAATCATCAGAGGGGAGAACAGTGTGAGAAATCTGTCCACTCAAGTTTAAGACTGGTTATACAGCCATAGTAATCAATTATGTGGTATTAGTAGACAGATAGACGCATAGATCAATGGAACAGAAAAGAGAACAGAACCCATAGAGAGACCGGCACCATGCAGTCAATGATTTTTGACAAAGGAGCAAAAGTAATTCAATATAGGAGGCACAGTCTTTTTCAAAATATAACATTAAATAAACTAGATGTGCATATGATAAAGGAAAATAGGAGGTGGAAGAATTGAGGAGGAGGAAGAGAAGGGAGGAGGAGGAGAAAGGGAAGGAAGAAAAGGGAGGAGAAAGTGGAACAAAATGAAGCATCACATGGACCTAAACCTCATACTTTGTACAAATATTAACTCAAAGCAGATCATAAATTTTAACATTAGATATAAAAATATAAAACTTTTTAGGGGGTAGAATAAGAGATGACCTTCTGGACCTGGGGCTTAGTGAAGAGTTCTTAGATATGATACCAAAAGTAGGATTCAAAGAAATGAGTAAGTTAAACTTCCTCAATATTAATTAAGAGCATCTGCTCTACTAAGGGGCTTGTGGAAAGGATGAGGGGACAGGTAACAGACAGAGAAAAAATATTTGCAAACCACATACAACAAGGAAGGGACTAGTATCTGGAATATGTATACAGATGCTCAAGACTCAATAGAAAGAAAAAAAAAAAATCCAATTAGAAAGTGAGCAAGGGACACAGAGATATTTCACCAGAGGATAGCAAATGAGCGCATGAAAGGATATTCAATGCCATTAGCCATAAGGGAAATGCAAATTACAGCCATGATGAGCTATCACTCCATACCTACTGGAAAAGCTAAAATGAAAACCAGTGACAACTCTGAGAGCTGGTGGGGATGCAGGGACCACGGATCTCTCACGCACAGCAGGTGGGGATATGGGATGGTCCAGGTATTGTTGGAAAACAGTTTCTCAGTTTTGTTAAAATATAAATACATATATTTACCATTTGTACTTGTGTGTTTAGGCCAGAAAAGTGAAAACTAATGTCCACAAACATCTGTACATAACTATTAATAATTAACTTTGTGCAGAAGCCATCAGGAATTAGGCAAAAAAAAAAAAAAAATCTTCTGTAAAAGGTGAATGCCTATACAAATTTGGGTATATCCACATGAAGGAATACTGCTCAAAAATCAATGCACACAACAACCTGGATGGTGATCAGGGACATTATGCTGAGTGACAACAGCCAACTTCAAAAGGTCCTTTCTATACGATTCCAGATGTGTAACATTCTCAAAATGACAAAACCATGCCGAAGTGCACACACAGACGTTGGTGTATAGTGGTGAGCATAGCTGCCTTCCAGACATAAAACAGATTAGTGGACTGGGGATGGTGGGGGAGGACAACTGTGTGACTATAAAGGGATAGAATGAAGATCTTTGTGATGATGAAATCATTCTGATTCTTATTCCAGTAGTACTTACAGCAGTCTGCACTGATAAAATACAGAGAACTATATACACACCTTGTACCAATGTCAAATTCCTCTTTTTGATACTGTAACTATAATCATGTACGATTGAACCAATGGACGAAACCTGGTGAGGAATACACATAACCTCCCTGTACTGTTTTTACACTGTTCTGTAAATCTACAGTTATTTCAAAACTGAATGCTTTTGTGTTTAGCGTGTGAACACTTTTGACAGATTATCTAACGATGGCCACACTTTTTGCTTTTTAACCAACCCATTTTGATAACTCCACATGGAAGTAAGGAAATCCTATCAGGCAAAATGTATGTTGGGGACCAATGAGACCATGAGAGTTTTCATTTTTCTTGTTCTTCCCAAAATGTAAACGTATCCTATTTACAACAGTAATATCAAGGAGTTAGGACGAGGAAGAGAACAGATATTTAGTAACTTCATGGAAACACATTCTCACAGATAATCCAACCGTGAAAATCAATGATGCTGTAATAGGAAAAAAGTAGAGAAGCCACCGTTACTTTGAATTTTCTGTTGATCATCTGACAGAATACTGGAAATAAAATATGAGGGTGACACATTAACAGGCCTTTGAACAATGTAACAATGAAAGGATGCATTATATAAATTTCTACCACAGAGACACTTCTTGAAAACAAAGAAGGAAGGAAAACAAGCAAAGGCCTAAATATCTGGCCTAGATTGAATACTGAATAGTTTTAATACAGGGACATGTTACAAAACCAACTCTTATCCAAATTTGCCGAACCCATGAACCCTCTGCCCAAATCTTTAAATTCCCATTTCTATCCCCCAAATCATTTAAATTAAAACAATGCTACTATCTGCAGGCTAGCACCTTTACACACTTAATATACTAAGTATCTGTGTGCCAGATAGCAAACTAAATCCTTTTTTAAGACATCTAAGTTTTAAATTTTAACCAAAATAGATATTAAAGAATTTACTATTATTAATTCCCCAATCACACAATCACACTAACAGGTTCACTCTGAAGTTGTTCACTCTTCACTTTTTGAGTTCACTCAAAAAAAAAAATGCTCCAAATGTCCAATTCTCACCCCAGCAAGTGGGATGAAGGCCATGTGTCCCCCACCTTCCTCACCCCTCTTCCTCCTCCAGGTCAGAATCCATGTTCACTGGCCTGAATCCATCCTCCACCACTCAGCTGTGAGCTTCAAAGAGGCTGCCTTAAATCTCAACTCTGGGTAACGTGGTCCTAACACTTCTATCACTATCTGCGGGTTTGGATGGCAGACTTTGTATAGCTCCATTTTGCCACCTCGAAAAGAACATCTCTGGGGAAAAAACAGATGGCAGAGCAGAAAGATGAAAACCATTAGCATTCACAATGAACAGTGGCTGGCCACTGATTACCTGGAAATCTACCACCTCTGGATATCTAGTATGAATGGTAACATATTTCCATATTTTCTCACTGCTCAGGGTTGAGTCTCTCCTGACTTTTAGCTGAGAGCATTCTAAGTGATACTTGGGTCTTGCTTACAGGACAGCCCTATGGGCTGGGGGCGGGAGTGTGTGTGCTGTGAGTATTAAGAGAATCAAGTACACAGGACATGGTTTTAGAAAAAGAGAACACAAAATTGGTCCTAAAATATATTGCTTTTCTTTCTGACCTTCAATGACTGCGTGATATTCCATCCTATGGACAGTCAAGCCCCACAGCCAGCTGATATGTTGCTTTGTATGAGGAACTCTGGACATTTCTCTGCTATTTGCCAGGATAAAGGCCCAATAACTTCACTCATTAATGTCGTACTGATTCTTGAGTTTGCAGGCACATATACATTTAGAGGAAGCGCTAACCAAAATTCTCAGAAGCCACTGCATCCTTAAACTCACTATCACATCTCAAATGGTTACCAGTATAATCAAATCTGACACTACCTACAGTAGCTGCAATCCTAACGCAGGCATCCAACTGGAAGAGAAACCCACACTCCCAGAGTCCCGGATAGTGGCCAGTAACCAGGAACAGAAATGTGCAATAATTTCAGCTAGGAAAGAATCAAGACCAGAGGGCAAGTTTTGGTACAAATTTATTACGCTTGGCTGAATTTACAATGTAGTTGAAAGGCCAGAAGAAGTTAAATAATCCTGTAAGACAATCACCAGAGAAATGTCTGATTAAGTGCCTAGCAAACAGAATAGACAGTAAATTAAAACTACAAGCAGGAAGAGTGAACTTACAGAGATCCCAGGTAAAATACTTAAATAATCAAGGCCAACACAGCAGAAACAAGTGACACATCTAATAGGCTAAGTTATAGTAGCCAGTGTCTGGCAAATAGATACTTCAAAAGCCTCTAATTGCATTTTCCAATGACTGAGATTAATCTACAATTAGAGACCAGCATTAGAAATCTAGACGTACAGGTTTCTCTCCCAGTGTTTTTAATAAACTCAACTAGTGTTGACTTTGTGCCCACCATGTGCTATGGATACAGCAGTAAAAAGTCCCTAGCAGGGATTCAGGATGGTAGTAGCCCTTAAAATGGAGAGAAGTGACTAGAAAGAGGAAGGAATGGGGCTTTCTGTGCTGCTGCTCTTGCTTAGTGGCTAAGTCGTGTCCAATTCTTTCATAACCCTGTAGACTGTAGCCCGCCAGGCTCCTCTATCCATGGGATTTCCCAGACAAGAATACTGGAGTGGGCTGCCATTTCCTTCTCCAGGGCAGCTTCTCAACCAAGGAATCAAACCCATGTCTCCCGTATTGGCAGGCAGGTTCTTTAACACCGAGTCACTGGCGGCTAGTTATATGGGTATATTCAGATTGTGATCATGTGTTGAGTTCACTGTAATATGTAAACTTTTACATTTGCCTGCTGCCATTCAATAAAAATGAATGGACTCATGGCACTTGTACTCTAAGGAGGTTGGAGGTGGAGGGGACAGAGGAAGAGGTAGAAATAAGTTAAATAGATAGAATGCCAAAAGAAGCTCAGGAGGATAAAAGCACATCAGAGAGAGGAAATAAGACAACTGGGGAGTGGCTGTAATTTGAGATGGAGTGGCCAGAGAAGGCCTTCCAAACATAGGTTGCTGTTGTTTAGTGGCTGTGTCGTGTCTGACTCTGCGACTGATGCCATGGACTGCAGCACACCAGGCCTCCCTGTCCTTTACCATCTCCCAGAGTTCACCCAAGTTCATGTCCCTTGAATCAGCGATGCTATCCAACCATGTCATCCTCTGCCGCCTTCTCCTTCTGCCTTCAATCCCAACATGGGACACCCAAACGAAGACCCACAGGTAGTCCAGAAGAAGCCACGCAGGTCTCAGTGGCAAAGATCATTCCAGGCAAAAGGAAAAGCAATGACAAAACACTGAGGTAGGAGGGTGCTTGGGGCATGTGAAGATCAGTGAGTGAGGCCAGTGTGGCTGGAGCAGAGTGAGGTGGAGCAGTAAGGTCGGACGGGGGCAGTCACAGAGGGGATGGGGACCGGACGGCATAGACACTTGATGCTCATGGTAAGAGCTGTCACTTGGAAGAGGGGTGTCGTTCAGAGGCGTGACAAGATCTGAGTTGATGTTTAAACAATACTCTGCTTGCTGTGATTCCAGATATACAGACACCCTTTTGCTTTTTAATAATGCAGATCAACTTTCATTGTGACAGCACTGTACATGAGAGTGCTCACGAGAAACACAAAGCCTCCCCATTTAGAATCATTTCATTCAACCCACTTATTTATCCACTCGTCTAAGTGAGAATCAGAGAACCAACACCAAAGCACATGTTTTCTGGTTCAGAGTTCTTATTTTTTTTCTACTACACTTCTTTTTGTAAGCAAGCAAACTGCTAGCTTGCAGTTTTCCTCCGTTTAGTCATTCCACAAGTATTTACAGAGGCCCTACTATGTGTCTGACAGGAGGGAATTAGATAGCAGAGGCTGGCCCTCAAAGTCAACAACAGGCCATCATGATCCAAAGAGTCAAGAGTCATGTTACCAAAAGGGTAGGTGCATGGGAGGAGCCATGACTCTAAACTTGAGGAAGAAAAGAAGGCTTCCTGGAGGAAGTTAAGAGCCAAGGGAAGGCCAATGGAACAAACGGTGTGGTGCAAGGGAGACCAGAAACGTAACGAAGTCCACGGCTTGGCACATAAGTGATGAACCCGAGTGAGGACAGCTTCCAGCTGGACTACCATTGGAAATGCAAAATCTCTCCTCTTACTCACTAACCTATAATATGCTGGAGAAGTTCACTGTGGATTGTTGAAGCATCTTTGTCTAGATGATTCATAATTCGCATGACTCTAAAGGAGTAAGACCTCTGATTCCACTAATTTAGAAATTGTGATTCTTTGGGGGCAATGATTAGTTTGGCTTTGTGTAGGAAAAAGATTGGCAATCCAAATTAAAACAAACATGATAAACTGGGTGAGGAAAGCAGCTTGATGTATTTTGACATACTTCAGACACATAAACCAGCAAGTGAAACGTGCCAGGCAAGACACATGGTCTCTCAGGCCCATACGCTGGCCAGAGAGACACTTCAGTAGAGCAGGGTTTCTCGATTTGGGCACTTATGACATTTGAGGTAGGCTAATATTTCACTGGGGACTGTCCTGGGCGTTGTGGGATGTTAAGCAGCATTGATAGCCTTGAAGCATTAGATTTAGCAAGCCCCTCCCCCCGAGATATAACAATCCAGAATGTCTCCAGACATCACCAAATGAGTAACAAAATCACCCCCACTGGAGACGCACTGCAATAATGAGGAAGCAACAGACATCTTGGAGTTTTTGAAGGAATACAATAGAGAAGAGAAGCAAAAAAAGCAAAGAACTTGCTGCTCTCCCTGCCCCCATAACACTTTTCTGTCATTCAGTAAAGATCCATTAAAGTGATGATCAGAGAGGGTCTTCCCTGGTGGTTCACTGGCTAAGACTCCATGCTCCCAGTGCAGGAGGTCTGGTTCGATCTCTGGTTAGGGAACTAGATACACAGGATCTTTAGTTGAGTTGTGTACCACACAACTAAAGATCCTGTGTGCCTCAACTAAGATCCGGCATGATCATAAATAAATTAAGTTTTTTTCCTAAAAAAGTGATGATCAGAGAAACTCAATTGTTAGCTCTACCTTCCCCAAGCCTCACATACAGACTCAGTTCAGAAACAAGACTTGATGAACACACAACCACTCTGAAGAGAAAATGGCATGAGAAGAAGATAAAAAGGGTAAGGGAACAAAATGGAGAAAAACAGACCACTGTAGAGATTTATTCCACCTCTTTCTGGTTCCCTTTCTTGACCACTACACCAAGCCTGCCACCAAAGCCCTGACCTCAGGGTGCACCACAGCTGATCATGGAGACCTAAGCCTATAG
The DNA here is from genome assembly GCF_032452875.1 of Bos javanicus. Lineage (NCBI taxonomy): Eukaryota > Metazoa > Chordata > Mammalia > Artiodactyla > Bovidae > Bos > Bos javanicus. Next base: position 39,668,647 of record NC_083889.1, read on the forward strand.
CAACCACAAAGCATAAAGGACATGAGCTCTTGAGGACACCACTCCCCAGCAGCTTTCGTAGGAAAAGGCCTCCACACCTCAGTCACCCCCACAACTCCAAGGTCAAGGCCCCTTGATGAATGCTTGAGAACTCTGGGACTCTTTTCCTTTTATTCACGAGTCTTGCCTGGATTACACTTTCCTATACAACTCTAGTGTCATATACAACACCAGTGAACAAAGAAATTATTTTCCCAAAGTGTGTACGAGTCATACTCAATTGCCCTTTGTCTCTCTCCATGGTAGATTTTATGGTTGAACAGCAGGCAAAGCAATGTAACAGTACATATATGGAATCCATGCTGTTTGTGAAAGCTTTTACAAGAGTTAAAACAGAGATCTTTGCCTAAAATGAGGCTTAGGGATTTCTAGAATTTTCAGTAAAGCCAGGTTGATGGCTGGTATCTATACCACTTAGGAGGGATCGCTAGGGACAATTTATAAAACCAATAAAGCTGTAACAGGTAAGCATTCAATGTTGATTATTTATCTCCATTCAACTTAAGGCCCAGGCTTCAAATTAACTGCACACATCACAATTCAACAACTGCTCCCAGTCAATAGTATTGAATTCCATGTTTCTATTACAAATGGACCAGGATGAGAGGACAGAGCACCGGGCCAAAAGGACATCAAAACCTTGCTGCAAGCTCCAGCTCTCAGGACTTCCCTGGGGGTCCGGTGGTTATGACTGGTCACTTTCACTGCAGGGGGTGCACGATCAATCCCCAGTGGGGGAACTAAGATCCTACATGCTGGGCCAAGCAGCCTTTTAAGAGAAAGAAAAGAAAAAAGAAAATCCAGCTCACCTAGGCAAGCTCATCAAGCTGTCCTAGAAATCTCTGAGCCACATCATCACCCTCTGTCTTCCGAAGGTTTCTAGTTGCCAAAGAAAAGTTACTAAGCACAAATCTCATCCCCAAGCTGCTATTCAGGACACATCAAATTTCTCTGATTTCTTTCAGAGCAACAGAGATACTGGCAAAATTTCCATCTTCCCTGCTTTCCTTTTCAATCTTCATAAAAAATATTAAAAAGCCCAGGATTTTAAAGCTAAAGGATAGTATCAAGACATCACACCATTTTAACTCACTAAAACTGAAAATGCATTAAAGTGGATATGACATGTGGAATCCTGCCTTCCCCAGCACACAGTAAGAACCTACATGACATTTTGCCATTCATTTCTACCCCCGCCATTGCAGAGGGCTTAACTGAGGCACAGTTAAGAATATGAAAATAATCTTTTAATAAAATAAGTAACGTCATTAACAAATTCTTCCCTGAATGTAACACACAAACAGCAAGAAAATGAAGAAGTTTCTAAATCTGCTACAGTTCTCTGAGTCTTACTTTTTTAGGAATTGTGTTTTGATTCAAACAAGAGCTTAAAATATTCTAATACCTATAAAAAAATTACAAACCACTTCTTACAATAACAGCCATGTTTCTCCTTCAAGCGTAAAAGTAAAGTACATAACAATTTACTGTTCACGAGAAACAGGAGTGATTTTGATCTACCACACCCCACTCCAGTACTCTTGCCTGGAAAATCCCATGGACGGAGGAGCCTGGTAGGCTGCAGTCCATGGGGTCGCAAAGAGTCAGACACGACTGAGCGACTTCCCTTTCACTTTTCACTTTCATGCATTGGAGAAGGAAATGGCAACCCACTCCAGTGTTCTTGCCTGGAGAATCCCAGGGACGGGGGAGCCTGGTGGGCTGCCGTCTATGGGGTCGCACAGAGTTGGACATGACTGAAGCGACTTAGCAGCAGCAGCAGAACTAGTTTTGAGGCAGAGATCTCTCAAGTTCTGGGTCTTCTTGCCTTTGGTCCAAGGAACTGGGGTCCTAGTTTCTCATCTATAAAATGGAAATAACAACAGACTAAATCTCACTGGGCCATGGTCGGGGTTATGCATTGCTTAGGAGGCACTTGGTAAGTTGTAACCATGACTATTATTACTACTACTGTTTGACTTTCCTTTGGGCATTCAGAGATGAATAAGAGGAGGAAGAGAAAAACAGCTACATTGGACTGTTTAAGAGGCATAAAAACTTCTTGAAGAAGGTGAAGGTGAAGTCACTCAGTTGTGTCCGACTCTCTGCGACCCGGTGGACTGTAGCCTACCAGGCTTCTCCGTCCATGGGATTCTCCAGCCAAGAGTATTGGAGTGGTTTACCATTTCCTTCTTCAGGGGATCTTCCCAACCCAGGGATCGAACCCGGGTCTCCCGCATTGGAGGCAAACACTTTAACCTCTGAGCCACCAGGGAAGCCCGAAAAACTTCTTACAACACATGATTCCAAGAAACATTTATAAAAATTGGACAGGAGTATCATTTATCTCTTGCAACAAAGGCTAGAAGAGCTTGAGACAAAGAAGTCACCAAAATAGGTTATGGAGTCAACATTCTTGGGAACTTTTGTAAAAAGTTTAGGCAAATATTTTTACAAAATGGTCTAAGCACAAGCTGGTCTTTCAGCCCTAAAATGTTGTGAATATAAAATGCTTCATAATCCTAAATAGAGAGTAAACAGTGAGGACAGAAATGAGATTAATGGATATACAATGTCTTTATAAGAAGGGACAATAATTTGAGGTCCTGACTTAATAATAAATAAAGCTTACAAAATATACTGCTTTCCCATAGGGTAGATGATCTCATATGTTTTGCTTTGCTTTGTAATAAGAAATTGATTTCTCTCTTCAGGTTGAGACATTTCCTTGATAAACACCAAAATTCACTGGCTTCCAAAGATATTAGGACTCTCCGGGTAAATTATTCATAAAGAAAAAACATAAAATTACCACGAAATAGCACTTCAGAGGCCAGAAACATACCTCCACAGGGCTCAAGATGACATTAGATTCGTAAGAGTTGAGACCGAAGCCCCTTTTCTGGGAAAAGAGCAAACAAAGCACTCCCCAAAGAGTTCTAAAGGGAAGGGGAGTGGCAGGCGGCCGTGGAGCAAAGACGGCAAAGCCACGTCCTCCATTCCATGTGATTCTGCTTTTTAATTTTATTGTAGTATGGGAGAGTCACAATGTTGTGTTAATCTCTTATGTACAGCAAAGTAACTCCATCATACATACATGCAGTCTTTTTAAATATTCTTTTCCATGATGGTTTATCACAGGATACTGAATATGCAAGGACCCTGCTGTCTGTCTATCCTACATGTAACAGCTTCCCTCCACCCATGTGATGCCATTACATAGATGCATATGAGGGAGCCCGGGGCTACATCACCACAGGGAGGACCCTCTCCGTCTATTACATCATCACATCCCCCTCGTATCTGACACAGCACCCTGTGCACAGCAGGCAATCACACAGGATCAGCCGACGCAGCTGCGAGCCAACAGAAACAGACGGAGCACTCACTTCCTGAGGGTGGGAAATTAAATACCAAAAGGTAGATCTTTGGTGGGAAATTAGTATACATTCCATTGCTTTACAGATCACATAGTGGTGTGGTCACTACTGTCATTATCTTCTTTTACTTCTTTCTCTTCTTTTAGCCTTTTATTTCTTTTTGATACTCATCCATCCCCCAGCTCAGCAGCAACTTCAATTCTTTTTGGGGAAAGTGCATGCCCTTCACTGTAGGTATACAGTTGACCCAGATGAGCATGTGCCCAGTACAGGAGCTAGAGGGAAAGAGCCAGGACATGGGATGCACACCTTGACACGTGGACACCCTGCTCTCATGGCAGCTGTGAATCATGAACGAGCTCCTGAAGGAGAAAAGGCCAGGCTGTACATCACTGTCCCAGACAACAGGAGCTGCGCCTCTGACCAGACTCCCAGCCCCGAGGGCGCCAACCTTCAGCACTCAGTTCCTAACCTCCCCTAACTTCTTTGCGCCCAGCCCACAGCCAGTGTTGATTATTTCAGCTGCCTCTCTATCCTGTGCACTCCTGATAACCTTGCAAAGCACTTCAATCAGCAACTTAAATGCCCACTGACAAATGAATAGATAAAGATGTGGTATGTAAATACAATGGAATAGTACTCAGCCATAAAAAGGAGTGGAATTGGGTCATTTGTACAATTGTGGATGGAGCACAGGGAGTTAAGCTTGGTGCTCTGTGATGACCCAAAGGTGTGGGAGGGAGGTTCAAGAGGAAGAGGAGGCATGTATACGTTTAGCTGATGCACATGGTTGCACAGCAGAAACCAACACAACATTGTAAAGCAATTATATCCCCATTAAAAAAAAACAAACACTTCAATCAACATACATTGCCCAGAGGTGGTGTCTTTTGTTCACAAATCAGCAAAACAGAGACCCCCCAAAAATCAAAGAAATCCTTGCAATGGAAAAGACAGTGATCTATTGACCAGACTGAGGTCCAACTACCACTAATGGGCTTCCTTGGTAGCTCAGCTGGTAAGGAATCTGCCTGCAGTGCAGGAGACTCCGGTTCAATTTCTGGATTGGGAAGATCCGCTGGAGAAGGGAACAGCTCCCCACTCCAGTATTCTGGCCTGGAGAATTCCATGGACTGTATAGACCATGGGGTCGCAAAGAGTCAGACACGACTGAGCAACTTTCACTTTCACCAGTAATGAAAATGTCAAAAGAACAGTGGCTGAACAAGCTGCTGCTGCTCAGTCGTATCCGATTCTTTGCAAACCTATGGACTGTAACGGGCTCCTCTGCCCGTGCAACGTTCCAAGCAAGGCTAAACAAGCTACAGGGTTACCTGTCTACCATTAATGGCATGCAGGGCGGTCTGGAGATGAGGCGGTGCTCCATAGAAAGAAGGCTCCTGTGGTACCTCTGAATAAATTAGAAAAAAGGTACCTCCAGGTTAAAGTAGTCCTGTAGGTACATCGATTTTTAAGCACATGATCTTTTTGTGTAAAGGAGAAGGCCCAACCTTTCCCCATGTATGCTCCTTGAGAAGCAGAGCCTGGGTTGAACTTCAGTCCCTTCAACTTCTCAGCCAGAGGCCCTTCTGCAAGAATACTGCGGAACTGTGTATACAGCATCACCTGTACTGCTTCTATCTCCTGACTCTGCCTGAAATACCAACCTCAAGGTCCTAAGAAACTGCTCAATATCCAGCCAGCATGTCCACATGCCAGCCAACAGCAAAGAAGAAGATATTAAGGATTTGCCTCCTTCCCTTTAGGGAAACTTTCTGGAAACTGCATGTTATTTCCACTTATGTTCAAATAAAGTAAAATTAAAATCACATGTAACTACCATAGCAGAAGTCTGGTCTTTATTCCATGTAGCTTTGTGTTCACTGAGAAAAACAGAGTTTCTATTTCTGAGGAAGAAGAGAATCAGCAATCTCTAGACCACTATCCAAGGTTCAAAAGGTAGGCTGTGGCCTCTCCTTGAGGTTTTCAGAAGTGTGACACCATTCATGTGGAGCTCTTACTTTCAAACACCAGAAAGAACTTACTGGAAAGGATTTTAGAGAGCATTCAGTTCAAATCTCTCATTTGAATATTAATGTTTCATAACATATCCCACTTTCCAGAGATATATAATGCTGTATTTTAAAAATATGGCATTATCATTCATTTGTAACCTACCAATCCTTTGTTAATTATTACAACAAATGCTTTAATGCCTTTTTAACATTTAAATCACCCATGCAATTAGCACAATGTCTAATAACAAAGGGAAATGGGCACATAACTTTTGCAAGGCATTTAATAAGAGCGTAGATGCCTCATTACCACATAATAGATAAGGTGACCACCTTCTACGAACCAAAAACTGGGACACTGCCTGCCACACACAGAAATGATTCTAAGTACTGCTGCACGGCTACGCACTCCAGTATTCCTGGGCTACAGGAATTCTACGGACAGAGGAGTCTGGAGGGGCTACAGTCCATGGGGTGGGAAAGAGCGACTCATACACTTTCATTACTAATTTCTAGAAAACTCATACTACAATAAATTGGAGGAACACAGAAGAGAATTGTAAACACCTGAATATAGGCTCAATGGGGGAGGGTTAGTAATTTCTCTCACTCTCTCCAGTATCCTCCCCAGCCTGGCAAAATGCCCGGTACCCACAGAGAGTCAAAAATATTTGTTGCTTCAAAGGATCTATCAAAATTCTGATAAGAACTTAAAGATCCGAAAACCAAAGACATGCATTCTAGGAATTTGCAAGACACCAGAAAATCAAAACAATAAAATATTATCATCAAACTGGGGATCTGTGGTGCCAGACAGGAATTCCTGAAGTTGGTATAAGATTGTAAATACACTGACCTCAAATCCCCAGAACATCAGAAAACATGACTCATCTAATTTCTCAGAGTATTTACTCAATAAATTGTCAACACACAACCAATTCTAAAGTTGTATGCTGAAGCATATGACTTTCCTTGCATTTCTTTTAGTTTTGCTACATATATAAGTACGCATGGGCTTCCCTAGTGGCTCAGACAGTACATAATCTGCCTGCAATGAAGAAGACATGGGTTCAACCCCTGAGTTGGGAAGTTCCCCTGGAGAACAGAAAGGCTCCAGTATTCTGGCTTGGGCCACAGTCCATGGGGTTGCAAAAGAGGCAGACATGACTGAGGGGTTAGTTATCCGTAAATACGCATACACAAAACCAGGCATCATTTTGGGTAGGAAAGGAAAGAGAAAAGATGTTTAGGGATGTAACAATTCTCTAGTGTTAACTCCTTAAAAAAGAAAAATCTTTTAAACAACTGTGTTGGGCTGCACCCTGCAGGTCTACAAGTCCTGCCCTAGCTAGCCCAGCTTCAAGATCAAAGAAGAGAGCCCAGAGTCAGCAACAGCAACATAAGGAGTTAAATGAATGTGGGAGCTTACATGTCTAAGCGACTCCTCACCTCGTGCAAGACAGCGGCAGGAACATGGAGGCAGTCTCCTCTCCCAGAGGGATGGAGGCGGAGGCTGGATTACCAGATAGAAGGGCACTGACACTGACTTCAGGTGGGCTCATTAGTTACCAGGGAAACCAGTAAGGAAGCCTGCAGCTCACCACCCCTTTGATGAGAACAATCACCAGCTGGGGTCTGTGGCAGGTACCCAGGAAGGTCAATCAGGTGTGTAAGACAGAGGTGAAGCAGACGCCGGGTGGGCCACGGATGGACAGAGCAAGAGAACAGCCATCATGAGTGGCCTGACCATACAAACAGTGACAGCATATTCACATCTGCAAACTGTGAGTGTACGGTGTATTTTCTCTTAGTAGAGAGTTTTCCATAATTCAAAGTTTTAAAAATAATTATGACAGTTACGGTAGTCACAGAAGCTTTTTCTAAGAAAAGGATAATACTAACAACATTTTGCCAAATGGGCCCTTTTCGCCCCCCAGAACAACATTTTTCTAAGCTGAAAGAGATAGACAGGATTCTCATGTGGTAGCCATGGTGGAGGGTGAATGCAGGGGAGGGAGCTGTATCGTAAACAAGAGTCTAAATTATTTGTGGCCACTTGCCATACAACTATGACAGGAAGTTCCTTCTTACATCTTACATTTGGCCGCACCCCATGGTTTGCGACATCATAGTTCCCTGACCAATGATCGAACCAATGTCTTCAGTAGTGAAAACAGAGAGTCCTAACCAGTAGATCACCAGGGACGTCCTTCCTTTCTTTTAAAGTGATGACACGACCATCTAACTTCATAGGATTATTATAAAAGTTCTGTACAGAGCTTAGCAAATAGCAAATTATCAGTTAATTGATACCAATGATCCCTTAGATAACAAAGATGTTTAAATATATCTTCAACAATATTTATGATTAAATGAATGAAAAAGTTGAAGTTCTGAATCTCCACTTTCAGACAGCTGTTGCCAACACAGGTTAAATTTCTTCCTCAACAACACAGAAGCCTTCTTTGCTGAATGCACATTTAGTCAGTCTACAAGCCTAGGGCCCTAATTTGGAGGGGCTGCAACTGCAAATAACCGGGCTGAGACCATCTCACAGTTCCACGGCCGATATCCCTAATTCCACTCCATCCCCCTTGCTTAGTGCTCCTAGTGTGGTCCAGGCCCAGCAGAGAACAACCCCCTGGGAAAGGATTAGAATCCCACTTCTGTGGTCCCACTGCAGACCTCAGGGATAGGCCCAGACATCTGTTAGAACTTACCCCATACCCACCACGTGCTTCTGACCCATGCTAATATTTGAGAACCACTAGCCTAGCCAACTTCCCCATTTGAGTGAAGGTATTTCTTTTCAGTCTTAGGTAGTTAAGGACTAATAGTCAAGAGAAGAAATTGCAAAATTTTCATGTAAAGGGCTAAATATTAAACATCTTAGGCTCTATGGGGCAAGAGGCAAAATCAAGACAATGTAGGCATTTATTTAATCCCTTAAAATGCAACCATTTAAAAAATAAAGCCCATTCCTAGTTAGTGGGCTGTACAAAAGCAGGTGGTGGGTCACATTTGTTGATCCCTGGTCAGGAATTGGAATTAGGCAGACTTTCATCACATGCATTTGTCTGGCTTACCCCTTACCCCTTACATGCTGGCTGTATCCCCAGCATGCAGGCTGCTTCCTGTCTGCCTCGGTGGACTCACTGCAAAGTGGGGAACACGATAGCTCTGACTCCATCAGGCTGCAGGCAAGAGTAAAACCCTAAATGGAAACAAGAACAGCCCAGCCATCCACTGGCTTATTGAGGAAATAACCTACCTTCTACTTTGTTTTTCTATGGTCTCACCACGGGTGTTTATTTCCTCTGACAGACTTAGAATCCAAACTAGCCAGACTTTGTGACACTTTCTAAAATTATCACAAAGTATGATTTTTATTCTTAGGGCAAGGCCCTCACACGCAATTTAGAAGTAACCACATTAAATAGTATGCTTCCAAAACATTTTAAGAAACTCAGACTGGTTTCCGTTGTGATTTAAACTTAACATACTGCTCCATTTAATTAAGAGCCAGCTCATTAGGAAAGATTCAACAAAGCAAGGTTTTGGTGAATTAACAATCTACTTGTTGGGGTGTGGAAGTGTTGCTGGAGATCCACAGCCACTCCTCAAGTCGGGGGCAAGGGGCAGGGGGGTTGCTGCTCAAGTGATGACCTAACCACAACACTCACCTCATTCTTACAGATCAATATTCAAGTCACCACACCCCAGTGACTCAATATTTTATAACAAACTTTGATCACCATTTGGCTAGAATATGGAGAAAGGAGCATGGTCTTCTCAGTCATCACTGATGGAAATAACATAAGGAGACAGAGCATTTTGGATGTATAATATATAATAATATAATGTATAATATACATTAAAAAATTAAAAATATTCTCTAATAACAGCTGATCTTCTGTATGTTTAATCACAGATAAAAATACACAGGTGCACAAAGAAGCATGTACTAAGTCAATCTTCTACTGCTCCATTATTTGTAGCATACCACTCTGAACAGCTCTATAAATCATGGAGTATCTATACTGTAGAATAAAATGCAGCAGTTAAGAAAGATGTGGACACTATTTACAGAATGACCTCTGCAATTTCCAAGATATAGTAAGTGGAGGAAACACACAGATTGTCTAACAATACACATATATGATTTATGTAATATGAAAATTAGGTATTTTCCGAATGTAAAAGCACAGTGTATGCACAAACTCATATTTATTTTTCAGAAGTGTCTGAATTAGGAGGGGCTGGGCAAGTGTATTTGTCTATTGTTAGTATTCTTTAAACTGGGAAATATTCAGAGATTGCTTTTTTAACTAAAGAAAAAAAAGTCAAAATTTTAATACTCTGGTAAAAACAAAGATAAAAATAAAAGAAGAGGGACTTCCCTGGGGTCCAGTGGTTAAGACTCTATCCCCCCCAATGCAGGGAGCCAGGGTTCAATCCCTGGTTTGAAAACTAAGATCCCACATGCCATGCAAATAACTTAAAAAAAAAAAAAAAAAATCAAGGAAAGAAACTGAGTTTAGGTTGTTTCTATGCTCATTTTCCAAAGCAAGAAATTAGGGTCTTCCATTGCTTCTAGCTTTAGAGATTCCACATCACTACATATTATTAATTATGATTAAAAAAAAACAGGTCAGGGCCTTGGTTAGGATCACAGAGGTAGTTCCTATTGGACGTTTGTTCAAGGGGTCAGCACACAGCTGCATCCTGGGCATTCTCCCAGGTATTTTTTTCAATGGATTTTTTTTTAATCATAGGTGCCCTCAACTGTAAAAGTTCTCCATTAAGCCTCAGTGCCCAAAGCATTTCAGAATGTGAACAGGCTAAAAGCACTGATTCCTGACTGCATTAGGCTTTCAAATCAGCCATCCCTCTCCCGACCTGGGTGGGGAGGACATCAGGGAACTCACTCCTTGGCAACACACCTGTCCCAGAGGGTACATACGAACAATGAGAAATAAAAGGCAGAGGGAGACTTGCGACATCTTGGGATGCAGAGGGATGCTTGTATTTTGCTTCAATTTGCCAGGGCAGCTCCAGAAAGGGCAAAAGACAAGGGCAGAGAGACGAGGGCAGGGGAAATGAGAGATGAATGCCCTGACCCAGGCTGGCTGAAACACATCGGGCACCACACAGCCTCTGCTCGACCACCAATCGTCACCGAGACTGGCAAATAAAAAACACTACGGTTCGTTAATAAACGGGTCCCCCCTTCAGGGAGTAAAAGAAATGGAGCAGTCTATGATGACATCTTTACCTGGCCGAGGTGGAGGAAGAAAAAATCAGGACCACTGGCAGCGTTCCATAATCCTGTGTTTGTTCAACATAAACAACTCCTCTTTATTCTATGGTCATGTTCCTCATACTTGTTTGGTGACCAAACATTTTTTTCCTTTGTGCCATGCTGATGACAATACATGGTAACTTTTTTTTCCTTTAAACATTCTTATTGAACAATCTTAAAAACTAGTTACTTCACATCAGTCCTCCAATTTTACCTTAAACTGGTCCACAAAATCCAAACCCAGAAACCAAATAATATCCTTGAACAAAGAAAGGGCTATTAAAGAAAGAATCTGAATCTACTCATGCATCTTCCAACATCTGACTCCCTCCCGCTCAACAACCAAAACCCATCAGAACCTGCTATATCACTCCTGAGTTTCCAAGCACTTTCTCAGCAGTGTTATTTCCACCTATTCTTCACACCCACTCACGGGCATCCTCACCAACTCCAAGCCCCAGGTGCCCCAGACACTTTGATACCTCTGGGGTGTCTGGTGGTTAACACTGCTTGTGTCTCAGCCACCCCAAGTCCTCGCTGTGTGTGTCAGCTAAGCTCACTGGCTGCCTGTCACAGCCCACACCCCTCAACAGGTTAGTGCTCTTAGCAAAGTAGCCTGGCTCTATCGTGACTTAGGAGGTCTGTTCTGAGCCAGGACAAGAACAAACCCTGTCTGCAGGATGCCGAGGCGGCTGAGCTGCAAATGGGCAGGTCGCAGAAACCATCACATTACACACAGCAGCCAGGGGCAGGCACCAGGCGATACCTACTGTTCTCCAAGAGGCAGGTAGGTACTAATCCCACCTGAGTGAATGTGGTTCATCTCAGAGGGCGCATCAATAATTCAGTCAGCAGGACAGACTTTTGTTAACTGGGCTTTGTTAGCATTTTGTTTTTGCTTCCCATCAAGAGGGCATCAGGGAAGGAATGATGACTTATTCAAAGGAGTTTTTCCTTTAAAGGAAGTGTCACTAATAATTTCTCCAAAGTATTTAGAAAACTGAATTTAACAGAAGACTCTGTGCTGTTGTTGTTTAATCACTAAGTCACATCCAACCCTTTGTGACCCCAAGGTCTGTAGCCTTCCAGTCTCCTCTGTCCATAGGATCTCCCAGGCAAGAATATTGGAGTGGGTTGCCATTTCCTTCTCCAGGGGATCTTCCTGACCCAGGGATTGAACCTGCATCTCCCGTATTACAGGTGGATTCCTTTCTGCTAAGCCATCTGGGAAGAAGCCTGTAAGGGAAGACTACAAAGGATTGAGGAGAGGCACTCACCCCACAGGAAAGCTGACAACACCTAAAGACATTTCTGATTGCTACACATGAAGGAACCTAGTGAGGAAAGGACAAGAATGCTGCTAATCATCCTAAAACATGCAGGACAGTGGTTCCAAAACAACGATATGGTCCAGAGTGTCACGCTACTAAGGGTGGGTCCCCGGCATGGACTCGTGTAAAGCCTCAACCATCCCTATGGGTGGGTAGAGTTATTATACTCTTTAACAGATTAACAAACTGAGGCACAGAGAGGGTTAAATGACTGGCCCATGAAGATCACAGATGCCAGTCTGGTCTACCTGTGTCTACCTCCAGAACCTGTGGTCTTGACCATGGCACTGCCTGATCTCCCAGCAGTCATTCACCAAGTCAGGTCCTTTTACTGCAACAGGAATCCTCAGAGAGACAGGGTTGAAGTATGGCTTATTTACTTTTCCACAACCCCAGCACAAGGCTGCCTCGGAGTAGTAGTCCTCAGAGATGTTCTTAACATTGGACCAACGATTGCATCCAGTTCACGTTGGTTACTGGGTGACTACGGAGTATCATCTTCATTTTGGTAATGACAGTATACACTGGCATCCCCCAAACAAAAACTCTGATACAAAAAAAGATTTCTCCTTCAAATGCAGAGAGGTGAACTTCCATCTAATATTAGAATTGGAAATATCCTTTATAATCAAGAAATCCTGAGCAAATATGCATGAACAAGCTCATGTGAAATTTAACAGAAATTCGAATTTGGTTTTCAAAGGAGCGAGTCGCCCTTCAGAGTACCAAAGGGATCTGAACCACCAAGGCAAGGTGAAGAATTCTATACATCTGGGGCTTCCCTGGTGGCTCAGTGGTAAAGAATTAACCTGCCAAAGCAGGAGACACGGGTTCGAACCCTGATCGGAGAGATTCCACGTGCCTCGGAGCAACTAAGCCTGTGCTCCACAGTAAGAGAAGCTACTGCAAAGAGAGGCCCACGTGTTGCAACCAAGATATTCACTGTCACCTCCATAACTAGAGAAAAGCTGGCGCAGGAACAACGACCCAGCACTGCCAACAATAAATACATAAAAATATTTTAAGGAGAAGAATTCCATACATCTTATTTTAAAAAGGAAGTAGAAGTGGCTTTCACAAGGCCACACAATCAACTGGCAAAAAGGGAGCTTACGATAGATGATGTCAAGTCCCCCAGTCTCTGGAATGTCTTGTTGCTGTTGTTCCATCGCTCAGTCATGTCCAACTCCTTGTGACCCCATGGACTGCAGCGCACCAGGCTTCCCTGTTCTTCACCATCTCCCGGAGTTTGCTCAAACTCCTGACCATTGAGTCAGTGATGCACCCAACCATTTCTTCCTCTGTCGACCCCTTTTCCTCTGGCCCTCAATCTTTCCCAGCATCAGGGAATATCTTAGAAACATCATTTCTCCTTTCTGAATATGAATCCCTCAACATTTAGTACCAAGGCTTACTATTAAATAAAATAAAGTCATAATAGAAAAAGCATCAGTCTAGTTAAACACAGTTACATAGTTCTAATCTTGTGGAACTGGACATTATTATAACTGAAACTTCAAAACCTTTTAAACAAGCAATACTGATAAGATGCCGTCCTCTCGTGTTCCTTATTTATTTTACAAAAAAGCATCAGGTTGAAAACAAACTGAAAATGATAAACAGTTTAATGGTCTGGTAAAAGTGGGGCAAACACAAGTTGCTAAGAAACATCTGTGATGTTACGACCTATAATAACAAATAGAGGTTTGGTCTTTGTCCCAGTTCCTGACACTAAGCTCTAAAACCCTTGGAATTTCCTAAGTGATAAAAGCTATAAAGATGAAAGGAGTGTTTTGCTATTCATAACCAGCCCCTTTCAACCACACCTGAGCTTATGTTAATGAGGCGACTTTTAGTAAGCCTCAATAAAATCCCCAGAGAAGGAGGTAGACAGCTTTCAGGTTGGTGAACCAGGATGGAACCAAGTACCAGGAAGGTGACAAGCCTCCAAACTCGATGGGGACAGAAGCTCATATTCTTGGGACCTTTCCACACCCTACATATCTCTTGACCTGACTCTTCATTTATAAGCTTTAATACATCCTTTGTAATAAACTAGAAATCTAGTAAGTAAATCTTTCCCCAAGTTCTGTGAGCCATTCTTGTTGTTCAGTTGCTAAGTCACGCCAACTCTTTTAGACCCCACGGACTGCAGCACGCCAGGCTTCCCTGTCCTTCACCATCTCCTGGAGTTTGCTCCAACTCATCATGTCCATTGAGTCGGTGATGCCCTCCAAACCATCTCACCCTTTTTTCCTCTAGTCTTCAACCTTTCCCAGCATCAGGGTCTTTTCCAATGAGTTGGTTCTTCCCATCAGGTGGCCAAAGTATTGGAGTTTCAACATCAGTCCTTTCAGTGAATATTCAGGGTTGAGTTCCTTCAGGATTGACTGGTTTGATCTCCTTGCTGGACAAGGGACTCTCAAGAGTCTTATTCAAGACCACAATTCGACAGCATCAAATAGGAAATGATTCAATCAGAGGAAGGTGTTGTGAGTAGCTCCATCTTTTAGCCAAGTTGGACAGAAGTTCTGGGTAACCTGGGGGCCCACCTGTCATCTGATATGTGTGTGTCTGTGTGTGTGTCTGTGTGTGTCTGTGTGTGTGTGTGGTAGAGCAAGGAGGACCTGGCTTGTGGGACTAAGCGTTGATCCTGTGGCATCTGATACCATCTCCAAGCAGACTGAATTAAATCATAGGACAGCCAGTTAGTGCCTGCAGAGAACAGGATAAATTGCTTGGCGGGGAGAAATTCCAATGTCTGGTGCAAAGTTGTGAGATTGTGGCAACAGCAGACGGGAGAGGAGGAAACAGATTTCTGTCTTCTCACATCTCCAAGGACCAGTTCGCCAAGCTTTCACCAGAACAACCAGAACTCCATCACCTCAGGAGATTTTTAATCTATGGGGCAGCAGCAAAGGGCAGTGGTACATTGCCATGGCTCTGAGGATAAAGGACCAAGGTTCAAATCCAAGCTCTGCACCCACCATATGATTCCCAAAGGTAGGAACCCAAGGGAATTGCCTATGAATGTGCACCGATGGGCGTTTACAAGAATGTTCTTTGCAGTGGATTCCTAAAAACTGGGAAGAACCCAAAGATCTACCAGTAGGAAAGGTCAACTGTGATGTATGCACATATTAAATGAAAACTCAAGAGCAAGACTGAGAGCAGGAGGAGATGAGCTGACAGAAGATGAGATGGCTGGACGGCATCACCAACTCAATGGACATGAGTCTGAGCAAACTTCAGGAGAAGGTGGACAGGGAAGCCTGGCGTGCTTCGGTCCACAGGGTCACAAAGAGTCAGACATGACTGAGCAATGACAACAACAAAAGAACAAAGTATCCCACACAACATGACTGACTCACAGGCACTAACTATATCGAGCAAAAGAAGTCAGACACCAAAGAGGACATACTGTGTGATTCCATTTGTCTGCAGTTCTACAACAGTCAAATCTTCTCTCTGGTGAGTAACAGCAGTTATTTTGTTGGGGGTGAAAAGGAGTGACCGCTGCAGCTGGGGAGCTGAAAGTGGTCTCATCTGGAAGGCGATCACTCAGGTGAAAACACTAATGCACCTATATGAATATCTCCAGCCACACACTTCAAATGTGCTGCACGCATACATGAAATACTTTTATATTTTTACTTATTTTATATGTTATATACTTGGCTCAGATGATAAAGAATCCATTTGCAATGCTGAAGACCTGTATTTGATCCCAGGGCTGGGAAGATCCACTGGAGGGCATGGCAACCCACTCCAGTATTCTTCCTGGAGAATCCTCATGGACAGAGGAGCCTGGCAGGGTTGCAAAGAGTGGGACACAACTGAGCAACTAAGCACAGTGCATATTTATAATATATTGTCTAAATAGTAATATTAAGATTAGTATTAATTCATGTTATAAATGAATTTGCATATAAATGTATGTTTGCATATAAATGCATTAATTTGCCTATAAATATATACATTGATTTGCATGTCAACCTATGTTTTAATTGAATTGCAAAACTAACTTTTAATTGTTTAAAGAAAAGGACAAAGGAAAAAAATCTAGCTATTACTTACTACCTTAGATACTGAAAGCGAGATCTTAACTTCTGGGGCCTCAAATTCCCAGTCTCAAAAATGGAGATAACATTTGAGAGTTTCCTTTCTTATCAAGCGGTGGTAAAACTGTGACCAGGGTAAGGACGAGTGAAATCTTACCATGATGCCCCAGCACACATAGGCTGCTATGAGTTCT
This sequence comes from Bos javanicus, assembly GCF_032452875.1. Classification (NCBI taxonomy): domain Eukaryota; kingdom Metazoa; phylum Chordata; class Mammalia; order Artiodactyla; family Bovidae; genus Bos; species Bos javanicus. Next base: position 39,684,969 of record NC_083889.1, read on the forward strand.
ATCATCATTATGATGATAGATAACAATTCTTAAAGATATTTCTGCACTTATTTCAGGTCATTAATATACTAAGCAGCAGTAAGAACTAGCCACTGAATGTGGGCTATGGTTTTTTAAACCCCTATCTTTTGGTTCACAGCAAAACCCAGCAAAAACAGAACAGATATACTATTGTGATAATTATATGTAACTAGAGACACACCATAAATAAGAAAATGTCACCAGGGCCGCTTCCAACTCAGACCTACCAGAGATTTTGAAATGAGACCAGACTCTTCCAACTGCAGCTCCTGCCCTATGATCAAGGTGCTGCTGCTGAGGAATTGCCAGATACCTTGTTAGCAGTGGGTGCAAATGTGAGAAGTCTCCTGCTGCTATTCTGCATGTTCTGACAAGACCAAGAGGAAACAAGTCCCCAGAGATCAGATTGCCCAGCATGTAGACTCATTAATCACCAGAGGAAAAAGCCCATATGGTCTGATGGTGGAGGGCGCCAAGCACACACAGGGAGAAACATGCAACCAGCACTAAACAGACTGAAGGGCAAACGAGACGGGCAGGGGCAGGACGGGGCGGAAAGCAACCTAAATCTTCCACTGCACACATTTCCAGAAGCCCAGGAGCCTTACCCTCCTGCGCTGTTGGCACTGGGTGGCTGCCTGCGGGGTTCCCTATATGGCAAGGCCTTTTGACCCGGCTGGAGGCAAAGCTTACAGCTGTAGCCTTAACAATGGGGACGTGCACCTGTTTCTACCGGAGTTGTTAGCATGTTTTACATGTATTTCCTGTGGAGTAGAGAAGCACACCATGCAGCACTCACAGAGGCAAAGGGAAATACAAGGAACAGATGTAACAAATGGGGAAAGGGAGGCTACGCAAAATGAAAGTGACACAGCTAAGCGTGTCTGAGGAAATGAGGGTATTTTATCCTTCCACACTGAGCAGAGAAAACCCCAAATGAGAACACTCTGGAACAACAGAGGATTGTCTCATTGCCCCCCCCTTTTTAAACAGACGCCCTAGAGTTCAACCTCCAAAGCCAGTCAAGTTCACTATCTCCCGAATACATAGTCATATTCTCACCCAAGTATCAATGCCTATAAGAGGTAAATTAAACAGAAATATGTTATAATGTGTAATAAAATTAGGCAACCAGGGAATTCATTGAGCCCAATTTAGTTATAAACTTCCCTTAAAGTTAAGCTAAATATAAAGAAAAGGCAATTTAGGTACAGGCTTTTAGCCCTGTGCTGAATTACTTTAATCATCTTTTCGGTCTAGTCAGTGCTACAAGCAACTTCACTGTTGAACATTCTCAGCTTATTTGCAGTTTTATTCCCAAACATCTAAGAACCAAAAAAAAAAAAATACTCTGGACAAAGTAATTCTACCTTTACAAGGAAAATCTCACATTTAAGGGATTGTATTAACATCTCACAGAATGGTTTTAGCAATGCAACTTATTAATTAGTTCAAAGTCAAGTCTTATGAGCAAATGGAAACCCTTGAGTGGTAGTGGCTGCACAGAAGAATACGGACAAAACAGATATGAACACTCTCAAGGTTTTCCAAGTTAACTAAATAAGAATTCCAAGACCACAAAAACATACTCTCTTCCCCAAAGAATCCACAGTTCCAGGTGTCTCTGCCCTAGAGTTCAAGGGCCCTCAACACTGAAGTACAAAACATTTGCTCTTGAAAATCCTGAAAAGTAATTTCAAAAGCAGCCATTCTAGGGTTGAATCTCCTTTTGTATTTAACCTTAATTTCTTGGAGCTTTTCAAGTGTTTCACTTTTATGCAAATCATTCCTGGAGGCTTCTTTGTCATCAGAGGCATTTTTCCTGTTCTGAAGCTCCTCTCTTTTGTTCCTCTTTACTCCAATGAATTCAGACTATCTGCAGGCTTTTGTTTCTCTACAGTAGTAAAATTCTATTGTGATGCAGCAGCAGACAATTTAAGCTAAGGTGACAATCATTTCAGAAAATAAAGCAAGCCCGCTTTCATAAACTCTTACCACATGACTTAAATATGCTTTCTGTGACAGGAGAAAGGGGGAAACTGCAGCCTTCACTTCCAGCTCAGAATAAGATGACAAAGGAACTTGGAAATAACAGGTAAAAGCAGCTGGCGCTTATAAGGTAATACCTAATTTAATTCCTCTTAACAATGTCAATAGAACAATGATTCTCAAAGTATCCTTTAAGAAACAAAGGGTCTCAAAATGGCCCCCTGAGGTTCCCAAGATGCTCTCAGGAGATAGACTGTGAGTTTCTCAGAAACTATATGGCTTGGAACATCACAACAGATTGAGTGCAAAAGCAGTTACGGAAATCCAGCTGTCTTCTATTGAGTCAGACATTAAAGAGATTTGTAAAAATGTAAAGCAGTGAAACTCTTCCCAGTAAGATTTCTTGCTTTGGAAAATAGTTGCTTTTCATGAAAATTATGTCAACATGCAATGGTTTTATTGGTGTTATTTTCATGACTTAATAACTTTTAAATAGCTCAATCTAGAATGTTAATAGAGTAAATATCAACAGAAACAGCCCACATCAACAAAAGCTCTTAGGGGTCCTCCTTAATTTTTAAGTCTGTAAAGGACTCCTGAGTATAAAAGGTTCAAGAACTACTACTACAAAGGATCAGCAGACCACATCCCACGGGCCAAATTTAATCTGCCTGCTTTTGTATGTGAGGTGTTACTGACAAACAGCTTCGTCTGTTTACACAGTATATATGAGCCAAATCCAGTCTATTTTTATAAATGTTTCGTAAATGTTCTTAATGAATAAAATTTTACTAGGACATCAGTTCGTTCAGTCGCTGAGTCACGTCTGACTCTTTGTGACCCCATGCACTGCAGTACGCCAGGCCTCCCTGTCCACCACCAACTCCCGGAGCTTGCTCAAACTCATGTCCATCGAGTCGGTGATGCCATCCAACCATCTCATCCTGTTGTCCCCTTCTCCTCCTACCTTCAATCTTTCCCAGCGTCAGGGTCTTTGCCAATAAGTCAGTTCTTTGTATCAGTTGGCCAAAGGATTGGAGCTTCAGCTTTAGCATCAGTCCTTCCAATGAATATTCAGGACTGATTTCCTTTAGGACTGACTGTTTTGACCTCCCTACAGTCCAAGGGACCCTCAAGAGTCCTCCAATACCACAGTTCAAAAGCATCAATTTTTTGGTGCTCAGCTTTCTTTATAGTCCAGCTCACATCCATACATGACTACTGGAAAAACCATAGCTCTGACCAGACGGACCTTTGTTGGCAAAGTGATGTCTCTGCTTTTTAATACACTAGGACACAGTCACACCCATTCACTGAGGTATCATCCATGGCTGTTCAGCAGTTGTGCTGAGATAGTAAGGGACACAAAGCCTAAAACACTCACTACCTGGCCCTTTCCAGAAAAAGATGATGATGATGACTCGGCAGCACCACCGCAAGGTCACAGGTGTGGAGCCCTGAACCACGATCACGGGACAAAAATCTCTGGAACGGACCGAGCCCCGTAACAACTGTTGCTGTGAGCCTCTGGATCTATACCATCCTGTTCCCTGGCCCCACAGTAGGTAAAATACCCACGCCAATACCCACCCTGGAGCATTCTAACCAGTCACCTAATGCCACCCTTCCTTGTCTTGAGGCTATAAAAATTAGCGACCAGTTCACCAAAGGGGTTGGCTTTCCCTTGAGCTGGCTTGCTGTTCTAACAGCATCTCCCACTCTAATAAACTGTATTCCTCTCTCATTCTGTCTCATGTCTGGAAATGCTTTTCCAACCCACACACACACCGTAACAATGACGGTGGCAATGGCTGATCAATCGTAACTGCCCATATCCCATGTGCCAGACGCTGTGTCACGCCCACCTTCCATGGGTCCCATCAACCCTGCCAGCAAATGCATGAAGGCAGATTGCCACTTTCCCACTAGAGAGATGAAACACGGAAAGCTCAGAGTTGAAGGCACTTTCGGATCACAGGACTGTATCTCTGGAGCAGGCAGTATTCAAAACCAGGTGTGACTCCAAGATCAACCATGAACAAGTAAAGCAGGAAAACACTAAACAGGCTGGCTTTTCAAAACACTCTCCGGGGGCAAAAAAAAAAGATAACCCTTTTTTTTTTTGCTCTACACTAGCAAAAGCCAGGAAAAGGTATTTTTCCATTGAAGAGAGCACAGGATGCCAGGCATGCTTCCTACCTAGTCTACACACACAAGGTAGGGGCTCCATGCATTTGTGAAAGGAAAATCAAAATGAGAATCAGTACTGCTGAGAGAGTTCCCTAACACAGAACCAGCAGGTCACTGAGGAAGCATGATTTACGCACATCTCAGTCTAAATGGACGGAGAAGGCGATGGCACCCCACTCCAGCACTCTTGCCTGGAAAATCCCATGGGCGGAGGAGCCCGGTACGCTGGAGTACATGGGGTCTCTAGGAGTCGGACAGGACTGAGCGACTTCACTTTCACTTTCATGCATTGGAGAAGGAAATGGCAACCCACTCCAGTGTTCTTGCTTGGAGAATCCCAGGGACGGCAGAGCCTGGTGGGCTGCCATCTCTGGGGTCACACAGAGTCGGACACGACTGAAGTGACTTACCAGTAGCAGTAACAGCAGCCTAAATGGAAACGCAAACTTTGAACACGTCTGTGTAACACAGGCATCCAGAACATTTGCTCAATGTTCTAGAACTCCAGATAATTACTGGAACCTTTACCCTAAAATAACTCCTGACAGCCTATGCCTGAAGGACAAATATTCCCTTTCTTGCGTCAAAGTCCATCATAATCATGGCCAGACAACTCTAACAACATTGTGGCAATACCTTCATAACTCTTCGACTTTATGACAAAAGAGTCTTTGTGACTCTCTTCACCAGAATACTCTTTTTTTTATGTTACCCAAATCTGTATCTCTGCAATTTCTAAGCCCTGAAATAAAACTCTTCTCTTGTTTTCAACCATCTATGTCTCTTGGTCGACACAACCCATCAGTGAGAAAGCCTTATAAAACGAAGGACAGTATCACATTAGAAATGACCATGGGATTTTTTTTTTTTTTTTTTTTTTTGTATACCAATTACACCACAACAAAGTTAGGAGAAGGAGGAAGTCATAGTGGTGATGATAATAGGAATCCTTTACCATTCTTGATCTCTGAGGGAAAGTTTTAATATTGGCCTTGAATAAGATGTTGTTTCTACACATTTGCCAAGTACTACTCACAAGGTTCAGTTTCCCAGGTGACGCTAGCGTACAGAACCCACCTGCCAATGCAGGAGACAGATGCGGGTTTGATCCTTGGATTTGGAAGATCACCGGGAGGAGGGCATTGAAACCAACTCTAGTATTCTTGCCTGGGAAATGCTATGGACAGGAGTCTGGTGCCCTACAGGTCATAGGGTGGCAAAGAGTCAGACACAACTTAAGCAACTTAGCACACAGTTAACAAGGTTAACAAAATTTCCTTCTACTGCTAAAAAAAGAAAAGAGCACGTGGTCTGAATTTTTTAAATGGCTACGCACTTAAGACGTCAATGTGTAGCCCTCTACAGTAACAAAAAAAAAAAAAAAAAAATGCTTACCGTAACCAGAGAAGCACTAGGGAGTTATAAGCTCTACGACACGAGTAGAAGCATGTGATGGGGCTTGTCCTCAAAAGACCCTCAAAGTGTTAGTTTAAAAGCTCTGTGTTTGAGCTTCCCTGGTGGTTCAGTGGTTAGAATCCACCTAGCAATGCAGAGGGCACCAGTTCGATCCCTGATCCTGGAAGATCCCACAGGTGGCAGAGCGACTAAGCTTGTGCACCACAACTGCTTAGCCTGCGTTCTAGAGTCTGAGAGCTGCAACTACTGAGCCCATGAGCCACAGCTATTGAAGCTCGTGTGTCCTGGAGCCCGTGCTCTAGGAGAAGCCACCGCAGTAAGCCCGAGCACCAAAGCTAGAGAGTAGCCCCAACTAGAGAAAGTCCACACACAGCAACCAAAGCCCAGCACGCTCAAAATGAATAAATGTTTTCCATCAAAAAAAATCGGTGTTTATATTCCAACCAACTCAACCCCACATTGATGGGGCAACAGAACGTTCACAAAATGTTTCCTTAAATCCCTATATCCAACTCTCTTGCCAAAATAATATTCATTCACTCATTCTCTCTACCGTTTTTGAACCAGGAATATATTAATGTGTACTTAAATTTAGTGTGTATTTACTATAATACTGTATTATTAATCTGAAATATGAAAGCAATGTTTCAAATGCAGAGGGCAAATGGGGCCCCACAAGGCACAGGATTTCAGAGATGACAAAGGAACAAAGAAATCCTTTAGTCAGAGGAACTCCTTCTCAAGGGAAGAAAATTGAGACCTAGAAACTAAATTAAGCAGCAGAGCATGGGATATAACTGAACCCACAAAGTATAACACTTTTAAGACATCAGGAAGCCTCAAGCCAATTGCAGGAATTTTTTTTTAAAGGCCATTTTTTTTAATTTTTGTATTGAAGGATATTTGCTATACAGAATTTTGTTTTCTGTCAAACCTCAACATGAATCAGCCATAGGTATATATATATATATATATATATCCATTCTCTTTTGAACCTCCCTTCCATCTCCTGCCCCATCCCACCTCTCGAGACTGATACAGCCCCCGTTTGAGTTTCCTGAGCCATACAGCAAATTCCAATTGGCTATCTATTTTACATATGATAATGTAAGTTTCCAAGTTACTCTTTCCACACATCTCACCGCCTCCTCCCCTCTCCCCATGTCGATAAGTCTATTCTTTATGTCTATTTCTCCACTGCTACACTATAAATAAAATCTTTGGTACCATTTTTCTATATTCCACATATATGCATTAGAATATGATATTTATCTTTCTCTTTCTGACTCACTTCACTCTGTATAATGGTTCTGAGTTCATCCATTTCATCACTGACTCAAATTCATTCATTTTTATCCCATTGTGTATATGTACTACTACTTCTTTATCCATTCATTGGTTGATGGACATCTAGGAATTTTGTCAAAGGTCTATGGAGATGATCATATGGTTCTTATTTTTCAATTTGTTAATAAGGTGTATCACACTGACTGATTTGCATATATTGAAGAATCCTTGCATTCCTGGAATAAACCCAACTTGATCATGGTGTATGAGCTTTCTGATGTGTTTCCAAATTCTCTTTGCTAAAATTGTGTTGAGGATTTTGGCATTTATGTTCATCAGTGATATTGGCCTGTAGTTTTCTTTTTTGTGTGTTGTCTTTGTCTGGTTTTGGTATCTGAGTGATGGTGGCCTCGTAGATGAGTTTGGAAGTGTTCCTTCCTCTGCAATATTTTGAAAGAGTTTTAGACGGCTAGGCATTAGCTCTTCTCTAAATGTTTGATAGAATTTTCCTGTGAAGCCATCTGGTTCTGGGCTTCTGTTTTTTTGAAGATTTTTGATCACAGCTTCAATTTCAGTGCTTGTAATTGGGTTGTTCATAATTCCTATTTCTTCGTGGTTCAGTCTTGGAAGACTGAACTTTTCTAAGAATCTGTTCATTTCTTCCAGGTTATACATTTTATTGCCATATAGTGTCTTATAATCCTTTGTATTTCTGCATCATCTGTTGTAACCCGTCCTTTTTCATCTCTAATTTTGTTGATTTGATTCTCTTTTCTTTTCTTGATGAGTCTGGCTAAAGGCTTGTCAATTTTATCTTCTCAAAGAACCAGCTTTTATTTTTTTTAATCTTTACTACTGTTTCTTTCATTTCTTTTTTCATTTATTTCTGCTCAGATCTTTATGATTTCTTTCCTTCTACTAACTTTGGGGTTTTTCCGTTCTTCTTTTTCCAGTTGTTTTAGGTGTCAAGTTCAGTTGTCGATTCGATGTTTTTCTTGTTTCTTAAGGTAGGATTGTATTGCTATAAACTTCCCTCTTAGAACTGCTTTTCCTGCATCCCATAGGTTTTGAGCTGTCATGTTTTCACTGTCATTTGTTTCTAGAAATTTTTTTATTCCCCTTTTGATTTCTTCAGTAACCTGTTGGTTATTTAGAAACGTGTTGTTTAATCTCCATGTGTCTGTGTTGCTTAGTTTTTTTTCCTGTACTTGATATCTAGTCTCATAGCATTGTGGTCAGAGAAGAGATACAATTTCAATTTTCTTAAATTTACTGAGGTTTGATTTGTGACCCAAGATGTGTTCTATCCTGGAGAATGTTCCATGTGCACTTGAGAAGAAGATGTATTCTTCTGCATTTGGATGGACTGTCCTGAATATATCAATGAGATCCATCTCATCTAATCATTTAAGACTTGTCTTTCCTTACTAATTTTCTGTTTTGATGATCTGTCCATTGGTGTGAGTGGGGTGTTAAAGTCTCCTACTGTGATTGTGTTACTATCAATTTCTCCTTTTATGTCTGTTAGTGTTTGTCTTATGTATTGAGGTGCTCCTATGTTGGGTGCATAGATATTTACAATTGTTATATCTTCCTCTTGGATTGAGGCCTTGATCATTATGTAGTGTCCTTCCTTATTTCTTGTAATCTTCTTTACTTTAAGGTCTATTTTGTCTGATACGAGGATTGCTATTCCAGCTGTCTTTTGCTTCCCATTTGCATGAAGTATATTTTTCCATCCTCTCCTTCTCAGTCTATATGTGTCTGTAGGTCTGAAATGGGTTTCTTGTAGACAGCATATATATGGATCTTATTTTTGTATCCATTCAGCCAGTCTGTGTCTTTTGGTTGGAGCATTTAATCCATTTACATTTAAAATAATTATTGATATATATGTTCCTATTGCCATTTTCTTAATTGTTTGGGGTTGATTTTGTAGATCTTTTTTCTTCTTTAGTATTTCTTGACTATATAAGTCCCTTTAACATTTATTGTAAAGCTGATTTGATGGTACTGAATTCTCTTAACTTTTGCTTGTCTGTAAAGCTTTTTATTTTTCCATCAATTCTGAATGAGATCCTTGCCAGGTACAGTGATCTTGGTTGTAGATTTTTTCCTTTTCAGTAATTTAAATATATCCTGCCATTCCTTTCTGGCCTGCAGAGTTTCTGCTGACAGATCAGCTGTTAAGCGTACAGGGTTTCCGTGTGTGTTACTTGCTGTTTCTCCCTTTCTGCTTTTAACAGTCTTTGTGTTTTAGTCTTTGTTAGTTTGATTAGTACGTGTCTTGGTATCTCCTTGGGTTTATCCTGTATGGGACTCTTTGTGACTCTTGGACTTGACTGACTATTTCCTTTTCCATGTTGAAGAAATTTTCAACTATAATCTCCTTAAAAATTTTCTCATATCCTTTCCTTTTCTCTTCTTCTTCTGGAACCCCTATGATTCAAATGTTGGTGTGTTTGACATTATCCCAGAGGTCTCTAAGACTATCCTAAGGTCTCTTCATTCTTTTAACTTTATTTTGCTCATCAGAAGTTATTTCCACCAGTTTATCTTCCAGCTCCCTGATTCATTCTTCTCCTTCAGATATTCTGCTACTGATTCCTTCTAGAGTATTTTTAATTTCAGTAATTGTTTGTCTCTGTATGTTTATTCTTTAATTCTTCTAGGTCTTTATTAATTGATTCTTGCATTTTCTCCATTTTGTTTTCAAGGTTTTTGATCATCTTTATCATGATTATTCTGAATTCTTTTCAGATAGTTTGCCTGTTTCCTCATCATTATTTGGACTTCTGTGTTTCTACTTTGTTCCTACATTTGTGTAGTATTTCATTATTTTTCATTATTTTTTTTTCAACTTATTGTGTCTGAGGTCTCCTTTTAGCAAGATTCAAGGTTGAATTCAAACTTTTTGGTTTCTGCCCTCCTAAGGTTGGTCCCATGGTTTGTGTTAAGTATCCTACAGGGTGAGATTTGTGCTGAGTTTTTGTTTGTTTTTCCTCTGATGGGCAAGACTAAGTGAGGTGATAATCCTGTCTACTGATGATTAGGTTTGTATTTTTGTTTTCTTTGCTGTTTAGATGAGGCATCCTCCACAGGGTGCTACTGCTGGTTGGGTGATGCCACGTCTTGTTTTCAAGTGGTTTCCTTTGTGTGAGTTCTCACTATTTGATACTCCCTGGGGTTAGTTCTCTGATACTCTAGGGTCTTGGAGTCAGTGCTCCCACTCCAAAGGCTCAGGGCTTGATCTCTGGTCAGGAACGAAGATTCCACAAGTGGTTTGTTATGGCATTAAGTGAGATTAAAACAAATATCCAAAAACGAAAACCAACCATGAACCCCAGAAAAATGGTAGTTAAAAAATCATGCAAATAATAATTAAAATAATGGAATGTACACATATACATATATACCCATGAGCAAAGTCAAAACAGTCCAACAAAAATAAAGTACAGTAGATTGACCCGGTGAGCAAACGAAATTGAAAATTATATTTACCAGTTAAGAACAATAGTAACTAAAGCACAAAGTGGAAAACAAAACTAAAGCAAAGTGCCAAGTGGGGAATAAAGCAATGAAAACAAAATTAACAAATATGTTGAGAGGAAAGGAAAGAAAGAAAAGAAAGAAAGAATACATATGCAAAGTTAGATAGAGGTAGATGAAGATTTATATACATTAAAGATTAACTGCAAGGGGAAAAGAAAAGAAGTGAAGGCAAAGAAAGGAATAAATATAGAAAAATATAATAGGTATAAAGAATTAAAATTTTAAAAAGAGAAAAAAAAAGAAGAAAGAAAAAAGAAAATAAAAATGTAGAAAAAATATAATAGGTGTAAAGAATTAAAATTTTAAAAAGAGAAAAAAAAAACAGAAGAAGAAAGAAAAAAGAAAATAAAAACAAAAAAAACAGGAAAACTCCAAAGAACTGTGAAAGCCCAACATACAGGCAGAGGTTTATAACAACAATAAAAAGTGTGACTGAATATACATGTATACATATACATCCATGCTGCTCAGTCGCTTCAGTCGTGTCCGACTCTGTGTGACCCCATAGATGGGCAGCCCACCAGGCTCTGCCGTCCCTGGGATTCTCCAGGCAAGAACACTGGAGTGGGTTCCAATGCATGAAAATGAAAAGTGAAAGTGAAGTCGCTCAGTCGTGTCCGACTCTTTAGGGACCCCATGGACTGCAGTCCACCAGGCTCCTCCATCCATGGGAGTTTCCAGGCAAGAGTGCTGGAGTGGGGTGCCATATACATCCATAAGTAAAATCAAAACAGTCCAACAAAAATAAAGTACAATAGATTGACCTGGCAAACAAAGGAAACCAAAAATTATATCTACCAGAACAAAACTGACTAAAGCACAAACTGGAAAACAAATAAAGCAATGAAAATAAAACTAACAAATATGTTGAGAGGAAAAGAAAGAAAGAAGAGATATGCAAATTTAAATAGAGGTAAATGAAGAAGATTTATATACATTAAAGAGTAACTGCAAAGGGAAAAGAACAGAAGGAAATGCAAACAAAGGAATATATATAGAAAAAATAATAATAGGTTTAAAAAATTAAAAACTAAAATTAAAAAAAAAAAAGAAGAAGGAACACTTCCCAGAACTGCAAAAGCCCAACCTAGAGGCAGAGGTTTATAACAACAATAAAAAATGTGACTGAGGGGGAAAAAAAAGCTCAAAAGCTTAATTAGATTTCATAGTGCCAATAAAATCAACTACAACAGAGGGGGGAAGAGGGGGAAAAAGAAAAAAAATACAAAGGAATCTACAGAACAAGTCAAAACATAAAGAAGAAAAAATGCTTGTCTTGAGTCACTGCTGTCAGAGTCCTTTCCCTCACTGGGAGTCACAATCCATCTCACCTCCCTAAGATTCCCTCCAACACTGTGCTGATCTCTGGACCTGATGTGGGGGCAGCTCAGATTCTAATCTGGTCCTACTCCTGTGTGTTCTTGCCTCCAGTGTCCACAGCTATCAGAACTAGTGAGTTTTCTTTTGTGGGAGCTCTCAATGACCTCTTATTTATTCCATAGACAGAGTCTGCCTAGTTGATCGTGTGGATTTAATTTGTAGCTTGTACAGATGGTGGGAATGTTTTGGATCTTCTTCCTTAGTCACACTGCCCCTGGGTTTCAACTGTGGTTTTATTTCCACCTCTGCATATGAGTCCTCCACTGGGGTTTGCTCCTGAGGCTGCCCTGGAGGACTAGGGTTTGCTCCTGTGAGGCCAGGTGTGGAGGTGGTGCAGCTGCTTGGGTCACAGGGGTTCTGGCAACACCAGGCACTCAGGGGAGTTGGCGGCTAGGGCTGCACAAAATATAGTGCTCTAGAAGGGTATGGCAACCAGTACTGGCCAATATGCTCGCTCCGGTATTCTTGCCTGGAGAACCCCTCTCCCTGACAGAGAAGCCTGGCAGGCCACAGTCTACAGGGTTGCAAGGAGTCAGATACAACCAAAGCGACCCTGCATGATAGACACAAGACGTTTTTTGTCTGTGGCAGCTCTGCCCCAGGGAGAGCGGAGCATGAAGGTGGCACAGCTGCTTGGCTTGCGGGAACCCTGGCAGCATTAAGTGTACAGGAACACGCACTGCCTCCGCCGCAGGAGCTATGGCCCTATCAGAGTCTTTTTCGAGCCTCTTGTAGCTGGCGATCAGAAGGCCTCTTTGGCCAGTCTTTCTCCGTAGCTCTACCCATTCAGGTACTTAGAGGGCACCCTTGCCTGGGGTCCTTCTCTTGTTTGGAGTGTCAGGCACATACAAGAGCCCCCTGGCTGGGGTCCTACTCCGTACATGAGCGCATCAGTCACTTAAAGGAGCACCCTGGGTGGGGTACTGCTCTGTAGATGGGCACATCAGGCCCTTAAAGGGGCACCCTGCTGCTGCTGCTGCTGCTGCTAAGTCGCTTCAGTCGTGTCCGACTCTGTGCGACCCCATAGACAGCAGCCAACCAGGCTCCCCCGTCCCTGGGATTCTCCAGGCAAGAACACTGGAGTGGTTGCCATTTCCTTCTCCAATGCATGAAAGTGAAAAGTGAAAGTCAAGTTGCTCAGTTGTATCCGACTCTTCGCGACCCCATGGACTGCAGCCTACCAGGCTCCTCCGCTCATGGGATTTTCCAGGCAAGAGTACTGGAGTGGGGTGCCATTGCCTTCAGGCCCTCAAAGGGGGACCCCGGGTGGGGTCCTACTCTGTAGATCAGCGCATCAGTCACTTAAAGGAGCACCCTGGGTGGGGTTCTGCTCTGTAGATCAGTATATCAGGCATTTGATGGACCAGCCTCTCTATTGTTCAGCTGCCAATGCTGGCATGTGGGGAGAGAGGGGCTATGGTGATGGCCCCACCCCCTATGCATGACTCAGCAGTATCACCTTGCTTCCATGGCTTCCTGGCTTTCCTCCACAGGCATTTCCCATGACAATCTCCTCCCTCACATCCCGTGGATCTGTCTCTCTGCAGTCAACAGCAACCCTTGCCCTGGGATTGCTCCACAATCCCTAAACTCCAGCTCCCAGCAGCTGTGCCTTCCAGGGGTCCCTGTCTGGGGTATGCATGGCTGCGGCAAGGACTGATTCTCATTCCATTTAGGCTGCCACAGATCAGCTATTTCACTCTCAGCCTTAAATGTTTCTCCTCTGACTCAGACAACTGCCCTGATGTGGGGATGGGACCCCTGCTTCAGTTCCCCCACCGGCCAAGGGCAGGTCCAGCCCTACTAACAACTCCTGGTTTTCCCTCTAGTTCCTTGCTCCCACTGAGTTACGTGTGGTTCTATACATTCTTTCCCACTGGTCAGGTACTCCTGTCCACTCTCAGCTGGTGTTCTGCCTGCACTTCTGTGTCTGCAGGTGTATTCCTGATGTACCCGTGGAGGGAGATGTACTCCACGTCCACCTACTCCTCCGTCATCTAGTTCTCCCCCCAGAATTTTTATCTTTAAACTGTGCAAAACCAAAGTACACAGTAACAGAAATCCAAATAGTTCAAACGAGTAGACAATGAAAAGCAGGAGTCCCTCCCCATTCTTCAGTATTTATTTCGCATCTTTCCAAAGACCCTGTGTGTGTGGAAGGCGGAGACAAAGAGATGAAGACAGAGACATAAGAGAACCAGAATGTTCCTCTCTCCTACACCCTCACTGAGAAAAAAAAGTTAGACTATCATACAATCCTACACATGATCTTTCTCCACTCCATACCTAGATCAGAAATCATTGTGAACCAGTATGTACATAGTCACCTCTTTGCTTCAAGATGGCTACACATAACACACCATATACAAGTATGTCACAAGCAAGAATCCCAAATACGTATATTCAGGCTGTTTCAAGGTTTGTGCTTTCCCCAAAATGGCTGCATTTACTATCAATGCATATAAATCTTGGTATAGATATGCAAGTTTATTTATCACCGGATAAATTCCCGTAAGTAGGAACATGTATTGCCTACCATTCCCAAAAGTGGGAAATACAAACACATGTGCATATTCTTCCCTTTCTGTGGAAGCTTACAGACTGTCTTTCAAAGATTACAGAACCAAATACCTGTTTCCACTGACACTGTTCTAGGCCAGGTGTAGGTGCGTAGTAGGTACACACCCCTGAACAACCATGGGGTGGAACTGCATGGGTCCACTTATGTGTAAATTTTGTTCAATAGTAAATACTACAGGGCTACAGGAGCTACAGTTGGTTCACAAATCAAGAGCTGTGGATGCAGAGAACTGTGTAAACACAGGGCCAACTGTAAAGTTATATGCTCATGTTCAATGGAGGCGAGGAGGTCAGTACCCCTAACTCCTGCATTGTTCAAGGGTAAACTGTATCTTTAATCCACACTCTAACTAATTTGATGTTTTATCAAACATGTTGTTCTTTGTCATTCAATAATATGTTATCTCACTAGAGCTTCAATATGTAAGGGAATTTTAGAAAATCCATTCCTGTATCATCCCTTACCAGCTTTAGTTTTTTTCCTAAATATTAAACACTAAGGTAGTAAAAAAAAAAAAAAAACACTCTGGTCGATTCTGGATCAGAAGAGGTAAAAAAAGTGAAATCAGAAAAAGTGGAGTTGGAATGTACGAGTAAAATTAGTCATCAGAAAGATGTAGGCAGAAGTGTGTGTGTGTGTGTGTGTGTATAAAATGGATTGATGTTGACTTACACTATAAATATCTTCTTACTGTTTCATTTTTTCTCCTCTCCAGCTTTTAACACATTCTAAGAAATGTTTATATTAACTATTGAAAGTGGTATTTATGTGACTGGACTGAATTAAAAGGTATAATATATGGTTAAACAGTATGGTAGAATTCAACTTTAGTAGGAAGGAAGAAAAATCACTCTCCTTCCTTTCAAATATCTAGTTTGGAGAGGAAGAGACTGGAAAACACAGGCTACCAAATCAGGAAAGGCTGGAGTAAGGAACATGAAAAATTAAGAGACTAGAAAACACAGGCTACCAAATCAGGAAAGGCTGGAGTAAGGGTCATGAAAAATTATATTTACCTAGCAATTCTTTTATTTCAGCTTTACTGAGCTATTACTGACAAGTAAAATTATATTGAATGTGTACATCATGGTGATTTTATACAAATATACATTGTGAAAGGACTCCCCCTTCTAGTTGACTAACACATCCATGAACTCACATATGTATTTGTGTGTGTGTGTGTGTGTGTGTGTTTGTAAGGGAGAGAAAACATGTAAGTTCCACTCTCTTAGCAAATTTCTATTACACAACAGTGTTATCAGATATAACCACCATATTTTACTTAGGTCTTCACAGTTTATTAGTCTTATAGCAGAAAGAATTTTCCAGCACAACTGAGTCATTTCCTACACAATTCGAACTTCACTTACTTTTGAACAGCTTGCCTCCTTTACCTCCTCTCCATACAGGAGCCCAAGCAGAGTCAGATTTCACTGTTGTCTTCCCCTTCTCCCTCAGCAACTCCAACACAGACAGTTTTTAATATCTTTGTTCTGCAGAAGATTACACATCTGTCTCTTTTCTTGGGATATTTTAGCCCACCTTTCCAGGACAAGGATCAACCTTCTTTTGGGGTTCATTAGCACTCTAATCCAGCCACTTAATGGAAAGAAAATGCCTGCTTAATCTACTGGATCCTGGCTAACAGACAATACAGATAATGAATGTATATTCAATTCTAACACATTACCTAGGCATTTCACCATAAGAGTTCAGAATATATTAGCAGATAAGGAATACACTGCCAACTTTTGGGACATCTCATGGGTAATAAGCAGGAGTATTTGAATATTCTATAACATAAAATATACTATTTCCCATCACAAAACCTAATGGAAACATAAAAATCATCTATTCTAACAAGTTTTGGACAGGTACTAAATTCAGAATTTCTCATATATTAATCATTTATACATCATGCTAAATAGCTGGACATTAATGCAAAGCCTACCTCTCCATAAAACTGAATCACCTAATGTAACAAATGAGCAAACTGCATTTTTAATATTCTTTCACTGTTAATCTTTTCTTCATTTTGATTCCAAGGAATAGCAACCAATTAATAAAAATTCTTAGTCTCACATCATATCCTATTGCTATAAAAACAATGATTAACGAAAGGACTGTGAAGATACTGAATAAAATGTACACCATACTCTTAAGTTTTACATGTGCTTACACAGAAGTAGCTAACATTTGCCAAGAATTTTTCACTTCTGATCATTTCCAGTGTAATAAGCAGGCTAATAGCTATCAACAACACTGCCATAAACTGTACTTATGTTGTACATTACTTCATGTAATACTCACATCAACTGTATACAGTCAAGTGATTTTCTTTAATCACACCTCATAGTTGAAAACCTCCAGCTGAAACCTTATTACAAGAATGTATTGCAAGTTGTACAAGGGAGACTTGACCAATGATTTGTCCAAATCTGTAAGGCATGATCTTTAGCACCACCTAAATTTCAACTCCTTGTGTCTTACAAACTGCCAGTTCTCTCTCTTTTCAAATTTTAAAAATGTTATTTTGCAACTTATGTACAACACAAAACTCTGTATCAAACCATTAAGTAGCACCATATATACTGAAGGGCAGCTGAATCCTTAAAAGACAGGACACTGTATGTGAGCAGAAAAAAATTTGTTTATCATATATTATTCACAGTTTGGCACTGGAATGTACAAAAGGAAAAATAACTATAAATATCAAATGGAATGCTCATTCTTTTATCTTTCTTATCTTATGCAGTCTTCATAACCTAAAAAGTATTTCAATCTGCACATGAAGTAATATTCCACTTCTGTTCCCCCAAGTAAATTCATTATGAGTCGGGCTTCAAAGATCATTCCTCTTTATTAATAGTATTCCAATATACCTACCAGCTGTTAGCAAAGCCCCATCTGCCCTTCAACATATTGAAATTACCCAAAAATACTTGGTGTTCTATCTGTTCTTGATGAGAACCCAAATGGTAACCAAAGACAAACTACTGACAGCATTAGTCTTGTTGGGATACTTTCCAGAATTTATATGCCAACAAAGATCTGTCTCGGAGAAGGCAATGGCACCCCACTCCAGTACTTTGGCCTAGAAAATCCCATGGACGGAGGAGCCTGCTAGGCTGCAGTCCATGGGGTCGCTAGAGTCGGACACGACTGAGCGACTTCACTTTCACTTTTCACTTTCATGCATTGGAGAAGGAAATGGCAACCCACTCCAGTGTTCTTGCCTGGAGAATCCCAGGGATGGGGGAGCCAGGTGGCTGCTGTCTATGGGGTCGCACAGAGTCGCACACGACTGAAGCAACTTAGCAGCAGCAAATGTCTGTCTAGTTAAAGCTATGGTTTTTCCAGTAGTCATGTATGGATGTGACAGTTGGACTATAAAAGACAGTTGAGAGCTGAAGAACTGATGCTTTTGAACTGTGATGTTGGAGAAGACTCTTGAGAATCCTTTGGACTGCAAGGAGATCCAACCAGTCCATCCTAAAGGAAATCAGTCCTGAATATCATTGGAAGGACTGATGCTGAAGCTGAAACTCCAGTCCTTTGGCCACCCGATGCAAAGAGCTGACTCATTGATTGGAAAAGACCCTGATGCTGGGAAAGATTGAAGGCAGGAGGAGAAGGGGATGACAGAGGATAAGATGGTTGGATGGCATCACCAACGCGATGGACATGAGTTTCAGTAAACTCTGGGAGTTTGTGATGGACAGAGAAGCCAGACGTGCTGTAGTCCCTGAGGTTGCAAAGAGTCAGACACGACTGAGCAACTGAACTGAACTGAGTATATACATGTATTGTTGTTCAGTTGCATTCGACTCTTTGCAACCCTATGGATTGTGGCCTACAAGGGCTCCTCTGTCCATGGGATTTCAGAGACAAGAATACTGGAGTGGGCTGCCATTTCCTTCTCCAGGGGATCTTCCCGATCCTGGGATGGAATCTACTTCTCCTGCTTGACAGGAGGATTCTTTACCACTGAGCCTTCAGGGAAGCCTTTGAACTGTGGTGTTGGAAAAGACTCTTGAGAATCCCTAGGACTGCAAGGAGATCAAACTAGTCAATCCTAAAGGAAATCAACCCTGAATATTCATTAGGACTGATGCTGAAGCTGAAGCTCCAATACTTTGGCCACCTGATGCAAAGAAGGAACACACTGGAAAAGATTCTTATGCTGGGAAGAAAAATTGAAGGCAAAAGGAGAAGAAGGTGGCAGAGGATGAGATGGTTGGATGGCATCACCAACTGAATGGACATGAATCTGAGCATACTCCAGGAGATAGTGGAGGTCAGAGGAGTCTGGCAGGCTACAGTCCACGGGGTTGCAAAGAGTCAAACACAACTTATCGACTGAACAACAATGGTGAATAAATATACCCGCACTGCGCAACATTAGGACAATACACAGGTCCAAATGAAGCATGTTGGCCACCCTTTGCCCCCTTCTATTCAATGTTGTTTCATGTTTCTGAAAGGACACAGTTTAGTTTATAGCTGAGTGTTTACAAATACACACACAAATATATACACATAAATTTGTGTATGATTACAATACATACACAAATACACACACAGAAATACATATACATATATAGGCTGGTCTTCACAAGCCTTTTCAAAACACAAATAGGATTATACTCTATATTGTACAAGTTGCTTTTATCATCCAACAATACAGTAATTTTTCCAAGTCAGTATACACAGACTAATGTCATTTGAAAGTGCCTAATAGTCCACATTTTTGTTGTCATATTTTATTTAATCATTCCTATATTGACAGATAAGAGTGATTTTGTCAATGTAAAAACACAGCAATTCTCTACAAAAATCAATCATTCTCTAAGCAGTTTCATCTTAAGTTAAAAAAAAAAACACAAAATACTAGTGTGGCTTTCGACGAAGACGGTGCTGAAATCTAAAACTGCCAAGCATTGAGTATCGTCTATTAATTTCCTTTAAAAAACGTATTTCCTAGCAAAAACCTGACACAAGCTAAAAAGCCAACAGAGGGTTGTTCTAACTCAAAGAGCTTTGTTTCCAGTCAAATACTTTGAAGGACATTTCAAAGAGAACTGGAGTCAACTACCAGAAACTGAGTGTATCGTTTTCTCTTAAGATGTGTAACCTATAAACAGCACAGTGCTGGCCTTGATGAGTGGTGATTAGGAGAAGGAAGCATCAATTCAACATTTCATGGACCAGAAGAGTGAAAACACAGAGTGGTTTTAGGGTCCCAGGCTCTGCCTGGTTTTGTTTGTGTTCGCTCAACCCACCTTCCACTGTTTTGCACATTTCCTCCACTTTGCATGTATCAGATGTCCAGGAGATGGAAAACAAGAACGACAAGGTCCTGAAACAGCTGGTGTGCGTACCACGTGTCCCCATCAAGCACAGGGACAATGAAGCAATTGCCTCTTGTCCTGGAGAGAATAGGTTGATGGACTTCCCTGAAATCAACACTAGGAAAGGAATGTGACTCTGCCCCTTCGTGGCTTTCTGCCATCTCACTCTCTCTCCCTTCTTGGCTTTAGTGGCCTGGAAGAACCAAGGAACCTCTGCACTGACAAAAAGTAACAGCAACCACCCAAACCACACGTGCATTCAAAGCCATCTGCTGCAAACGGTAAGAGGTTGGTCAAGTCGTCACGACAAGCATAGTCTACTGCCCGATTGGGACGAATGCCAGAACAAAGCCTGGCAAAGTTCTCCCTTACCACCTAGCCCAGGGAGGGTTTGGACAGTGCCCCGAGGGAGGCAGGAAACACGCACACAGAAGGCGCGCCCCTTCCCTGACTGATGAGCCTTCTGCCGATGTGCTTTCAATCCCAAGCATCTAAGAGGAACACTAATTCTAACCCCACTTCATAGCTGGAGAATTTTTTTCAAAACACAAACTGATTTTCCTAAAACCCTTCCAGTAAAAATAATTAAAAGCTGGTTGAACCCTCAAGCTCTCTGATCAAATAATTCAATGATGGAGTAAGTACACTCTACAAGGAGAAAGACTTTTCTGTCATCACTGTGATTATTGTTACCAGCTTGTTCGCCTTCATTGCTTGAGAAAATTATTCACTGTCAATAAATAGAAAGACTAGAATTTCTGATGCGACACAGAAATGCCCCCTGAGAGAAGTAGATACAATGCAAATCAATGCCTGTCGTTCACATTTGCCCTTGACACTTCAGCTCTGGTGCCTAAATTTCCAAGGATGCTATGGTGTCAGCATCACATCACAGAGATCCAGGCTTCCCAGCCGGGCAGTCACCATCAGCCTCACACTGAGTCTCACTCCCTTCCAGCTGCCCTAGAGGAAAACTGATTATCTATTTATTTGGGGGTGCTTTCCCAATGCCCCCTCCACAGTGAACTTCATGTATGCCACAAACTATCATAAATATGCATGTAGTCTTACTGAAAATCCTTCTAGAGTTTTTCTAAGATTCAGTAAACAAACTGTCATGGTGTGCGTGTGTGGGTACTTTCACACGTGTGTGAAAGTATCCAGAGTTCCAACTCTTTATTACAGATGATGATAGAGTTATATTATCATTGATAGATAGATGATGATGATAGAGTTACATTAATCATTCCCCCAAATAGGTAATGCCAATCATCAAATCACTTCTGGCTGGCATTGGGGATCTTTGTTACAGGAGCTGCAAATGTGAATTGCAAAATATTTTCCCAAGCCTAATGGTAAATATAATTTTCATTCCTAGAACATAAAGCCCAGTGTGGTGGATGATTATGATAATAAAAGTCCTCAAACAGGACTCAGAATCCCAGGGCTGAGGAAGGTGTAATGTACCAACACGGGCTCCCTAACCCATGGCAGGGTCCACTGCCAAGCCCCCTCAACCTCTGTCCTCTCAGTAAAGTGAAAGGTTACACCAAACACGTTAGGATATTTTCCCTGATGCACTGAGAATCAAGGTAGGACAGTTCATGAATTCTGCAGGCAGAAGTCAAGGTCAACCCATCCTAAGATTTCTGCTATGGACAAGCCTCACACAAAACAACCTAGAAAAAGAAAGCTAGGGTATGGCAATGTTGCCATTTACTAGGCAATGACCCAGAAAAAGGAAAAGGACACAGAATTTAAAGTAGCAGCTGACAAGGCCACTCACAATTGAATTCTGCAAACATAAGAGTTGTGTCATCTGGTAAGGAAAACACTAGGAATGGAGGACTGGACCTGGAGCTGCCCACATCCCTTTCAGTGAGTAGCCAGATCAGATGGCACCAATGAGGCTGAGGCTGAAGCTCCAATACTTTGGCCACCTGAGGCAAAGAGCCGATCCATTGGAAAAGACCCTGATGCTGGGAAAGACTGAGGCAGGAGGAGAACAGGACAACAGAGGATGAAATGGTTGGATGGCATGACTGACTCAATGGACATGAGTTTGAGCAAGCTCTGGGAGATGGTGAAAGACAGGGAAGTTTGGCATGCTGCAATCCATAGCGTCTCAGAGTCAGACACGACTGCGCGACTGAACAACAAATCCATCAAAGAGCCCCAGGCCAGAGGGAAACACAAAGGGCCTTCCCCCACTGCATGGCTAATCACTGACAAGGTCAAGACCACTTTCCTGGCTGGCAGCCTCTGAGTCACTGCAAAGATGGAGGCGGCCAAGGAATCGGGGCCTCAGATGAGCTCATGCTTTCCCTGCTCTCATTCCTCAAACATCCCCAGCTGGGATGACAAACTCCTGGATACAGAGTCTAGGTTGCAACTTGGGGACCTGCTCCCTAGGTTGGTCAGGACACAGCCCTTTTGTGACCTGAGGTTAGGTAACTATTTTCCAGGCCAAGATTGGTCTAAATCCTGGTCTTTGCCTAATCCCCAGTAAATAATACAAATCTGGCAGAAAATATGGATTACTCTGGGGACGTAGGGAGGGTTCTCTCTGCTGACAGCATCCCCAGCTGGCAATGATACTATGCGGGGCCCTGTGGGGCTCCTGGGAACAAAGACTTTCTGTGTCCCCCATTTCTCTGATTACAGCAAACAGCCTTCTTTCAGCCTCCATGACCTTCCCTGGGTTCCAGTGGGCAGAGTCAAGCAGTTGTTAACTAGTGAAGGAAGGGGATGCAAGACCAGGGAGAAACAGTCAAGACCAGCCTTGGAACAAGGTCCTGTTGCCCCATGAACAGATACTCACAACAATATCTTTGAGCTGTTCTGCAGATACTGAAACCCCTTCTCAAAGGGAAAAGGTAATGAATAATGATGGTATGCTATCCACAAGAATGCAGACCCCAAACCAGTAGGACCTGAGGTTGATGATGTTGACTCCTGCTTACCTCATCACCAACCCATCAGAAGAACGGCCATGAGCTGGTCACGCCCTCTTTGCACAGTTACTATAAAACTTCTCACTATCTTCTGCAAGTTAGGACACAACAGTTTTGAAGACATTAACCCACTGTGGCCTCCTTTGCCTGGTAAAGTAATAAAGCTACCCACTTCTACTTCACCTAAAACTCTGTCTCTGAGATTTGATTTGGCACCACTGGACGGAGAAGCTGCAGGCATCCGTGGTGGCTAGACGGTAAAGAATCCACCTGCAACGTGGGAGACACAGGTTTGCTCCCTTGGTCGGGAAGATCCCCTGGAGAAGGGAATGGCTACCCACTCCAGTATCCTTGCCTGGAAAATCCCATCCACAGCGAAGCCTGGCGGGCTACAGTCCAGTTCAGTTCAGTTCAATTGCTCAGTCGTATCTGACTCTTCACAACCCCAGGGACTGCAGCACGCCAGGCCCCCTGTCCATCACCAACTCCCAGAGTTTACCCAAACTCATCTCTATGGAGTCAGTGATGCCATCCAACCATCTCCTCTTCTGTCGTCCCCTTCTTCTCCTGCCCTCAATCTTTCCCAGCATCAGGGTCTTTTCCAATGAGTCAGCTCTTCACATCAGGTGGCCAAAGGATTGGAGCTTCACCTTCAGCGTCAGTCCTTCCAATGAACACTTAAGACTGATTTCCTTTAGGATGGACTGGTTGGATATCCTTGCAGTCCAAGGGACTCTCAAGAGTCTTCTCCAACACCACAGTTCAAAAGCATCAATTCTTTGGCACTCAGCTTTCTTTATAGTCCAACTCTCACATCCATACATGACTACTGGAAAAACCATAGCCTTGATTAGATGGATCTTTGTTGGCAAAGTAATGCCCCTGCTTTTGAATATGCTGTCTAGCTTGGTCATAATTTTCCTTCCAAGAAGTAAGCGTCTTTCAATTTTATGGCTGTACTCACCATCTGCCATGATTTTGGAGCCCAAAATATAAAGTTAGCCACTGTTTCCCCATCTATTTCCCAAGAAGTCATGAGACCGGATGCCATGATCTTCGTTTTCTGAATGTTGAGCTTTAAGCCAACTTTTTCACTCTCCTCTTTCACTTTCAACAAGAGGCTCTTTAGTTCTTCACTTTCTGCCATAAATGTGGTGTCATTTGCATATGAGAGGTTATTGATATTTCTCCCAGCAATGTTGATTCCAGCTCGTGCTTCATCCAGCCCAACGTTTCTCATGATGTACCCTGCATATAAGTTAAATAAGCAGGGTGACAATATACAGCCTTGACGTACTCCTTTTCCTATTTGGAACCAGTCTGTTGTTCCATGTCCAGTTCCTGTTACAGTCCAGTTGCTTTCTGACCTGCATACAGATTTCTCAAGAGGCAGGTCAGGTGGTCTGGTATTCCCATCTCTTTCAGAATTTTCCACAGTTTATTGTGATCCACACAGTCAAAGGCTTTGGCATAGTCAATAAAGCAGAAATAGATGTTTTTCTGGAATTCTCTTGCTTTTTTGATGATCCAGTGGATGTTGGCAATTTAATCTCTGGTTCCTCTGCCTTTTCTAAAACCAGCTTGAACATCTGAAATTCACGGTTCACGTATTGCTGAAGCCTGGCTTGGAGTCCATGGGGTCACAAAAGAGTCGGACACGACTGAGCGACTAAGCATGCCCACCGATACACAGAAGCTAAGCTTCTGGCATCAGCAACACACGATCCCTGACAACCACCTCCATGGACCCTGGGTAGAGAAGCTGATGTCAGCCACAGCTCAGTAAGGTCAGATCCCCTTAGAAAAAGGGCCTCAGTGGGTACATCCCCAAACCATGTAATTATCGAGGAGCTGTACTTCAACCACTCCTGCTAAGAACCAGATTGTAAAAGCCGGGTACCCAATTCCACTTCTGGAGGCTCATCTGAGCTTCCCACACCCCTATCAACATAATGGCATGTGATTAAACTGTCTTATTCTGTTAGCCCTTGAGCAGACATGGAAACAAAAAATGTCATAATCCTACCATAAAGCTGTCATAGTTTGAGAGCTATTAAACAAATTGATTTCCCAAAAAGCAGCAGGTATGGCTGCATAGTATACACCACCCCCGCAAATGTTTCTCTAAGTGAATGCAAATTGGCCTCTTAAGAATTTGTCTAATGTGTTAATAAAAAGATTTCTATGACCATTGAAGCTGTGAAGTCCTACTTAAGAAATAGTTCACGCTTTCCTAACTTCTCATTCTTTTTCATACTTTTGCATAAATAGGAAAGTTCACTATTTCATTTTCTTTTCATCGCAGTCACTTTGTTTGGGAGAAGAAAGTAACATCAACCAATAACTTCCAAAAGGGTCCCACACAGAGTATAAACTGATGGATGCCAATGGGGAGTGGGCTGGGAGAGGGATAACATGGGAGATTGGGATTAACAGATGTAAGCTTTTACATATAGAATGGAACACAGAAAGCTCCTACTGTATAGCACATAGGATATATTCAAGATTCTATGATAAACCATAATCAAAAAGAGTATAAAAAGAATGTGTGTGTGTATGTGTGTATATATATATATGTTTTGTTGTTGTTCAGCTGCTAAGTCATGTCTGATTCTTTGTGACCCCATGGACTGCAGCATGCCTGTAGGGAAGCCTGGCATGCTGCAATCCATATATATATATATATATATATATATATATATATATATATATATGCTTCGTTGTGCTGCACTTAGTCGCTTAATTGTGTCCAACTCTTTTCAACCCCATGGACTGTAGCCCGCCAGGCTCCTCTGTCCATAGAGATTCTCGAGGTAAGAATACTGGAGTGGGTTGTGATGCCCTGCTCCAGGGGATCTTCCCAACCTAGGAATTGAAGTGAGGTCTCCTGCATTGCAGGAGGATTCTTTACCAGCTGAGCTCCCAGGGAAGCCCCATCAGTTCAGTTCAGTTCAGTTCAGTCACTCAGCTGTGTCCGACTCTTTGCAACCCTATGACCACAGCACGCCAGGCTTCCCTGTCCATCAACAACTCCCGGAGTCCACCCAAACCCATGTCCATTGTGTTGGTGATGCCATCCAGCCATCTCATCCTCTGTCGTCCCCTTCTCCTCCTGCCCTCAATCTTTCCAAGCGTCAGGGTCTTTTCAAATGAATCAGCTCTCCGCATCAGGTGGCCAAAGGATTGCAGTTTCAGCTTCAACATCAGTCCCTCCAATGAGCTCCCCCCATATATACGTATAAATCAACTACACTTCAATAAGAAATTTGAAAATTAAAAAAAAAAAAAAAAAAGAAGGGTCCCAAAGTCACCTCTACTCAGGTCAGGCCTGGTTCCCTAATGTCCACCCAAAAGTCCATTTATGGTCTTGAGAGACACATCTGGATGGTAGACAGCCCCACCCAGCCCGGAATTAACCATTGTTATCTTGAACAGAACTAGCACAGACAGCACATGACCCTCCACTGCAAATCTGGGTCTGTTAGCACCCTGGGAAATGGCTACATTCCAGTTTGAGGTGCCACTGAAGGTCTCCCAGAGCACATTCCAGACAAGCCAGATAAAAAGATTTTCAAGTGGAATTATTCCCAGTATTTCCTCCAAATTTGGTGAAAATCTCCATGATGCTTTTCCTTCAACAGGAAATAAAGGGAGCTTTCCTTTTATGTCAATGTCTAACTGATCAACTTTTTATGATTTCTTTTTAGTCCTAATGGTCAATACCTAATTCATTTTGGGTTGGTTAGTTTGGGCAGATTTCTTAATTGAAGTTTTTTGAATGGATCATACACACATATATTTAAAAAGTCAAAGTCAAAATCGACAGTGGATACTTTCTCTTCTTCCCTCACCTCCTTCCAATACATCCCTGATGGCAACACCTACTACCAAGATACTAGGGAAAAGTAACCTAATCCAAGTACTGTTATGGACCTTGCTCCCCCCTCCCCCCACCCCCACACCAATTAACAAGATATGCAGGGAAATAAAGATAGGGGTATTTGGATAAATATATGTATCCATTCCTATAGAGCTACTTAACTGACTGTAACAGCGACACATATGCCATTATTTAGCTTACCACAATTTAATAAAACGAGCTTCCCCAGTGGCTCAGCAGTAAAGAATCCGTCTGCCAGTATAGGAGACATGCGTTCAGTCTCTGGATCAGGAACATCTCCTGGAGAAGGAAATGGCAACCCACTCCAGTATTCTTGCCTGGGAAAACCCACGGACAGAGGAGCCTCACGGCCTAGTCCACGGGATCGCAAAAGTCAGACATGACTGACAGAGTAAACAACAATTTACTAAAACAGCCCCTAGTAATGGGCTATCAGGTTGTTTCTAAACCTCTTCAAGTCCAAAGACTGCTACAGTGAATCACCCTGAAATTAGTCATTTTGCACTTGTGGAAGATCACAAGCAGGAAAAGCACCTGGGGGCAGAGTTGCTGGATAAAAGGTCATGTGTATGTATAATGGTGATGAATATAGCCGAATGCTTTCATAGAAACCATACCAACCTCAAATCCCTGCTAGTGACATCTCAGGTTACCCAAGTCCCCACAGTCTCACCAGCTATTCACAGCAGAGGTCAATCCGAAAAAGCTATGCATGCACAGAGAACAATGAGAGGTTCAGGGGACTGGTGTGGACCAAAACTTCCTTCACTTCCTTCCACCAACTCCCAATCCCATCTGCTTCAAGACAGCAGAGCAATGCAGATCACAGTACTCGTGGGCACAAAGAGCTGAAGTCCCATCTCTGCCACTCCTAAGCTGAGTGACCCTGGAGAGTCCGAATATCAAAGTTCTCTAAACTCAGTTTCCTCCTCCATAAAGTGGTCACACAGGCATGTATCCTTCTACTAAACAACTACAAGCTGGCCCCTCCCCTTGCTGGAATGCAGGGAGGATTAAACGAGACAACCACAAAGCACCATCCCATGAAGCTGAGCCAGAGTTCCCAACGGCTGCCTTCAACAACAGGTAAGGAATCCTTCCAAGCCCAAAGAAGAGAGCGTGGCAATCAGACACCTGACCCATTCGATGCCCAGCTGCCCAGAAATGCTCACTCTGTGCCCGTAAGGTGTGCCAGCAACCAGTTAGACAGGCACGGGGCCACGCTCTGATAGGAAAGATGACGTGTACACAATTTTTATTACAGTTGACGATAAAAGGCTGTGAAGGAGATAAACAAGATGGAACTAAGACAGAACAGAGACTCCAGTATAGATGGTAGAGTAGCTACAGTTAGCGGGGAGGACTGGGAGGGGGTGCCTGCCGCTTGGAAACCCTGTCAAGGAAAAACTTGCTACTCGGCTACAAGATGCCTTCAAGATCCAAGCAACTTTGGGGCCAAGACAAGGGGCTACAGAGGGTGGGGGTACTGTGGCTTGGTCATTTCTGCCCAAAGCTGTACTCATATAATAAACAGTGAGCCAGCTTTTCTCCAGAGTTTCCCATGGGGTGGGCTGGCACTGTGTCAGGCCTGCAGTGAGTTTGGAGGCTCTCCCTATTCAATCTTGCCTCCTGTCCCTTTATCTGTCGCAAACTAACTCCCCCTCTCCCACTGTGAACTCCTTGCACCAGGAGCTCAGCATCTACACCCCTGAACTGATGAATAGGGTACCCTGTTGGGTTCATCAAGGGTATCCTCTCCATCTACACCAAACCCTCCTCACCTTCCTCATCAGATCTTCCTTTCTAACCGAGCTAACCTGCCCTCCACAATAGGGCTCTCAGTCTCAGCCTTCTTCATGAGCACTCCTGTTTATACATGCCAGCTTCCCAATCTTGCCCACTTTCTGCATCCACCGATAATGCCAAATTCTCAATTAATAAGTGCAAGCACTCTGCCCAACTCATCACAGGCACTGGCCCAAGTAATCATCAAAATCACCTTACGGGGCAGGTAGGTACTCTTGCGTTCAAGAGAGAGAACAAGAGAGGGAGTAGAAACAGGGAAACAGAGACAAAATGGGAGGGTGGGGTGGAGAGTATCACCTCCAGAAGACTAGATTTAAGTTAAATAATGTGTCTCAGGTTCAGTCAACTGCAGAGAAGGAACTCACGCCTCTGGTGACATAGATCATGACCATCTTCACTGTATTCTACAAAGTCTTTAAAAACTTGGTACCCTAACCCTAGGACTTCCCTGGTAGCTCAGACGGTAAAGGGTCTGCCTACAATGCGGGAGACCCAGATTTGATCCCTGGGTCAGGAAGATCCTCTGGAGAAGGAAATGGCACCCCACTCGTGTGCTCGTGCCTGGAAAATCCCATGGATGGAGGAGCCTTGTAGGCTACAGTCCATGGGGTCGCAAAGAGTCAGACACAAATGAGCCACTTCACTTTCACTCACCCAAACCCAGTTACTCCAGGAATCCTTCTCAGAAAAACTGAAATCCTCAAATCCCTGGAGTCTCACAGGCAACCTACATTAATCCACATTTGCTGACTCTTGGTTTTGAACCTGTTCTGAGAGGTCTCCCATGGTCTACTTTGGGCTCCCGCTCGGAGCTGTGACCACTCCCGGATGGGAGGCCACCACTGTTGTGACTCTTCCTTTTCCTGCAGTACTTGGTGTGAGACTTCCCACAATAGGAACCAGGTCTGGAAGCTCCTGTCACGTGCAGAGAGAGCCCCTCTGGACTTGGACACGTTTCCTGTGTTTTCCCTAAACTCACTGGAGTGGGGTAACTACTGGCTCACAGAAAACCCACACTCAAATGACTGTATTTTTGAAGAGCCTTAAATGCTCCAAACAAAATCCTCCAAGGAAAAACTAAACGTAGGTTCACTTGAAAGACCAGCCGGCCACTTCCCAAAGGACACACAGCCACAGCCCTGCACGCTGACCACTGCATGCTAATAGGGAACCAGCAGGTAAAACCACCACTGCCCCAACAACCCGACCGCACACCCACCTGAGAAACAGGAGAGATGGCCATGGCCTCATAAGCCAGAAAGCAACCCTTCTGTTTGAGCTGCTCTGGAAAATCCAGAAAACATCTCCAGTCACTCCAGAAGTCAGGAGAAAACAGTGGCAAGTAGAGGCCTGGTTTCTCATGGCTGTTATGTCCCCGGAGAATGTCACAACAGTGTGGACGACAAGACCAAGTCACGCTGTGTCTGCGGTACCACGGAGCAGTCTCATCTAAACCACGGATGAAGTTACAATGTTTGTAAACGTCACCAATATAACAACATATTCTAATCACAGCCCCAAGATAATAATCACATAATTTCTACTTTGTGCAGCAAGGCTGTTATTAAATGCCTAGACTCAAATAGGAAGTCTTTCTTATAACTAAATTTACCATGTTTTTTAAATGTGGGTTTATTTGCTCACTTGATGCCAAACCAGAGCCTCAACTCTTTCCTCGGTGTTTTTCAAGACAGCTTCCAAAATTCAAAAGAGGGTTAAGTCCTAACTGGAGAGAGGGCTTCAAGAGCACAACGGACCATAACAGACAGAAGGGAACGTGATGTCCTCTGAGGGGGGGGATTCAAAGGGATTTCCAGTTTAGTTTGGCTACTCAAACCATGGTTTTTAAAAAGGCCGCAAATTTCAAAAGTACTCCTGAGACAGCCAAACAACCCCAGGGATAAAGGAGCTGTTAACTGTCATTTGCAGCAGAATTTGGATGTTGGTTAACCAAAGAGCATGGGAACCACACATTTCCTAAAAGGGGAAAAAAATACATCCTTGACTTGGAATTGAAAATTACAGTTCCACAGAGAATTGACTACTAATTCTAGGCCAATCCATAGCAACAGCTGTTATCACCGCTTCATTTACATGTCACCCATTCAGAAAACTGTCCTGAGCCTGAGCGACGGGTGTCATTCTCATTCTGCTGTGGCCATAAGCGCCCGGGCTTCCAGACTGGGCCGGCTGTCAATGCTCAGCCCAGCTGTCTGCAGCCATTGTGCTCATCTTTATAGCCCGACTTTTCTGATGCAGACTGCAAAGAGCAACTCCACTTTACGGAAAATAAACACACCTCGATGGCTCCGTAATGACTCACTTTTTCAGCCCAGGTGTGACATCCCTGTAATTAGTCAGCAAGGTGTGACACCTTGAGCTTCGTTAGACCTAAAAACAAATCCATTTATCTGCCATAGAGGAGCTATTCACACCACATGGAAAATTAAGTAAGGAGGGGAAGAGGGGAAGAAAGCTTTCCACTCAAAGGCAATTTGGCTAATAGATCACATATGTTCAGCTTTGTCTTCCTCTCGCCTTTTTCTGGTTTTCAATTTTATTACCCTGGGGCATTTGCACCAAACAGAATCTTCTTCGTTGCTTAGAAATTAATCCACCCCTGCTGTTTTTTCCTCATTTGAGTCATAATCCCCTGTTTGTGACATCACAATTAGCCACTTGTGGTGATGATTATAATGTCAGGAACAAAAGACTATGATTTGGAGTTGGAAATGAAACAGCGGGAACATTAACCACTGGGCAAAGAAGTTCCACTTTTCAAATAACTGTACCCGGGAGTGAAGAATTGAAGGGTAGGAAAGGAGAGCAGCTCAGAAAACTCTCTAACAGGGAGGGACTCACTTTTTTTTTTTTTTTTTGTAGTTGAAGTATAATTGATTTACAATATCATGTTACTTTCTGGTGAACAGCAACATTTGATTCAGTTATATATACATATATATTCTTTTACAGAATCTTTTCCATTAAGGTTATTATAAAATATTGACTATAGCTGCCTGTGCTGTGGAAAAAGATGTGGGGGAGTGTGTGTATAAAAACACAATGGGATACTACTCAGCCATAGAAAAGAAAGAAACAATGCCATCTGCTGCAACATGGATGGATTTAGAGATTATTATACTAAGCAAGGGCTTCCTTTGTAGCTCAGAAAGTAAAGAATCCACCTGCAATGTAGGAGACCCGGGTTCAATACTTGGATCGGGATGATCCACTGGAGAAGGGCACGGCAACCCACTCCACTGTGCTTGCCTGGGAAATCCCATGGACAGAGGAGCCTGGCGGACTACAGTCCACGGGGTCACAAAGAATCAGACACAATTGAGAAAGGGGGAAAGGGGGCACATATTGGGAGTAAGAGATTAACAGACATACACTATCACATATAAACAAGGATTTACTATAGAAACCACTTTTTGATGGGAGGCTCTAAGAGAACTTAATTGAACCAGTAGGTCTACCTGGTGAATAAGTTCCAGCTATATGTTTTTTTCACCATCTCACTGTTTCTAAAAAAAAAAAAAAAAGTTTATGTTGAATAGGACAAACAACTCCTATCCATTCTTCACCCACACCCATCATTGTCAACATTTAGCGGCACCTGCTTCATATTCTCTACATACACATTTTTTACCTCAACCATTTGAGAGCAATCTGCAGGCATCATATCCCTTCAATCCCAAACACATCAGTGCATTTCTTAAGAATAGGCACATTCTCTTACATAACTATAGTACACCTATCAAATTCAGGAAATTTAAATATTGCCATAATTTAATTCAGTCTATATTTGTATTTCAATCATCCTTCAAATTTCATGTCATTTGTTTTCATTCAGTTCAGTCTCTCAGTCGTGTCCAACTCATTGTGAACCCATGGATTGCAGCACGCCAGGGTGCATCACCAACTCCCAGAGCTTGCTCAAACTCACATCCATCAAGTCGGTGATGTCATCCAACCATCTCATCCTCTGTCGTCCCCTTCTCCTCCCACCTTCAAACTTTCCCACCATCAGGGTATTTTCCAATGAGTCGGTTCTTCTCATCAGGTGGCCAAAGGACTGGAGCTTCACCTTCAGCATCATCCTTCCAATGAATATTCTGGACTGATTTCCTTTACGATGGACTGGTTGGATCTCCTTGCAGTCCAAGGGACTCTCAAGAGCTTTCTCCAACACCACAGTTCAAAAGCATCAATTCTTTGGTGCTCAGCTTTCTTTACAGTCCAACTCTCACATCCATACATGACTACTGGAAAAACCATAGCTCTGACTAGATGGACCTTTGTTGGCAAAGTAATGTCTCTGCTTTTTAATATGCCGTCTAGTTTGGTCATAGCTTTTCTTCCAAGGAGCAAGTGTCTTTTAATTTCATGGCCACAGTCAATATCTGCAGTGATTTTGGAGCCCAAAAGCCCCCAAAAATAAAGTCTCTGACGGTTTCCACTGTTTCCCCATCTATTTGCCATGAAGTGATGAGACCGGATGCCAAGATCTTAGTTTTCTGAATGTTGAGTTTTAAGCCAACTTTTTCATTCTCCTCTTTCACTTTAATCAAGAGGCTTAGTTCTGCTTTGCTTTCTGCCGTAAGGGTGGTGTCATCTGCATATCTAAGGTTATTATTTCTCCTGGCAATCTTGATTCCAGCTTTTGCTTCATCCAGCCTGGCATTTCGCATAATGTACTCTGCACATAAGTTAAATAAACAGGATAACAAATATGCAGCCTTGACGTACTCCTTTCCCAATTTAGAACCAGTCTGTTGTTTCATATCCAGTTTTAACTGTTGCTTCTTGACCTGCATACAGATTTCTCAGGAGGCAGGTCAAGTGGTCTGGTATTCCCATCTCTTAAAGAACTTTCCAAAGTTTATTGTGATCCACACAGTCAAAGGCTTTGGCGTATCCAGCAGATGTTGGCAATTTGATCTCTGGTTCCTCTGACTTTTCTAAATCCAGCGGGAACATCTGGAAGTTCACAGTTCACGAACTGTTGAAGCCTGGCTTGGAGAATTTTGAGCATTACTTTGCTAGAGTGTGAGAAGAGTGCAATTGTGTAGTTTGAATATTCTTTGGCATTGCCCTTCTTTGGGATTGGAATGAAAACTGACCTTTTCCAGTCCTGTGGCCACTGCTGAGTTTTCAAAATTTGCTGGCATATTGAGTTCAGCACTTTAACAGCACCATCTTTTATGACTGGAAATAGCTCAACTGGAATTCCATCATCTCCACTAGCTTTGTTCGTGTTGATGCTTCCTAAGGCCCACTTGACTTCACATTCCAAGATGTCTAGGTGGGTGATCACACCATCATGGTTATCTGGGTCATGAAGATCTTTTTTGTACAGTTCTTCTGTGTATTCTTGCCACCTCTTAACATGTTCTGCTTATTTTCATTACTAGCTCATATTTCAATAATCAAGAAAATGAAACCAACATCATTTTTTAACTCTCCTCGCTGGTCAACAAAATTATTAACTCAAAACTCAAGATTTAAAAAAGAAAGAAATTTAAATCTGGGGTAAGAGAAATCAAAATGGCTACCATTTATTTGATGCCTACTATGTTCTCATATCAAACATTTGATATGAAGTAGCTCATTTATGCCTCATTTAAAAAAAAAAAAAAAAAACTCAGACTTCCATGGTGGTACAGGGGATAAGGATCCACCTGCCAGTGCAGGGGACAGGGGTTCAATCCCTGGTATGGGAAGATTCCACACACTGCAGTGACTAAACCTGTGCACCAGGTTCAGTGCAAACCACTGGGCTTGCACTCTATAGAGCCCCCAGGCCACAACTACTGACGTCTGAGACTCTAGGGCCCTCGAGCTGAGCTTCTGTGCCGCAGCTGCTGAAGCCCACCGCGCTAGAGCCTGTGCTCCGAAACACAAGCCACCGCAATGAGAAGCCCGTGCACCGCAACGAGAGAGAGGCTCACTCGCCACAAGAAGAGAAAAGCCCACGCAGCAACGAAAACGCAGCACAGCCACAAACTAATAAAAAAACTACATGGGGCGTGAGTGCTTATAATCCACATTTTATGAAAGAGGAATGAAAAACTATCCCCAGAGAATGAACCATATATTAGGAAATACATCAAGGTGAAACAAATGTAGACTTATCCCTATGACAAGGATGCCTCTAAGGAGCTGAATTAAAGCTGGTCCTAGCAGGCACTCTGACATGAATAGATTACCGAAATCCAGTCAACCTTCAGGACAAACTACTAAAAGCAGATCAATACTGCACTGTAAATGAAGACTGCAATTAAGAATGCAGATTGTAGGGTCACGGCTGATTGTAATGTTTCAGCATCTGATTATTACAGAATATTCCAATACATGTCCTGCCCTCGGAGCAAGTTTTATGGTTGGCTGTACAATGGGCAGCTTCCATGGCATTATTAACTGCCTATTTAACAGACCCAGGAATGCCATTTATTCTAAACATAGAGTAAAGGTTTTAAAAGCAAGAAAAGAAGCTTTTCACAGGCTAAAAGCTTTTAGGACGGGACAGACC
Source organism: Bos javanicus (assembly GCF_032452875.1). Classification (NCBI taxonomy): domain Eukaryota; kingdom Metazoa; phylum Chordata; class Mammalia; order Artiodactyla; family Bovidae; genus Bos; species Bos javanicus. The sequence continues at coordinate 39,719,932 of NC_083889.1, forward strand.
TTAAATCGCCTATTTCACAAAGACAGAAATGGCTCCAGGGAAGCCGGGACATTACTATTTTTTTTTTTTTTTTGAAGAACATAAAGATATAAGATTAACTCAACCGGACACAAAAGCAAAGCTGTTCACCCAAAACACGTTGTGGAAAGAAACAAAAACTCACAACCTACAAGCCATGGCCACATGTAAAAAATAATGATTTCTATTCCACTCTTATTTCCCATTAAAGACATTCCATGAGGCACCTGCCATGTGCCGTGTACAAATTTCCATCACCCAGCAGGTTATACATAGACACCAAAAGCCAGGCGGGCACCAGCATTATTCTACTGATCCTGCATCTCTACTCATTGCCACCCAGCACGTTTGTACCAGAAGCTAATGATCAGAAATAGGCAAAGGAAAAGTCTGCTCACCAATGAATCCCATATTAGAGGCTGGTATCCATCCATGTCTTCTTTTTTCCCTCTTTATCACCTGTGTCTGTGGTTTCCTGAGTTTTGCTTTGTTTTCCTTTCGGTTTTTGAAGGAAATAGAGGACTTTCTTCAAAAGCAGCCAATGGGTCACCCACATATTTCGCCTGCTGCACAGTTTATTATAAAGCTGAATACTTTTAATTAATTAAAATTAATTATAAAGCTAAATAATTGCCAACAGTTTAAAATCTTTAAAAGCTCTGCCTAAAAATCCAGATTTCTGACTTCTCTTGAGACTCAACTGGGCAATACTGGGTACACAACCAGCCAGGGCACTGCTGGTCAATAGAGTGCCAGCCACCACCACACACACCCCCTCAAGATGCGGACCCATCCATACACCACATCCTGCCACCCCCCAGCAGCCTACTTCACTCACCCTCACCCTCTCCTATGATGCCCAAATAATTAGCTAAAACAGGATGCCTTTGAGTGTGAAGAGGAGGGACTGTTAACAATTACACAAGGACAAGCTGGCATTAACGGGACATATGGTCACCCTACTCAGGTTCCCACTATTGACTCCAGCTTCAAATCTCTGCAGCAGGCACGTCTTTGTTCTTTTCTAGCCCAAATGCTTTGGCTTGCTGTGTTCATCAGTTTTGCTTTGGGATTGAGAGGCTGGGAAATTGTAATGTCTAATTAGTACATTGCTTAAGGGGACAATCGAAATTGAGAAAATGTTCCAGTAGTGGGGCAGTTGAGGAAAAGTAGGACAAGATGAAGGGGGCAAAGTGTCAAGGACTTTTACTTCTGCTGGGGATCTTCCTAAACTTTCCATCAAATTCGATTAAACCCAGTGAACCTCTGATTACAGAGGTTAGCTGGAATCTTAACAAGGAAACTTTGCGACCACACTGTTAAAGGTTCTTCGAGTGCCAACCACAGTCACTCTCATCTGGCTGGTGGCAGGGGTGCAAAATGTATAGAATCTTTTAAGGAAAAACAATACAAGCTCCACTGAAACTAAACAACTCCTCAAAAAAGCTAGCATGCATCCTGTTGTCCTGATGAGTTATCAAGAGCTCCTTTTATAATGAACTCAACACACAGTTGGATCCCTTACCAAATGCGGCAGCCATTAGCTTGAAAACAGTTTGAAATGCTCGAGCTTTGGAGTCATGTAATCAAAATCAATTAATGTACCCATTTGGGACTTTTCATACACGTCCATCCCTAAGGCAGCAAGCTTTCCAAAGTATCCAACTTGACTATGGCACAGTCTTGCAGTGTTTCTATCAGACTCTACAACCACCTCAGCCTGGTGAGTATTGGGTCTTCGTGAATATCTCTCTTTCTCCTAGTCATTTAAATTTAACTTAGCGATGATTATCTTCATTAAAGGGGGAGAAAAGAAAGCCACTATTCCAGAAAAGTACATGAGCAAGAAAAAGGAAAAAAAAAAAATCTAATACAGAGATTTGTATTGAAGAGTGGACATTCAGAGGCATCTATAACTTAGGGGTGGAAAATACAGTATCAAAGAGTATACTAGGTTCTAGGACAGGCATTTTCTTTTGGAAAACAAAAATAAAGCTTCAGGGACTTCCCTGATGGTCCAGTGGTTTAAGACTCCACGCCTCCAATTCAGGGTGCCCGGTTTCAATCCCCAGTCCGAGAACTGGATCCCGCATGCCGCAACTAAGAGTTCGCGTGCCAAAACTAGAAGCTCCTGCCTGCTGCAACTGAGACAGGTGCAGTCTAATAAAGAAAATAAAAAATTTTAAATACATAAAAATAATAAAGCTTCAGTCAACCTACCAACTGAAAGTGGAAGAACAAAGGGTTACTTTCAATAGTTATCAAAGTGGCACGTGGTTATAACAGGATTGCGAAATAGCTCAGGAAATTTTTTTCTGAAAACATGGGATGATAAAGTGAGGAACTTGGAAGCCCAGATGGGAGATGCACTTTGGGTTCTGAGTCAGTCAACTTTTTATTTAGGCGGTGTCCCTCTTATTGAATGATACTTTGAGCTAGAAAGCTCAGAGACCCAAAGAGAAAGGGAAAAGCTACAACGGACATAATTTCTTTCAAAATAAAGAGGAGGATGCAGGGAAATCCCATTAGATTGTACCTGACAATTCTAATCCCACCTGGCTCCTCCCTATTCTTGACTCTCACTCCGTGCACTCAGACAACTTTATTTGTAAAGAGCTAGACTACTGAGCAGTCGTTTTAAAACACACATTGATGACTTCTTCCCTGGATCAAACATGAACATTTATTTACCCCTTCATCCATTTTTAAAAATTCACCAGGCTACCCTGTCAGGTATTTTCAATGGTTTTCACAGCTACTGGTTTTCAAAAAGGCATTTTACATGTATCGTGTTGGTTCAGCTCTGGGACGGTCAATGGCACCCATGGCTTTGGCAGAACGATGACTGGAAGCTGCCCAAGAGGACTCAGCTACTCCCAGCCACAGCCCCAGTGGACCGGTTGGTCTGCACCCTATGTCTAATGATGACTAAGCAGCCCATTTGCTCTACATGAGGCTCTGCTCAGGCCCTATGCACTGCTAGCAATGTTTCCAAACGAGGTGTCTGTACCTCTGGGTATTGAATTTCCCAAACAGCCTTCATGAATTTTAATTCGGAGAAATCGCTAAACAGAAGCTACCTTTCAAAACTCTGCCAGTCACTTCCCTTCCCCTCCCATCGCATGGCCCAGGAATCATAAACACTGTTTATAACTGATGTCTGTTCTACGTCTTCCACATCAAAGGGGGGCTGCCACTTTTCGGAAACTGCTAACACACAAGCAAGCCGCTTTACCACTCTGGGACCCTGCACCTTAGAAGTCAGATTTATTCCAAATCAAGAGAGAATAACAATGGAATGAGGTTAAGGTTTAGCAACTGAGGCATGAATACCAAAGAAACTTTTAGACAGGTAATCCCAGGGCTAACATCCAGGGCACTCCATTTGCATACATTATAATTAGTAAGTAAATACACATCAACCAAACCTTCACCACAGATCCACTGAGATTTTGATTCAGACTATTAAACGGTTGACTATATGCTTCCCAGGTGGCGCTAGTGATAAAGATTCTGCCTGCCCTTGCAGCAGACATAAGAGATACAGGTTCGATCCCTGGATCGGAAAGATCCCCAGGAGGAGGGCATGGCAACCCACTCCAGTATTCTTGCCTGGAGACTCCCATGGATAGAGGAGACTGGCAATCTACAGTCGATAGCGTCCCACAGAGTCGGACACGACTGAACTGACTTAGCATGCATACACGCATAGTGTTCAAACATCTGTATTTAGCAGAGTTGCCTTCACTGAGCAGGTTGCTTTACCACTCTAAGCTTCATTTTCTCATCTGAAAAATGGGAAGACTAGAAACTGCCTCTGAGACCATTGTGAAGATTCAGTTGGATGAGGCAAGTACCATATATAGCACAGAATCTGTCCCATATTTAAGCTCATGTATGAAGTAGTAATTGATATTCTTTTTATAATATTTATTTATTTTTTGCTGAGTCAGGTCTTAGCTGTGGCAAGTGGAATCTTCGCTGTGGCATGCTACATGCTACAGTTGTGCCTTGTGATCTCAGTTGCCCTGGGGTATGGCGGGGTCTTAGCTTCCTGACCAGGAATCAAACCCACATCCTCTGCATTGCAAGGTGACTCCTCACCCACCAGCCCACCAGCCATATTTAGTTGTTCAGTCGTGTCTGACTCTTTGCAACCCCATGGACAGTAGCCTGCCAGGCTCCTCTGTCCATGGGATTTCCTAGGCAAGAATACCGGAGTGGGTTGCCATGTTCTCTAGGGGATCTTCCCGACCCAGGGATCAAACCAGGGTCTCCTGCATTAGGGGCAGATTCTTCACAGTTTGAGCCACCAGGAAAGTTGCTACAATATATTCTTACCCAAATTAACTTTGAGGTTCATGGAATACATGATATTCCTCACTCAGAATTCTCAATCACTAACTGGGGAAACAGATAAAAAACGGTTGACCCATGTACACACAGGTTTAGTTCAGTTCAGTTCAGTCGCTCAGTCGTGTCCAACTCTTTGCGACCCCATGAACTGCAGCACGCCAGGCCTCCCTGTCCATCACCAATTCCCAGAGTTCAACCAAACTCATGTGCATCGAGTCGGTGATGCCATCCAGCCATCTCATCCTGTGTCGTCCCCTTCTCCTCCTGCCCCCAATCCCTCCCAGCATCACAGTTTTTCCCAATGAGTCAACTCTTCGCACGAGGTGGCCAAAGTATTGGAGTTTCAGCCTCAGCATCAGTCCTTTCAATGAACATAAACTTTATTAACTTTTCTAAATAAAGATTTCTGGTGCTTATTTTTGTAGTTCTCAGAACTTAAGATTCCTTGGTGATTAATGAAAAAAAAATTTTTTTAACCAATAAATTCTTAAGAGAATGACCAAACAAGTTTGCATCCATTTCCAAGAATGACCCTAAAACTGTGATCTAACAAGTCAATGACGGTTACATTATAACTATGCTACAAATTAGGGTCCATGCTGTTAACAGCATCACATGTGGTTCAAATGACTGAATGACAGCGCTGTTCATCTACAGACCTGGGAAGATGTTTATCACTGACACACACATACAAAGTATTTTATTAAAGAAAACTCAAAATTTGTGCAAAACCAGAGTATAATAAATCTTTATGTACCCATTACCCAGCTGAAGAAAGTTTTTGAAAAATCAAGCCTAAATCTTGTTTCAGCAGAAACACTAGACATACCCTCAAGCTGCTGCTGCTGCTGCTGCTGCTAAGTCACTTCAGTCGTGTCCGACTCTGTGCGACCCCAGAGACGGCAGCCCACCAGGCTCCCCTGTCCCTGGGATTCTCCAGGCAAGAACACTGGAGTGGGTTGCCATTTCCTTCTCCAATGCATGAAAGTGAAAAGTGAAAGTGAAGTCACTCAGTCACGGTGTCCCTCAATTATTTGAAAGGCAATACCAGATACCATATCAACTGTGAAATTCTATTAAATGGAGGGAAAAGGTAATATAAGGCTGCCTATAAAGCATAATCTTGTATTTTAAAAAGTCAAAAGTACATACATATTAGGAAAAAAAGTAAATGTCACCCAAATGTTAACACTGATAGCTATGGGTGAGGAGAATATAGGGCCAAGTTTCCAGATGGTGTGTTTTTAATCAACTACTCCTATAATGAACCAATCATACAGTACTTACATTATAAAGTCAAACTCAAACTCATCTTGTCCTTAAGAATATTTTAATACTAAAAAGGAAACAATCTCAGCAGTCATCTCCACTAATAAAAATCCAAATGTACTGATGTATCTTATTTATGTATTTGCTAAGTCTTAGCTAAATCTTACCATTCTAGGTTAGTCTCCCCCTCCCCTACCCAAAAAGGATCCAGCAATGTAAAGGTATTATAAGCAGAAAAAGACAGTATGTACGCAGGCAAGAACGCAAATGCAGAAATCAAGTTTGTATAAATAACCTTGCTTGCTATACATCACGTGCCAGTTTTTACTAGAAAAGAAATCATTATTCAAAAAATGTTAAGAGTTGATGCAAATTTACAGGGCGGCAGTGCTGAGTGACAGACATCTGTGGTAGGGTAATGCTAGGCTGTTTCCTGCTTTGTTGATTCAACAATCAGCACTGAATGTCTTCTGTTCTAATTTATTTTAACTTCTGCTTAATTAAATGCATAAAAGAACTAATGTGTTGGATTTGGGGATTTAAAATGACTTTCACCCAGCTGTTTTTAAACGCGCCAGAAAATTTCTTGAATATAATTGTTCTTTTAGAGGGGGGGAAAAAAGCAGACTGTAACCATGACACACACACAGAGAAGAATTACCACCTAGCGACACTGGCTGGCAACTTCTAAACTGTCATTCCCGTTCAGAGTTTGAAAGACATTCCAGGACTTCTCCAACTACTTCATATAAGGTGACAGAGACACTGCAAAAAGGAAATTAAAGGTCAAAATAAAATTATTTTAAATTCATTTGCAACCAATTCAACAAACAGGTGTGCAACAAAGAGGCGCTAAATAGACACCAGCACCACATCAGTGTAACTTTCTGGAAGAATGAGGACTCTTCTCTTTCTACCTCTACTCCATACAAATAGTGCATGTTATTTACACAACAGAAAGAGAGTCACAGATGCAGAAAACCAATTTAGAGTTACAGAGGGGAAAGGATGAGGGATTGGAACTGATATATACACACTAGTGTATATAAAATTGGTAACTAATAAGAGCCTACTGTAGAGTACAGGGAACTGTGCTTTATACTATATGAACCTATATGGAAAAAGAATCTAAAAAACAGGGGGTACATGTATATGTATAACTGATTCACTCTGCTGTACATCAGAAACTATTCCAATGTCATAAAACAACAATAGTCCAATAAAAATTAATTTAAAAAAAGATAAATAGAGTATGCATTTACACTTCGTGGTAGGTCAGCAGTAAAGAATCTACCTGCCAATGCAAGAGACTCAGGTTCAATCCCAGGGTCAGGAAGATCCTCTAGAGAAGGAAATGGCAATCCACTTCAATATTTTTGCCTGGGAAATTCCATCTATGAAGAGCCTGGTGTGCTACAGTCCATGGAGTTGAAAAGAGTTGCACATAACTTAGCAACTCAGCAATGAAACAACAATAACATAAGGTAATAGTAAAATCCAACACTGAAAGAGGAGGTAATAGGAATCAGTAACCAGATCGTTCTACTCAAGTCAACATTTCCCATCCAATCAAGTGCTATTTCAGAGTTCCATATTTAAGAAGATGATCACATAAGGTTTTATTTTCTACTCAGTCTGATACCTAAAGCCAAGTTTACACTCAATGCTGAATTATAGCAACTAGGATTTCCCAGATGGCTCAGTGAATGCACCTGCCAAGGTAGAATACACAGGAGACAATGGTTCAGTCCCTGGGTTTGAAAGATCCCTTACAGCAGGAAATGGCAACCCACTCCAGTATTCTTTCCTGGAAAATCCCATGCACAGAGGAGCATGGAGGGCTACAGTCCACGGGGTTGCAAAGAGTCTGACATAACTGAGCATGCCCACATAGTAACATCTATCATGTATTGCCCTCATTTAGCAGGCTGAAATATCACAATGGGATCCCACCTTTGAAAAGTCTCAAATCTAGTATTTTATCCTATGGAATCATTCAGGTTCTTGATTATTTACCAAAAAATTCAGAGTTTTAGAAAGAACCTTGACCAAGCCACGACTCCATAGTAATTTTAGTTCCTTTGAGAAAGTAGGAAGAACTGGCTTTAGAAGCAGGGACAATTTTTGCTTTACATACAGAGTTGGACACAACTGAGTGACTTACTTACACATAGAGACAACTGATAACTTTCATTCTTCAAACCATGAAGGTGCTCTAAGAAATAGTGTTCTCTGCAAAGCTTTCACCCCATGTTAAGGAAAATTCTAAGACCTCAAACAACAATCAAATCACTGAGAAAAAATGGCTTCCCATGAACATCTAAGTCTCTCGAGGATCCCATTTCAGCCTGGAGACCATCATGTTCTCAACTGGAGTCAACTGAACCTTGCCTTACCTGGCCCAATTCCTCCAGTTTTCCAGTGTTTTTCCTTCATATCTCCCCCAGGTAAGGGCGAGTCCAGAGAAGGCTGAGATTTCAACAACCACAATGAGAACAAAAAATGTCAAGGAGAGGGTCTTCTCTGCTGTTCTACTTAATTATGTCTCAGAAAAACAAAGCAACCATTTTTAAATGGCAGCATAAACTCACCCATTACAAATCTGTGCCTGTTGTATGAGAATCTGCACTAAGGCTAATGCCTCTGACTGGGACTCAGGAACACGCAGTAGGCCTGAAAGAGATTTTAAATACTGTCTCCCACAGCCAGTCCCCTTCAGGAAGGTTTATATTTCATGTCAGAGAGGTTAATGAGTTAGTGAGTCTCCTCAAGGTCTAGCTTTGGAGTTTGACCATATGGCAAGCAGAGATAAGCAAGTAAAAGATGCGATGCTGATCAATATGGGGGCAGATAATGCTGTTTTGAACGCAGATTACAAGTCCGCAAAGCTTTGTAACATAATTTAAACGAATATTACAAAACACACTCCTCCCAAGCAAGGTGTTCTTAAGAATAACTTTGGTATATCTGAGAGCCATGGTGACATTTTGAGACCACTGAGAATGAGTTAAGTCTTTGGCATCCTTAGATGACACCTTGCTGGCCTGAAAGAATTTTAAGAAGAACTTGATTTTAGGATAAGTCAACCCCTGACAGCCATGGGCAGGAAGCAGGTGTCACTGTGCTGTCGTTACTATGAGGATGCTCAGTGTTCCTTCCAGCCTCTCAGTAACGAGACAAGCACCCAAGCATGCCACTGTTTGGAATTGGTCCTTCTGACTCAATTCTGGGTCTCAGTGAGCGACCCATAACATCTCAAGCTCTAAACTACAAACACTACCCATCAATCCCAGAGGAAGGGAGGCAAAGGAAAAAATCTCCGCTGAAACAAACCGTTCTGCACTTTTATTTCTGTTTTGATCTATGCAAGATCAGTTTTGATTAGTCCCCCCTCAACCATGAATAAAAACTGCAAATAACCAATTCAAGAGAGTGGCTAGAATCCTTCACTCACAAGGACTGAGGAGTTGTCAATAATAAGAATGCAATGCACAGTGTTAGTTTTACCAAGGGACAGAATTATAATTATAAAGCATTTCTACATTAAGTAAAAGTCAGCGTAATAAAAGAGCCAAAAAAATTAGGCTACCATTGATTTAATATATACTAAATAAGTATTCCGTGAATTAGGTGTGAGCAGAAAGCCTTATTGCTGCAGCTCATAGTAATTTCAGATAAAGAAGTGCTTGTGTGGTGGAGTGAATCCTCCTGGTAAATGAAGCCTCCCGTAACATACTTTTAGCCCAAAATAATATCATCTCTTGAAAATACTGAAGAGTCACATTTGTTGTGCTTTTACTAAAAGATCTCATTAAACTTCAGGAAGTGTCTACAGAGTTCAGCGGAGGGTAATGCTCACAAAGTAACCTTTTAAAGAAAGCGATAAAACCATAAAACCAATTAAAGCTTTACACATTTCCTCTAATACTTTTTGTAAAATTTGCATAATTTCTGATTTGACAAAAGAAACTCATTTCTTGTCTCTCCCTCCCCCAACCTTGAGCCATGGTGTTATAAAGATCTACCCTTCAGGCCGCCATGTACTTTCCAAAAAAAAAAAAAAATCCACAGGCGATCAGTTTCTATTCTGAAGCTCTTGCAGAAAAGCCTGAAGAAGAATGGAAACCTGAAGAGGGCGATTTTCAAATTTTGCAAGGAGTTGAAGCCCATTTTGTAAAGCAATTCTGTCCACACCCATTCCCATTTCTGCCGTGCCTTAATTACACACTCACTGACAAGTGTCTCTCTATATGTCTTGCCAAGCTCTCTCCCATTTTTCACATATTTATTCTATGTATTCCTTTCCCCTCTCCCAGAAAGAATTGCTGGGAATGCCCTGAAGAAGAGATGCAGCCTGTAACACTTTGACATCTACCATAACGCTAAGAATGACACCAAATCCTTGGACCTTCAATGTATAAGATGAATGTTAGCTAACTATTTAAAAGTTAATAGAAGTATGATTTCTTTCATTTTCCTACCCTTATGGACCACATCAGTGGATGAGAACAGTCTTGATCTTGTGCAGGAATGGGCACACTTTTTCTGTAAAGAACCCAGATGGTGGCCACAAGGCCTCTGTCGTACCCACTCAACTTCGCCACTGTAGCAAGGCAACAGCCACAGACAGCAAGTCAACAAACAGTATGGCTGTGTTAATAAAATGTTATTAACAAAAATAAGCAGGGGGGCAGATGTTTGCCCACTGGCTGTGATCTGCCAACCCCAGGTCTTGGGAATCAAGTCCTAGAATTCATAGAAATGAGGTTAAAGATATAAGCTGCCACTTAATAGTGAAGTAAATGTGGGTAAGTTACTTTTTTTTTTGGCTTTGGTTTCCTTGTCTATAAAATGCAGAGAGAGATGCCACCGAGACAGAACCTACCTCATAGGACTATTCTAAGAAGCAAGAGAATTAATACAGAAACAGAAGCTGGTACATATTCAGTTCAGTTCAGTTCAGTCACTCAGTCATGTCCGACTCTTTGAGACCCCATGAATCGCAGCACACCAGGCCTCCCTGTCCATCACCAACTCCCGGAGTTCACTCAAACTCACGTCCATCGAGTCGGTGATGCAATCCAGCCATCTCATCCTCTGTCGTCCCCTTCTCCTTCTGCCCCCAATCCCTCCCAGCATCAGAGTCTTTTCCAATGAGTCAACTCTTCGCATGAGGTACCATAAAGTTCACTATAAGCATTATTTTTAATGTGACTAATATCTTTATCCCAGAATCAGTACCAAATACATATATTTTTATTTCTACTATGCCTATGTTAAAGATGCCAGACTTTCTAGGAGAAGTTGGAAATTTTCTCTTCATCCCTATGTCAACACCTGAGAAACAAATTTTTTAAAGAGATTTATGGAGGTTAAAATGGCAAACAGAACTAACTTCTTTTCAGTTTGTTGGAAATGAGGTTACCTTTTGAACTTATTCTTAAGATTTTATGATTCTCTTTGGATTTGAGTTGTTCTAGTACTATTTGCAGTCACAGGAGAACATTACTCCTATTATTTTCAAAGTCTACCCCAAAGCAATTAATGCTAGTTTAACTCAAGCAAGAGGAAGTAGCAAACGGCTTGGCTTAAGTATTAATAAAATCACCTTTTAAATCATCAATCGAATGAATGAGTACATATTACCATTACAGAATTTCTTTACTAAATACAGGAGGTAATAGTAAATGAAAGTCACCCAATTCATTCCAACTTCTACACCATTTTGGATCAAAGGGAAAAATCTGACATCAGACTTTCCAAAGTACCTTGTCATAGGTGATCATAACCAAATCTGTCTGGAAACATCTTTGGTATCACAAGTAGGGGGAAGGAGGTTCCAACCAGAATCTAGTGGAAAGAGATCAGCGAGGCTGCTCAGCATCCTATGGTACATATAGGTGCTCCGCAACAGCAAAGAATTATCCAGCCCAAGATGGCAGTCGGGCTAAGGTTGAGAAACCCTGCTTTGTCTTTGAGAAAACCAATAATGGTAGAAATCACTTATCAAGTACAATGTGTTTATCACTTCACTTCACCTGTATAACAACTCTACAAAGTTGGTTTCCCTTCGGTCCACTGGCAGACATCAGAAAAGATAGCACAGAGAGGGGTGAGGGTGGTCTGCCTGCTCCAGAAATCAGGGACCCAAAGCAACTAACAGCAGAGAACTGAAAACAACCTCGGCAGGTTTACTACACACTCTTTGCAGAAGTGGAAATTATTTGGCATATGAAGACTGGTAGGTCTAACTTCAGAGAAATAAGATATCCAGAGTCTCTGAACTGCTATCAAAAGAGAGTCCCCATCTCCATCAGGTCCAGAAGGAATTCAGACAGATAGCAGGAGGGGAGAAAACTCATCACCTTCAAACAAGGAAGGAGCCTTCTACAGCTCAGCAGTGGTACCCTGATCTTGACCAGCCAGCATAAGAGGAACACAGGTTTTATCGAGCTCCTGGGAGTTTATTAAACTCTGCAGCTCCTTCTCTTTTATAGGATTTTCTGCCCAAACTCAATAGTCACCAGCATTCTGGAGAGGTTAACCTCGTTCTTTATTTACCAAGTAAGATACACAGCCACCTGCCTCTGATTCCCTGTGTAATTAGCCACTAACACGGAAGAAAAGTGAGACTTCAAGAACCAGATTTCTATCCTTTCCAATATAATGTTATTTGATGTGATTCTGGGGACTTCTCGAATTCACACATAAAATTCCCAGTAAAAGAACTGTACGTTTGATTTTTAGAAAAATAAAACCTTTAAATATGTCTTTGTGTGTTTTAACTCAGTGTCTTTGCTTTATACTTTTAAAGTCAGAATTCAGACCAAACTAGCAACTGAGCTTCCATAAAAGGTACACACATCTTTATAAAAGAACCACTGAGAAAAACAAACCTATTTCTCTGGCTTTCTGCAGTAGATTGAAAATCACATTTCCAGGAAGAGGACAGTGAAAACACAGAGAAAGGCAAGTATTGCAGAAGGTCAGACAATGTATTTCTTGGATCCACATTTCTTACCTCTTCTAGGTTCTCCAGTTCTAAACAGTATAAAGGAAAGAGCTCGCAAATCAAGATGACCCCCACCTACAACACAAGATTTCCTTTCCACCCCTAACCTCACTGCCCAGCAATACAAAAAAAAAAAAAAAACACACAGAACAAAATCTGACATTCCCAAGCCTTTACCAAGAATAGTAGAAAAGTTTTTGTACACATATGTATAAATAATATACATGCATTTGTATGCTTAGTCGCCCAGTCGTGTCTGACTCTTTGCAACCCTATGGACTATAGCCCACCAGGCTCCTCTGTCCATGGGCTTCTCCAGGCAAGAATAACGGAGTGGGTTGCCATACCCTTCCCCAGGGGATTCTCCCCATCCAGGGATAGAAGCTGGGTCTCCTACAGTGCAGGTGGATTCTCTACCAACTGAACCACCGGGGAATAGTATGTATAATATATATATTTTAGAAACTTACCAGTTTTGTTCTAACTAAAACATTTGACATTTTGATTGCACTTGTTGGATTTATTTAATATGAATAGGATGCTAGATTTCTAATTAAAAAAAAATAGACATGCAACAAGCAACAAAGGTTTACTGTACAGCACGGGGAACTATAGTCAATATCTTGCAATGACCTACAATGGAAAATAATTTCAAAAGTAGTATAATGTGTATACATAATGAACTGCCTTGCTGTGCACCCAAAGCATTGTAAGTCAACTATAGTTCAATAAAATATACAGATACTAAGGAAAAAAATCTGACATTAAATATAAATCCCCCTATGACAATCCCTATTCAAACAGGGGTGATACTAATATTAGTGCTAAGAATTATCAGAAAGTTATTCGCCAGAAGTACCCAAACAAACATAACTAACACAAAAATAGTGTATGTCCAGCTGGTTAAACTTCTTATAACCCTTTAGACAGACAATTCCTACTATTTTCCATGTTTCCTTTTTTTAACCTCGAAATGGAAACTATCATTCATAAGTATTATTTACAGCAAAAAAGTAGAACTGTTTTTACTGAATATCCAAGATTTCTACGAGATCACTTGATTAAAACAATATTAGTGAAAGAAAAATTATCTGGGCAGCCTCTTGGACTGAAGATTCTAAGAACAGGAGGTGGCCATCAGTATTGACAGCTCTGCTCCCAGTCGTCCCATAAATGAGGCCCAGGAATGTCGCTTCCTGTGGATAACTAGGACTCAGAGCTGCCATGTTAACGTTCTTGGAAATGAGAAGGGTGTGTGACATCAGCTCGACGGAAAGGAACTTGGAGAGTGGAAGCCTGGTGATAATCCACTTAATATGATACATATATGAAATCAAATCCATCCATTCACTTTCTGAGCTCATCACTGACAATTTAAGGAACTAAAATACCCAGACTCATTCTGCCAAAGCAGAAAGTGCAACATGACCAGTTTCACATTCATTCTCAGACCAACACAACCAGAATTCTGAGGACTTTGAGAAACATATGCCCACCTCCTGTCGGCCATTCATTCCAGGACCTGCTTTAAACACATCATCTCCAGACCTTGCAGAAACCTTGCGAGATAGGAATGAGTTATCCCCATTACACAGAGCAGAAGATGGAGGCTCAAAGAGATTCTATAACCAGCTCAAAATCACATGATGATGTCCATTCCATGTTCCATGACACCAGACGTTCAGAAGTTAATGGCACAGACACACTGTGCTCTTGGTGGCAAGTGCAATTCAAGTCTGAGTGGAATGTCAATATTCTTGTTATTTCCAATGACATCGAAAACTCCATAAATGCATCACTTCAGAAGCACCTGGAGACTTCAAGATAAACCAGAAGCCAATGTTTTTATTCTGCATCCAGAGCACCTGCTCTTCCTTCCCTTGTTTACCTGCAGACTGACAGCCAGATGTGTCAAGTGACCATCGTCTCTTAGGGGATCATCGAAAACGGCAACTGGAAGAGATCGTTGTGTGTGCAAAGTACCCAATCTGACCCCAAAACGATCTCGGCTCTAGCTCTAGAAAGGACTTTCCCAGGGTCCCCACCATTGCTGGCTTCCATTTAAAGAGTATGCCAAGGAAAGGATTCTGCTTATGGATTCAGTGATGACTGATTGTTCTTATCTGTGTGGCCCAACCATTAACTTGTATTAGTTATCTAGTGCTGTGTGACAAATTATCCCAGGACAGAATGGCTTCTAATGACACACACTATTGCGTTTCTGTGGGTCATGGATTTCAGGGCAGTTTAGTTGAGGCAGGGATGGGGGTGGCTCTGGCACAGGAGTTCTCATGAGGTTGCAGTCGGGGTGTCAGCCAGGCTGTAGTTTAAGCAGCTGACTTTGAATGGAGAATGCACGTCCACATTCACATGGCTATCCGCAGAAGGCCTGCTTCTCACCACACGCGCTTCTCTAAGGGCTGCTCGAGCAGGTGGCTTCCCCCAGAGTGAGTGACCGAGGAAACCAAGTCTCTTTAAAGACTGAATCTATAAAGGTATTATCACCTATATTCTTTTCCTTAGAACTGTGTCATTAAGTCCAGTCCATACTCAATAAGAAGAGAATTAACTTCAGCTCCTGAAACAAGGAATATCAAGAATTTGTGGACATATTTTAAGATGACTGTAAACTTATAACCCTGATGAGAATAAATTAGAGCTTCAGGAAAACTCAAGCCTATTAACCAGAAATTGAGACCTAGAAGTTTAGAATTGGTTTCTTCGGTTGGTCTGCTAAGTAGATCTCATTAAAAGTTAGCTGCACCAAGGTGTGTATGATTACAAGGAAAGAAGTTCATTCTTAATGAGGCTTTAGGCCTATACCTATTAAAATTTAAATTATTGGTGTTTTGAAAAGAAACTGTAAGAGATTGTTTTTTATGACAGACCATTGTTCCTAAACCATTATTCTCTTTTCCACAGTCATGTTTCAGAACTATTTCATAGGTGCTGGGTTTTTAAGTGTCTGAGACTGAATTCTTTACATAAGAATATTGATATCTATGCACAAATGGATATCTACCTTTTACTCACTCTATAGAAAGGACAATAAAAGCTAAGTGATTTGCAAACAAAGTCTCTTATTTTCTGCAAAATAAAGGGGGTAGGATTTACCAAAAAAAAATGAAATAAACTTACTTTTTAATTTTTAGTGTTTGATATTTATAGCATAATAAAATGTCTCAGCCTAGAGTTATTCACCAAAGATGCCATAATTCTCAGAAATATTCAGCTGCATAAATACTTACATATTCTGAACTGCCTCAGGCAGCCAGATAAATAAGACATATACAAGCACAAGAAAGAGCATATAGAAACTAGGAGAGAAATAACACATTCACCAAAGTCAAGATCTGCAACTCCTCCATCCAGAAATAACTCCTTTAAACAAAAAAGGCCAACTTTCAAAAAATAAATACATAAATAAAATGTTAGACTTCAGAAGAGTTATCAGCAATCAGTAAGGCCAGCTTTTTTAAAAGTGGGGGGGTGGATGTTCAAACCTGCTTATTGAATCCTTTTAAGTTTCTTGTGTCCAATAATCCTCATTATTGTCAACGCGCAGTCGAATGTGGGCTTTCCTGTGGCTCAGACAGTAAAGAATCTGCCTGGAATGTGGGAGACCTGGGTTCAATCCCTGGGTTGGGAAGAGCCCCTGGAGAAGAGAATGGCAACCCACTCCAGTATTCTTGCCTGGAGAATTCCATGGACAGAGGAGCCTAGCGAGCTAACTGAACTGGGTTGTAACTGAACACTAGGTAGGCATGCCTATTTTGTCCATATTCATGAAACAGAAACTGAGGCACAGGGCAAGGCCTCTGTATGTAAGGCCTCTTGCTTCAGTTGTGTCCGACTCTGTGCGACCCCACAGACGGCAGCCCACCAGGCTCCCCCGTCCCTGGGATTCTCCAGGCAAGAACACTGGAGGGGGTTGCCATTTCCTTCTCCAATGCATGAAAGTGAAAAGTGAAAGTGAAGTCGCTCAGTCGTGTCTGACTCGTAGCAAACCCATGGACTGCAGCCTACCAGGCAAGAAATATCTATTCTCTAACTAATAGTTTCCTAAATGTGTATCGTCATAGATAAATGTTTTTGATTCTGCAAAGGCATATTTTTAACCTCATATTTTTAGCCTACCAGGCTCCTCTGTCCATGGGATTTTCCAAGCGAGAGCCTCTTAGAGAGTGATTAAGTAGGCTTTGAGTTCAGATCTAACCTCAGTCAAAAAAGGAACTGAACACAACACAATGCCTCTGCACTCTAGAAAAGGCCTTCTCAGGTGGCTCAGTGGTAAAGACTCTGCCTGACAATGCAGGAAATGTGCCTTCAATCCCTGGGTGGGAAGACCCCCTGGAGTAGGAAATGGCAACTCCCTCCAGTATTCTTGCCTGGGAAATCACATGGACAGAGGAGTTTGGCGGGATAAGAGTCCAGGGGTCACAAAGAGTCAGACACAACTGAGAACGCAAACGTGCTTTTAGAAATCACAAACCTCTACCTGTCCTAAAACCCCAAAACAATCCTGTCAGGAAAGTTAACATTCATCTACTTAATGTTTCCACAATTTCATTCTCTCTCAGACTATGTTCATGGTTTCCACCATATCGACATGCTCCCTTATAATTCATATCTATCCTTATTTAGAAAGTCAACTCAGTTCTTCCATTTAAATGAACTTGGTTTTTGTCCTTTTTAATTTTTTAAAGAAATTTTACATGACACCCAGGTATGAAAAACTAGCATCATTTGATTCAGGTAAAAAGTCACCAGAAATAAGTCAATCATGACACTTTCCCACCAGGTTCAGATATGACTTCAGAATCCTTCTCAGCACAATGTTCCAGCTGTCTGTACCTGTTAACCACCAGGGACACGCAGAATGAAATCTATTAGCCAAACTATATAGAATCTTATCCACTCTTCAGCCAGAGGAAGAATCTGACACTTAAAAGTTTTGTGTTTTTTTTAATGTTTGTCTGCTTGAGGGTTTTTTTTTTTTTTAGGAAGGGTGGGGAGTTAGAGAGTGCAACTGTTCAAAATCAGGACACAGGTCCTTATTTTCTAACTCTCCTCTCTTCTACGCTTTACTGCCTGGAGAAACTATCTGCGAAGTCTTTTTCACTTTAAGAAATGTACTCAGCACCATCAAACCATCTTCCTCTCCAACAGAACAGAATGCAGTCGGTCAAGAGCTGTCGAAAATTGAACTAGAAAGTACTCAACTGAGAGGCACTGTTTGGACCTGCACAATCATTGCCTTTGCTGATGAAAGAAAACACACATTTTTGATGCCTATATGAAGCCCTGAGAACATCTAATCAAACTGACAGCTGTGGAGTTAAAAAAAAAAAAAAAAAAAAACAACCCCACCAGCATTCTGTCTTTGATGTTCATCAGGTCACAGCTCAGGACCCTTAAAAGTAAGGGATCAGCAGGTCTCTGAAGCTGCAGGAGTCCCAGGGTGCCCCTGCCAGGCCGTGGGGCAATGTCAGAAAAACAGAAACAAGAAATGAGGCGGTGGCAGGAGAAAAGACAGCAGAACTCATGCAGAGAAGTGTCAGCGACTACTCCCAAAGACATCCTCCAGAGCAGGCCAAGAGAATGAGTGTTACATTCTTGGTCTGAAGACAGACTCAGAAGTTAAATACCAAGGACACAGAGGGCAGAGTCCATGTCTAAAACACAGACATAGGCTTAGCTCTTACTTAAAGATGATTCTTTCTTGGAAGCAGCAAAAAAACATGGGCCAAGGAGCACAGCATAATAACCACAAGCCTCTAGCAAACATTCCTTTCCTCTACAAATATTTTATCTATTACGTGCTGGGTGCTGGGATAGAGCAGTCCAAAAAAAAGTGAATAAATTCCCTGACTCTCAGAGAATCTGTATCCAAGCTGGAGAAATTAACAACAACAACAAAAAACACCTATCTTGGCATAAATGATAAATAAAACTTGAAATCACAAGTGTGACTGATGGGGGTGGGTTAGGGGGCAACAGAAACCAGGGTGGCTAAGTGAGACATTTAGACCCCTATTGAGGGATGGAAAAATAGAACATGAGCTCCAAGTGTCCTCCAGCTTTGCCAAGGTCACAGAAAATAGTTAATGGCAGAACTGGAAGTTGAATCCACAGCTACCCGACCGTAGGGCCAGTACAAGCTCCTGATCAGGATAGCACAATGCTTCCTATAAGCCTGTACTTGTTCCTGAGACTTCATGTAGTCACTCCCCTGGGACACCTTCCTGTGGGAGACATGTGGACTCACAAGGTCCAACTGCAAGACCAGCTCTGAAGACGCAGGCATTGGTAACCTACTTGGTCCAGGCTAGAACATTCCTATCCTGGCAGCTTTCACAGCCGCTGTAAGTTAGGTCCTCTTTCCATCCCATTACAGAGCCTGGAGTTTTTGTATCTGCCGAATATCTTCTTCATAGAGACATCCACAGGGTGGGTACTCAGTGTATGTGCCCAGGACAGCACAGCAACCACTGTGGAAGTGTACACTCACATGCCGAACAGCAGAAAGGCCAAGCCAAGTAAAACCCAGCTGCTCCGCGGCCCACTTTCCAGAAAGCAAAGCACAGGCATCTCTGCTGCTGACTGCTGTCTACTGGCCTAAGGACAAGGAGACCCACATAACGCTCTGAGCAGCCATGTGAACCACAGCTCTAAGAAGAGAAAACCCAAATGCGCCATTGTGAATAACTGCTTGAAAGCCTCCTGTGTTCATTTCATTTTTAATCAACTCATTTCATTTTAAACTAAAAAAGCTGGAGGAAAAGGAGAGAGCATATCCAAGGAAGAAGAGGGCATAATGAATTCTCCGAAAACAAATCCAAGATACAAACAATAATCTAGCTGTGAGCTTGTACTATTAAATAGAATATAAGCACCACGAGGGCAGGATCTGTTTGGTTCACTGTTCTACCCTGGGTGACTGGTATAAAGTAGGTTGGAGAATAAGTAAAAACAGTGTTTCAAAAAGCAAAAAAATAATGAAAAAAATTAAAGTCTGTGAGGCTAGAAAGGAAAGAAACAAGAAAATATCTTCAATACACAAGAATATTGAACACAATCCAGGCAATCCATCTAAAACATAAAATTAGTGTTTCAAAATCACATAGAATTTGAATTCTAATAGATTCATCAAACAAAATCAGGGTGAACTATTAGGAGGTTGAACCTGGAGAAGAAACTCCTAGAAGTTAATTTTTTAAAATAATGTCAAGGAAGGGGAATGGCCAGCATTAATGTCAAGTAATTGGTACTAGTATCTCCTCTTTGCTCTGGACACCCATTCCCCACAGGATGTGTTCCTTAAAATGCATTCTTGCTAGTTTACAATTTTGTGGAACAATCAGCTCTTAAATTATTCATATATAAACTGGAGGTTAAACAAGCAATTCAGTTCTACAGTTCCTAATCCCTAAGACTTGGACCACTGTGTCACCTCACCTTCTGCATCAGGAGTGGGATGCTGGTGGAAACCCTTTGATGAAATGAATGGCATCCACCATCCAGAGAAACACAACCAAACTGTGTGCCCAGGCATTACCACGTATCAACTTGAACACACCATCCAGAGAAACACAACCAAACTGTGTGCCCAGGCATTACCACGTATCAACTTGAACACACCATCCAGAGAAACACAACCAAACTGTGTGCCCAGGCATTACCACGTATCAACTTGAACACACCATCCAGAGAAACACAACCAAACTGTGTGCCCAGGCATTACCACGTATCAACTTGAACACACCATCCAGAGAAACACAACCAAACTGTGTGCCCAGGCATTACCACGTATCAACTTGAACACACCATCCAGAGAAACACAACCAAACTGTGTGCCCAGGCATTACCACGTATCAACTTGAACACACCATCCAGAGAAACAACTGAGTTGAACGGACATTCCTCCTTGACTGAGATGTTTCAGTAATAGCATTCACTCAGTCATATCTTCAAGCTACTACTTGGCGTCAGGCACTGTTACAGGAACACGGAGTATAGAAATGAACAAAATGGATAGTGTCAATCTTGTATTAATCCACAGGATAAAGGAAGATACATGAGCAGGTCAACAAATATGTGAAAAAATGTAACTTATACATGTGGTGAAATGCTGGTAAGAGGAGCATCAGAGAGGAAATAAGGAGAAATAGTGGAGGGAAAGAGAACAGTCTTTAAGGCAGTGCTATGCCATGCGTCGATGCTTTTGAATTGATGCTTTTGAACTGTGGGGCTGGAGAAGACTCTTAAAAGTCCCTTGGACCGAAAGGAGATCAAATCAGTCAATCCTAAAGGAAATCAGTCCTGAATATTCATTGGAAGGACTGATGCTGAAGTGCCAATACTTTGGCCAACTGATTTGAAGACTGATTTGATTAGAAAAGACCCTGATGCTGGGAAAGAGTCAAGTCAGGAGGAGAAGGGGACAACAGAGGATGAGATGGTTGGATGGCATCACTGACTCAATAGACATGAGTTTAAGCAAGCTCTGGGACATGGTGAAAGAGAGGGAAGCCTGGCACGCTGCAGTCCATGGCGTCGCAAAGAGTCAGACACAGCTGAGTGACTGAACAACAACAGCACGCCATGTGAAACTCAGGACCAACCGGGCCTCAGAGACTTAACCATCCCACCTGCAGGATTACTAGGCAACCAGGGTCCCTTCTGCCTCACATCTAGACAAGCTGATAAGAAAGCAGAGAGGAAGCCTCTGTTTGTCAGAGGCTGGAAGTTAAAAGCCCTAGGTCACGTGGAAAGAATGCTCAACAGACCAGAATTACAAATGCATATTCACTAACAACTGAGCCTCAAAATATATGAAGCAAAAACGGACAGAATTCCGTCTATGTTGATCTGCTATGAGAATGCATGTCAAGGGACTTCCCTGGTAATCCAGTGGTTAAGACTTCACCTTCCAATGCAGAGGGTGTGGGTTCAATCTCTGTTTGGTAAGGTAAGGTAAGGTCTCACATGCCCCGAGGCCAAAAAAAAAAAAACCACTGTAAAAAATTCAATAAAGACTTAAAAAATGGTCCATTAAAAACAAAAAAGGAAGAAAGAATGGCAAATATCTGCTCTACAGCATGTCCACAGCAGGTACTCACAGGGTGATGCAAAATGCTGCCCAAAGGTGGAATGGGAACAACACCAGTCTCCATTTTCTGGAGTGATCACCACTTCCCAGACCCCATTTCAAACACGACTCCCACATCCGATCCACATCGAGCAACAACTCTAAGAGGCACAAGAGTAAACGGAGGCCCAAAGAGACTAAGTTATTTGCCAAGGCCAAAGACTCAGGAAAGGCAGGCAACCTCACACCCTCTTCATGCCTCTCCCGTGCTGCACGGGACTTCCCATGAGGCCAGCCAAGAAAAGCAGGTCAAGAAAGACACCATTCAGTCACTCTCTGTGTATTAATAACAGACTAAATTCCTTAATTAGCCTTACATGTTTCCTGACAGCTCCCCCAGTCAACCATGCATACACATGCTGTTTCCCGTAGATTCTGACTCATGTGGATTTCACTAGAAAACCGGGAGCGGTCTGAGCCAAGGCTAACTCTAATCTCACAAGCAAGCAGATTCTACAGCTTCCCTTTCACTGAGGCTGAGCCCTTACACTACAAAGCTGCTGTCCAGAAGAGCAAAGGAAATCGGAGTGGGAGACGACAGACAGGTATAGGAGAAAGCACAGGGCACAGTGACCCCAACAAACAAAGGAAGATACACACAATGGCGAGCTACAGATACTAGCAGGACTGTAAGAACCTTCAGGGCACAGGTGGTTTTGTTCACTTGTTCTCTCTTGGGTACCTAAAATAGGAATGCTTGGTACCTAGAACATTATAAATGAACACTTGGGGAATAAATCAAAGCATTATTAGGAACAAGGGAAAAAAAAACCCTAAAAAAAAATTAAATGTCCAGCAGAAAGATAGACATTGTTCTGTTAACTGAGGATTACTATTGCAGCTGTTAAAAATGACAAGCAATAGCTGAGAAGGTGTACTATCCATTATAAACCCTGCTGGAGAAGCAGACTTAAAAGAAATGAGAAGTGTTCACAACATAAAGTGAAAGAGTAGACAGCAAAACACCATGGACAATATATCCCTTCTATGCCTGTCTGGAGACTGTGTCTTTCTTAGACATAATACATCTGGCAGTGCCTGGAGATCCTTTTGGTTGTCCATCTGAGGGGCAGGGGAAGTGTTAGAGGCATCAACTGAGTAGAGGCCAGAGATGCTGCTGAAAATCCCACAAGGCGCAGGACAGCTCCACACAGCACAGAATTACTGGACCCCAATGGTGCTGATGCGGAAAGCCGACTCTTCAGAAAAGACCCCAATGCTGGGAAAGATTGAGGGCAGGAAGAGAAGAGAATTGCAGAGGTTGACATGGTTGGATGGCATCACTTACTCAATGGACATGAGTTTGAGAAACTCCGGGAGATGGTGAAGGACAGGAAAGCCTGGCGGACTATAGTCCTTGGGGTTGCAGAGAGTCAGACATGACTTAGTGACTAAACAATAACAACAGCAACAACAATGGTGCCGAGGTTAAGGAACTCCATCTGAGACTTTGAGGATGAAAATCTTTCTATGCGGAGTCCAAAGGCCTATCCTAAAAAGAAAGAGGAAAAGAAAAATTACTATTAACTGTCCTTAAAATGCTTCATTACCAGCAGAGCAAGTTTTACAGAGGACAGAGATGGGACACATTTGTTCTTTTATGGCCCCTTAACCACTGCCCACAGCACAGAGCTGGGGCTCGGCACGTGCCCCATCCAAGAGAACACGGAGTGGCACTGGGGAGAAAATTCCAACTGCAAAGCCAGGCACACGGAGACTTGAAGATCGGCCCTGACAACAACTAACACACCCTGTATCTGCAAAATGAGGATCAGAGCACTATTCATTTAATTCTTATATGACTTCCAGGGGATAATGTTTATGAAGCTTTTAACACTGTCCAAGATACACAAGAGCCACGACATTAAGAAGTGACTCACGAAGTTCAACATACATACCCCCAAACTTCCAACAGGTGGGTGAATGGAAACTGCTTAGCTTCAAGCTCAATGCCAATGAATCCAGGGAAAGTCATTCCCATACAGACCAGGTGCCATCTCCTCGAGAAAGTTATGTCCCATGAGCTTAATCCTCCAGCCTCACTGGGCCTTTTCAGACATCCGATCACCAATCAACTAGGAAATGCATCAACGTATAAACAAGGCTTGTACTATCTACCATCAAAACTGTTCATGAAAGTTCTAAAAAAAGATTAACAATAGGACAAAACACAAACAACTTTTTTAAAGTAGAAATCCAAAGGGGGTTAAGATTACCTCTGTTAAGACTAGAAATCAGTAATCAAGGACTTAATCAACAAACTCAACACCAAGACACCAGATGGTCTGTTAAGTATTTTGGGATTTTTATCTTATAGCCAACACACACATCTGGAAGCAAATAGAAATTGTATTTTTCCTTTAAAAATAAAAAGAGAGGAAGAGATTGTCCACATACACCTGTATAACTGAGGTTGATGAATAGGGTCCTAAAAGTATAAGGCAATTAGGAAAGAAATATAAACAGACACACAGATAAATGTATAACTCATCTAAGTCATTAGAGTGAGCTGAATCATATAAATTTTTTACTAGACAATTCCATGGCAAACAATATATGCTCTAGTTGCTGAATCATTGTTCAGATGTAAATAGGATTCCTAAAACTTTTATTGGTAGTTAAAATTAAATTTATAGCACAGAGTAAATTAAAACAGCAAGCTATAAAGCCAAACACTGGTAAAAGTCCCTTGCAAAGGGACACATCTGACAAAGAAGCGCATTTGCAAGTCAAGAGTCAACACAAAGCCGCAGAAAATGATGGCGTTAATAAATTTTAAAATAAAACTTGACTGCACATTCGATGATGAGATGTTTAGTTAATTTGATTATATGTTCACACCAGTGCTCGGAAACATTTATTCCGCAGAAAAGAACACTGCCGGTTAGAAACACATGGGCTCAAACACAAAACTTCTTGCTGGCACAGTCGTCACCCTGAGGTCCCACAGTGTTCCTCATGAAAACCGCAGATGCACCTAACAGTTGGAGACCTAGCCCATCCTGTTAAAATAGGTGCCAAATTCCCCTTCTCCTGGCCAGGCCTCAATCATTCATGAGCTCCTTTTTTTTTTTGGCTGCTTCTCAGCAGTTTTGCACAGAACTCTCCACCACACTTTTCAAACATCAGTCTCATTCGACAAAAATCTTGTGTTACACATTCCAGCTGATGTTCCCGGGGACGTGGCAGTGGCCAATACCGTAATCCTTTGCTGGCATTCAACGTTTTTAGGATTATGGTATATGCAGCCTCCACTCTTAACTGTCTTGATTCGGTTTTATGACTCAGATGCCTCAGAAGATCATTTCTCAACGGCAGCGTACAGCTCTGCCTCTCATACTTTCACTCTGCATCACTGCATTTCTACTGGGAAAAACACAACTACAACCCTTGGTGCTTAAAAGCTTTAATTTTTTCTTTTGGGAAGAAAAGAAAGAATTAAAAACAAGGAGACATCATGAGAAACCAGAGATGCCACTCATTAAGTTTAGGAGTAAAATCCAGTGCCATGTTTATTAGGATTTGGCTATTTTTTTGTAAAGGGTGATCTTTATTTATAATCTGCTTTTGATGAGCCAGAACGTCAACTGCTGGCTGAAGTAACAGGCTTAAGGACATCACAAAGCAAGGTCCAAACTCCAAGCCAGGGCTCCACCAGTTATTCATACAAGCCCTGTCACCAGCCATATGATCCTGAGCAGAAAAATTAAAATGTTAAGTCAGTTTATCTATAAAACAGGACAAACTACTTGAGGGGAGTCAAGATACAACCAAAGAACCTGGTGCTACATTTTAGCATGATGAAACTCTAGTTTTTGTTCCAATGGAACCCAAAGTTGCCACTAGATTTTTTTTTTTAAACTTTGGTAGTAAACTCACATCTGACTAGTCCTTAGCATCACTATATATACTATATTAAACCTGCACACATTTCTTAGCTTGCTGTGGAACTTCAAGGAAAGGACAGTCTATTGCTTCAGCAAAGATCAGAATTAACGTGGAGAGGCGCTATCCAAGCCCTCATTCGCCACGGCCACCACAACTACTTCCTAGTTGGAGTTTGAAAAACACAAGGAGCACGTGAAGATAGTCTCTGGAGAAACAGTCAAACAACACGCCATTCTTCTTCCAATACTGTGTAATAGAACCTAAGAGAACATGTTCTACCCCCTCTCTTTGGAAGCAGTGTATTCCAGATGGCAGCCAAACGGGTAATGAGTAGTGTGTGCTGAGCAGCAGAACGCAGAGGAGATGCAGGCATACCCTTGGTCCGTTAGCCTGGGATCATCCCAATCAAAAAAAAAAACAAAAACAAAAAACTGTGTTTAGCTGTTGGCACAAAATGAAATGCCTTTTTTCTCAGGATAAAGGAATTTAGGTATTTTAACATGTGCATTCCAGAAGAAAATGTCTCCTATCCCGTAAGCAATTGAGAGCATTTTCTTCTTTCCCTGGATACTCTTCTACTGTTCAGTTTCCATGGCTCCTTCTTGGGATGAATGTGTGCACCCTGAGAGGGGCAGGCTAAGTGTCTTCTCGCTGGATCCTTGGAGACCTAGAACTGTGTCTGAAACACACGAAGGCATTCAAGGAAAAGATCAGTTCCTTGGGTAAGCCAGGGACTCTTCTGAGCTTAGGTACTGATAGCTAGATACGAGGGCTTGGGCACGAAACACGATCACATGGGTAACAAACCTACAAGCTGCAGGAGTGTACTGGGATTCTTTTAATCTCGTCAAGTCTTCATTCTCAGTGTAGCTCACTACACCATCCAACAGTAGTTCTTCACTACTTCCACTGTGAAGACCGTCTCAAATGATCATGTAGCAGGATCTGTTAGGCCAAACATTAAGCCTCCACTTGCGAACTAGTGGAATGCCTTGGGCTTCATTTATGTCAAAAGCAAATGGGCAAATACAATCCAAAGTGGCAGAGGATTCGTGGATAGGTGAGAGGGAGTGTCAGTAGGTGGGCAGGCTATAATGGACCCCCAAAAAGGCCATGGGGCTTCCTCAGTGGCTCAGTGGTAAGCCATCCGAGGCTTACCTCGGAATCCGCCGGCAACGCAGGAGACAGTGCAAGAGACAGAGGTTCAGTCCCTGGAACAGGAAGATCCCCTGGAGGAGGGCACGGCAACCCACTCCAGTATTCGTGCCTGGAGAATCCCATGGACAGAGGAGCCTGGCGGGCTACAGTCTATATGGCCACAAAGAGTCGGAAACAACTGAAGTGACTTAGCACCAAAAAGGCCGTGAAGAGAATGAGGACACTTTGTAAGGGAATATCTCAATGCATTCAGCGCACTGTAGGAAGGCAGTCTAGCAAGGCGGTTAACAACACTGACTCCAAGACAGAATATGAGCTGCTGGATCTGCCTCTTGATGACCTGGATGAACTTGAACAAGTTAATTACACACTGATTCAGTTTCCCTCTCTAGAGAAGTAATGGTATCGACCCTCCTTTGGAGAGATTTTATGAGGATTAAATAAGATAGTATAGTTAACGGTGCTTAGTATGATATCTGTGATGTAGGAGAACTGCAATCACTGTTTGGGAAAATTAATTGAGATAATGGCTTGAAAGAGAGGAAAACGAAAGAACATTTGGAAAACTGCCAATTGAAGTTATCACGCACCTCTAAGAGTTTGGCAGTTTCGTATAAAACTGAACGTGCATTTCGTATAAAACTGAACACCTGACCTAGCAATTGCACTCTCAGGCATTTATCTCAAACAAACAACTAGGTTGAACTCAAAAAAACTGTAAACTTATGCCTGTAGGAGCTTTATTTGCAATAGTCCAATTCTAGAAAAACCCAGATGTCCTTCAACAGATGAATGACTGAACAAACTGAGTTACATCCATCTGTACCACAGAATATCACTGGTGGGGGAGAAAAAGGAGCAGCAACCTGGCGGTCAGATGAATTACTGCCGAGTGAACAGCCAACCCCAACAGGTGACATACTATACGACTGTACTCGTCCAATATGCTTGAAGTGACAAGAGGTAACTGAGAGCCAGGGGTCAAGGGTGGGCTCCATGTGGTTGTAAAGGGCAACAGAAGGAGTCTTTGTGATGGTGAACAGTCTTATACCTTACTTGTAGTGGTGATTACATGAATCTATGCATACGATAAAAATGCAAAGAACTGGGCTTCCCTGGTGGGCCAACAGTTAAGAATTCGCTTGCCAACAGAGGGGATACAGGTTCAATCCCTGGTCCAGGAAGATGCCACATGCCATGGAGCAACAAAGGCCCTGCCCACAACTGCTTAGCCTGAGTAGTACAGCTACTTAAGCCCAGGCCCCTGCTGCCCATGGTCCACACCCAGAGAAGCGACCACGATGAAAACCCCACCCACAGCAATGAAGAGTAGCCCTGACTCACCACAACTAGGGAAAGCCCGTGAGCAGCAAAAAAGACTCAGTGCAGCCATTTAAAAAAAAAAAAAAAAGGCAGAGAACTATACATACACACACACATACACACGCACCCACAGACACAACTGGATACGTGTGAATTGGTGAAGTCTGAATAAAGTTTGTGGATGGGACTATGTCAATTTCTTGGTTTTAATATACTACAGTTATAAAGAATGTACCATTGAGGGAGACTGGGTTCTGTGTATCCAGGACCCTTGCAGGGGAAAAAGCTTGAATGGAAGTACTTCTGGATGTGTAACTCCAGAGCTTTGAGCAAAGAGAATACTTTCAATTAAGATTTAAATTATGTACTGCAGAGAATCAGGAGTGAGCCATATTTTACTCTCAAAGAGCTGCCATCTCTTTGGAGACAGGACAGTCCTATTTGTGTCTGTGTAAAGCAGGTAAGATTTTACAGCCCCTACACACAGTAAATTAGAACTAAGGAATCTGGAAGTAAAAATGCATATCCTAGGGGCAAGCAAAATAAATCTACTCCAATCTAAGAAAAAGAATTTATGGAAAGCATTAGGTAGCTCATCTTCCAGGATCACTGGGCAGGCATGATTCGGGATTGGCAAACTACAGCCAAATTCACACATGGTCTATAGCCCCTTTCATACTGTAACAGCAGAATTGATTAGCTCTAACAAAGACTGTATATCCCAAATACCCCAAATATTTCAGAGCCTGAAATATTTACGAGGAGGCCTTTTATAGAAAAACAAACAAACAAACACAAGCCAACCCCTGGGCTCAATAACCAAGCTCAGGGGACTTCCCTGGCAATCCAGTGGTTACAACGCCACACTTCCGATGCAAGGGGTGCAGGTTCGATCCCTGAAGGAGAACTAAGACCCCACATGCTGTGTCAAGAAAATTTTTTAAAAGTGAGAGAGAGAGATAACCAAGCTCAGGAACCAAACCAGTGAAGTTAATTAGGCCCCTCCACTGCCACCACCGTTGTAGTCACTGACAAAACTGGTGACTTTGTCTTTGCAAAACGAGCAACAGATCCAAAGTCCAGGACAGCTGTATGTCATTGGCTGAGTCCAGCTTACATGTCCCCACCCTAGCTGCAAGGGAGGCTGGAAACTTGAGCATCACACAGACTATGCCTGCACCAGGACTCATAGAATGGGGAAAGCCCAATCAAGAAAGTGATCTCAGACAGCAAGCAGCCAAAAATACAACAGACAACAGGGATGTGGAGGGTGGATAAAACCACCAACCACAACCCAGCTAGGTAGTTATTATTTTCTGCGGTTCAACCCAAACACTGGGTTTACTGCCAATCTGACCAATAAGGTGTTAATTGTTGTCAATATTTGCTAAGCCTGGGCTTCTATTTGTGTACTTTCATTTTCAGTTTTTCCTTATATCTTTTACGTTTTTTATCCTTAATCTAGAAATGCTTCGATTGTTTTAAATGCTCTTAGTTGGGCAGACAGGAAAGGCAATATCCAAGCTCAGGAGTCTCTTCAATTGTGTGTGCTTATGAAGCTAATTTTAAAAGACAGAGCAAACCAGGCAGACTTAATGTTCTAACAACTTCCTAGCAGCAAACAGGTTCTGTCAACCATAAAGCAACACCTTCTTCTCTCGTTGGACTGACTTTAAGACAAATGACCCTCTTGTCTGTACAAAGCAGGAGGCAAAAAGGCCCAGCAATGTAAAGCTTGCAAGTAAAGACAGACAAAGCGGGGAGAAGGTGGTATTTTCAAAGATTATCTCATTCACGGGATCCTTTCATTTTATATGGTTCCATAAATCTAAGATAGCATGGATCATATTCCACATCTAGGATTCCTAACTGAAAGATTTCATTAACTTCCAGTTAATGAAAGTCAAACTATTACCAACTGGGATGGAGGTCTTACTGCTGACGGGATGAGGTTGGTGTGGGGCATATATGAGATGGAGATCCTCAGTGCTGAAGCCAGATCTTACAAGATCTAAGATCAAAGCCCTTCAAAAATAGTCATCTCCCCAAAATACATCAACACCCACT
The DNA here is from genome assembly GCF_032452875.1 of Bos javanicus. Taxonomy (NCBI): domain Eukaryota; kingdom Metazoa; phylum Chordata; class Mammalia; order Artiodactyla; family Bovidae; genus Bos; species Bos javanicus. The sequence continues at coordinate 39,750,174 of NC_083889.1, forward strand.
GGGTTTTAGAACTGTCCTTGAATTTCCTTCAGTAGCTTTTCGTTCTTCCCCGAGATGACTCATAGTTCATGGGGTCCCTCTCTTTCCTTAAGAGATGAAAAACTATGGTCACATATCAGCAACCCTCCTCTTCAGAAACGGGGCATGGAATTTCTGTTCATGGGAAGCCACATCAATTTCAAAGGAAGACGCCACAACCCCCAAAAAAGATAAAACCAAGAGTTGTGGGAGACAACATTCAAAACTTAAAGCCCAAAGGTAACTTCAGCACATCTGCCAAAAATGATTTTCCAGAGCTGAACAGAGCCTGACACAGTAGGTGACACCTCTTTATCAGCTCCAAGAACTCCAGGGCACATAATTAGCACCCAATTAGTTATTAATAACTAAATATTCACACATCTGCTGAATCTCTGAAGGTGCGCAACATAATTTACATGTGATTGTGATTATCTGTTAGGGTAGGTGCTGTATACATAATGGATTTGATTTCACAGAGCCTGAATGGCAAGGGTGGTGGCTGGGCTGGGGGGATTGGGAACCTAATCTCTTCTTTTCTTCAGGGTGTCCCAGCTGATCTGGAAGAGGTGAACTAAAGTATCATAAAATACAATCAGACTGACCGTGTAACCTGAGTATGCTCACTACAGTGCCCAGTGCTAGATTAGATGCCTTAACTGCTTCTCAAAAAGCCACCGTATTGATAATGATTATTTATAAGCCATTCTTACACACCAGGCACCCCTCTAATCACTTTAAACACACGCAGTATTCCATTTATTATTTCATTTACGCCTCACAAGCACCCTGTGAGGTGGGCCCAATTCTTATCCACCATTGTACATATGGGGAAACTGAGGCACAGGTTCATGTGTCTTGTCAAAATCACGAAACCACATGTGGCACGCCAGTTTCCAAACTCGGTTCTACATACACGACGGCCTTTGCTTTTAACCACTAAGCTAGAGTTGACCACTGTCCTCTGAGGCTTTTGATAGAATCCACAACACGGGGTTTATAAGGCTAAGGAGAGGTCCTGAGGACCCCCTGCTTGCTGGGCTCCCTTCACAGAAGGCTTGGTTGGGGGTCATGCTTTCACAATCAATACTGTGACTTTAGATGAGTGACTTCAACTCTGGATGGTACTGCCTTTTTTTTTTTTTTTTTAAGCTTTACAACAAAATTTATTTTATTTTAAAAAACACATTTAAATCACTATCCCACAAAATGTTTAGAAACATGGGTAACCATGGAAAGTAAACGTGCATAGACTGCTTTTATTATAATAATTACGGTTGTTAGCTGAATGAAAACAAATTGTAGCTAAAAAGGTTTCAAATGACAGAAAAACGTATTTAGGTAAGTTATGACAATTTTTTGAGTACTCAGATGATGAAATGTATTGTGTATTTCTGCACCAAATGCAAAGTTAACAATGAAATTAAGGTACTAAAAGGTCAAAAGGGGCCTCAAACATATTCACTATCTTTAAATTTTAGACAAAAGAGCTGAGAATAGAAAAGGAAAAAAAAAAGCCCAACATATACACCATAAAAGTCTTTTTCTTTTTTAAAAATGGGACTTCCTTGGTGGTCCAGTGGCTAAGACCCCATGATCACAATGCAGAGGGCCTGGGTTCAATCCCTGGTCAGGGATCTAGATCACACATGCCACACCTAAGAGATCAAATGTCTTAACTAAAAGATCCTGCAAGCCGCAACAAAGATCACTATCCCACTGCCACAAGTAAGATCAGAAGAGTCAAAATAATTTTTTTAATATTTGTTAAATATTAAATAATTAATTTAATTGTTAAAAATTAAATAATATTTGTTAAATAAAAATTAAAAAATAAAATGAGCCTCCTATAATGTTTGTTGTTTACAGGCACAAAAAAACCTCTCTCAACACCCTCCCACCTCCAAACCAAACATCTCACTCTACAGTTACTAATGTTCCCTTCTACAGAGATGAGAAATGGACAGGCTCTTGGGGGGATTTGGAAACACAAACCAATGTCATATCCATCCTTCCCAGGATGACCAAGGCCCACATTCAGACCAGCGTGAGAAAAGGAGAAAACAGAACAGAGATATGCAAGGGGCAGAACTCTCATCACAAACTAAAAGTTTATACCAAGTCTCTAAACAACCCTAGCAGCTGGCTGCAACCAAGCCACCCAACGTAAAGCAATTTGAAACAATGCTGCTGCTAAGTCGCTTCAGTCGTGTCCGACTCTGTGCGACCCCATAGACGGCAGCCCCCAGGCTCCTCTGTCCATGGGATTCTCCAGGCCAGAACACTGGAGTCAGTTGCCATTTCCTCCTCCAATGCATGAAAGTGAAAAGTCAAAGTGAAGTCCCTCAGTCGTGTCTGACTCTTAGCAACCCCATGGACTGCAGCCTACCAGGCTCCTCTGTCCATGGGATTTTCCAGGCAAGAGTACTGGAGTGGGGTGCCACTGCCTTCTCCAAAAGTGAGCCTTTTTCCAAACCTGCATGAAATATGAGCACCAGAGAGTCATCTTGCAGTTTCATTTTCAGTGTTCCATTCTTCAGTTCAGTTCGGTTCAGTTCAGTCACTCAGTTGTGTCCGACTCTTTGCGACCCCATGAATAGCAGCACACAGGCCTCCCTGTCCATCACCAACTCCCGGAGTTCAACCAACCTCAGGTCCATCGAGTCAGTGATGCCATCCAGCCATCTCATCCTCTGTCTCCCCTTCTCCTCCTGCCCCCAATCCCTCCCAGCATCAGAGTCTTTTCCAATGAGTCAACTCTTCGTATGAGGTGGCCGAAGTATTGGAGTTTCAGCTTTAGCATCAGTCCTTCCAAAGAATATCCAGGACTGATCTCCTTTAGAATGGACTGGTTGGATCTCCCTACAGTCCAAGGGACTCTCAAGAGTCTTCTCCAACACCACAGTTCAAAAGCATCAATTCTTCGGCACTCAGCTTTCTTCACAGTCCAACGCTCACCTCCATACATGACTACTGGAAAAACCATAGCCTTGACTAGATGGACCTTTGTTGGCAAAGTAATGTCTCTGCTTTTCAATATGCTATCTAGGTTGGTCATAACTTTCCTTCCAAGGAGTAAGCGTCTTTTAATTTCATGGCTGCAATCACCATCTGCAGTGATTTTGGAGCCCCAAAAATAAAGTCTGACACTGTTTCCACTGTTTCCCCATCTATTTGCCATGAAGTGATGGGACCAGATGCCATGATCTTCATTTTCTGAATGTTGAGCTTTAAGCCAACTTTTTCACTCTCCCCTTTCACTTTCATCAAGAGGCTTTTTAGTTCCTCTTCACTTTCTGCCATAAGGGTGGTGTCATCTGCATATCTGAGGTTATTGATATTTCTCCCGGCAATCTTGATTCCAGCTTGTGCTTCTTCCAGCCCAGTTCCATTCTTACAGAGGGAATTTTACCTTCAGATGAACACATATGAGAGCATAGGCTGGGACTCATTGCTTTTAGCTGGATAAAAATATTGAATACTCAGCACATTTTATAAGTGCTACATGGCCACTTGTAAGTAACAGAAATGGCAGCTTCCTTGCCAGGCTCCAATAAGAATACTGTTTCTTTTGAAAATCCAGGGGAAAAGTAGTTGTGTGAATATTCACAGACACCTAGACAAGTTTATAAGATACAAGGATACTGAAAATATGGGGCCTGAATTCAAGAAGCTTACTATTCTGGAAGAAAAAAGAAATTTATACAGAAGAAAATTAAGAACACTTCACATGCAAAGCATGTAAGCAGAAGCTATCAGAAACACTGGGGATGGATGGATATTGCCTTAGCACTTCCAAGGAATTTGTTTAAGGAAAGAAAGATATGTGCTCAGTTTTAGTTAGAAGAATTTTAATTACAGCACTCATTATAATACAAAAATCATAAGCACCATTTATTTAACAATAAAAAAATTGTTCCATAAAATCATCATACAAGCATTAAAGACTTCTTGACAGTCAATTTTCAAAGTTTTTAAACAGTATTTAATGGCCTAGGACAATATGGAAAATAAACAATTCACTTAAAAGAGCAGGTTATAACAGAGGATAATAGTATTCACTTTCACCCAAAAAAGAAAAACCTAGACACGTACGCAGATACAAATAAATGAAAATATTCAAAGCAACTAACTCAAAGATAGATTATTTTATCTGCATTTATTAAAATGAACACATATGGCTTTCATATAAGGGAAAGCTTTCTTGGAGAGATCTTATCATATCTGTCTTTTTATTACCAATTATGGAAAATTTCCAAAACTGAGATAAATAGAAGCCCCATATACTCAAGGCCCAGCCTCACAGACCATGAGCCCATAGCCAATCATGCTCCACAATGCCTACCTATATTCCCTCCTGAGTATTACTTGCAACCTACCTGAATTATGGGCTTCCCAGGTGGCACTAGCAGTAAAGAACCTGATACCAAAGCAGGAGACACAGGAGTTGTGGGTTTGATCCCTGGGTCAGGAACATCCCCTGGAGGAGGAATTGGCAATCCGTATTCTTTCCTGGAAAATTCCATGGATAGAGGAGCCTGGTGGGCTACAGTTCATGGGGCCACAAGGAGTTGGGCAGGAGTGAGCACACACAACAAAGATTCTCTAAAAAAATCTGCATTATATAATTTCATCCAAAAATATTTAAAAGACAGGGCTTTTTAAAAACATACACACCAGAACTATTATCACCCCCTAATAATTTAAAGATAGTTCCCTAATACTGTCCCATTTCTAATGCCTAGTTTTTACTAGTTAATTCATTTGAATTAGGATTCAAGGAAGGTCTATCCAGAGCCATCGATGTGTCTTTTTAAATCTTTACAGGTTTTCCTCTTCATCTGCCCCTGCAATTTTTTCATTTAAAAAACCCAGATCCTTGGCTGGCCTGGACTTTGCCTATTGTATTCCTGCAGTGTCATTTACCATGCTTTTCAGTCCTAATTCCTGGAAATTGGTGGTTGGACACTTGAATAGGTCAAGATGTTTTGTTTCTGGCAGGAGGAGCAGGGCATTGCAAGAGTACTTCTGAAGAGGTTAATGTGTTCCACCTTTAAAGGCTCATATTCTGTTCCCTCCGTGATATTACACACTGATGCCCCATGCCTAGATCCGTCAGTTCCTAAGTGGAATGCAAAACGGCCATCCTCAATTTTTGTTAATGAATCATTTATCATTTTTAGCTACAACAATCTCATAGAGGAAAAACATCCCCTCAAGCACAACTCGGTAACTCAATATTAGGAGCTATTCTTAAGTTTCAAAATACATACATACATGCACATCTAAGCTTTCACTACACAGAGAACGATCAGAAACTCCAACCAAAAGCCTCATTACTGTCAAGTCAAATCTGGAGTTCAAAGGGTTCCCCAAAAGGTCAGGATGGACACACCTGAATTTAAGTCACTTGGGTCTGCTCGCCTGAGCACAGTAAAGCCAGCCTACTGACCCTGGGGAGTGGAGAAGGAAAGTGTAGCATTTATTCTAATGTACCAGGAGATCCCCTGGAGAAGGTATAGGCTACCCACTCCAGTATTCTTGGGCTTCCTTTGCGGCTCAGTTGGTAAAGAATCTGCCTGCAATGTGGGAGACCTGGGTTCGATCCCTCGGTTGGGAAGATCTCCTGGAGAACGGAAAGGCTACCCACTCCAGTATTCTGACCTGGAGAATTCCTTGGATGTATAGTCCATGGGGGTCGCAAAGAGTCGGACATGACTGAGCAACTTTCACTTTCACCAGGACAAGGAATCTGACTGCTAATACTCAAAAAGCCTAAACTCTCCCATAGTTTCAGGAAAGCATATTTAAAGGCAAAGTGAGGGAAGAGGGGCCCAGGGTTGTGATCAGCCAGTGCACAATTCTCTGATTGGTTGATGGTGTCACGGGGGTTAGTAACCCTTTGTCTCCATTAGGTCTGGGGGCTCAAGGTCATCAAATAGTTTATCTCTTGCCCTTGGCAGGGGTTTTAGCATCTGTAAAACAACTCAGGAAATGTGTGCCTGATACTATGGTCTAAGAACTTCAGAGAGGAGCTAAAGCAGAGGGGATGAGGGAAGGGCCTGTCCCAGGACGGCCTCAGGGGTCCTGCAGGGTTACACACAGCACAAAGGGCAGCCTAGGGCACACACATGAAATCCACATGGAACTCACTCTCCGCGGTGCCCAGCAGCACAGCGCAGACCTGTGCTAGGGATGGAGGAGTGCCACCTCTCCCCGACATGGGCCCAGCTGAGTCCAGCTCTGGGAAACAGCCCACTCCTCCATGGCTCTGCCAGAACCCTCAGAGGACCCTGGGCTACACCCGAAATCGGAAACAAGCATCACGAACCACACTGAAAATCCCCAGAGGCCATCAGAGAAAAGTCCTCGCAGGAGGAGAGAAGTGACAGACTGTCCATGAGAAAAATGGAATCCACAGTTGCAATGCAATTTAACGATGGCTTTACAAATCGAGGGGCTGGCGGGCCCGAGGCAAGAGCAACGCGCACCCCACCATAAGGTCAGGTTCTGCGGCTGCAGGGCAGCTGCAAGGCTGTGAAAAATGGCCAGAGGAGCAGATTCAATAACTCAGGGTCAGCACATGGGCTTCTGCCTTGCGCCTTTGATTTCTATAAACTAACAATGCAGGCGGTGGGGAGCATGACACCACCACCACAGGTAAGGCCTACCTTGGCTTTTGCGGCCAGCCCACAGGATCCTTCTCTGGGGCTTCCACGGGGAGGCTGGCCATGACCTCCTTACTGTCCACCAGGTCTCCTCAGAAAGCATTCATTAGCTAAATGTACACCAGCCCACAGGAAGGGGCCCGAGCCATTAAATATAAATGCAAAACATTAGACCCAGCCATCCTAAATCTCAGCTCTTTGCAGCAGGCAGAATTTACTTCCTGCTTTTAATTTTTCTAAGAGGCATTAAGCAACGAAATTCTAATAGCCCAGGAGTATGCCTCTAGATTTGGGCTCCACTCCTCCCACACCAAACAAAGAAATTGGATTTTTTTCTTAATCACTGTCAGATTTCAGGGGGCATCTGCCGACACTCCTAAACCGGATTAAGTTTCTATATAAATACTAAAGGACCATCTTTTTAAACAAGAACCACAAGCCTATCTACTGGAGCAGGTCAAAACAGAAACCATGGTAAGCCTTAAATGAACTGCAAACATTTACCTAAATCAGAGTCAGAACAAACTCAACGCTTTTCCTTCAAAAATTAAGAAAAAGGGTGGCACGGAAGAAAGCAAAGAGGAATAAACATTCGCAAGATCTCTCTTCGTCAGATTAATACATGTAATTATTAGCTAACCAACCACTCACAATGCACCCCACTTCCACAGGATAGCCATGAGCTGTGGCTTCCTGCCCTCCTGAGGTTTTCATCTGTCCCATGCATATAAAGGCAGCTCACAAGTGGCTCAGTGGTAAAGAATCAGCCTGCCAATGAGGGAGACACAAGAGACACAGGTTTGATCCCTGGGTCAGGAAGATCCCCTGGAGTAGGACAAGGCAACCCACTCCAGTATTCTTGCCTGGAAAATCCCATCGACAGAGAAGCCTGGTAGGCTACAGTCCAGGGGGTCACAAAGAGTTGGACAGGACTGAGCATACACACACATTCACATAAGCACTCAAAGGGGCAAAAGTTTCCATGTGCCTCTGTTCATCGTCATATCTCAGTTGCAGGAATAAAGCTTTATGGTGGGTGTTCTCTACATATTTGAGAAAAGGTGGGGAAATGAAGAAGGGAGATAGGAATTTTATCCATTTCACTAGAAGCAGGGGTATTTCAGAGCTAACAGGATACTCCAAGGAGATGGCCAAAGAACCAAGCTTCAGATTCCTCTCTGCAAATAAGTCTTCATTTTCATGAAATCAGAAAACCTGCCTGGACCTTCTCCAGCTGAAGTTGGCAGAGCTTTCCCCCAGTCTCCTGTCAATCTCCACAATATCTTCTTCAGAGCCCCCCGCCACAAACAGTGAAGGGCACCATGCAATCCATCAGCTTCTCTGATCTGCAAACACCTTCCCACTTAAAGCACGGAAGGAGGAGGAAAGGAACTCCAAAGACGGAAGCCCTATTTCTGGGTTAAGATTCATTTCCTAAAAACCTGAAATCCAAAATGAACAGAGGAGGAGGACTGTTTAATGATAAAACTCAGGCTGTGAAGCAAACAACGCAGACATACACGTCACAAGCAGCATCAACAGGTGACCTCTTTCCTCTAAGCCTTGTCTGCCTCCTCAGGTAAATGGGATAACAGTAGCCCCTTTGCAGGGTCATATGAGGATTAAATATGATACTATACGAAAAGAACAGAGTCTGACCCCAACGCATGCTCAACAAGTTGTGTTCAGCAGGAGGAACAGAATTAATGAACATGATGAAGATGACAATGAAGATGAAGATGATGATGAACACATCTCTCTCACACACTACAGAGAAGGCCTATTTTTAGTGTTGGAAACACCCAGGTTATATACCCCGTGTCCAACTCTTGATTTCTCCAGAGGGTAGCTTTCATTCTGGGGAGAGACAAGACAGTGATGGCTGTCCCTTACCCACCAACCGCTTCAGCTTCATTTCCTCCCTTAAGGCTGCTATGAATTTTTATGTTCACATGAAGCGCTCAACCGAGGAACGAGGCTGTCAAATCGTGGACCATGGGCAGGACACTCTGAGAGGGAAGACAGGGTGAGAGAAATGTCTAGAAGGCTGGCAAGTGGTAGGAGGCAACACACTGAGCGTCTCCAGAGGAATACAGACCCAATTAAAGACAGGCATAGCATCTTGAATGCTCTGAAGGGCATCCCCCACGCCTACCCCCGAGCCTGGTACATGCCCAGTTTTTACTGAATGAAAAACAGAAAATGATGCAACAGGAGACCAACACATCACCCCGATCTCTGGAAAGAAAAGTGGCAGCTCTCACGAGTGAGTGATATTCTTCCACTGAGCATCCAGTAATGTACACTGATCCTTCTTTTTTTTTTTTTTATTTTTTGCTGTTTTTATTTTTTTAATTGCAATATAGTTTATGTACAAAATTATGTAAACCCACAGGTATACAGCATAGTGATTCACAATTTTTAAAGTTTATACTCTATTTATAGTTACTATAAAATGCTGGCTGTATTGCCTGAGTTGTATAAAATATCCTTTCAGGTTACTCATTATATAGGGCTTCCCTGGTGGCTTAGAGGGTTAAGAGTCTGCCTGCAATGTGGGAGACCCGGATTCGATCCCTGGGTCGGGAAGATCCACTGGAGAAGGAAATGGCAACCCACTCCAGTACTCTTGCCTGGAAAATCCCATGGACAGAGGAGCCCGGTAGGCTACAGTCCATGGGGTTGCAGAGAGTCGGATACGACTGAGCGACTTCACTTTCACTTTACTCATTATATACAAAAGTGGTGGCTTTTGTCAGCTAGAAACAATCTAATGCTTCAGGTTTACAGAAGTGGACTGAATAGTACTATCCCACCACCAAGAAGATAAATCCACATAGTAACGCCCAGAACCTGGGAATGTCACCTTACATGGTCAAAGAGTAAATATCACTTTACTTAGCAAATGACATGATTAAGGATTTTGAGAAGAGGCATTTATCCTAGATTATCCAGGTGGGCCCTAAATGCCCTGACAAGTAATCTTGTAAGAGTGAAGCCAAGGGAGCTGTGAAGAGTGAAGCCAAGGCAGGAGAGGAGGCTGCAGAGGGACCACAGAGACAGAGATGGAGCCACAAGTCAAGGGATGCGAAGACCACCAGCAGCTGAAAAGGGCAAACAACAGACTGTCCTTGATACCCTTCAGAGAGAGCAGGACCTTGCCACCACTTTGACTTTTGACTTCACATTTCCAGATCTGCAAGAGAATAGATTTCTGTAGCTTGAGGTTTTGCTGTGTGCCCTAAGAAACTAAAACAGTTACCTCATTCACAGGTACATACACAAGGTCACAGAGCTGAGTCACCATTTCTTTCCTCTCAATTAGCCTCAGAGTCACAAGTTCAACCAGGCAAGTACGAAGGAAAGAGCTGTGTCAGAAAGCAACAGAGCAACAGGGCAGCTCAAAGGGCCAGGAAAGCATGCAAGGATAGTACAGCAGGATCATCAGGTATGTAAAGAAAAGACCCTGATGCTGGGAAAGATTGAAGGCAAGATGAGAAGGGGACGACAGAGGATGAGATGGTTGGATGGCATCACCGACTCGATGGACATGAGCTTGAGCAAGCTCCAGGAGTTGGTGATGGACAGGGAAGCCTGTTGTGCTGCAGTCCATGGGGTCGAAAATAGTCAGACACAACTTAGCGACTGAACTGAACTCAAAGAAAACATGGATGTTGGCTGTGGATAAGACGGATATTTGAGATTGATAAATACCTATTTATATTATACACACACATATATGCATTTAATTATGTTTTAGTTACTTGCAAACTTGAAGACCTCTGGTTTACAAAATCACAGAAAAGAATACGTCTTATAACCAGAGTTTCATGGATGCACAGCATGCAACCTCCCAGAAACAATCAGATCCCTCACTCTGGGGCAGGGTTTCTCAAAATGGGGTCGAAAGACCACTGGGGTATTTTCAAAACAACTTCAAGGATTTTTATTTCTATGATAATCAGAAAAAAGGCATCCCCATTTGTGAACACCAAACCAAGCAAGAACTCTGATAAATGACAGTCAAAAGACATTTCAATGCTGTAAAACAAGTATCTTCTGTTTGTGGGGCCTGGATAAATTCATAGAGTCCTTGCAAAGTATTTCCCCCTTTGATAAGGGGTCTGTATGTAAATCTGAGAAATACTACTCACTGTACAGTTCTGACATTTCACTAAACAGAAAGAAATCATCAACATACAGATATTAATTTAAATATTTTTAATCTTGGATACCAAAAAACAACAACTCAGAATCATTTCCATGACAGTATCTAAAGAGAATCAGTATAAAGATGCCTCTCTTCCCTCAGGCTTTTTGGTTTTTCTAAGCCCTCAAAGGACCAGGCTATATGAATATCTGCAAATGGTAATTTAGGACCACAAAACTACGGCTAAAGGTTTGACAAATCTCAGGACAAGAAACCGAGTTTTAAAAGGCAACCAGGAATGTCTTCTTTAAATTACATCCTTAAAATTCCACAAGACTGAGTCAGAGCTCCAAGTGATAACTGAAATCCAATTATAATGCAGAGATTATACACAGTTTTCTTAACAAGATTATTCCAGTGTGAATAAATAACAACTTCAGATTTGAATAAGGTGGCTATCCTGGTTTATCATCATCCCAAGCAGATAAGATCCTCAGTCAAACCTGGACTGTGTTCTGGTGCAGGACTTTTCTGTACAGTGACCAGCTGAGTTTCAGATGTGACTGACATCTTTGCAGCACAAGGGCAGCAATGATAAGCACACATACAAATGCTGGACAGCACTGGAAACTGGGATTGCGTGCACGCATGTCCAACTCTTTGTGACCCCATGCACTGCAGCCCGCCAGGCGCCTCTGTCCATGGGGATTCTCTAGGCAAGATACTGGAGAGGGATGCCATGCCCTCCTCCAGGGGAATCTCTCCAACCCACGGACCAAACCCGTGTCTCCTGCATTGGCAGGCTGATTCTTTTCCACTGAGTCACCTGGGAAGCCTTGGAATCTGAGCAACTCCCAGGAAATCAGAAGGTCCACAGGTGTGTTCTCCACAATCACCAACAGCTTCATTTCCTTCAGAAACCGAAGCCCTAAGAGAAAGAGGCTCCCAAGCCACAGGACCTGCCTAATCTGTGTGGCTCCAGCTCTGGCACTGGGACAGCCACAGAAAGTTCTCTACCCTCCATCTTCTTCCCTGAAATACAGCCCTTACCAACGTGCCCCACACACACTGAACAGCTGGTAAGGATCCTTTCATGCAGTTCGTTCAGTAACCTTGTAAAATAAGTGCTCCTACTGGCCTCACTTTCCAGATGAGAAAATAAACCAAAGCAAACTTCAGGGAACCTGCCCAAGGTCATTTTGATAATAAATGGTGCGAAAGTCAGGGTTCAGATTCTCATCTGAGCTGGAATAGGAAACAACTTAATGTAAGAAATTGGCACAGATAATCCTGTGATATCAGAACAACTTGGTGCTGGGAAAAATAAAAGGACATTTTACAGCCTTAAATACTTCATATTAGCATAAAAGAATACCAGTTCCATAACTTCCATAGTGGTCTAGTAGTCAGGACTCCATGCTTCCAAAGCAGGGGGTCCAGGTTCGATACAGATCGGCAAAGTAAGATCCCACGTGTTGTGCAACGCCGCCAAAAAACAAATAAATACTCTTCTAGATAAGTTTTTTTGTTTCCCTATTTGCACACAGACCAGTGGCTGGAGAAGATGTTACCTCCTCCACAGTAACAAGTCATGTGACTGAGAAGCCACCCCACACTGAACAGTATTTTGATCTATGATTTGGATGAAGCTAGAGGCTGAAAATTTAAAGAACAAACAGTATACAAGGTTGAAATGAACACATCACACAATCAATAAAAGAACCAAAATGTCAAAGAACCCAGCAAAGTGGAACCTGACTAAAAACCAACAATAGGAGATTTTAACCAAATAAAATACTGTATTCAGATTGATCAATAAGTAATGCCATCCAGAAACATAAAGACACCAGACCGTTCAGTCAAAAAAGCATTTGGAACAAATGTTAATACTGGCATGATTCTTAACAGCCAAATAGTGAAAACTACTCAAATGCCCATCAAGTGATGAATGGATAAACATAACAGGGTATATTCATGAGTGGACTATTATTTGTCCATAAAATGGAATACAGTTCTGATACATGCAACAAGACAGATGAACCCTGAAAAGCATTCTACTATGTGAAAAAAGTCAGGGACAAAAGGCCACATATTTATGATTTCATTGTTAGGAAGTATCTGGAATAGGCAATTTATAAAAATACAATAGTCGCTGCCTAGAGCTAGGAGGGATTAAGGGAAAATGAGGATGGGATGATTAAGAAAACGTAAAGCGTTTCTTTTGAGGGTGATGAAAATGTTCTTAAATTGAACCTTGTAATGGTGGCTTCCCTGGTAGGGCAGATCGTTAAGAATCTACCAGCAATGTGGGGGACCCAGGTTCGATCCCTGGGTCAGGAAGATCCCCTGGAGAATGGAACGGCTACAGTAGTATTTTATACAGTACTATACCCACTCCAGTATTCTTGCCTGGAGAATCCCATGGATGGAGGAGCCTGGTAGGCTACAGTCCACGGAGTTGCAAAGAGTCGGACACAACTGAGCGACTTCACTTCACTTCACTTCATATATAGAATAGCTAAGTAACAAGGACCTACTATATGACACGGGGAACGATATTCATTACCTTGTAACAAACTATAAGAGAATGTTAAAATACATATATATTTATATATGTATAACTGAATCATTTTGCTGTACATTTGCCTGGAAAATTCCACGGACAGAGGAGCCTGGCAGACTACAGTCCACGGGGTCACAAAAGAGTCGGACATGACTGAGCAACTAAAATAACAAAGGGACAGAGGTGACACAACTGTGTAAATATAAGAAAAATAGTTTAGATGGGTGATTATATGGCATATAAATTCTGTGTCAATATAGCTGAACTACACCCCTCTCCAAAAAATCTGGAGTATTCAGTTGCCTATAAATTTAAATAGAGACAGCAATATATTATAATTGTTAAGAAAGCTAATTTGACCCTCAGATTGGCTCAGAGTAAGAAAGAACTTACACAGCAGTATAAAAGATCACCAACATGCTGTAGTGAGCTCTTCAGCACTGAAAGAATTTAAGCAGAGGCTACTGGACATTTCAGCCAGACTATAACCAAAGGTATTTATTTCAATTGTGGGCTGAAAGCCGGAAAAAACTGTCTCTACAATACTGAAATTCTAGTATTTGTCATGGATGACACCTAAGTGATTGCAGAATTAGACACTGAATTAAGAATGTTTAAGTACAAAACATGTAGGAGTTTTACAGCGTCCAGTTTTATATTTGAATGTTTAATCCATTTTCAGTTTAGTTTTGCGTGCGGATGAAAGGATAAAGAAGATGTGGCGCACACACACACACACACACACACACAGAGGGATATCATATACAGCTATAAAAAAGAATGAAGTAATACCATTTGCAGCAACAAGGATGAACCTCGAGATTATCATATTCAGTAGAATAAGTTAGGCAGAGAAAGACAAATAGTATGATTTTGCTTTTATGTGGAATTGAAAAAACTGATAAAATGATACAAATGAACTTATTTACAAAAGAGAAATAAGAATCACGCATACAGAAAACAAACTTATGGTTACCGAAGGGGAAGGAGAAGAAGATAAATTAGGAGTTTGAGATTAAAATACACACACTATTATATATAAAATAGGTAACTAACAAGAACCTACTGTATGACACAGGGAACCATATTCATTATCTTGCAACAAGCTATAATAAAAGAGAATGTTAAAAATATATTTATATATGTATAACTGAATACTTTTTCTGTACATCTGTAACTAACACAACATTGTAAATCAACTATATTTCAACAAAAACAATTGTTTTAAGTACTAAATGTGGAGGTAAGCTCTGTGTGTGTGTGTGTGTGTGTGTGTGTGTGTGCATGCGCTCAGTCACGTCCAGCTCTTTGATTCCCCCTGGACTGTATGTAGCCCTCCAGGCTCCTCTGTCCGTGGGATTTTTTCAGGCAAGAACACTGCAGTGGGTTGCCATTTCCTTCTCCAGGAATCTTCTTGACCCAGGAGTCAAACCCAAGTCTCTTGCATCTCCTGCAGTGGCAAGTGGATTTTTTATCACTGGGCCATGAGGGAGCTGCCTGGAATCACACCCATACTCCACCATTTAACAGTATGACCTTACTGAAGCAATCAGCTCAAAACTCGGTTTTTTGTTTTATAAAATGTATTTCCTCCAATTAAAATATAAAATTTTATTAAGTTGATTTAAAAAAGATTGGATCCAAGCTGAAAATATATCTTCCATGGGGGAAAAAGATGGAGTCAATAAAAACATAAATCAAGACTGGATAGTTGGTAAAAACCAACAACATGATGATGAGGCTTTTCCCAGAGCATCTCACTTAATTTTAACCTTATGGGCCATCACCATAACCTCTCAATATTTTAGTACCACCACATCAACTATATAACAATTTCTAACTAAAATTAAAATACCACCCAATAGCATTCACTAATTAAAAGGGATAGGACCCTCTCCTAAACAGAGATCCCAACATATACATATTTTTCCAATAAATATCCAAAAGTTCTAAAAAATATTAGTGCTTTTTTAATACTGTAATGAAGAAAACGTATCATATTGGACAGTAGAATGTTCCCAACAAAAATACTAATGTGGCTCAAACTATTGATCTTACTAAATTAACATGAGAGTTATATGGATATCCTCCTTTTTCCTTCTTTCTCAGGCTTGACAGCTTGTTTTTTCACCAACTCACTTTCCTGGATGTTATTTTACCATCAAGGATTGAAGTCTCATGCAACCCAATCACGCCTGTAATATGGCTGTTTGACAGGCTCTATCAAGTAGAAGTTAAGTCTTTATTACTCGTTCAGGAAGTCCATCTGTGTGTTTTACAAGGTCTCCACTCTCCGTCGAACTTTGTCTATTATAAATACAGGCTTTAGATATATTCTCTCTCTGAGATCACTTACACCGTTGACTATTTGCAGGGCAAACGAATGCAATCAAACACTAAAGCTTCACGGAGATTAGAGAACTGCCAAGGTCTGAACTATATCAACAGCTCAGAATCCGCTCTCTCAACAGCGCTTTGACAGTATCACACCCGCAAAACAAACGTGGCAGCGTGTGCACATCAGACATGGCATCACAGTCCAGCAGTTTGTTTCCAAGACATATAGGGAAACATCTCATCACTAGCATTGCTCCCAGAGGGCAAAAAAGGCATCACTCGCGAACAGTGCAGCCCGTGACAAATGATGTTCCAGACGGGGGCGCTCACGGGAGGGAAAGGTGGAAACTCCTGAACCTCTGCTGAGTGGGGGTCACAAAAGCATCTTACAAGCGGAACTTTAAAAAGAAGAGTTCTAGTCTAAAAGTTTCATTTTCTGCAGAAAAATCATAGGACAAAATCCAACACCCTTCCATAATAAAAGCACTTGGCAAAAAGAGGAATAAAAGGGAACTTCCTCAAACTGATACAGGAAGTCTATGGAAAACCCACAGAGAACATTATATTCAAAAAACGGTATGCTTTTCCACCAACGCTAACAAGGTAATAAGAGTGTCTGCTCCCACACCGCTTCTATTCCGGGGGCCACTTTGCTTCACTTCTACAATGGAAGTGCTAGGCAGGGCAATTAGGCAAGAGAAAGAAACAAAAAGGCTTCCGGACCTGAAAGGAAGAAGCAAAACTATCTATTTGCAGGTGTCATGATCCTGCGTACAGAAAATTCTAAGGAATCCACCAAAAAAAAAAAACCTATCAGAGCTAACTGTTCCACAAGGTTGCAGGATACAAGATGCATATGCAAAAATCAATCACAGTTCTATACATTAGTAATGAACAATTCAAAAATTAAAAGTCTGTGTTTCACATCAAACTTATCCTGATTAAACTCCAGATTTCCAATCTATAAACAGAAAATTATAAAGTCGCTTCAGTGCTATTCATTTCTGGCTCTTGGAAAACTATTCCAATCATACCTTAAGCAATGAAAGACTCTTGTTTATTCAGTAAACACTTACCAAGTATTTCCTATATCCCAGCCACAAGGGAAACATCAGTGAACAAACAAAAAAATTTCTGCCACCCCACTTTATGAAATTCACATTCCAGTTGGGAATACAAGACATTCAACAGATGAACAGAAAACTGAAACTTTTGATAGTGCTAAGTGCCACAAAAGTAGCACAGAAAACAGAGATGGAGGCTGATGAGAAGCTGGGGGGAACTTTAAAATGCAGAGGTCAAGGAAGTCTCCCTGAGGTTATTTAACAACAAACCAAAGCAAGAAGGCAGTTGGAGTTGATTTTCAAAGCAACTAGAAAATCATGTGTAAGAATGCTGGGGTGGGGCTTCCCTAGTGGCTCAGTGGTAAAGAATCTGCCTTACAACGCAGGAGATGTCGGTTCCATCCCTGGTCCCGGAAGATTCCACACTCTACAGAGCAACTAAGCCCGTGCACCACAACTGCTTAGAGCCCTGGAGTCAAAACTACTGAGCCCACGAGACACAAAAACTGAAGCCCCCTCACCCTAGAGTCTGTGCTCCACAATGAGAAGCCACCACAATGAGAAGCCCACCCAATGCAATTAGAAAGTTGCCCCTGGCTTGTCACAAGTAGAAAAAAGCCCTAGCAGCAAGAAAGACCCAGCACAGCCAAAAATAAATAAATAAAAAGAATGTAGTCGTGGAAACAAGCCTGGTATGTTCCTGAAACAGCCAGAACACTGGGTTAGGGCCGGGGGTGGGGGAGCAGGTAGGGAGGGGTTGTGGTGGGGGGAGGCCTCGGGAACTTGCCCAAGGCTAGTCCTAGTAGAAAATAGGAGCCACTCATATGGAGCCTTACAGGCCAAGATCCAGAGTGAAAGCTTCATCCGCTGAAGCTCTGGGCAAGGAGGGGAGAGGAGAACAATGGAAGTCATGATGAAATAACTCTGGTTCTTCGTGGAATAAAGGTCAGAAATGCTAAACTGAAACACAGGCTTGTGTAATCACCTGCTGTGTGACCCCTCGGTATGTCACCCTACCTCTCTGGGCCAATATCTAATATATC
This sequence comes from Bos javanicus, assembly GCF_032452875.1. NCBI lineage: Eukaryota > Metazoa > Chordata > Mammalia > Artiodactyla > Bovidae > Bos > Bos javanicus. The sequence goes on from NC_083889.1 coordinate 39,768,017, forward strand.
TCAACTGCCTCCCAGATTTTCTGTGGAACTAGCAGATGATATATTGGATTGGCCAAACGGTTCATTTGGGGTTTTTCCATACAATGGTACAGAAAAATCTGAATGAACTTTTTGTCCAATGCAATACTTTGAAAGTTCGATGCCAACTGAAACTTGCTGCTGAATGTACAGCAAAATTATCATTAATCATACTGAGGCATCCTTAATCTAAAACAAAAGTAATTTCTTTCTCAAGAAACACAGAGCACTTTAATTGTCTACCTCTTTTAACACATCACTTTTTTTCCAATATTGTAAGCATTATCTATGTATCTTATCACCTCTTCTAGATGTGAGACTGTTGACTCAAATCTCACTTTGGCAGAATTGATAACTCCCTATGACTGATTTCTACTGCCTCTACTCTAGACTACAAGCAGAGCATCTGTATCATTTTATTGCAATTGATTATTTACCTGTCCTTCTTTGTCACCAGACTATGAATTGTTTAAAGGACAGATTCATGTCTTGTTCAAAGCTATACCACCACTAACTACACCACTGAAAAACCAAGGGTATGCTTTCCATGTGTCTACAATATTCCTTTTCTCTATTGAATAAGAGTCACAGGTAAGTAGAAAAAAGACTCTGAGAGTAATCTGTTTATAAAAACAAAGGGTCTCCTTGGTGGTCCAGCGGTTACGACCCTGAGCTCCCAATGCAGGAGGCCTGGGTTGTATCTCTGCTCAGGGAACTAGATCTCACATATTGAAACTAAAACCCAGCACAGCCAACCAAACAAAAATTTTTAAAAGGGGGAACTTTGAAAACTTTGGCAACATCTGTCTGTAGATAGCAAACATAATTTTTAGAAAATAATATACTCACTTAACAAATCTGAGAATCAAAAGTTGCTAGCGACTTATTCATTTACCCTTTTTTAATAACTGTTCAATTTCAAGTTAGTAAAACTAGAACCATTAGCTCTGATTCCTCAATGACAATAATAGGTCCTACCCCACAGTTTCAAGATTTGGATTTCAATTAATCTTAAAGATATAATCTTTTTTAATTGTAACATACTTGATATATAACATTGTGTGAATTTAAGGTGTGGAACAAACATAAATTTGTTACACATATGTTGTAATATGACTATCATTGCAGTGCTAATTAACACCTCTATCACATTACATAATTATCTCTTCTTTAGTGGTTGGAATAATGAAGTTTTAGTATCTTAGGAATAATTAAGTCCTAGTATCTTGGCAAGTTTGTTGATTACAGCAAAATACTGTCTATAGTCACTGCTGCTGTTGCTGCTGCTGCTAAGTCACTTCAGTCGTGCCCGACTCTGTGCGACCCCATAGACGGCAGCCCACCAGGCTCCCCCGTCCCTGGGATTCTCCAGGCAAAAACACTGGAGTGGGTTGCCATTTCCTTCTCCAGTGCATGAAAGTGAAAAGTGAAAGTGAAGTCGCTCAGTTGTGTCCGACCCTCAGCAACCCCATGGACTGCAGCCTACCAGGCTCCTCCGTCCATGGGATTTTCCAGGCAAGAGTCCTGGAGTGGGGTGCCATTGCCTTCTCCAGTCTATAGCCACTAGAGTACATTAGATCTCCAGGGCTTATTTATTACTTGTTGTAAGCCTGTATCCTTAAACATCTGTCTTATCCCCCCATCTTCATCTCCTGGTAACCAGAATGTTCTTCTGTTTTTATGAGTTTGGTTTTTATACTTATTTTCTTAATAATACAAAATGTAAGTTATTTTGTTGAAAAACACCAAATAATTAACTTGATTTCATGTAGGCACAGACAATTATTTTAAATCTAATGGTTTCCAAAAAATGTTTAAAATCCAATTCCTATTGAGTGATATCCACCCCACCAAAATTATGCAAACAGACAGACGCATCAAAGTACCTACAGTCACAAAGCAGAAGACACAGAAAGCTGAAGCTCCTCTTTTCTAAGTTAGGAGTCTATCTTTCTACTTTCTTGGGCTTTCCAGGTGGAGCTAGTGGTAAAGAATTTGCCTGCCAATGCAGAAGACGCAAGAGACACAGGTTCGACCTCTGGGTCAGGAAGATCCCCTGGAGAAGAAAATGGCAACCCATTCCAGTGTTTTTGCCTGGGAAATCCCATGGACAGGAGTCTGATGGACTACAGTCCATAGGGTTGCAAGGAGTTGGACACAGTTGAGCATGCACTCGTCTCCACTTTCTATTCAGTTGGAAATAACGGGGCAGGAAGACTGGAGATGAAGATGAAACTCAGTGAACGTCCAGTCTCTCCTAAGGTCCCTTCTCGCTGGGCAGGAATCAGTTTCATGCCTGATCAATACTAGTAATTGCTCATCCTTTTCATACTGAAAACTTATTAGCAACATGAGGAATAAATATCCATCTACAGCCAGGTGTTCATCTCACATGGTTTTATGTATCTGCTGGTAGGTGAGCAGTTCTCAAATTCCAGACCAGCCTAGAAACAAGAACAGTGATATGAGAAACACCATCCCACCCTAGACCTAGAGTTAGAATCTCGGGGGTGCAGGGGAGGAGTGGGGAGAATGGGGGAGTGAGCAATCTGTGTTTAAAGAGTCCCGGGTAATTCTGATGCATATTGAAGTTTGAGAACCACTGTGCTATGCCAATTAAAAAGGGCCTGTCACATTCCATAAAACTTACAAACTTCAGGAAAATAATTGTTAGAACAATTATGTTTCCATGAAGTCATGTGCAATGGGGGATAAGAACCTGTTTATCTTAGGGTATCATAAAAGGATCCACCGAGGAGGCTATGCTTCAATTAAAACTTACCAATTTTCCAAAAGAAACAAGTGAAACAAGCATTCTAGATAGAGAAAACTAGAATCATTAGATTTGAATTTAGACTATAAAGAGGCAAAGAGTTGGTGGTACCTGATGTTTTAAATCTTCGATAAAATCTCTGATCTAATGTTCATAACTTATTTCACAGTTAAGTACTTAGCCAGTCTAAAGGAAACACTGGGGAATGTCTAGAAAACAGACAATACAAGGAAGTCAGAATCTATCAAACAGGAGGATAACACAGCGGTTGGAGATTTCAGTCAGAGAAAGAACTGACATAAATAGTTTATGTGTCCTAATATAATTAACACTTCTGTGTCCACACGCAGGTTGCCTGATTTCTATGATTTAGGTGTCTTACATGTAAGTTGACATACAGGTACTTGTATGTATGCATGCTCAGTCGCTAAGTTGTGTCTGACTCTTTTTCACACTGTAGCCCACGCCAGGCTCCTCGGTCCCTGGGATTTCCCCAGCAAGAACACTGGAGTGGCTTGCCATTTCCTTCTCCATATCACAGGACAATTGCTTTAGGGGATTACTGACTGAGATAAAGAATTTGAGTTTTTACTGATACCTTTTTTTTGACCACGTGGCTTTCAGGATACCAATTCCCTCACCAGGAATTGAACCTGGGTCACAGCAGTGAAAGCACAGAACCCTGACCACTAGACCACCAGGGAATTCCCTCTAGACAGATCTTCTTTTTTTTTTAACTTGGGCTTTTTTAGTTTCCCCTTACAAGTAGATATCACACAGTCCTTGTCTTTCTGCTTGACTTATCTCACTTAGGAAAATGCACTCAAGGTCCGTCCATGTCATCACAAATGGCAGGATGTCTTCTTTTCCCATTAAAGGTACATTTCTTTAGTAGTGGACAATTACTAGAGCACTTTGGCAAAAGTACACTAATATTTCTTTCTACCCTTGTTGTTGAAGAAACTTGACAGGATACATATTTTCAACCATGCCAAACTACAAACACATTGAAAAAAATGTCAACTGAGTTGGAAAATTTCTTCCACTGAATCAGTCTTTTAAAAGACCCCCCAAAGAACTCTCCAAAAAAAAAAAAAAAAGACAGCAACTTCTTTTTGTGACTGGGGGTGGATGACAAGACAAAGAATCTTTGACTTGGGAAAAAAGTCATTATAATAGGAAAGCATGGAATACTATAGTCCTAAAGAGATATCTTGCAGATTAATACCTAAAACACTGAAGAGAGATTAGTTTTATTTCTCTGTGGCTTTTTAATTCATATAGGAATGTGGACTGCCAGTACAGTGGAATCTCTTCATATTAAGTGACTTAGCTCAAGTAAACTCTTTCAGAATAAAGAGCATGACAATCTCTTTATCTAAATGAGTACTTTCTCAAAATCTGCTCCAGCCAACAACTCCATCGAAAAGATTTAGAGTAAGGTCCAGAAAGCAAGCCTCCAGTCCTCTCTCCATCATTTTATTTCCTTAATAACACCATCCATTTAAAGCACACATCCAGCTGACCAATTCCCGCTGCCCCGTGGCCAAGAAGCACTACTTAAGTGTCCGTCTCCGTCATCAGCCTGTGCTTGGTATCTTCGGGCACAGCATCCCAGCTAGAGTAACTTCTCCAATTTGATGATTTACTGTCCATTACTTGAAATTGCTGTTCTCCATCTGTTTTCAAACGTTCTGCTCCAACACCAGGCTTCACTCCTGGTACGATGCTCCTCAACAGCCTGACAGAAGCTTGAAGGCAAAAGGAGCCCAAAGTTGAAGATGGCACACTCACAGCACTGGTTAACAAGGAGGGCTTTTAGATCAACTAGAATTTGTTTACTACACTTCACAACACCCCAGGCCTTCAAAACAATCTCCAGGAAAACTTTACTCTTTTTTATCTCCTTCTTACCAGAGACCACAAAATTTATCACCAGTTGCAAGCCTTAAGAAGATACTGCTGGACTTTCCTGGCAGTCCAGTGGTTAAGATTCAGTGCTTCGAATGCAGGAGACATGGATTCAATCCCTGGCTGGTGAATTAAGGCCCCACATGCTACATGGTGCAGCCAAGAAATTGAAAAGCACGTAATTTTTTTTAATTCTTTGAAAAGAAGATACTGCTTTTCTGCGATGCCTAAGGCTTGTAAGCGTCTATGTTCACAAAGATCTCATCATGGAGACCCTTTCAACTCTCTGGTTGAGACAAAGCAGTGCTGCAAACAAGGAGCTAGCCAGTCTATTTTACAGTAACCAAGTCACCAGTGTCTGTCTGTCTTTCCTGTGCCCCTGTTCTGTCCAGAAGGTATTTCAGTTAAACATCAAATTTAGGCCAACCTGAAATTCATGCAGGTGTCCAAAGTGAAAGCACAGAAGCCTGACCCCTCTCCCTGCCATTCAACTTCCCATACGGAATCAATACGAAGCAACATCGTAGAGAAAACGGATGGCTGAGGTTTCACTGAAACCTTCGCCCTGAGAAACGTACACGGTGAGTTGGTTAAAAGCACCATTTTGCACAGACAAGGCCACACTGACCAACAGAGATACTCAACAGTCATGAGGACTGATCAAGTCACTCAGGCTGCCTGAGCTTCCTCTCCTTCCTTGTAAAATGAGAGTGATTCTTAACCTTGCAGGATTTGGGGATGGCACAACGGAGGTATTTCTGTGGACAGTACCTGCTACAGGGTCAGAGCGCATACATGTTAGCTCCCCACGCAACTCTCACCCAGCTCTAAACTGCTTCAACTTAAACACGCCTTTATCCCAGATCCAAATAATTGACCATCACCTTAGGGATTACAAACTGAGATAAGGGATTACAAACTTAGTCATTACAAACTCAAAGGGCAATGTTGCCAGAAAAAGAGAAAAGTAACACGACAAGAGAATGGGGGGATGGCCATGGGGAGAGATGAGAAGGCGCAAAAGACAGTTTACAACCAACTTAGACAAAAGAGCAAAAAACTCTAATTTCAGTTTGTTTTGTTCTTCAGTGCCTAGCCCAGAGCTGATTACACAGCGGGTACTTCACACACACACAAAAGAGCAGCAACAACAAAAAACCACTTAGCATGAAAGAAAATGGGAAAATGGAAATAATGCCTCAACACTGAGAGAGGGAATAAATCTGTACAGAAATCCCGGCTTATCTCAACCATCTTAACGTAAGGTCTAAGGTATGACAAGAGGGGAAAAAAAACTTGGCAGTGTTCCATTGTAGCTGTTCTCTTCACACAGGAATGCTGGACCAAAGGGCAGAAAAACTTTCCTTTTGGCTCAGTTTACAATGAAGCTGCAAAACATTAAGCCGCACCTCATTTGACCTTAATAAACCCAGGACGCAAGAGAACATTTATTCAGCCCCTACCCCCACCAAGTTCTCCCGTTTGATTCTTCCATATTTCAAACTTCTTTTAATGACCTTCTACTGCATTCAGCAAATAAAGAATCCCCCCATTGATAATTAAACACCTGCTAATTCCTACCAAGGCATCTGAAAATTTATAAAAAGTGAAGTCTGATGAATAAAACATTCCTGTTATTCCACAGGGCTGAGTTCAAATGAAGGAAAATGGGTCATTAAGCAAAACCTGTCAATGTTTGGAGGCTGGGCTGCTGCAGTTAGTGACCATATTTATAGCTGGATTACTTTGAGGTAAAAGGTTATATATTAAAATATTCATTATCCCAAGAAAACTTAAAAAGAAGTAGGTCTTATCAAGTCAACAGCCATCATGAAGAATAGAAGACAGGTAGGTCATTCATACGATTCAACTTTTGCTACAAAAATTTCAAACATTCAAGAATATTAGAGTCCCCACATACCTATCTCCTATTCAACAATTATCATCTATTGAAAATCCTATTTCTTTTTGCCTCGACCCACTACCTGCTCCAACTGGATACACTTGAAGCAAATTTCAGGCATCATAATTTCCCCCATAACTAATTCAGTATCTATCACTAAATGATAAGGACTTTTAAAAATATAATTTCAACACTACTATCTTGTCTATCCCTAAAAAAGTAATAATAATGCCATAAGTCAGATAATATCTAATTCAAACTTCCCCATCTCAAAAAACAGAAAAAGAAAAAGTTTAACATTGATTTGATCATGTCAGGATCTAACTTCCAAAGTTCACAGATTGCATTTGGTTGCTACGTCCCTTTAAGCTCTTTTAATCTAAAGGTTCCCTGTCTCTCTAAACTGTTCAATATATTGAATTAGATAAAAGGGTTGTTCAGGTTTTTTTGTAACACCTTACAGGAGAACCAGTACGAACTTTTTGGCCAACCCAGTATTTGTTGAACAAAGGTGGGTGGTTTAAAGTATAAAATTTCCCTCATTCTGAGTTTTGCTGATGGCATGCCAGGTCTGTCCTTTTACATCATGCTCTATCCTCAGCATCTGATGGAGAAGCTTGATCTGATTCCATTTACTCTTTTTTTTTTCCCCAAAAATACATCGTAAGTGGTGAGGTGGATCATATAAATTAAACTGACAATTTAATGTCTCGTCAATCTGACTTCCTCCCCTCCACCAAGTCTTTACTCCTGACATTACTGGAACATTGGCACCCAGCAAAACACAGCACATCAGTTAAAAAGGGGCAGTCTTCCTCCCTGGGCTGAGCTCCCTAGTCTGAGAAGCTTAGTAACTGGGGGGATGCTGAGAACTAAGCCCAGTGTCATCTTCTTCCTGCTCACATGTAAACCCTTCCCAGTTCCTTGCACACGTAGATTTTGAACAGTAACACCCAATGAAGAAAAGACCATATTCAAGTCACCTACCTATTCCACAATCTGCCAATACAGAAAATGTAACACTTTATGTTAAATAAAAAAAATGGAATTCAGGTTACAAAATCCCTTTTTAATGGCAAATCAGCAGGCAAAAATAGATTTTCAAGCAATAAGCAGCGTCTACGGCAAATGGTAAGGAAGAGAATAAGAGCAATCCTTCTTTTTGGCTGCTGTCAGGATGGACAATTAGAGTACTGAAAAATGCACTTTTCGTTTTTAAAAAAGGCTTTCTTGAGAACTTTGCTGTCGCTGTTTAGTTGCTAAGATGTGTTCAACTCTTTGCAGCCCCATGGACTGCAGTCCACCAGGCTCCTTTGTTGATGGGATTTCCCAGGCAATAATACTAGAGTGGGTTGCCATTTCCTTCTCCAGGGGATCTTCCAGACCCAGGGATCAAACCTGCATCTCCTGCATTGTCAGGTGGATTTTTTACCATTGAGCCACCTGGGAAGCCCTTATGAAGAACTAGGCCACCATAAAAGTAACTCATCTGTAAAACAATCATGGATGTCATCAATTTTGCCTTATATTTGAATCCCACTCTAGATTCCTATTCAACTGTGCTTCAGTTATGCCTTTTATTTGAAGACAATCCTCTCCAAACACATAAAGTCACCTAAAAGTGAGCTTCAAAGAAAAACCCTGTTGGGACAGAAGAATTATTTATGTAACGCATAAAGTACTCTGCTTCACTCCAGAGGTAAATGCTTAAAATATTTGCAAAGGAAAAGAAAGCAGCTGTAAGAACACTAGCTTAACTTACTTCCAGATTAAAGAGAGTTGAGGAAATTCTCCAATGGTGGAAACGTCAGCAATTTTAAGTAATTATGCTCAGAATAGGATTTAAACAGGTCCTCTGTTACTGAACTCACCTTAATCTGAGTTGTTCACGGGTATTGTTATAGATGCTATAGCCTGGGGCATCGAGACTTTGAAACCCAGTAGCTGACACTCTGGGACATCTCAGTCACATGAATTCACCGAGAGCACCCAACAGCCCACGTGTATGACTGTAGCCACATCAATACTCTATTCTAGGACTTGCCTGGTGGTCCAGTGGTTGAGAATCCAGTGCAGGGGGACGTGGGTTCAATTCCCAGTCAGGGAGGATCCCACATGCTACGGGGCAACTAAGCCATGCACCACAGCTACTGAAGCCCAAGCACCCTGAAGCCCAAACTCAGCAGCAAGAGAAGCCACCACAATGAGAAGCCCACACAGAGCAAATAGAGAGTAGCCCCTACTGGCTTCAACTAGAGAAAGCCTGCACACAGCAGCAAAGACACAGTGTAACCACATAAATAAAGAATACATTTTTTTTAATTAAATATTCTAAGGAATTCCAAAATCTCTGGACTGATGCACAGTAGACGACTGTATTTCTCAGTAATGAGCTTGAAACCTACCCAAGAGAACACCCAAATCCAAGACAGTTGTAGGAACAAACAAACGACTGCCCAAAACCGACAAAGAATTCGGAAGCCCTTCTTGATTCCAGGATCTAGAAATAAGTAAGTTAAAAGTCATTAGCAAAAAAATGAAACTTGGGGGGTAATTTCTCATAAATAACATCTGATTTTTTTTGCTGAAGAGTTTTTGTTATCAGAAAAAGGGTGAGAAACTGAAACCTCACTGATAACATGTTACACATATACTGTTATAAGCTGAATCATGTCCACCCTGCAAAGGATATACTGGATATATCCTCAGTACCTAACAAAATGACCTTATTAGGAGACAGCATCTTTGTAGAGGTGATCAAATTACAATGAGTTCTTTAGACTGCCCTAATCCATTATGACTGCCCTAATCCATTATGACCAAAATGGATCATAATGGATTAGGGCAGTCTAAAGAACTCATTGTAATTTGATCACCTCTACAAAGATGCTGTCTCCCAATAAGGTCATTTTGTTAGGTACTGAGGATATATCCAGTATATCCTTTGCAGGGTGGACATGATTCAGCTTATAACAGTATATGTGTAGTGCTGAAGAATTGATGCTTTTGAACTGTGGTGTTGGAGAAGACTCTTGAGAGTCCCTTGGACTGCAAGGAGATCCAACCAGTCCATTCTGAAGGAGATCAGCCCTGGGATTTCTTTGGAGGGAATGATGCTGAAGCTGAAACTCCAGTATTTTGGCCACTTCATGCGAAGAGTTGACTCATTTGAAAAGACCCTGATGCTGGAAGGGATTGGGGGCAGGAGGAGAAGGGGACGATAGAGGATGAGATGGCTGGATGGCATCACCGACTCGATGGATGTGAGTCTAAGTGAACTCCGGGAGTTGGTGATGGACAGGGAGGCCTGATGTGCTGAGATTAATGGGGTCGCAAAGAGTCGGACACGACTGAGCGACTGAACTGAACTGAATCCATTATGACTGGTGTCTATATTAAAAAAAGGGGTATCTGTACACAGACATGCATACAGAGAGAAGACAGCCATCTCCTAGTCAAGGAGAAAGAATTGTGACTCTGTTTCTATTTCACAGATAAGCTCATTTGTGTCATATTTTAGATGCTACATATAAGTGATATCATATGCGACCTGTCTTTCTCTTTCTAACTTAGTATGGTAATCTCTAGGTGCATAGATATTGCTGCAAATGGCATCATTTCATTCTTTTTATGGCTGAATAGTATTCCTTTGTATACATGTACCACGTTGTTATGTCAATGGACATTTGGGTTGTTTACATGTCTCGGCTATGTAAACAGTGCTGCAGTGAACACTGGGGTGCATGTACCTTTTCAAAATACAGCTTTCGCTGGATATATGCCCAGAAAGGATTGCAGGATCATACAGCTACTCTTATTTTTTAGTTTTGGAGGAACCTCCATACAGTTTTAAATAGCATCTACACCAACTTACATTCTCACAAACAGTGTAGTAGGTAGGAACTATATTCTGATGCTACTATCAGAGACCCACTAGAGACTTAAAAGACATAAGGGTTATTTCATGTAACAAGTCTGGAGGTAGGGGCCTGCAGGGAAAGATATCTCAGTCTCTGCAATTCCCTTGGCCTTTCCCTCATGGTCTTAAAATGGATGCTGCAGCTCCAAGCTATCACATCTGTATTTCACATTAGGAATGCAAACTACGAAATATCAAAAAGCACACACTTGCCAAATGAATGAATCCCTTCAGAACAACTTTACTGGAAACCCCAAACAATAACTTCCACTTGTAACTCATCAACCATCCTTATTGGCAGGGAAAGATAAGAAATGAAGGGTTCTTATTAGGTTTACTGCAATCCCCAATGGTACAAAGATTCCATCAGAAGGAAGGAGAGAATGAATCTTGATTAAGCAAATCTATCAGAGGCCCTAGGAGGTTAGAAATTTGCCCAAGTTCACAAGCATTAAGTGGTACCATACCTGGAACCACCGTGCTATACTGCAACTCTCCAAAAACCCAAAAGCTTATGAAAGGGTAGTCCTAACTGAAAAAGAGTTAAGAGTCAGTTGAGAATCCCAGAAGTGGCTCCTGAGCTCAGCGGCCTCTCCTTTTGAGTTTCTGGGTAAAGTGAGAACTCCTGAGTATCCAAGAAAGCCATAGGGCCAAGAGTCCTTCAGATGTACCCTCAAACATCAGTGTTTTCTGCATAAACACCGGGTTGGCAAAAAAGTTTGCTTGCACATTACGGAAAAACCCAAGTTAACTTTTTGGCCTACCCGATACTAGAGGCTTCATTCAGTGTTTGGCAGTAAAATCTAGGAATACACCTACCCTGCTGGCTACTAATCCCTTGAATGTTTGTTCAGTCAAGTAATATTTATAATCCTCAAACAGGTGAAGCTTTTCACAGGTAGTCCTTTACTTGGCTTCTTGGCTTCTACAAACAGCAACTGGAAGTTTTCTTCACATCTTCTTTAACTGCATCTTTCCAATCATATAGAAGGCTTGCATTTATAGGCATCCCATCCACTTTCCTTGTCAATCTGTGCTAACTCAAAGAGGTTTTCTTCCCCAGTGTTAGATGACATTACTCAGGAACTACATTCTTTAGCCAGACGCTAGATGCAAAGGTAACAAAAACTAAAATGAGCATCACTCACAGCTGCAGCGCCCCCTGAACAAGTCACCCACTCATTCCCCTGAGGGGCTTGGAGCCCTTCCTGTTCCAGCATTTGACAATCCACTCTATGACTGGAGCCACGGTGAGGAGAACCTTAAGAGAAAGACATCTCAGGCTGTAGTTAACCTCATGGTCCTTTCCGCTCACTTGCCCAGGTTGTTGTTCAGTCGCTCAATGTCTCTCACTCTTTGCAACCCCATGGAGTTCAGTACACCAGGCTCCCCTGTCCTTCACTATCTCCTGGAGTTTGCTCAGATTCATGTCCATTGAGTCAGTGATGCTATCTAACTTTCTCATCCTCTGTTGCCCCCTTCTCCTCCTGCCCTCAAGCTTTCCCAACATCAGGGTCTTTCCCAGTGAGTCAGCTCTTTGCATCAGATGACCAAAATACTGGAGTTTCAGCTTCAGCATCAGTCCTTCCGATGAATATTCAGGACTGATTTCCTTTAGGATGGACTGGTTGGATCTCCTTACAGTCTAAGGGACTTTTCAAGAGTCTTCTCCAGCACCACAATTCAAAAGCATCAATTCTTCAACACTCAGCCTTGTTTATGATCCAACTCTCACACCCATACATAATCACTGGATAAACTATAGCCTGGACTATATGGACCTTTGCCAGCAAAGTGATGTCTCTGCTTTTTAATATACTTGTCTAGGTTTGTCATAGCTTTCCTTCCAAACAGCAACTATCTTCTATTAATTTTCCTAATAATTTCATAGCTGCAGGCACCATCCGCAGTGATTTTGGAGCCCAAGAAAATAAAATCCATCATTGTTTCTACTTTCTCCCCTTCTATTTGCCATGATCCCCCAATTTGCCTCTACAATATCCATGCAGGATATTACATGGATATCCTTGGCTGTCCTGCCCACCCAAGCAAACCAGAACCTCTCCTAGAAATGGATCTTAATCTTGAGCAGAGCGTCTTCCCTAAAAACAAGACACAGGATGGGCCGATTCTCTCCAAGACCCATTGGTCATCAGCTCCCTGTCCTGGTTCCAGCCGTTCCAAGTCAGTGATCGCATTTTCCCTTCATCCTGAGAATAAACCTGTAGTGCCCTTCCAAAGCCAAATTTTGACTAAGTCCTTCAGAATCCATCCCATTACTAGCAATCAGGAAAATCTCCTTTTATCAGTTTGATATGTATATGAGATATTTCCCTGATATTAAGATACACTCTGGAAAATTAGCCTCTCCTTCGGCTTCAGGGGGGTGATGCCTGAAATTCTTTAACAGGGAAACAATATTACCACTTTTCGTAAAAGTAGCAAAATACTAATTTGGTTTTATTGCACATAGGATACAAATGTGCCTTCCTAAAGACAACCTGTAAAAGAGGAAGTGACTGAGGCACTTAATCTGATTCATTAAGAGGCTGGTTGCTAACCGGAAGTAACCAAAATATACTGTCCTTTATCTTTGTTCTGTAGTCCACACAGTTTATACTTCTTGCCTATGAAGGTAAGACTGTCACAGAACGAGCAAAACCAGAAAACAGAGTCTAAAGACATGAAAAGTTTTTACTTTGCTCAGTTCTAGGCTTTGCCATAATTTGCATAATAAATCAGAGAAAAACACTTTCCCTGGCAAGAGGAAAGCAATTTACAAGATTCTCAAGTCCCTGTTATTTATTCATGGGGTCGCAAAGGGTCGGACACGACTGAGCAACTGATCTGATCTGATCTGAGGTCTTTACCTGCACTGTCTAAAATTGTAACAACATAATCTTTCATATCAAAATGGGTGGCAGGTCCTAAAATATGTACTGCAATCTGTCACTTAAAAATAATAGCAAAAAAAAAAATTATCATCCAAAGTGATTGACAACAGGAAACTACAGAAGTGTACCAACTTCTGCTCAGCACTAATTGCAATTAGCAAAATCTCCTTTCTGAAATCCTTCTTTCAGCTCTCTGAAATCCTTCTTTCAGCTCCCCGCAACTCATTCACCTTCTCTAATTCCAAAGCAGGTCTTCTGATAAAAACAAAAGCTAGGTCTTCTGACTCTACACATGCCTTTTCACCTCACAATTAACAGTTCCTAGTTCCTAGATCACTCACTCAGCCCGGTGCTGGGGAGGGAGGCAAGAAAAGGTGAAGTGAAGACTTGGTTTCCACCCTCCAGAAACTGAATTCACCTGGGGAGAAGGAAAGGAGAAGGACACCTACGTAAATGATGTGATAACTGTGCCCGGCTACACCGTATCACTAGTCATTGTGGTATCTAACAGCTCAGACAGAGGTCGGGGAAATCAGTGTCAGTCAGAGTGAGCGAAGACATTCGAGAAATACTTCCAAGAATTCCAAAAAGAACAGGAACTGCTGAGGACAATTACACCATAAATAAATGGGCATTTACTTAATGCCAGGCCCCGTGCTGGCTATTTCACACACACCTCACTTAACACTACAGAAAACTGCAGGGGTTAGCCATGATCCCCACTTCACAGATAAAGAAACAGAGAATCAGAGGAATTTGCCAGCTTGCCCACCAAAATCATCTAAGCAACACAGTTTTCATTAAGGGGTAAATCTATTAATTCTTACATCCACTTATTCATTGGCTGTAATTACTTTAACTCAAAACCTCCTATTTCTTTTTTTTTTTTTTTTTCATCCACACCCACAGCATGCAGGATCTTAGTTCCCTGACCAGGGGTTGAACCCATGTCCTGTGCAGTGGAAGTGCACAGTCTTAACCACTGGATCATCAGTTAAGTCCCAAACCCTCTACTCTGAACCTACAAAATCTAATTGATTCTCGGAGAAGAAATATATTTGGAATTACTGTGTCCCAGTTTCCCCTGGCACCAAAAAAAAGAAAGGAAAGAAGTTAGGGAGGTAGGGACCAAAAGGGGGGAAAAAAAGGAAAATAACGGAGATAAATCAGGAGGTAAACTTCCAAGGCATAGAATTCAGATGAAACATGAGGTCAGCTTTAGCTGACTTACTCTATTTCTGTTCCACACTTCGCAACTGGGGAGGAGAACCACTTCTGAATCTTTTATGTTAATCCAATTCCATCTGCAGTTCACACCACACAATCACAGTAAAGTTTGAAGATTAAGTCACTTATTTTAATGAGACGCCTGCAATATGGAAGGCAGGCAGCCCAATCTTCTCCAGCACCTGACAATCCACCTAAGGCGAGACCAGTGCTTGTCGATTCCGGCGCCAGCCACCCAGGGGTACGTAAGATGATTCCTTGGGGAGAAGAAAAATTCAACCTTTTCCCCATAAATGTTTTTACTTCATGTGTTATAGTCTTTCACATTTTATAATTTGTATAATGTTTTAGTGTAACAACACATATACATAAATGAGAAAAATAAATATACATATAATGAGGGCAAGGGTCCAATTTTTTTCTTACCAGACAATGAATGAGATCAGTGAAGACCACTGGTCCACATGCTTATTAAAAGGGTAATTTCTTAACTTCCTGTGCCCTC
Source organism: Bos javanicus (assembly GCF_032452875.1). Classification (NCBI taxonomy): domain Eukaryota; kingdom Metazoa; phylum Chordata; class Mammalia; order Artiodactyla; family Bovidae; genus Bos; species Bos javanicus. The sequence continues at coordinate 39,783,167 of NC_083889.1, forward strand.
AAGAGCCAAACTAAGTGACATCACTTTGGAACCACTCCATTAGCTAGTTAAAAAAAAGAGAGAGAACTCAAGTCTTATTTCAGTCTTCCTTTGAAAGGTATTTGATTCCTAGCTGATTCTGGGCACAAACAATGGCTGACCATTACAAATCTGTGGGGCCACCTCATTACGAGTTCATACTGCAACCAAATCCCATTTTCCCTCTGCAAATTCAATTCACATCAATAGCTCCATATATCACTGGCTACTGCTGTTGGCTGCCTAATTTTGAAACATAAAATTTTTTTGGAAAGATTACTGCCAACACATAATAGGCAAACTGCAATTTCAATTCCCTACACATGTGCTTGAAGGAGCAGGGGGGGCTAGGCAAGCTACAAAATGTAAATGAAGCCTGTTGTTATCAGCTGTTTATAAGTCCCATGACATCTTCCTCTCTTATTCCTCCAGTCACATATCTCAGGGGTAGGAAAACACACACACACACACATATCAAAAGTGCTGCCACTCAAGAAAGTCCTGTTATTATTCTGCTCAAGACTAATTCTCGGGTCTCTTAATTTTCTGAGCTGTGTACACAAAATGCAACAAAATTAAGCAGTGGTGGCTATACACAGCCAATCTTCATTAGGCAGAATTCATTGTGAAGGAGGAACACAGTTGTGTAAAGTCATCTATTAATATGTTTTCATCATCAACTTTTGATGAATCTACCACGTATAAGTTAATATTTAAGGGTGACATCTACTTTAATAAAGGGAGACTTCCAAGAGCAGACAAAGCAATCCACTGCCCCCAAGGCTGGTTACAAAAACTCTGGCTGTCTCCAAGCCACACATACCTGGTTCATCACTCCCATCAACTTCCTTGCTGAATTCTTCCAGAAAATACTATTTCTTAACAATTCATGTTTATTTTAATGCACTACCCACTGGTACCGCAATGGGAGGTTAAGACGGAGCATGTGTGTTAGAGTCTCAGTCGTATCCAAATCTCTGCGACCCTGTGGACGGTAACCCCCAGGCTCCTCTGGCCATGGGATTCTCCAGGCAAGAATACTGGAGTGGGTTGCCATTCCCTTCTCCAGGGGATCCTGCCAACCCAGGGACTGAACCCAGGTCACGGGCAATGACTGAAGCCAGCTTCTTTACCATCTGAGCCACCGGGAAAGCTGGTCCGTGGAAAATCCATACCCATTTTGACAGTGGGGAACAAAGGCAAGACCAAGTGCTGGGCTTCTCTACAGCCTCACTACTGACATTTTATACCAGATAATTCTTCCCTGTGGGAGGCTGGCCTGTACACTGCAGGACCTTTAGCAGCTCCTTAGCCTCAACCAAGCAAAGGACAATATTACTACCTCCCAGTTCTGACACCTGAAAACGTTTCCAGGCATTACCAAATGTCCCCTTGAAAAAGGTGGAGGTAGGAGGCACAAAATTGTGAACGCCTGGTTACACTGGGAACAAGAAATGAAAATCCACTACATACTCAAGCAATGTCTATCACAACTATAAACCTTCCTGGGACACTGAACAATATCAAGTTTATCTACCAAATAGAAGGTTAGGCTAATTTTTATCAGTAAAGGTCAATGAATAGTGAAAGATACTCTTTATCTTTAAAAAAAAAAAAAATCTGCCACTTTATTATTGCACTGGATCAATAACTATCCAGAGAAGAACACTTGGAAAATATCTGTCACAGTTTTTCATATTCAACAACAGAAAATCCCCAGAAAGTACAGTTTTATGGGCCAAAAATTTTTATTTCATCAATTGTCAAGAAAAGCCCTCAGAAAAATTTTTTCAGAGTCAAACCCACTTAACAGAAGATGGATATACTGTGAGATTCAGCTTAATGGAAAGGAAGAGTTTTGTAAAAGTGTTGCTTTTTTTCTCCCCAAACAACCACTGCTGAACTTCTACAAACCAATACTAAAAAAGACAATTTTTATTTAACTGTTAAAGAAACCAGCTTCCAAAAGCTCAATTGCCATCTACAATTATAATCAAGCCTCATTTAGAATACCCCATCATGTTTTAGTCTTAATTAAAAATGGCAAATCCTTACAAGGGAATGCAATGTGAATTCACAATACCTATGTGAGCAAGACACACACACACACACACGCCCCACACTAGATTCTAGGCTTAGGAGACTTAACTGTTTTACCAGTTTCTTAATGGATGTAACTTCAGTATTAACTTTAACTTTCATATTTTAAATTAGAAAGGCATAAGGATTATGTTAAGACAATTTGCCAGAAATACAAATAGTTTTTCTAAGCCTGCCATCTTTCATACAGCACATGGCTGATCCTGCATTCCAGCCACTACTATCTTTACTCTGCATAAAAGGCATGATGTTTCAGTATAGTATTTCCACTGATGGAAAACAGTTTTTCCACCGCGCTAAATAATAAGAGTTACCAAGTACCACTTGGCCTCTTTGTAAGCTTAGCAATTAGTTATAATAATGTGCCCCTGCATGTTTATAATTTGATGTAATTTTTATATTACAACTCCTTAATATGGTCTGCAGTACAATCAACCCTCTCTCTACAGAACGTTAATGCAGACACTAGCTGAAAACCACCTCACAAACTCCAGCCGTCGGTCGAAGCCACTTAAAATGAGACAAACTAAAGAAGACACAGAATGGACAACCTCAGAAGCACACGTGCCAGCTTTTAACCCACAGAATTAAAGAGAAGTGCTCTCACACCTATCCAGTATGTGATGATTCTTTCTAAAAATCCAACTTCCAAAATTTGTTAACACTGGGTTCAGGTTTCCCTGCTGGAGCAGAGCCTCTGGCAAGGAAGGCAAGAGGGGGGTAAAAAGCTGTAAAGGATAAGCACGCCTCCCATGGAAGCCTGTAAAATTAAGCCTCTCTCAGTTGGACAATTAGCTTTATATAGCTAATCAGGAAGAAAGAAACGAAGGCCATCTGGTTCTTGGAAGAAGTTCTGTATCTGACTAACGCTATCTTCTTAAAAGCAAACTTCCTGCAAACAAGAGAGCAGGAGAGAGCAAGGAGAGGAATCCCCTTTTAAACTGCCTGCACACACTGATAAACCCACATGCAAATCAAGTCCCTGACTATTATACCCAGAAGCAATACTAAAGTGATTAAATGCCGACGCCCTAATTGGACAGACCTCATTTGATTCCTAGCTCTGCTGCTTATTAATGGGTTAGCCTTTGGCGAACAATTTGACCTCTTCATGGTGGGCTGGATGGTTCACCCCTGCATCCAGGTTCTTTGCCAGTCTGTGCAGTTCCACAGAGAGCTTCTCTGTCCCTTGACTTGGGGCTTGGACATAAGACTTGCATTGAGATAATTTAACTTCAAGAGTCAATTTAGTGTAAGAACATGGGGCTGTCGCTCAATAGCAAAACAGGGATGCAGCTAGCCTCAGACACAAACTAGATCAGGCACTCAGTTCCTCTAGGAAGCCTCCAAAAGTCCTCCATCTCCATGTTCTCTCTTTGCATCCACTTTCTTTCTTGTCTGTCCAACCAATTTCTTGTCTTCCAGGGCCAAAGGCAAGAAGTCATCTACCAGTAAAATCCTTTCTCAAATCGCCAACATCCTCCAATATTCAAATCTCCTTGGTTCAACACAGCAGCGAATCTCTGAGAACAGCAGCAGTGGGTTAGGAGCCCACCATGGATCAATCCAGCGTAGCCCAGGAGGAGACTCATCAAGAGCCACATCAACTTGGATACTCGATGTACAAGACGAAGGTCAATCTAGAGTAGTGAAATGCAGCCCACATCCTCCATGTGCTAAGCTGAGTACCTCAGCATAGGGCTGCTCTCTGCCAGGAGACAGAGCTACCATTTTCTTTCCATAAAAGCACAATCTGTTCACAAGGGGCACCAAGTATAGTGAAGGCGGCTTCTGGGTCTGTGGGATAGAGCGGAGTGAGCAAAAGGGGTAGGGTGAAGGACTGGATGGGCTATTGGTATCTGAGAGTTAAAAAGGATGTCTGTATGGAAGAGTGCCCCAACATAGGGAGCAAGTTATTGAATAACTAACTATATTCAAGACTTTCTCACTGCCACAGAAGGGGAGTTACAGAAAAGAGAAAACTAAATTGAGCCAAGTGGTATCAAAATGGAATTGGAGGTAGTGAATTTGCGGTGCATGCACGCTAAATTGCTTCAGTCGTGTCTGACTCTTTGTGACCCTACGGACTGTAGCCCACAAGGCTCCTCTGTCCATGGGATTCTCCAGGCAAGAATACTGGAATGGGTTGCCATGCCCTTCTCCAGGGGATCTTCCTGACCCAAGGATCAAACCCATATCTCTTATGCCTGATGCATTGGCAGGCAGGTTCTTTACCACCAGTGCCAAGTGGGAAGCCCCACACACATGGACATACACAATCCCCATTTGTGTCTTCTAAGAGGGTATGGGAACTGTAACATCTCAGGAGCAATGAACTTCCATATAATGCCCAGTTTTTGGTTTCTCAATTTCATTCTCCTCTAAAAGGAATCAGAGCTCCACGGCTCCTCAACACCTTGGCCAAACAAAATAAACCTAGAACTTCTTGTTCCAGAAAGTAAGGAAGCACTGACGTAATGATAGCAACACACGTCAAAAGGACACAGGAACTGGCTGGAAGGAACACCCGCTACCTAAATGTGGGGGGACTGTGAGCATCAGAGTAAGGATAGTAACAGATTATAACCCATTGAGTGAAACAGAAATTCATGATTTCCAACTGATGTATAAACAAACAGTATGAAAGTTTAAACAGAATGGCCTTCAAGTGGGGAAAGAGACTTCCCTGGTGGTCCAGTGGTTGGGGCTTTCCCTTCCAATGCAGGAGGTATGGGTTCACTCTCTGGTCAGGAAACTCAGATCCCACATGCCTCGAAGTAAAAGAACCAAAATGTAAAACAGAAGCAATACTGTAATAAATTTAATAAAGACTTTAAAGGCGGGGGGGAGTATACAATAGAGAAGCCTGGAAGATGTTGTCTTTATCAACATCACCAGCAAAGGGACATAAGGAAATCACATGCCACCTGATTAAGATTCAATGAAAGGAACACAGCATTATTTCAGTGATATTTCTGCCCTGACACATAAACCAAATTTACTGGTGAAGAGTCCTCAGATAAACCCAAATTGAGGGACAGTCTACAAAACCATTGGTTTGTTAATGTCAAAATACTGATCACAAAAGTCCAAGAAAGCCTGAGCAATCTTCCAGAAATAAAGGACGCTGGCACATGATCTCAAATGGCTCCTTTATTAATTGGGAGAATCTGGGCACATTTGAATGAGGCCCGATATTTAAATAACAATGTTGTATCAAAGTTAATTTCTCAGTTGTAATGGACATAGTACGGCACTACAGGAGAGCATCCTTGTATCTAGGAAATACATACAAGTATTCAGAGATGACAGAGCATGAGGTTGGCAATAAATTCAAACTGGTTTGCAGGGGGCTAAGTTTTATTTGTTGCAATTTCTTTTTTTAAAAAAAGTTGTATTTATTTTTGGCTATGCTGGGTCTTCATTGCTGGGAGGCCTTTTCTCTAATTGTAGCGAGTGGGGCTACTCTCTAGCTGCGGAGAACAGGGGCTACTCTCTAGCTATGGTGTGCGGGCTTCTCACTGCGGTGGCTTCTCTTGTTCCAGAGCTAAGGCTCTAGGCACTCAGGCTTCAGTAGCTGCAGCTTCTGGGCTCTGTGGAGCACAGGCTCAGTAGCTGTAACTCACAGGCTTAGTTGCTGCACAGCATGTGGGATCTTCCTGGATCACAGATTGAACCCGTGTCTCTTCACCACTGAACCACCAGGGAAGCCCTGTTGTTTTTTTTAATTACAGTATAATTAATTTACAATATTGTGTTAGTTTCAAGTGTACAGCCAACTTATTTATATACTTTTTCAGATTATTTTCCAACTGAAGTTATTATAACATATTGAATATAGTTCCCAGTGCTATACAGTAAATCCTCATTGTTTATCTACTTTATACACAGTGTGTATCTGTTAATCCCATGACCCCCTTTTCCCTTTGGTAACCTTAAGTTTGTTTTCTATGTCTATGAGGCTATTCATTCTGTAAGTAAATTCATTTGTATTATTTTACGATTCCACATTTAAGTGCTATCATACAGTATGTGTCTTTGTCTGACTTATTTCACTCAGTGTGATATTCTCTAGGCGCATCCAAGCTGCTACAAATGGCAAAATTTGATTCTTTTAATGGCTGAGTAATATCCCACTGTTTAGATGTACCACATCTTCTGTATCCATTCTTCTGTTGATGGACATTTAGGTTGCTTCCAAGTCTTAGTCATCCGTGTGGCTATGAACACTGGGGTGTATGCGTCTTTTCGGATGAGAGTTTTTGTCATTTACAGATACATGTCCAGGAATGGGATTGCTCGATCACATGGTAGCTCTCTTTTTAGTTTTTAAAAGACCCTTTACATTGTTTTCCATAGTGCTTGCACCAATTTACTTTCCCACCGACAGTGTAGGAGAGTTCCGTTTTGTCCACACTCTCTCCAGCATTCATTGTCTGTAGACAGTAAAGCTTACAGATAAATGTTTGTAGACATTCTGACCATTGCTAAGCATTTCTCTAGTAATGAGTGATGTTGAGCATCTTCTCATCCGCCTCTTGACGACCTGTAATCCTTCTTTGGAGAAATGTCTATTCAGGTCTTCTGTCCATTTTTTAACTAGAATTCTGTTTTTTGTTTATTTAATTGTTTATCTATTTATTTTTGGCTATGCTGGGTCTTCATTGCTGCTCCTGCGTCCTCTGGTTACGTGGAGCAAGGACTGGAGGGCTACTCTTTATTGTGGTATGCAAGCTTCTCATTGCAGTGGTTTGTCCTGTTGCAGAGAAGACTCTAGAGCACGTGGGCTTCAGTAGTTGTGGCTCGGGAGCTCCAGAGTGTGGACTCAGAAATCATGACACATGGGCTTGGTTGCTCTGTGGCCCATGGAATCATTCAGAAGCAAGGAGCGAACCCATGTCCCCTGCATTGGCAGGCGGATTCTTACTCACTGCACCACCAGGCAAGTCCCTGTTTGCTTTTCATATTGAGTTAAAGCTGTTTGTATATTTTGCAAATTAACCCCTTGTCAGTTGCATTGTTTGCAAATATTTTCTCCTATCCTATAGGTTGTCTTTTCTTCTATGGTTGAAAAAAAAAATTTTTTTTTAACTGTAATGGGTAGAGTGGAAGGTGGCTATGGAAGACATGAGCACTTTCAGAAAGTGAATAGGGAAGGTCACTCAGAAAGGACACTTGTGCTGAGAAATACATGAGAAGGACCAAACACACAAAAACCCTAGGGGGAGAGAAGACAATTTGGACACGGACTGTACAACAAAATGGTATCATCATCTAACTCTTATGCAGTCTTACTGAGTGCAAAGCAATGGTCTAAGTGCTTTCCATATTTTAACTCATGTATTCCCCACAACAACCTTATGGAGAATTTTTATTAAGTATTTCAAGTAGAATTAGCGTTACACCCAGCTTAAAGATGAGGAAGCTGAGACAAAGGTTTCAGTAACTCATCCAGTTAGTTAGTAATACAACCAGGATCTGAACCTACCAGTGTGGCTCCAGGGTCTATACTTAAGTATTACACCATGAAGGCAACCCCAGGCAACAACTGTCAGGATGCAGACAGGATGGAGCCAGAACTTTAGGACCATCCTAGCCACAAAACTGGAAGATGGGAGGGAGGGAGTGAATGGGGATGAGTACAAGATGATGTAAGGGAAAGCAGGAACACAGGTGAGAATCTGGGCTTATCATGTGTCACAGAAGATGCTTCTGAAGTAGGGCAACCACTTAGAAGGCTGTCTCCTAGGCAGGATGGTGGCCGAGACCAAGTCAGTATCACAGCGAGATAGAGAGCTCTGGCCAGATTTATTTTTGAGGTAAAGCCAGTAGGACTTGGATAATTGTTCTAGAAAGCCAGGTTATGAGTCCACCTTCTAAACAAAACTGTATATACCATCCTGGTTCTTTGGGTCAGAGTGCATACAGGTCACAGTATACTGCTGGTGATTTTCTGATGATGATCATCTCCTGATTCTTAAAAGAAAAAACAGGACAACGAACCCACCCATCCTTTTGTATTATGAGGCCTTCAGTGATCCAATAACGGCTCATGGTTTACTGAGACTACACCATGCTCAATCTATGTAACTATTTTCCCCTGATCATAAACAATGTCCACTTCATTATGATTTCACAGCTTTCTTCTTTACAAAGAGACTCTCTCCCACAGATTAAGTCATCTGTTCTGCCTGAATCTCATCAAAGATTATACCTGGCACTGTAATTGGGAGGGTTTTAAATAGATAATTTAACCTTGAAAGAATGTTCATTTGACTCAACATATCCTTCCAATCTAAGAAACACACAAATTCCCTTTCACCTCAGCATGTCTTCCTTAATTGTGACAGCACTGCCGAGAAATTCATTTTCAAAGAGCTGACTGAGCCACAAGGGAATATTAATACCTAAATATTGAAGCAATCCTGATGCTCTGCTTTAAAGAGGGAGGTTGGATTTGCTAGATGAAAAGACTCCAAAATGTCTCTGGTTTAGGCCTTAAAAAATATATACCTTTAGCATTTTTTTATCTCTCTGCATTAAGTCAGAAAGTAAAAGGCACAGTCTACTTCTCTTAAAAATGGGGAAAGAAAAAAAAAAGTCCTTTGCTTTCTATTGCTGGTTAACTGCATTTGCTAGAACGCTGCTAGATTTTTTGAGTGTCCTAGTATGAAGGGTGTGATTTTCTTCACTTTTGAATATGGAGGAATAAATGTTCTTTCAACTCTGACAGCCTAAGTCTATTCCACTCTGCAGTGCTGACCATGGCTACAGTAATAGCATTTCACATTCTAGATCTGAAATTATACCAGGGTAAGCGCAGATAGAGAGGAAAGGAGAGCATGTGCAGGTCGGCTGACCTGTTCTTTGTCATCCTCTGGTTCACAGCAAAGGCTGTTCCATCAAACGATTACAAATACAAAAGAAAAAGAAAAAAATTAATTCCAGGAACCAGAGAATTCAGAACAAGTAGTAAGATCCCATTCCCCCCAAAGCCGATATCATCAATTCTCTCACATGATTTACAGCCTGGCAATCTATCTCTTTCCACTGATTATCCTGCTGTTATGGGATATAACTGCTCACTGCCCATTCCACAAACTCTAAAGTGTTGCAATGAGAATACACTAACGCACCTTTAAAGTGGAGAAGACAGGAGGGAGAAAAAAAAAACAAGGCACAAAACAGGTTGGAGAATGCATAAAGCTGAAGTTCCTTTCAAAAGCGGTGGAGAAGTTAACAACTTTTCAGGGAGGCAATCAGGCGATTCATCCCCAGCAGCTACCCCAGCTCACAGCACTAACTTTCCTAACTAGAAACAGGCCACATGTACCCTGAACCAGATGAGTGCATTGTGCGGTAGTTTGAGCATTCTTTGGCATTGCCTTTCTTTGGGATTGGAATGAAAACTGACCTTTTCCAGTCCTGTGGCCACTGCTGAGTTTTCCAAATTTGCTGGCATATTGAGTGCAGCACTTTCACAGCATCATCTTCCAGGATTTGAAAGAGCTCAACTGGAATTCCATCACCTCCACTAGCTTTGTTCGTAGTGATGCTTTCTAAGGCCCACTTGACTTCACATTCCAGGATGTCTGGCTCTAGGTCAGTGATCACACCATCGTGATTATCTTGGTCGTGCTCTATTTTCTACAGTTCTTCTCTGTATTCTTGCCACCTCTTCTTAATATCTTCTGTTTCTGTTAGGTCCATGCCATTTCTGTCCTTTATCGAGCCCATCTTTGCATGAAATGTTCCCTTGGTATCTCTAATTTTCTTGAAGAGATCTCTAGTCTTTCCCATTCTGTTGAACCGTGAAATTCCAGATGTTCAAGCTGGTTTTAGAAAAGGCAGAAGAACCAGAGATCAAATTGCCAACATCCACTGGATCATCAAAAAAGCAAGAGAGTTACAGAAAAACATCTATTTCTGCTTTATTGACTATGGATCACAATAAACTGTGGAAAATTCTGAAAGAGATGGGAATACCAGATCACCTGACCTGCCTCTTGAGAAACCTATGTGCAGGTCAGGAAGCAACAGTTAGAGCTGGACATGGAACAACAGATTGGTTCCAAATAGGAAAAGGAGTACATCAAGGCTGTATATTGTCACCCTGCTTATTTAACTTATATGCAGAGTACATCATGAGAAACACTGGGCTGGAAGAAGCCCAGGCTGGAATCAAGATTGCCACGAGAAATATCAATAACCTCAGATATGCAGATGACACCACCCTCATGGCAGAAAGTGAAGAGGAACTAAAAGGCCTCTTGATGAAAGTGAAAGAAGAGAGTGAAAAAGTTGGCTTAAAGCTCAACATTCAGAAATTGAAGATCATGGCATTTGGTCCCATCACTTCATGGGAAATAGATGGGGAAACAGTGGAAACAGCATCAGACTTTATTTTTTTGGGCTCCAAGATCACTGCAGATGGTGACTGCAGCCATGAAATTAAAAAACGCTTACTCCTTGGAAGGAAGGTTATGACCAACCTAGATAGCATATTCAAAAGCAGAGACATTACTTTGCCAACAAAGGTCCATCTAGTCAAGGCTATGGTTTTTCCTGTGGTCATGTATGGATGTGAGAGTTGGACTGTGAAGAAAGCTGAGCGCCGAAGAATTGATGCTTTTGAACTGTGGTGTTGGAGAAGACTCTTGAGAGTCCCTTGGACTGCAAGGAGATCCAACCAGTCCATTCTAATGGAGATCGGTCCTGAGTGTTCTTTGGAATGAATGATGCTAAAGCTGAAACTCCAGTACTTTGGCCACCTGATGAGAAGAGTTGACTCTTTGGAAAAGACTCATGCTGGGAGGGATTGGGGGCAGGAGGAGAAGAGGACGACAGAGGATGAGATGGCTGGATGGCATCACTGACATGATGGACGTGAGTTTGAGTGAACTCCGGGAGTTGGTGATAGACAGGGAGGCCTGGTGTGCTGCAATTCATGGGGTCGCAAAGAGTCGGACACGACTGAGCAACTGAACTGTACTGAACCCTGAACCAGAGGCAGGCGGGCACCTCACTCTGGACCGAGGCCATCAGAGAAAATAGTGATCAAACTAAAGAATCGCCAGGAATATTACTGAAAGATGCTTTTGATTCCAAGACGCTGGCCAGACACGCTCTAGAGCCCTCATCACTGCATACATTATAAAATGATTTATCCAAACTTTAATGCTAGAGTCAACAAACACTGATCCACTGTCTCTTGTCTCATAGTCTTCAAGCTAAGGATGGTTTTTATATTTTTTTAATGGTTAAGAAAAAGTCAAAAGAATAATATCTTGTAACACAGGAAAAGTTTACGGAATTCAAACTTCAGTGTCTGTAAATAACATCTCATTGGAACCCTGTCATACCTGATCACTGAGATATCTTCCCTGGTTACTTCCAAGCTACAAAGGAATGAGTAGCTACAGTTGCGTTGAGCTACCTAGAAAGTCAAAAATCTCTACAGTGGCTCTTGACAGAGTTTATGGATGCTTGCTGTAATTCACCCACAGATTTGAGGAGAACAGCTTCAAACTAGAAAAGTATGAAAGAAAAACTGCTCTCTCCCTGCTATCTAGGCTCCCTTCTCAGAAAACTCTGCAAAAAATGGCATAATGCACATAAAACTCCCAGAAAAGCTTCTAAGTTTGCTGATTTGGTAGCAAGACAGTGGTGTGAAATAAAGTGGCAAAAAAGATAAAATTTTAAAATGATAAGGAGACTTTCTGGCATTCAAGATGTCAAAGCAAGTACGTGGTGAGTCCTCTGGTGCAAAATGCCAGATTTCCTTGGGGCTTTCCTGGTGGCTCAGATGGCAGGCATCTGCAAACTCGAGCCATGTAGAGATTTTTGACTTTCTAGGCTGCGCATCACAACTGTACCTACTCATTCCTTTGCAGCTTGAAAGTAACCAGGGAAGATACGTCAGTGATCAGGCATGACAGGGTTCCAATGAGATGTTATTTCCAGACACTGAAATTTTCGTAAACCTTTCCTGTGTTACAAGATATTATTCTTTTGACTTTTTCCTAACCATTAAAAAAATATAAGAACAATTCTTAGCCTGAAGACTGTGAGAAAGGAGATAGTGGACCAGTGTTTGTCATTGCAGGTAAAGAATTTTCAGCAATGTAGGAGACCCGGGTTTGATCTCTGGGTCAGGAAGATCTCCTGGAGAAGGAAATGGCTACCCACTCCAGTATTCTTACCTGGAAAATCTCATGGACAGAGGAGCCTGGAGGGCTATCATCCATGGTGTCACAAAGAGTTGGACACAGCTGAGCAACTAACACTTTTCTGTCTTCAGGCTGGGGCCATGATCAATTGTGCTGACAACACAGGAGCCAAAATCTGTATATCATCTCTGTGAAGGGGATCAAGGGACGCTGAATAGACTTCCTGCTGCTGGTGTGGGTGACATGGTGATGGTCACGTTCCAGAAAGGCAAACCAGAGCTCAGAAAGAAGGTATATCCAGCAGTGGTAATGTGACAGCAGAGGTCACACTAGAGAAAAGATGGTGTGGTCCTTTACTCTGAAGATAACACAGCGGTCATAGTAAACAATAAAGGTGAGATGACAGGTTCTGCCATCACAGGACCAGTTGAAAAGGAATGGGCAGACTTGTAGTCCAGGATTGCATCAAATGCCGGCAGCACTGAATGATTCTTCAGTGTACTGGGGGAAAAAAATTAAAAATTATTTGCTCAAAAAAAAATGGACAAGGAAGGCACTGTGCTCGTCTCTTTACATACAGGATTCCAGTTGAGGAGCTCATCAAGGTTCTGAGGACAGGTTATCCCCATTTTATAGATGAGGAGACTGAGACCAGGAGAGGTTGTCTAATGTCCTCACAAGATCATGGCAGAATACGCGTCTTCAGACCTGGAACCCAGGTTTTGTCAGCTCTCAACCCCATACGTTTCAACTATTACAAGGTGACTAGGATTTTTGTTCAAAAACTCATACTGCTTTTGCCATCCAGAGAAAAAGAATGAGAAGGTAAGAGAATAAGTAACATTTAAGTGAATAAAATGAGAGAATGACCTACCTTTGAAAGGAACAGCCATTTAACAGACAAATGTTTGTTTTATTAAATGCTACATGCTTTAGTGTTGAGCTCTTAAGTAACAATCAGTTCCTGTACTTACCATCACCCTGAGTACAGCCAAATCCATCTAGGCAAACACACTACATAATCTCTTTATCCATCTGCTATGAGGACTGCTGGCTGTGGACCAGCATCCCTGCCCTATGGGGACTCCTTCTCCCATGCTTGTTTCCCAGGGCAATGTTTTATATCCAGTGATAAATCACTCGTAATCTAAGAAAGAGCGACACTACATCTACCCAGTGATTCAGGTCTTTCAAAATCTCTTAACGAAACCTGATGATACAGCCAGTAGCAGCAGTCTTGCAGATTTTATTATCATTATCGTGATGACGGCTAGTACCAAATACATGGAGCACCGACAGCATCCCAGGCACCGGTCCAAGCACTTTAAATGGGCTCGTGTATTAAACTGTTAATCTGCACACCCCCACAAGGTCAGCACTATAATTGCTTTTATTTTACGGATCAGGAAACTGAGGCAAAAAGAAATTAAGCAATTTGCGAAGCTCCCACAGCCAGCAGGTGGCAGAACCGGGATTCAAAACCAGGGAGTACAGATGGGAGTTGACACCTCACTGCGTTTCCACATCAGGTCAAAACAAAACATTTAAATGTGAAAATCCACTGCGCATAACCAGGCTTACCTATATTATTACAAGTAGAAGGACTATCTTTAGTTTTCAACTAATTAGAAATAGACTGTGAAGAATAACCTACATAAACTGATAAAAATAAGAAAACATTTTCTCTAAAACGCAGTGTTAAGGTCTTTCCTGGTAATCCAGTGGCTAAGACTCCGAATCCCCAATGCAGGGAGCCCGGGTTTTGCATGCTGCAACAAAGACCTGATTCAGCCAAATAAATAAATAAGTATTTTTAAAAATAAATAAATATAATACAATGTATTTCTTATTTGAAAAAGGAACAAGAAACATCTGAGCTGTTTAAGAGATGGTAGGGATGCTTCCAGCCAATTTACCTTCACAGTAAAGGTCAGATAGGGACCTCTTTCTGTTTGCACTATTCCAAGAGCCTGAAACTTTCTGGATTACGTTAAACACAACTCAATCATTCCTTGGGTATAGAGGCAGCCGTGGCTCAGACAATAAACAATCTGCCTGCAATTCAGGAGACCCGGGTTTGATCCCTGGGTCAGGAAGATCCCCTGGAAAAGGAAATGGCAACCCACTCCAGTATTCTTGCCTGAAGAATTCCGCCCGGAGGACTATAGTCCATGGGTTCGTAAAGGGTGAGGCTCTTTCCATAATGAAGGCTTATAAACCTCAACAATAATTTTCATAAATGGAAAAGATCATAGTTTCATTATATTAATCTATATCAAACCCTCTACAGAGGCCAAAGACCTCAGTAACGTGTTCAGGCTGAATCTGACCACATGGCAAACATACAGTGTTGCTCCCCACTTCTCATTCTGAACCTCCTTCCCCTTTGGTGGATGTAATTGACAAAGCCCCCCTTCCCCATAGAGTTCATCCTTCTCAACAAACGGATGCAGTATTATTTCGATAACACTAGACAGAGCCAGGCAACCAATAACAAGGGATCGCAGTAAAGGTATAAGACATTCTTTTAGCACCTAACCCTACATCAGTGACAGCGCAGCCCAGCATCATGGAAGATGGTGGGGGTGCTTAGAGCCCTACCTTTACCACCATCAGTTCACTGGGTCTAGAAATGGACTAAGGCCCTCTCCCTGGTCAACTGCTCAGCCTGACCAGCACTGATTTAACAATCAAGAATTTATTATGTCACATAAAATAAAGTCCACTGGAAGGGTAGGCCTCAGGTAGATTCAGCAACTCAAAGACATCAACAAGAATCCAGCTTCTTCCCTTCCTTTCCAGGTTGGCCCTCCTCAAATGTGACTTCATCAAGGGGAGTAATGTCCGCCTCTAGGCTGATATATATGGATATGAGAGCTGGACATCCTGTGGTTCAGGGGGTTGCAAAGAGTCAGACATGACTAAGCGACTGAACTGACTGACTGACTGAGAGCTGGACCGTAAAGAAAGCTGAGTACCAAAGAATCGATGCTTTGGAACTGTGGTGTTAGAGAAGACTCTTGAGAGTCCCTTGGACTGTAAGGAGATCAAACCAGTCCATCTTAAAGGAAATCAGTCCTAAATATTCATTGGAAGGACTGATACTGAAACTGACACTCCAATACTTTGGCCATCTGATGCAAAGAACTGACTCACTGGAAAAGACCCTGATGCTGTCAAAGATTGAAGGTAGGAGAAGAAGGGGACGACAGAGGATGAGATGGTTGGATGGCATCACCGACTCGATGGACTTGAGTTTGAGCAAGCTCCGGGAGTTGGTAATGGACAGGGAAGCCTGCTGTGCTGCAGTCCATGGGGCTGCAAAGAGTTGGACACAACTGAGCGACTGAACTGACAGGCTGACTCATGGGGAATTTAATTCTAAGGAAAAGCATGAGAGAGAGGTTCCTAATCAAAAATGTCCAGCTACATTCTCAGACCCCCTATAAACAAAGTCATGTAAGATTTAAAGAGTTTGTGGAGCTGCCCTTTCATGGCAAAGAAATGTCCTATACAATGAGCATGTCAGTGCACTCCACTCTGCGCAGCCTCAGATTTGGTGCAACGTTTGATCCATCTGGCCAGGATTTGGCCCCAGGCATTTCAGCTTTAACGAATCCCAAAGAACATAGCTTGATCCGACTTCTGAATTCATGTGGCATTTTCTCAGGACAGTGTTTGTAAGTCTTTAAAGGAGGCCCATGTCAAGTAGATGGAGGATTTACACAAAAATAAAAACCTACCAGGGACTGCCTGTTACTCAAAGCTTGTATTTTACAGGCAGCTGTCCAAACCATTTCTGTTTCACTGGCAATGGTGCGAAGGAAGGAGGGATAAGGAATTCCACGTCCAGACCCCTGAAATTTTATCAGGGTCATTCACTCAAGATATGTCTGTCACCCCACAGTCCAAAGAAGAACTTTCAATGCTCCTTCTCTCTTCCTTTGGTAAAAACCAGTCTTTTCTAAGAGAAACCCATTCCAACAGGCTAAGGTAGGGGAGTTACCTTTTACCTCAGCCACAGTGGTGAGGACATTATCTAAGCCTGTCCAGTTATTAGTCCAGCCCAATGTGACCCAAGTCTCGATAATTAAGAGTAAGACATGATATCTAGGCTCAGGAAAATTTCTTCTCTGTAAAAATATGGAGGAGAAGATTCAAAAACACATATGTATCCATTGTTCACTGCAGCACTATTTACAATAGCTAGAACATGGAAGCAACCTGGATGGCCATCGACAGACGAATGGATAAAGAAGTTATAGTATATATACACAATGGATTATTACTCAGCCATAAAAAGGAACGCCTTTGAGTCAGTTCTAATGAGGTAGATGAACCTAGAACCTATTATACAGAGTGAAGTAAGTCAGAAAAAGAAAGATAAATATCGTATTCTAACATATACAGAATCTAGAAAAATGGTACTGAAGAATTTCCTTACAGGGCAGCAGTGGAGAAACAGACATAGAGAATAGACTGATGGACATGGGGAGAAGGGAGGAGAGGGTGAGATGCATGGGAATAGTAACAGGGAAACTTACATTACCATATGTAAAATAGATAGCCCAAGGAAATTCGCTGTATGGCTCAGGAAACTCAGACAGGGGCTCTGTATCAACCTAGAGGGGTGGGATGGGGAGGGAGATGGGAGGGAGGTTCAAAAGGGAGGGGATATATGTCTACCTATGGCTGATTCATGTTGAGTTTGACAGAAAACAAAATTCTATAAAGCAATTATCCTTCAATAAAAAAATTAATTAATTTAAAAAACAGAGAGAGAGAGAGATCATCTCCCTGGTGGTCCAGTAGTTAAGACTCCATGCTTCCAACGCAGGGGGCCGTGGCTGCAGAACTAGGATCTCATGTGACATGCAGCATGGACAAAATTTTGTTGTTGTTGAGGAAAAAAGAAAGAAATACGCAGCACTATGTCAACAAAGTCTGTGGATGTTGGGGGATTGAAGGTGGCCATTTATCAACATCACAAGAACTGTCCAGAAAGGAACAGAGAGACCCGATAAACGGGTGGAGGACCTGAACCCAGCCAGGCCTGAACCTGGTATACCCTTACAGTACGGCATCAATAGTTCTTCCATCCACTTGGGCTGCTTTGTGTCGATTTCTTTCCTTTCCAGCTGAAACTTCAAAACAGTGTTCCCGTGTAGCATGTGCTGATGACCATCGTGTGAATATTCCCACCCAGCTCATTTCACCCTGCTCACGGGACAGCTCTAAATGTGAACAGGAAAGAGATCTACAGCAGCACATCATCAGATAGCATCTCTACCGTACAGATACACCAGGCAGAAGCTCAAGAGCACAGACAACAATAAAATGCATTCGCTTAGGGGGCTTCGTTCGCAGTTCAGTGGTGAAGAATTCGCCTGCCAATGCAGGAGGCAGAGGTTCGATTCCTGATCCAGGCAGATCCCGAGTGCCACAGGAAAACTAAGCCCGTGCACCGCAACTACTGAGCCTGTGCTCTAGAGCCCAGCAGCCTCAACGACTGAAGCCCTAGTGTCCTAGAGCCTGCGCTTCACAGCAAAAGACACGGCAAGGAGAAGCCCACGCACCACAAGGAGAGAGGAGCCCGTGCCCTCCACAACTAGAGCAAAAACCCCTACAGCAACCCAATGTAGCCAAAAATAAAAAATAAAAATAAATAAAATTTTAAACTGAAATAATGAATTGAGTATTTTTTACTTTGTAGATACGATTTGGTTGTAAATTTTACAGAATGTTGTGGTTTATAAGACTGTGTTTAATAACGAGGCTCACAAAGTTCCCGAGACCTTCACCACCAGTTCTCCCCAGGTTGCAGAAGCAGCTTCCTGACACCAGGCCAAGGAGGCGCAGAGCAGAAGGGAAGCACACAGAGCATAAATCCTCTGCCCGCACAGGTCTTAGCCACTCCTGGCCCTCGGGAGTTCGGTCTTCTAACTCAAGCCCTTCTGCAGAAGAGTGGGCACACTTGCTGTCGGATGGTAATACACAATGTTCGGTTAATTAAGCAGGTTTTAGTACAGCTAAAACCCAGGGCCTATCTTCTCCCTGATCCCATAAAGCATTCGTGGCAGTTTGGGTTTTAACCAATACAGGAGTAATTTGAAATCAATTTCCCCTCTCCTTGATGAACAATGGACTATTTAGTGTGACCCACAGAGAAAATCAGAAGCCCGTGTACGTGAGGCAGCCGCTGCGAGCCCCAGCCCAGCGTGCTCCAGGATTCTACCACACAGCTGCATGCCTGACCGAAGCCACCATGAGGAAGCCGGTCTTCCCCTGCTCTGAACACTGTGATCCATCACCACGGCAGCTACGAGCTGCGCACTCTGATGAGTGAGCAAGATGGCGACAGCTTCAGCCCCTCTGGCACACACAGGCTGGCGAAAGGCGACGGGGGTCTGAAACAGAGGCCTAAGAACGTCCCATTAACACAGTCACAGAGGGACACGGTTCAGTGAGCCTGGTGCATCCTGCACCCCTGGCTGGAATCCCACCATTGTTGCCAAGGCCCTTGATCTTGGACAGCTTGCAGGCATGCTTAGGCGCTCAGTCGTATCCGACTTTCTTTGACCCCACAGACAGTAGCCTGCCAAGCTCCTCTGTCCATGGGATTCTCCATGGAGAATACTGCAGTGGGTTGCCATTTCCTTTTCCAAGGGAATCTTCCTGACCCAGGGATCGAACCTGAGTCTCCTGCATTGCAGGCAGATTCTATACCACTGAGCCACCAGGGAAACTCCTGGACAGCTTGAGCCTCATCTTAATCATTACAGTATCTGCTCTCACGGGGCTACTGCGGGATACAAACAGGATTATGCAGGTAAGTGAGCTGCCTGTCCTATTTGCAAAATGAGTTGCACTGCTAATGGCAGACTTGAAAACACTCGACCTTAAGACTATTTTTTGCCCCCTCAATCAAAAAAACACCCATCATGATCAAACTTTCACTTAATTAGCATGGATTACCAGCTAGGGTAATGAGGTTACATTCAAAAGTCAGTGTACAAGGTTTCAACAAGAGTCAGAATTATCCTTGTCAATTCCCTTGAAATCACCCAAAAAGTGCAGGACATGTTTTCATGTTATAATATTGTACACATATTGCGTAACACCAACATTTGTCCCCTCTACTGAGCATGAATAAAGTAAATCAAAGTCTTCATGCAAGCAACTACAGATTGGAACTATTATGCTTTTTGATACCCAGAAAAAAAAAAAAAAAAACAGATGAGAAGATTCTAGAGTGTTCCTGCTCATCTACAGGGTTTACTGAATTCTATCCCATTATGAAGTCTGTACTAGCTTCATACGCATGAATATATTTGTTTGCTATAGTACGGAACACAGGTTATGTGAAACCTGTGGTTTTCTTTCTTTCCTAGAAAAAAAACGTGAAATACAGTGTATGCTTGCTCATTTTCAATCTGTAGATGGCTTGACTGAAACCACTCTGACTTGAAATTTTAAGGACATAAAACCAGCCATGTTACCACTTGAACTGCGTTCCCCAAATTCATACATTCCAACCCCAGGACCGAATTCCCCAGTACCTCAGAATATGGGCTCGGCTAGAAAGAGTCATCACAGAAGTAATTAAAGATGAAGTCGTTGCGCTACCCTGGTGATCCAGTTATTAAGAAACTCACCTTGCAATGCAGGGGACACCAGGTCAATCCCTGGTCCGGGAAGACCCCACATGCCATGGAGCAACCAAGTCCATGACACAAAGTCCCAGTACAACCAAAAATAAAGATAAAGAAAGTAATTTTTTTTTAAGATGAAGTCATTAGGTGGACCCTAGTCCAATACAACTAACACCCTTATAAAAAAGGGGAAATGTGCACACAGGGAGACCACTATGAGAACACGAAGGTAGAGATCAGGGCGATGCTTCTACAAGCCAAGGAATGCCAGACTGCCAGCAAACCACCAGAAGCTAGGAGAGAGGCAGGGAACAGATTCTTCTCACAGCCCTCAAAATGAACCAATGCCGTCCACCCTTTGATCTTGAACTTCGAGCTCATTCAACGAGACAATACATTTCTACCGTGTAAGCCATCCATACTGCGGTACCCTTTTACTACAGCCCAAGCAAATGAATACGACAACCAAGCAAATGAATAGGACAACCAAATTGACATTTTCTCCTGTGGTCCCACAACAGGCCATCGCACCCAAGCTCTTGGGCACTGGTCTTATGACTCTGAGTGGAGTTACCAATTTAACTGATTCATGAGTTACCGTGTCTGACAACTCCAGTCTATCATCCACTGATAAACCTTAAAGTCAGGAAGGGGGCAGCACACGATGAGCAACCCCATGTCCTGGCTCACAGGTAAGAGAAAGGAGTCTCCGAGGGAACAAGACAGAGATGCGAGCTGCACTGCCCGCCTCAAGCAAGGAAAGCTGTTCTTCTCAATTTCTCTGCTTTGTTGGCCCGCTCCTTTTCTTCCCGTGGTGAATAAAAACACCCAAGGGGAAATGAAAACCCATTCATCAACATTCCTGGCCAGACAGTGAGCCGCTTAATGGCTTTATCGATTCCTTGTTTTGCTCTACATTATGTGTTACATTGGCTCAAGCAGTCCATACAAGAAGAATCAAGATGGTGTTGGTAAAAAGGCATTATTTCATTTTAAGCTTGTTACCACTGAGACCAGTCAACCTTGAACAGAAATAGCCTAGTTTCAAAACAAGCATGTGCAAAATTTCTATTCACTGCCTGCCAGTGGTCCTTCCCATAGCCAATGTCCCTTGGTTCCAAAGGCCTATCTTAGTTGGTAAAGAAAAACAAACGATGGCAATAACTGTGCCCGTTAAGTGGATTTCCCATGCTAGAATAATGTTTTATGTTTTATATTCCAAGATAATGGTTCCAAAGGCTTTAAGGGGATAAGTTTCATATTAGGAAAATGACTCTAATTACTAACACAATGCACTCTGTCTATGCATTTTGACATAAATATCACTATAAGGCTAAAATAAAACAACTAAATGGCTCACAAATTTATCAAAGACATACAGGATCTTCCATGCCCTTGCAGATGTGTCCATTTTAATAGATTTAAATAAACATGCTATAAGCAAACAACACATAGGCTGTTAAAACAAGTTTTCTAAATTCAAGACAATGACCTAATACCAGATTTGACATGGGAAAAAGATTAAATCAAACCTTTTAACAAATGAACTTGGCTGCTTTAGACAAGGTGGGCACTTGGCAATAACCTACCACTAAAAGACCAGGGAAAAAGTGAAAACTGACATTAAATGTTCTATACCATTTACATCAATCACTTAGTTACTAAAAGTTGAGTTAAATGGCATAAAACCCTTGAGAAAACTATTCAATTCTGAAAAACAGCTGAGACTCTGAAATT
Source organism: Bos javanicus (assembly GCF_032452875.1). Lineage (NCBI taxonomy): Eukaryota > Metazoa > Chordata > Mammalia > Artiodactyla > Bovidae > Bos > Bos javanicus. The sequence continues at coordinate 39,804,843 of NC_083889.1, forward strand.
GTGTGTGTCCAATTATCATTTTTGTTCATCATCCTTTCTATCTATCAAAGAGGAAATAATCAGGAATAGCAACCAAGAGTTGTGAGGTTCAAACCCACCTCTACCACTCACTCACTAATCTGAATGAGTCTCGGACACCTCAAACCTCAGTATCCTCATCAAAAAAAAAAAAAGGGAAGGGCTGGCCTGTATCAAAAACAAATACTGGGGCTTGCCTGGTGGTAGATGAGAATCCACCGCCAATGCAGGGGACACAGGTTCGATCCCTGGTCTGGGAAGATTTCATATGCCATGGAGGAACTAAGCCTGCGTATCACAACAAAAGAGCAGCCCCAGCTCACCACAACTAGAGAAAGGAAAGCCTATGCAGTCAAAAAGAAAGAAATAAAAATTCTTAAAAACAGTACCTATTGTAAACTCTAAGATGGCAAGGGTCTCAAGAGCAGCCTCCCGATTATTTGCCAAATAAATAAGGCATTTTATGTGTTTCATATTCTGTGCTTCAACAAAAACAATGAGATTTGAAGGAAGCATTCTATGCTTTAAAAAAAAAGTTTGAAACCCACTGGTAAGTTTGGTCTTTTGCTTTTTTCAAAAGTAATCCCATAACTTGTAGAAATGGATGTGTATATTGTTTCACAATCACACAAGTAATGTGAACTTCAAGATTCCACTTATTTTTAAGTTAAATGTGGTATCCAGTGTCTTCACATACAGAGATAAAACAAAGCTGAAATTAATTTTAGGGGAATTCAAGCAAGAGGAGACCAGAGATGAATTTTTGCCTTAACCCAAGCATTTCACACTAAGCAACTTTTGAAGAAAACCTTGTCTTGAGATATTTCTTGGCCAGAGTTACTGAAAATTGTTCTAAAAATCATACCTTTTGCCATACCTGCTGACACTCAATTCGGATGAAGAATGTTCAAATTTGTTTTCAAAACGAATTGTCCACCTGCCTGAATAGGTTTTGCCTTGAAGGTGTATAAATTGAAAGAAAAGATGCTTTCTTTTTAAAAATATTTTAATTTTCAGATTGTGCTAAAGAATATAATGGTACTAAATAAATTTTCTAACCTTTACCTTGAGGCGAATATTAACTAGACTTGTTATTCATTATATAAACCAGATACCCAAACCTGTAAAACTGATACAAGACTAAAACTCAAATCTAATTTTTATGGAAATCTTTAAACACAGTTCCGCCAAGAGCTACACAGCTGGTTCAGTTCAGTTCAGTCGCTCAGTCGTGTCCGACGCTTTGCGACCCCATGAACCGCAGCACGCCAGGCCTCCCTGTCCATCACCAACTCCCGGAGTTCACTCAGACTCACGTCCATCGAGTCAGTGATGCCATCCAGCCATCTCGTCCTCTGTCGTCCCCTTCTCCTCTTGCCCCCAATCCCTCCCAGCATCAGAGTCTTTTCCAATGAGTATGTGTATAAAAATGGTACTCTGCCTTCTATTGAATAGCTTATGAATAGGATATTACTTCATTTAGTAGAAGGGTCAAGGCCTAGGGCCAAACTACCAAGTTATAAATGAAATTCTTACACCTGTTCCCTCAAGTAGCAATAAGAAATACATATTTACCAAAGCTTCTGTTCCCCTTCCTGGACTTGCAACATTGTTGACACAGCATGGAGAACACCCAGACTAAGGCCACACTCCCAATTGTAAGGAAAGACATGATAGTTTCCATGGTTTTACTCAGTTAATTTATTTGAGCAGTAACACTATATAATCAGACTGTTCTCCCTATAGGCAAAAAGTAAGAAAACAATGAATAAAATTCTTCACATGTTAATGACTGTGCTGATCCCAACATCCACCGTAACACAGATGGCAAAGCTACATTCAGGCTACAAAGGAAATACCCCACGCCTTGCTCAGTTCTGTCCAGGGAGGTGGGAAATTATCACTGTGCTCTGTACTCAGGCACACGGAGCATGTCCAGATGGAAACCAAAATATGCAGACTATCATCTGTGTGTTTGAACTAAATGACAAACATCTGCAAACAGACAGACTTTCTCACTTTTCATCTGGATTAAGGAAAACTTCCATTTTCCCACAACAGATTAAAAATGATTTAACAACAACAACAACAAAAAAATTAATTAACTGTAACCATCCCCTGTCCATGTCAGACCTTAGCTATGCTTGGATCAGGCCAATTTTGTTGTTACATTGTGTTTCTTCCTGTAAGCCATTTCCCCAAACACACTGTGCAGATTTCTCTGTCATGCTTTATTGATAAGAGTCGGGCTTGAAAAAGGGCTGCCAGATTATTACCATAGAATAAATTACGGACATGCAAAGCGCTGATGGATGTTGGCTGTGCTCTCATGACAAACCAAATGGTGGATCTGAGGCTTAAACTGCTACACCAAGGACCTGGCATAAAGTAGATACTTAACAAATATTTGCCAAACTGAGTAACACTCTACCTGAAACACGAAACATCATCCAGTCCTGGGTGTGCTTCAACAGAAATAATTGATTTGGATGAGGGAGGTGGTGAATGAAGAGGGGGTGCTCAGGCAGCCCTCGGAAGCAGCTCTGGCCCTTGAAACAAGCAGCATTTGCAATCGCTGCCTCTCCCCTTCTGCCTGGACTCCCCATGTCTGATTGCTACAATTAAGGCCTGAGCTGCTTTACTTGAGCCAGCAGCACATCAACTAACCCAGTCAATTCATACTTGGTCTGCTCAGAATGGAGGAGATGCTCTCGCCACTAAGAGCCCGCAGCTGCACCCCACACTGGCAGAGATGCAGGGCTGGGCACTGTAATCCCCCGCCCGCCCCCTCCGCCTCCCGGATGAGCATTTTCACCCTCTCTTTGTGTTTAAATCCATTTTGGTCCACAGCATTCTGATTAGTCGGCGCTGGGCAGAGAATAGGCTCCCAAAGACTTGTTGATCCAAATACTCAGGAAAAGGTTGGAGACTCAGTCGAGAATCAGGGCTGCCTGGTACACAGTTTAGAGTCCAATTTCAAAACTGTTTTATTTTTTTAAGTAATTCTATCAATATCCATTTTATTACATGACACAGTGAACACCCTGAGATGCATTCTATTTTTTAAACCCAGCTGTCTATCTGCTGCCGACATTGCCGACAAAATTCTAAGTCATTAAGGGAAAAAGAGAGACTTCGTTTGCTGTGATAATACACAGATCTGTGTATCTTTCCAACTGCCTTCCAGGTTGAAAGAAATGAGGTCTTGATGAGTACCAGCTAGCTATTAATTAGATTTAGTAGCAACAAAATATTACTTTTCAAGCGCTGTAAGAACTGAGAATAGCTACCAAGCTCAGCAGAATTTTTCTGTCTTTTCGTTTCCCTGACCCCCTTTTTCCAATTTATCTCATTAAAAATGCTACCATCTGAAAGGAAATGAAGAGAGCAAGAACAAGAATGGAGGAGTAAATGCAAGTGATTATTATAAAGACCTCATTCATCTATCCCCAATTCTCAAAATCCCATTTCATTTTGTTTAGCCAAGAAAAGGGCAACTGTATATATACACAGCTTACCTTTAAGGAGTAGACCTACAAGTCTGAAGCAGTGATTGCAACGTATGCCACTACAGCTCTTTTTTAACAGTCAGGACCACCTTTTGTCCTTTTTTTGTAATTTCATTATTTTTATATAGTCAACAAAGGACATGCTGATTCCTGGGCTGAAGGAAAGTATTGCTGTTGTTTGGTCGCTAAGTTGTGTCTGACTCATTTGTGACCCCACGGACTGTAGCCACAGACTGTCAGGCTTCTCTGTCCATGAAATTCCCCAGGCAAGATTACTGGTGTGGGCTGCCATTTCGTCCTCTAGGGAACATTCTCGACCCAGGGTTGAACCTACGTCTCTTGTATTGGTAGATGAGTTCTTTACCACTGGGCCACCTGGGAAAGTGAAGGAAAGAAAGTACAGGGCTTCCTAAAAGCAATTCAGCCCAGCTGGGCCTTTCCTGACACACAGAGTTTTAGGATTTCAAAGGTGTCTGTCCTGATGGGGGACAGAGGTGCCTATGGTTATGTGGGGAAACACTACAGAAAAGGAACATATAGATGGGGGCCAAGGGCCCTGTCTTCTCAAAACTTTCCATGTGCTAGGGAATCACTTGGGCAGTTTTGCTAAGAACAGATCCAGAGTGGAGGCTGAGACGGTTAAGAATCCACATTTCTAACAAGTTCCTGGGTGATGTGGTCAAACGACGACACTTTGGCTCTTAGGATTTGGAACTGTCTAGAATAACTAGCCTATATTGGTTTTGCCTGCCCAGCATCTACTGTGGGGCTACAGTGAACCAGTCAGACTTTAGGGAGGTGTAAGAGGGTGGTTTCTTTTCCTCCACCACCCCCTGCAGCTTTATTGGGGTGTACCGACAAAGAGAAGGTGATTTTCAAAGACAACCTGTGTATCAAGTTCACAAGAGGGGACAGATCCATCTCCTTTCCCCCAAGAGGGGTGTTTCTTACAATGACTAAGAAAACAATTTAAAATCATTTTGGTTAGGTATAAGTTTCACATGAAAAAAAAACTGGTATGCCTCAGAATACACTGGCTTTACCACAGTTTAAGCTGCAGAGAGAAGATTCAGTCATGTTGTTTTTTTTTTTTTTTCCTCCAGTGCCTCTAACAGAGGACTCCAAGCAGTTTCTCTGCCTCTTTTGAGCTCATCGTGGTGGCTCAGACAGTAAAGAATCCACCTGCAGTGAAGGAGACCCGGGTTCAATCCGGGTCAGGAAGATTCCCTAGAGAAGGGACTGGCTACCCACTCCAGTATTCTTGCCTGGAGAATCCCATGGACAGAGGAGTCTGGCAGGCTATAGTCCATGGGGTCGAAAACAGTCAGACAGAACTGAGGGACTAACACTTTCACTACTTTTTTCAAAACTTCACATATGCTCACTTAGTTACACGTCATAGTCACCCTTTCTAACCTCAGCACCAAGCTCAGTAACGGACTGAACATAGAATTAAGTTAGCACTTAGTAAATGTTAGGCAACTGTGCGTGGCCCTTCACATCCATTATCTTCTGGAGTCTCACCCTTGAGGAATAATTCTCAAGGAAAACAAAATCTGATACCCAGTTCCAAAGCCTATATACCACTCCCGCCCAACAACTGTATAATAGTGCTTTAGTAAGCACAGCATTTCTAGAGAGGAACAGATCATGCGTTCACTGCCAAGTTCAAAACCTGTCACCTGCACCTTCTTTCTAGTTCCTCCACACCCCTCATTGCCCTCCCCCTCTTTCTACTGCCTCTTCAACTAGTTTTCACACCACTGACCTGGAGGTGGACACCTCTGGGCCCCTCTTGCTAAGACAGGTCAGCATGAAGGCAAGGATGCCCAGGCAAATGTGACACACCTCTGTAACACAACACACTGAGGGAGGAAAACCCATCATGAGGCCAATGACGTGGTACAGGGGACAGCCCTGGACTCCTGCACACTTGCCCTGCAAATACCACAGCAAGCTATCTTCCTGCCCTCTGAACCTCCAAAAAGAAAAAGAAACAGAATCATACCCTAGGGTGTCCAAGACCAGGGGGAGGGACAAACTTATCAAGACTCACATTTCTATGAACCTATGACCCAGCACTTCCAATTCTCTGTGTTGACCATAAGCCAGTACTGACACATGTGCACAAAGAGATATCCATAAGGACTATTCTGTGTCAGGTGACTTCAGGGACCACCAGCAAGAAAGTACCTCACTACCTCTGCAGCCTATTCTTAACAATGGAATCCCACACTGCAAGTAACAGGACTGTGTTAAAATTATCAGGTATCATCCATGAAATTTTTTTTTAAATCATTGCTGAATCCGTCCAAAAAGCAGCAGCATGATATATACAATATATTATTTATGTAAAAATAATCTATATATTTGTAAGTGTGTGTGAAAGGGTTAGTTGCTCAGTCGTGTGTGACTCTTTGTGACCCCATGGACTGTAGGCCTGCCAGGCTCGTTTGTCCATGGAATGCTCCAGGTAAGAGAACTGGAGTGGGTTGCCATTCCCTTCTCCAGGGGATCTTCCCAACCCAGGGACTGAACTTGGTTCTCCTGGTTCATAGGCAGGTTCTTGCATGTGTGACTGCATGCTAAGTCATTTCAGTCGTGTCCAACTCTGTGTGACCCTATGGACTGCAGCCCGCCACGCTCCTCTGTCCATAGGATTCTCCAGGCAAGAATACTGGAGTGGTTGCCATGCCCTCCCACAGAGGATCTTCCCAACCCAGGGATCTAACCCAAGTCTCTCATGTCTCCTGCATTGGTAGGCGGCCTCTTTACCACTCTCGCCACCTGGGAAGCCCATATATTTTTATAACTATATGTAAATCTGTTAAAATAGCTGGGAAGGCAAGATAAGAAGTAGTCAACAGATTAAAGATTTGGCTGAAATGTTCTAAGAAAGAACATGTTAACATATTATATGGAATTTTTTTTTAAGAAAAAAATAAAGGACACGGGGTGTCAACAGCCAACAGTAGATGCTCCGTGTTCCTGGCCCATTATTTCTATCAGGAACATAAGATGTCAGCATCCTGAGAAGGTACCAGTCCTTGAAACAGAGACTACACCCAGGCATTAGCAAAGGACTGTGCTGTCCTCGGTCACCACTCACTCGAATATGCAGGAAACCTTAGGTCTGACACCCTGGGTCCTTCCAGCCTCATCTCGCACTACCTCCTCAACTTCCTGCCTCAGATGTCCTAAGGCTACGAGACGCTCATCTAGCCCACCTTGAAGTGGCTGTTCTTGGCAAATCTAATGACTGACCCTGACCATAGCCCGGTATTCCACTTTCGCTTTCCAGACTGGGTTTGGGCATCATCTCTCCATCCATCCATCCATCCTTTCACACCGAGCAGTTGCCCCATGCCCAGCATTCAAAGACACAGCAATGGGGAAGACTATCCCGACCGCACAGACCAGTCTAGTGGCCCAGGCTACCTGCATCCACACCCAACCCATCCCAGTAATCACCCAAATCCTCCAAGTCCAGAGTGAGCCTGAGCCACCAGGAGCTAAGGTGCAGAGCAGCTGCTTTCAAAACCCCAGCCCCTTCACCCCACTATGTAACTGGGGAAATTTTGCTCTCTTCAGAGCTCCAAGGTTCTCATTTTCAGATGGACATAATATCCTGGAAGGAGGTATCTTAGGTGACCTCTCCCTCATGGGGTTGTGGTGAGGGTTAAATTAATACCTGCATAGCTCTAAGTTCAAGACCTGAAATATATCATTCAGCAAGTGGTAGTTTCATTAATAACATGGTGTTATGGGAGGAGCTGGCCAACTTTTGCTTTAATGGGTCATAGTTTATATATTATACACATGAAATAGTTTAAGCCCGCGGGTCAGACAGTACGCTCCTGCTTGTAAGCACACAAGTGTGGTTATGCTGCAATAAAACATGATTTACCGACCTTTAATGTGAATGCCGTATTTTCATGTCTCAAATTATTTTTTTAATTTTTTCAACAGTTCAAAAACGTAAAACAACATTCTTAATGCACTGGCTTGGGCAAAAACAAAGAGCAGGTCTGATTTGGGCCCAGTCTAGTTTGCTGACTCCTGTATTAGAAGAAATCCTAGGAACTAGAGAGACTCCTATATGTAACAAGTTTTTCCTGTCTGTAGAGCTATAACTTCCCTGGCAGCTCAGCAGTAAAGAAATGGCCTGATGATGCAGGAGACTCGGGTTGGATCCCTTGGTCAGCAAGATCCCCCAGAGAAGGAAATGGCAACCCACTCCAATATTCTTGCCTGGAGAATTCCGTGGACAGAGGAGCCTGACTAGCTACGGTCAGTGAGGTTAAAAAAGAGTCGGACACAACTTTGCAACTAAACAAGAACTGTTAACTGCTAGTTGTTCCAGGAGCCTCCAGCACTGGGCTACTTGAAGGAAAAAAAACAGAACTAAGCATTCATAGACACATATGTATGTATATACATGTATGTGTATATACACATATATATAAATAAATATGTATCTGCCATTTCCTCTCAAATTGTCCAAAAGAAAATAAAGAGAAAGTAAATGTGTTAAACTTAATATTTGGATATTCTGGGCAGAGGGGATACAGAAATTCCTTGTACTATTTTTGTACCTTCTTGGGAAATTAGAAATCATTTCAAAATTTAAAAATCTAAGGACTAAGAATAAATGATTCCAACAAGTTCTCTGTCTAAAGACCTTATATAAAGAGCACGGTTACTTGCTTTCTGTTGTTTCTATTTCACAAAATGGAAGGCAAAAATTTGCCTATGGAAGGTGACATTTGCCATTAATACTGTAAATATTTTTAATTTATTAAATACTGTAAAAAATACTTTGGCCATTTGATGCAAAAAGCTGACTCATTGGAAAAGACTCTGATGCTGGGAAAGACTGAAGGCAAAAGGAGAAAAAGATGGCAAAGAATGAGATGGTTAGATAGCATCACCAACTCAAAGGACATGAATTTGAGCAAACTCCGGGAGACAGTGAAGGACAGGGAAGCGTGGCATGCTGCAGTCCATGGGGTCACAGAGTTGGACATGACTTAGTGACTAAACAACTACAAAAAACGGCTATCAGTTCAGTTCAGTCACTCAGTTGTGTCTGACTCTTTGCAACCCCATGGACTGCGGTATGCCAGGCGTCCCTGTCCATCACCAACTCCTATAAATCAGCTAACAACTATAAATCACCTAAAATCAAGACGGTGTCTCATGTCTTCACAAGACTGAAGTGAAGTGAAAGTTGCTCAGTCACGTCTGACTCTTTGCAACCCCATGGACTATACAGTCCATGGAATTCTCCAGGCCATAAGACTGGAGTGGGTAGCTTTTCCCTTCTCCAGCGGATGGTCCCAACCCAGGTCTCCCACATTGCAGGTGGATTCTTTACCAGCTGAACCACCAGGGAAGCCCAGGAATACTGGAGTGGGTAGCCTACCCTTTACCAGCCCATCTTCCCAACCCAGGAATTGAATCAGGATCTCCTGCATTGCAGGCGGATTCTTTACCAACAAAGCTATCAGGGAAGCCCTTCACAAGACTAAAAACAAGTCAAAATACCCTCAAGCCCTAACAGTGAGGCCATCACAGACAACCGTTCTGCCCAGGGCACCCACCAGGTCGGTCACATTCCTTCTACACCCCTCCTGTTGGTGGAGGGGTGGAAGCAAGCAGACCTACCTGAGGGATACCTGGCCCCATAAATGATAAAGGAATAAACAAGGAGAGAAAAAGGTTACCCAGTCTTGTCTCTTGATATCCTGCCATTTGCATAATAACACTAGTCAAAGAATCCAGGTAGATTCCTTCCAGAGAAGGGAGTCTCCTTCCCTTACTACCCCCCCCCACCCCGTACCCAAGACAAATGGGAACCCAGTCCCAAAGGACTGTCCCCCAGCAGGTCCCGTTCCTTTAATTCCAGTCTGTTGATTCTCATGACTCTACTGGCCTCCTCTCATCACATGGCCAGTTCCTTCCCAGGAAGGTGGCCTCTCTCAAGAGTAGTAACTTTTTCGCACTGGCAGCCCTGCAGACAACACAATTTTAGAACCTGTGGATTCAGAGGGACAGAAGGAATAGCTGAGCTTCTCTTTCCTATCAGTGACCTGTGGCAATCCCAGGCAACGGGATCTGAAACCATCCCCAATTCCCCTGCACTGAGAAGTTGCTTGCTGGTTGCCATACCATCTTCACACACCAGAGTTCAATTCCAAAACCCTCACATGAGAATGACCTGCTAATTGGGTCTCCAGTGCCTCCGTCATAAATAGATACTACAACTGGCCGCGTAATTAGCAAGCTTCCGCTGCCAAGACAACCACCGTTTTCCCCCTCCCCTGTTGGAGAAGTTGTCCTTCCTGACCTTAAGTTTCAAATCCTAGATATTTTCAGATGGAAAGGTCTGCTCAATCAGAGGAATCTATCACCTGACGAAAGCAATTAAACTGGCAAATAATTCAAAATCCACAGCAGCAAAACAAGACAAAAAAATAAATAAAAAGGAGGAAAGTGAAGCAAAAAGCAAGCCTTATTAATAATTCCCTTGGCCTCAACTGTCCAGAAAATGCATGATAGGGTTCAAAAGCCCAGTCAGTCAGTGTCTTAATTGTCATCTTACCCTCTGACTACCCACATATGGGTCCCACAGGCAGGTAGCAGTACTCGGCACACAGCAGGTCCCTAACAAATGATACAGGTTAGGGAGGAGAGAAGCTTTCTCACTAAGAATCTCCTGTCCTTGACCAAAGGAGAACCTGGACCTTCATCTTTCATTTCCTAAGAATTAAGCTTTATGCTGAATTTATGATGTTTTAATATCTTTCACAAAATGATACCAACAACCCACCAAAAGGCTGTAGACCAACAACTAAATAAATGTGTGAAAGTTACAGATGATTTTCTTTTTTCTCTACATGACTTTATGAATTCCGCTATTTTCTACAGTGAACATTTATTACATTTGTATTAAAGAAAAAAAATGAAAACCAAGTAGATGAAAATAACATTCTCATTCAAACAGAAAGCAGTCTTTCAACTCCAAGGTGCTCCCAAGTCACCTGCAGGTCTCGCTGAAAGACAAATTCCAGTTCCATTAGTCTAGGGTGCGGGTGAAGACTGACATTTCTAACAAGCTCCCACGCAATAGCTGGACAAACCCAACAGCACTTTGATTGCCAAGACTCTATAAAACACAAAAGTAATTCAGATGCCAACAATCCCAGTTTTAAAGAGACGATGATGGTAACAAGGCCTTAAATCAAAGCAGGGCAACGCTAGCAAAGCCCACGCTGAAAAAGGAATGCCTTTTGGGCTCCAGCCAGAAAGAAGCAAAAAAAACCAAACCAAAACACAACTGAACTTTACTTGGAAGTACAGTACGCTGCTGGAAGCGCTTGTCTCCATAGTTAAAAACAAATGAAATTGCTTCCTATTGATTTTAATTTAGGCTGGAACACTTGCTGTCCAATAACGCCAGCAAAGGAAACTGAGTGAGGACAAGATATGATAAAAGAGACAAACTCTAGAGGCCATCAGATACTCAGCCAACCTCCGGTCTCATCTGTAGTTAAAACGTGATAGACAGGATTAGGTACGGGCAGAACAGACACCCAGATGCACCGTTTCCCATTCATCTCATCCTCCAGGGCCTCTTACCATTATGGACTCTTTTTATTATTTTTTTAAATTCCAGCTCTAAATGTTGTTCAATTAAGTTTTACTCATTTCCTTACAGATCCTTAGGATTCTCATTTACAAATAAAATCAAGAGACGCAGTTAAGGCTAAGTGTTATCAGCATGTCTCCTCAAGAGAGGCTGTCCTCTGCACCAAAATAAAAGTCCTCCTATTCCTGGAGATAAAAAGCTCAAAATGAATGAACTCGAAAAATCAAAGGGAGAAATGAAGCCATTATGAAAGGACTATTTTTGGCAGGCAAGGGAGATGGTTCCTGTCCTTCTCAATGCAGCTTGTTACCTTCCCTTTGATGTACTTTCTAGCTGATCCTGGTGTCCTTTGATTGAAAATGACCCAAATCAATCTTTGGTTAACATAAGCAGAAACACAATGTACTGAAAGATTCTTGGACATCTCCTTACAAGTAGCTGAAAAAAGAAAAGATGGAAAAGGCAAAGGAGAAAAGGAAAGATACACCTGTCTGAATGCAGAGTTCCAAAGAATAGCAAGGAGAGATAAGAAAGCCTTCCTCAGTGATCAATGCAAAGAAATAGAGGAAAACAATAGAATGGGCAAGACTAGAGCTCTCTTCAAGAAAATTAGAGATACCAGGGAACATTTTATGCAAAGATGGGCTCGATAAAGGACAGAAATGGTATGGACCTAACAGAAGCAGAAGATATTAAGAAGAGATGGCAAGAATACACAGAAGAACTGTACAAAAAAGATCTTCATGACCCAGATAACCATGATGGTATGATCACTCACCTAGAGCCAGACATCCTGGAATGTCTAGTGGGCCTTAGGAAGCATCACTATGAACAAAGCCAGTGGAGGTGATGGCATTCCAGTTGAGCTATTTCAAATCCTAAAAGATGATGCTGTGAAAGTGCTGCACTCAGTATGCCAGCGAATTTGGAAAACTCAGCAGTGGCCACAGGACTAGAAAAGGGCAGTTTTCATTCCAATCCCAAAGAAAGGCAAGGCCAAAGAATACTCAAACTACCGCACAATCTCACACGCTAGTAAAATAATGCTCAAAATTCTCCAAGCCAGGCTTCAGCAATATGTGAACCATGAACTTCCAGATGTTCAAGCTGGATTCAGAAAAGGCAGAGAAACCAGAGATCAATTGGCCTATATCCACTGGATCATCAAAAAGCAAGCGAGTTTCAGAAAAACATCTACTTCTGCTTTATTGACTATGCCAAAGCCTTTGATTGTGCGGATCACAACTGTGGAAAATTTTTCAAGACATGGGAATACCAGACCACCTGACCTGCCTCCTGAGAAATCTGTAAGCAGGTCAAGAAGCAACAGTTAGAACTGGACATGGAACAACAGACTGGTTCCAAATCGGGAAAGGAGTATGTCAAGGCTGTATATTGTCACCCTGCCTATTTAACTTATATGCAGAGTACATTATGAAAAATGCTGGGCTGGATGAAGCACAAACTGGATTCAAGATTGCTGGGAGAAATATCAATAACCTCAGATATATAGATGACACCACCCTTATGGCAGAAAGCGAAGAAGAACTAAAGAGCCTCTTGATGAAAGTTGAGAGAGGAGAGTAAAAAAGTTGGCTTAAAACTTAATATTCAGAAAACTAAGATCATGGCATCCAGTCCCATGACTTCATGGCAAATAGATGGGGAAACAATGGATACAGTGACAGACTTTATTTTCCGGGGCTCCCAAATCACTGCAGATGGTGACTGAAGCCATGAAATGAAAAGATGCTTGCTCCGTGGAAGAAAAGCTATGACCAACCTAGACAGCATATTAGAAAGCAGAGACATTACTTTGCCAACAAAGGTCCATTTAGTCAAGGCTATGGTTTTTCCAGTGGTCCTGTATGGATGTGAGAGTTGGACTATAAGAAAGCTGAGCGCCAAAGAATTGATGCTTTTGAACTGTGATGTTGGAAAAGACTCTTCATAGTCCCTTGGACTGCAAGGAGATCAAATCAGTCAGTCCTAAAGGAAATCAGTCCTGAATATTCATTGGAAGGACTGACGCTAAGGCTGAAACTCCAATACTTTGGCCACCTGATTTGAAGAACTGACTCATTTGAAAAGACCCTGATGCTGGGAGGGATTGAAGGCAGGAGGAGAAGGGGACGACAGAGGATGAGATGGTTGGATGGCATCACCGACTCAATGGACAAGAATTTGAGTAAGCTCTGGGAGTTGGTGACGGACAGGGAAGCCTGGTGTGCTGCAGTCCATGGGGTTGCAAAGAGTAGGACACGTCTAAGCAACTAAACTGAACTGAAGTGGACATCTCAAAGAATCCAATCAACCATCAAATATTTCAGCTTCTGAAAGGCAAGAACAGAGTAGCTCAGGGGATTCAGGCAGGAGGAACTGAGAGAGAGATCTTCATGACACTTGCCTCAAGTGTCCAGTTCCAGGGAAAGAAGGTATGACTGGCCTAGCCTGGCTTTTGGACCTCAAAAGAGCCCCTTGAAGTGCAGAAGTGAAGTTGCTCAGTCGTATCCGACTCTTTGCAATCCCATGGACTGTAGCCTACCAGGCTCCTCCGTCCACGGGATTTTCCAGGCAAGAGTACTGGAGTGGGTTGCCCTTTCTTTCTCCAGAGGATCTTCCCGACCCAGGGATCGAAGCCGGGTCTCCCACATTGTAGGCAGACACTTTACCGTCTGAGCCACCAGGCAAATCCAGGATTTCCCTGATGTGCAAAAGGTCCCCTCAAGACCATGGAGGAGCAATCAATACCCAAAGAGGAGGGAAAGAAATGGTAAAGGGATGCTGGGCAGGCAAAAACAAGGGCACAATCATAATATGGTGACTCTCTCTCTCTCAGCCAGCCCATGTGTCTACCCACATGTACTCTTTCTTCCTAATAAATACTTGTTTCGCTACAAAAACAAATAGGTAAATAACAATTAATGACAGTTATGTGCTTGCTAGGATCAGAGCCTTATATTCTCATTTAATTTTCACATCAACTCTATGAGACAGCAATCATTATTCTACCTTGTAGATGAAGAAATAGGGGCTACAGGACACAAAGACAGCCCATGACAAAGCAAGATGACATTGCCGTCTCAGTACACAGGACCACCGTGAGAAGGTCATTCAGCTGTTCCACGTGCTAACTTACGGTCTCTAGACAACAACGGGTGTGTGTTCAGTCACTCAGTTGTGTCCAACTCTTCGTGGCCCCAAGGACTATAGCCCACCAGGCTCCTCTGTCCATGGAATCTTCCCAGCAAGAATACTGGAGCAGGTGGCCATTTCCTAATCCAGGAGATCTTCCCAACTCAAGGAACAAACCCACATCTCTTGGGTCTCCTGCATTAGCATGTGGATGCTTTACCACTAGCGCCACCAAATTCAAGCCCAAATGCCTAAGCCTGGCATTCAAAGTCCAGTCAGTGCATTCAACACTGAGAGCCTCTTAAATCACAACAGTGTCCACATTGAAGATGACAGTCACTAATGGTTTTATGCCATAAGGAAGCAGCTAAGATACATGGTAGACCCAGTCCGAGTGCCAGAACTGCAGTACTTTGCCCACTCATCAACCACCTTCACCAGCTCATTACCGCCTCTGCTCACCAGTTCCCTGGGTATATATATAAAATAGTATCCAGGCTTTCAAGTCCCTACTCCCAGGAAGGTACCGTTCTCATTACTCTATTGCTCCTGAACACTAAGCAACTGAATCAGTATTCCAGAGCTCTATTATATGGATTTAGCGGCTCTCGCTTTATTTTCCCAATTTGCACACATTTTTAGAACCCCCGTAACACCAAGCAAATCTATACATGTGAAGTTTCCATTTACATTTGACTTGAACCTTAACTTACATTTGACTTGAACCTGTAACTTTCCTTGCAATACCCTGCAAGAGGATGCCCCCTTTAGAAGTTAAAGAATATACTGCCCCACTGAACAGCTCAGGCCTTCGTTTTTTTATCTATGGACTCAAAACAGTAAAGTCCAGAAGTCACTGATTTCACCTAAGAGTGAGCCTGGTCATCCTCCATTTCCCAGCATCTCAGTGACACAGGAGTCCATGGTTTAATTCGACACTGATCTCATTCTTGTCAAACATAGGAAAAGGTTTGCTGGGTTCAAATTATGCTACTCCCTAGCTGCATTTTGCCTTCGTGGCCAGATGGACCCATCTCTTATTGTCTCTCTGCCCTCCAAGACAAGGAGTATCCATCTCAGAGTCATTCTAATGCAATGAGAGATAATGTACTGAAAAAAAATTTATCACTCTGCCCAAATCTACTGATACCCTTCTGATTTTTAACACTGATATACTATAATATGGGCTTCCCTGGTGGCTCAATGTGAAAGTATCTGCCTACAATGCAGGAGATGCAGGAAATGCAAGTTTCATCCCTGGGTCAGGAAGATCCCTTGGAGGAGGAAATGGCAACCTGCTCCAGGATTTTTGCCTAGAGAATTCCACAGACAGTGAAGCTTGGCGGGCTGCGGTCCATGGGATCGGAAAAAGTCGGGACATGACTGAGCACGCACACATACATACATATATTGTAATATACCTGAATATTTTATATATTCAGCATTCCCAGTTAAAAAGACAGGCACACAGCAACCGCCAAGATATAAGACACAATTCTGGGTGCTCTCATTTACCCTTTGCATTCTTTGCCACTGCTCTCTCCTGCTCACATTCTTGTGGCCACATGCTCCCAAACTGCTAAGCACAAATCTTACATCACAGTGGAAAAAGCCCCACAGCTGTCTGTAGCCCTGCACTCAGAAATGACTCAAACACCGAGGCAGGAGCAGAGGAAAAAGGAGACTGAAAAACCTTTCTGTTAAAACAAGGGCTTTGGTGGTAAGGAGACAAAGCTGATCTGACCTTCCTTCTCACCCCTGAGCTTTCACGCCTGCCTGCTGATTAGCTAGTGTCTGGAACTAATTAACAGGTGTGGCAAGAAAGAAAGCAGGAAAAAAACAAACCTTGGCAACTTTCTCTCAGGGAATTGATGAGTCTAGATTTACAATATCTCCTTTAGGACAGAACTGGCAGAGAACTCAGTGAGCTGAGTTCATTATTCACAGAGTCCACCTATTCAGACTTTCAAAGGACCCACCACCAAGAAGCAAAAGTTAAGACTTCATCCCCAACTAAATGATGGTTCCCTTGACTACAGATGGTGCCCCAAACATCATGGACAAAAACATTTGAGCAGAAGTCTGAAGCCCAGGAGCAATCAGAAGACGAGAACATGTGTTTGCCAGGCTCTGGGGTAAGACAACAATGAAGGAAGCACAAATAATTTACCTCCATCAAAGACAATACTTTTCCAACTACTCAGAAACCTCCAGAAACTAAGTACAAATCACACACTAACTTGCAAACACGCCCTCCGCAGATGAAAAGTATAATTATATCCTGTTACCCAAGGTACCTTACCAAGAACTCCTGAAAGGTTTCTGCGGCCAAAAGAAAATAATAGTCTTTAAGTCCTTTTACTTTTTTATTCTTAGCCATAGAAATAAAATACACTTACCCAGTAAGGCTTTTTTTCCTTACTTCTATTAACACACATTATCATTTATTGACTTTAAAATCCAATCTAGCATTTCATCCACCTTCCATCAGAATATACACAGAGTGGATCCCGTACAGTGGCCAAGAATGACAGAATGAAGACATCTGTCCAACTTGACCTTCAGTCCTCACTCACCTGGCCTTTCCCCTTTTCAGAACTCAGATATCAGTCTCAAACTACACAGAGTTCAATCCAGTAAGTGCAATTCGTACGTGTGGAGGTACTCATCTATGTATGAATAAGTATCAATAACAGTGAAAATGAAAGTGTTAGTCCCTCAATCATATCCGACTCTTTGCAACTCCATGGTCTGTAGCCCACCAGGCTCCTCTGTCTATGGAATTCTCCAGGCAAGAATACTGGAGTGGGTTGCTCTTCCCTTCTCCAAGGGATCTTCCTGACCCACAGATCGAACCTGGATCTCCTACACTGCAGGCAGATTCTTTACCATCTGAGTATCAATAACAGGTTGTTAGGAAAAACATCACTGGCTTTGGAGGCAGAAGTCTGGTTCCACCACTTTCAAAGGTATCTGATGCTGAGTAAGATTCTTAATACAGCAAAACTTCCATGTGTTCATCTGGGAAGCACAAGGATGAATTTCAATTTAGATGAGTCCAGCCCCTAGCATCATGCTCACCATGCTGGTAGCAGCTGCTCAATAAATGGCCGTACCATACTCAGCATCACTGACTCAATGGACATGAGTCTGAGTAAGCTCCGGGAGATGGCGAAGGACAGGGAAGGCTGGTGTGCTCCAGCCCACGGGGTTGCAAAGAGTCGGACATTACTTAGCGACTCAACAACAACACTGTAAACACATCTGCAGGAGTAATAGCACAATTTCAAGATACCCTCCCTCTTCCCTGGAAAACTGGCTGGACACAAGGGTGTTCATGCTAGAAATCAGGGCTTGGGGCTTCCCTGGGGGATCAGTGGTAAAGAATCCACCTGCCAATGCAAGAGACATGGGTTCAACCCCTGATCCAGGAAGATCACACATGCTGTAGAGCCAAGTAGGCCCGTGCACCACAACTATTAAGCCTGTGCTCTCGAGCCGGGGAGCCACAACTAATGAAGCCTACGTGCCCTAGAGCCATGCTCTGCAACAAGAGAAGCCACTGCAAGGAGAAGCCCAAGCACTGCAACAGAAAGTGGCCCCCACTCTCCCCAACTAGAGAAAAGCCCGCGCAGCAACAAAGACCCAGCACAGCCAAAAAATAAAGAAAGAGAGAAAAGAAATCAGGGCTTGAAGCAGGAAATACTACCCAGGAATAAAACTCCCAGACCCAGAGAAAGGACAAGGAAGTGGGCAGCTGTCAGCAGCAGCACACACCGGCGATCACACCATCCCTGAAAAGGGACGGACCTGCCTTAATTCAGCAAGGGAAACACTAAAGCTCCCTGTGGACAAAAAGGCCTGGAAGGCTACTTGCCTTTAAGAGTCACCCTGAAATCTGGCTCTGCTGAAGAGACTGAAAAGGTCCATAGGGAGCTCCTTGTCTTCCGCCTCCCATGTGGGTACATACAGCTGCTCTCATCATCTCTCCCCTGGGTTTCCAAGGCAAGCTCAGAGCCGGGGGCAGGGGTGGGGACTGAGGAGCCATTGACACCCCTTCAACACCCTAGCTTTAAGGCTTCAACATCCTTGGATATCCCTCGTAAACAAACTTATAACTGAAGCCCAGGTTCTTATCAGCTGCACCAAAGGGTACGTGTCCACCGTGCCCATCGTCCCCTGGGAAGGAAGTGGCCCCATCCACAACCCGAAAGAACAATTAAACGGAGATGGATTTTCCCAGTCAGCTCCCTACTTACTCTGCTCCCCAGCAGCAGAATCTCCTGTCCAAATCCTTGGCCTGTAGATGTGCAGGGACATGCAGGACCCTGGCTAGAAACCCTTGTAGGCAGACCTGAGCTTTCTGATACAAGTATGTTAGTTTCCATTCACCCTATTTTCCACATCCAAATTAAGCTGTAGGTTGGCAAATCTGTTGTTCTTCAGTAGCTCAGTCGTGTCCTACTCTTTATGACCCCATGGACTGCAGCACACCAGGCTTCTGTCCTTCACTATCTCCCAAAGTTTGAAAAAATTCATGTCCATTGAGTCAATTATGCCATCCAACCATCACATCCTTTGTCATCCCCTTCTCTTCCTGCCCTCAGTCTTTCCCAGCATCAGGGTCTTTTCCAATGAGTCAGCTCTTGGCATCAGGTGGCCAAAATACTGGAACTTCAGCTTTGGCCATCAGTCCTTCCAATGAATATTAAGGGTTGTTTTCCTTTAGGATTGACTTGTTTGATGTCCTTGCAGTCCAAGGGACTCTCAGGAGTCATCTCCAGCACCACAGCTCGAAAGCATCAATTTTTTGGTGCTCAGCCTTCTTTATGGTCCATCTCTCATATCCATATATGAGCCTCTCATTTTAACAGTCTGTTGGAAGAAGGAATCAAACATCCTCTAGAGACATTTAGGAAGTTTCTACACTATACTAATGCAAAGACACCACCCAATCCACCTCAACAATTCCACAGCTGTGTTAAAGCTTGGATCACTCCCTGGTAATATGCAGAGTTCAGTGTTTGGATCTGGTACAAGATTGGCTAAAAATGGGAACTTGGGCCACAGTAAATCCAAACACCCAGGAGAGTAAATGCAAGAGCCTGGGAGCCTGTGTGAGGAAGGATACTATGGCTTCTCCGACCAGCAAGAGAGAATGGGCACTGTGACCCATTAGCAGTCTTGTCAGGGAGTTTCTGCAGACCTCTGCGGACCCCTGCAATCTCCAGAGATGTCTAAGGTCCCCTCTGCTTTTTGAACTGCTGAGCAAGCATGCAATCAGAACGCTCAACTCTATACAGTCCTAGATTTCCTCCACAGCAGAGGCTGGCATCTTAAAAGGACTCAGGCCTGTTTGTAACCCTCCACAGGTCCCTCAAGGCATCACCAGCTAGAAACCAGAAAGGGGAGACACAGAAGTCTGGAGCTCTGCTAAATGCCCACTCAGGAGCTAAAACGATAATGGCTATTATTTTCAAGTGCCTCGTGTTTGCCAGGCCTGTGTCAAATGCATTCCGTGACTTACCTCAATTACTGCTTCAACAACCTCACGGAGCAGGGACTATTACCCCCTTTCACAGTCAGGCACACAAAGCCCCAGCCCTCTATCCTGATACCACCCAGACTCCAGGGCTGCCTAGTGACAGTGCTTCTCAGAAGGAAACGCTCTATCAATGCAAAGGTCTCTCTTGGTCCTATGGCTTCAAGGGGCAGGAACGGAAGATGTGGCTGCTGTCACACAGGGACTATGGCTATGAAATGCTCTTGAGAAAGGTCAGGAAAAGTCTGAAGGAGCTGGTCTTCCTAGACCAGCACCATCCGACGAAGACACAGTGCAAGCCACGAATGGGAGCCACATGTATTATTTTAAATTTTATGATAGTCATGTGAAACAATAAAAAGGCAGTGATATTCATCTTAATGTTGTACATTTAACCCTATATATCTAAAATATATCTAAAACATTCAACAGACAATGTAAAATTTTAGTATTATCCATACTTGTTTCAGGGATTCCCTGGTGGTTCAGATGGTAAAAAATCCATCTGCAATGCTGGAGACCCAGGTTCAATTCCTAGGTTGGGAAGATCCCCTGGAGAAGGGAAACACAACCCACTCCAGTATCTTGCCTGGAGAATCCCGTGGACAGACAAGCCTGCCAGGCTACAGTCCATGGGGTCACATAAACTACAGCTTGCCAGACTCCTCCATCCACGGGGACTCTCCAGGCAAGAATATCGGAGTGGGTTGTTGTTCCCTTCTCCAGGGGATCCTCCTGCCCTACAAAGACTGAGCAACTAAGCACACACCTACTTGTTTCATGTATCTTTGAAATGCAAGGTGTATTTTGTACTTAAAGCACATCTCAATTCGGACAAGTCACATTTCAAGTGCTCAATGGCCACATGTGGCCAGGGGAGGTCCCCATACCGGACGGCACAGCTTCACAAACATTTCACAGTAAATTAGCAAAGGCTCAACAGTACATACTGTTAAATTAGCTAAGGATCAACAGTACAACGCACAATTGCACTCATCTCACATGCTAGCAAAGTAATGCTCAAAATCCTCCAAGTCAGGCTTCAACAGTATGTGAACCATGAACTTCCAGATGTTCAAGTTGGATTTAGAAAAGGCAGAGAAACCAGAGATCAAATTGCCAACATCCACTGGATCACCGAAAAAGCAAGAGAGTTTCAGAAAAACATCTACTTTTGCTTTATTGACTACACCAAAGCTTTTGATTGTGTGGATCACAACAAACTGGAAAATTCTTCAAGCGATGGACATACCAGACCACCTGACCTGCCTCCTGAGAAATTTGTATGCAGGTCAAGAATCAATAGTTAGAACTGGACATGGAACAACAGACTGGTTCCAAACAGGAAAAGGAGTACGTCAAGGCTGTATATTGTCACCCTGCTTATTTAACTTATATGCAGAATACATCATGAGAAATGCCGGGCTGGATGAAGTGCAAGCTGGAATCAAGATTGCCGGGAGGTATATCAATAACCTCAGATACGCAGAAGACACCACCCTTATGGCAGAAAGCGAAGAAGAACTAAAGAGCCTCTTCATGAAAGCGAAAGAGGAGAGTGAAAAAGTTGGCTTAAAACTTAACATTCAGAAAACTAAGATCATGGCATCCGGTCCCATCACTTCATGGCAAATAGATGAGGAAACAATGGATACAATGACTTTATTTTCCTGGGCTCCCAAATCACTGCAGATGCTGACTGAAGCCATGAAATTAAAAGATGCTTGCTCCTTGGAAGAAAAGCTATGACCAACCTAGACAGCATATTAAAAAGCAGAGACTTTACTCTGCCAACAAAGGTCCATCTAGTCAAGGCTATGGTTTTTCCAGTAGTCTCATATGGATGTGAGAGTTGGACTATAAAGAAAGCTGAGCGCCAAAGAACTGATGCTTCTGAACTAGGGTGTTGGAGAAGACTCTTGAGAGTCCCTTGGACTGCAAGGAGATCCAACCAGTCCATCCTAAAGGAAATCAGTCCTGAATGTTCATTTGAAGGACTAATGCTGAAGCTGAAGCTCCAATACTTTGGCTACCTGATGCAAAGAACTGACTCACTGGAAAAGACCCTGATGCTGGGAAAGACTGAAGGCAGGAAGAAAAGGGGACGACAGAAGTTGAGATGGTTGGATGGCATCACCTACTCGATGGACATGAGTTTGAGTGAGCTCCGGGAGTTGGTGATGGACAGGGAGGCCTGGCGTGCTGCTGTGCATGGACTCACAAAGAGTCAGATAAGACTTAACTGAACTGTAAACAGTAGAAGGCTTTCCAAGTGGTTTAGTGGTAAAGAATCCATCTGCCAATGCAGGAGATGCGGGTTTGATCCCTGCGTCTGAAAAATCTCCTGGAGAAGGAAATGATAATCCCATGGACAGATGAGCCTGGAGGGCTACAGTCCAAGGGGGTGGCAGAAGACTTGGACACGACTGTGCAACTAAACAACAGCATTGGAAGGGATCTCTGGAGAGGAAATCCACACCCAGGAAACAAATATGGGCTCACCTGGTGTCACCCAAGTATTAATACCTGGTGCATTAAAAGCACCACAAATTTATCTGATGTCAGCTTCACAAAAGAATTCCTTTTGCCTTTTATCCTAACTCTCCAATTTCCTTATCAGAAACAATACTGATCAGAGGACCACTCAAATTTTGAGAAACATGCTACCCTAAAGGAAACAATGAATGTATTCACAGTTAACAAAGGACACTTTACCAGGTATAAACAACAGAGGTAAAGGATCCATTTATTCAGTCACAGTTTTAAAAACTGCTGTCACCACGCCATACTTAACACTTACTTAAATAGCTAAGAATTCAGAAAGGTGTTGCTTTGGAATATAAACAGTCCTACAAAAGCCATAATATGATGCAAAACCTCTTGGCTTTGATGAAAGGAAAAATAAGCAACTAATTTTAGATCCCCAAATCTCCATTAGTAAGGCTTGCCCATTAGAATATGATGTAACCACTGTCAAGAGATTGGACTTCCTTCCCCCTGAATAAATGAATGTGAGTCAAATACAAGCCCTAATCAATTTCATGGATCAGGAAACCTTTGCACAAGATACTTGCTATCAATACCTGCTCTTTTGGGCCAATTTCAAAATAGCTATACTGCTATTGCTGCCAAGTCACTTCAGTTGTGTCCGACTCTGTGCGACCCCATAGACGGCAGCCCACCAGGCTCCCCCGTCCCTGGGATTCTCCAGGCAAGAACACTGGAGTGGGTTGCCATTTCCTTCTCTAACGCATGACAGTGAAAAGTGAAAGGGAAGTCGCTCAGTCGTGTCCGACCCTCAGCGACCCCATGGACTGCAGCCTTCCAGGCTCCTCCACCCATGGGATTTTCCAGGCAAGAGTACTGGAGTGGGGTGCCACTGCCTTCTCCGCAAAATAGCTATATAGCTTTAAAATTGCTTATATATCAGCAAACGTATTTGCAAGGATGTAAAAGCTCCCTAGATCTGCCTCTCCTTATACTACTTTCACAGGTTGGCTAACATGTCTCGGTACAGCACAGGGACGGCACTAAAGTCCTCTCCCAGTTCAATCGTTGCAAAGGCAGGAAAGAGTTCTGTGATCAATGAGCAATATCTGCCATGGCTACGGTAAAGATGAAGGGCCTCATATGTCAATTTGCAATCCCTGTGTAGAAAAAACTACAAAATAACACAAGGGCAGGAAAGAGAAAAACACAGGTGGCACAGTACAGACTGTCCCTGAATGTTTCCATCTGTACGCACACAGGGATGTGAATAGCCTCATACTAACAGAGATACACAAGGCATGTACATCCTACCCACGGATGAGAACAGCCTCACGTAACAGAGATGCTAGCTAACAGAGACTGTCAACAGACAATGCTCCTGAGTGGCCACGTGTACCTTCATTCATCCACTGCCTACTCTGCTAGCAGAGAAGGAACATGATATCATCCAGAAAGCTAAGTTCAATTCTGTTGCACTACTTCATTAACTGGGGATCTCTGTTCTCCCCGAGCTCCAGCCCTCCTAGCTTTGCTCAGGGTTGCATGGGGTTAACTGACAGCACAGTTAGGCAAGTGCTTCTTTCACAAATCTTAACCAACGGCTACTAAAGGAAGGTACCACTTACACTGTCCTATGTGATTAATGCTTTCCCGGTGCTCTGCATACAGAATTTCATTCCATCTTCACAAGGACTCTGGGAGACAGAAACTCTCATTATCCCCATTCTACAGATGAGAAAACCAATCAAGTACGTTCAGGGCCAAGTTAGTACAGGCCAAAACTAAGATTCACTAACTTGAGCCAGTTAACTTGACTGACAGATCTGTGCAATTCTAAGAACATGCATTTGCCAGTGGCTTCTTTCATCTGAATCCACTCATCTCAAGTCTCATTTTCTCAAAATCCTATTAAAGGTCCCCCAGGCATCTGAGAGTTATTTCCACAAACTGCTTTGTTTATCTGGTCAGAGTGCTTACAGTTCCCCCAGATTCTCCAAAAATCAATTTTCCCTCCACTCAGCATCTCGAGTGAAGGCAGAAACCTTAGGAACCAGCAGCTCCCTCAAGTCGGTTAATTCACTGCAGTAACTGAGGTGTTTTTCTTTTAAAGAGCACATCCTAAAAAGTGTTCAGGAAGAACTCTCATGCCAGAGTTAGCCACCCTCCATCACATAAAACAATTTCAGCAGCTTCTGCGCAAATTGACCAATTGAGAAAATGAGGGGCTGATGCCTAAAACTGTCAAGTGATTTTCCGCACCCTCCACATATGGCCCTTGCACACATGTAAGCTGAGAAAATGACTAGTTTTAGAAGAGAAAACAACTAGGTGGGAGAGGAATGAAAGAAGGCAGGCATCGACTAGCAATGTGTTCTAGAAAACTTAACTTCTGCCTAAGCATATTTGGAATGACGTGATGCACAGTCAGTATCTGATTAATTAAGCTGACAGGGTAGTCAACCAGTACCTGTCAAGCAGGCCCAAGTGGTCACTTCTGGTCCTTCTCCTAGATCCATCTGCCCAAAGCCATTACCAAGCAACAGACCTACACTCAGCTCTCAGAAGCTCTGCTATACTCCACGTATCTACTGTCACTGTCACCAGGACAGCCCATGCAGGGATGAGGCTGCCTAATACTTCTGGGTCAACCCTACAGCCAAGGGCATTTCTGATGCAAACAAACACCAGATTCACAGAATTTAGCCTCAATTATTCCATAAGAGAAGAAAACAGAAGATCTGTGACCATCAAAACCTAGTCCTGCTGCCACATAAGACATGTGACCTTTAATTAGAATATGTCATTTTCAGCAATAAATACCTTGGTGATGAGTAACAGAAAGCACACATTTAGCTTCTGTTTTCAAAGATGGACTTCAAACACCATGACAACATTATTATATACATTTCGAATTCTTAATAAAGATGCTGACTTTGAGTAATGTGTCTCTTAAGAGGATACAATGTGACATTTCTAGAAAGCACATACAAGGATATCACTGTCTTAAACAATGTCCTGTAATTTTGCAATTTTTCTAATTTTTGTAATTTTGCTCAGTTTCCTTGATGGCTCAAATGGTAAAGAATCCACCCACAACATGCGAGACCCAGGTTCAGTCCCTGGGTTGGGAAGATGCCCTGGAGTGCTACCCACTCCTGGATTCTTGCCTTGAAAATTCCATGGTCAGACGACCATACAGTCCATGGGATCACAAAGAGTTGAACACGACTGAGTGACTAACACTTTCACTTTTTTTATCAGTAGTCAAATATGACTACCACCACCTAGACACTGAGGATTCAGTAGGTAGAGGAAGGATGTAAGTCCTGCCCTCAGGGGGCAAACAGCAGACTCTAATCAGGCTCTAAATCATAAGAGAACAATTCACATCGATGGCATATTATAATGACAAAAGGAGCTGGAATTAGGGTGAAGAAATCACCTCCTCAACCTTCCAACTGCTCACATCAAAAGCCACACACACTACTCCATCCAAAGTCCAGGTTTTCCTATGTTGCTGTTGGAAAAATTAAGATTCCTGATACTTCTGTCATGTATCAGAAATCCATACATAGGTTGTCACATGGGAAAAAAATTACTGGGTCAGGGATTTTATGTGAAAAAATGAAGCTCCTTGGGAAGGGGATATCTCCAATATTACTTTACTCACATTCCACTGTGTGGTCCCTGGCCTTCCCCTATCATCCCCGTCTTGGGTAGTTTGGTAACAACAAAGTGACCAAGGGCCCTAGTTCTTCGAAGTGAAACTTTTGTAAAAAAAAAAAAAAAAAGAAATGTAACCTCAAAACTGAACAAGCCAACTGCGATTTAGATCAGCAGGAAATCTGCCACATTACAATGAAGCATCCAAGCAGCAGCCTACTTGCAAAGCCAAAAAAGGACAGACCCGGGACGGCTGAACTTCAGGCAGACAGGAATGACGCCACGGCTTCAGCCAATGATGGGCTCCGTCGCGCTAGCACATGCGCACACATACGTATTTACATACAGCCAATCTGGGCAATATAAAACCCCAAACAAGCAACAGCAAAAAGATTTTTTTTAAAAAAGAGTGTCCCTCAGGTAGAAATCTAGAAATCAGGCATGCTGGTGGCAAACACCTCCAGGGATCAGCTGAGTGTTGTAAATAACCACTGCGGGCCAGATGAGTGCCCCTCTCTCAAGGGGCAGCCACTATTTAATTCCAGCTTACTATTGTCTAGAAGGAAGACACGTGCCCTTGGCTGCTGTACCTGCCGATTTTCCAGGAGTTACCTAGATTTTTACAAGAAGCCCCCATGAAGGCAGGACTCTCCCTCTGTTTTGGTCACCGCTATCTCCCCAGTGCCTGGTGTGCTGCAGGTATTCAGGACACACTTGTTGATGACATGAATGAGAAATGCTCCAATATTTAACTCAACCTTTTTTTCAACACAATACAGCCAAAAATACCAGATGCCCCCTGCAGAGCTCCAGATAACCCGAATGACTGTCCCTTCTCCGTTTCTCTTTTCCAGAGCACGCTCTGGAACTAGGTTGGGTGGTTCATTTTAGATAAAGAACCCTGCCACCACTCTCCCAATCCTCAATCACATTCAGTAAGTTTTAAAAGCCAGGCATAACTTCATCGGCATGAGCAAACTTCCAATCTTTTTTTTAAACAAGGACTCCAGGAGAAATGAGGTTTCCTGTTTAAAAAAAAAAAAAAAAAAAAAACAGCTTACGGGCATTTCATTAACCAAGATCCACTCACTATCCCATTTGCTAATTCCCTCAGGATATTCTGCAGCAGGGTCTGAGAAATAATGAAAGGGTTCTTAGTGCCTTAAAAAGCCAACTGTCAGAATAAAACTAACCAGAAGGACCCCTGACAAATCACATCATAATATGGACCGGGCATTGGACTCGAGCGTAGCTCAGAAGTCACAACCTCTGAAACCATCCAGTATGGAATCAACAATCCCTAAAATTCCAGAAGAATGTTTCTTTAAGAGTGAGGAAGACAACCTCCCAAACACCTAGGGTCTTGCCCAGATTCCACAGCTGGCTTGGTGGGCTTCCATGGCGAGTTCTAAACTCCAGAGGTAAAATCCAGAACCCAAACTTTCTCCAGCCAAGTACAACTTCCCTTAGACATTTTTCTGAAGCCATAACTCGAGCCTGCAGCCCACATTTAAATGATAGATAGGATGATAATAATACCTCATTATTATGACATAACCATCTTTAACGCCCCAAACAAAAGTTCTCGAATTATAAACTAGATCAATTTAGATTCTTTTGAAGAGGAGTCAGAAAAAACACCAACAAACTCACTCTATCCACAGTTATTATCAGCTTATTCAGAAGCTAAAGTAATTTGCAGAAAGGTCATCTCTTCAATGTAACCAAATAAAATCCTATATTAATTGCATTACTTCCTTATTTAATTGTAGCAAATATAGGAAGACACCTTTATTTCACCCAGCCTTTATGGTACTTGGCTTCTATGGGAAAAGCAGTAGCATGAAATACGAAAGGCTGGGTCTTTTAATCTGCCTTCCTGTGGAATTAGGAAAAGCATCTTCCAAATAAACAGAAACCATTCTGATTCAAAATAATTCTGAGAGACAATTAGAGAGACATATTTTAGCTACTCTCACTAAGAACAAAGGTGACCTTGAACAAGAGACAACCTCCTTTTGGTTTCAGTTTCCTCATCCTTAAGTGAGGACATTCATGGTTTCTTCCAGAGGAGATTAAAGGAATATAAAAAACTCACATACCCCAGCAAGATTATGGCAAGTGCTTGGTGAGTGTGGGCTGTTATAACCAATGTCCCCACTTTAGAGATTAAAAAATGAGGCCATTTTCTCAACATAGCAACATAACATAGAATTAACATAGAATTTTAACCTGGACCTCTGAGGTCCTAGCGTAGCTCCTGAATAAGAGGTGTGTATAACTGGGACTCACAGATCCCCACTACCACCCAACCCCACTTCAACAGGATGTTGAGGAATTTGCCCAGTGGCATAGTGACATGCTAGCTAACCAGCGACATAGCCAAGGCCATGGCCAGCTCTTAACCTCCACACTCACTGAATCAAAACACTTCAGGAAAAGTGATATTTAAAAAAAGAAAAAGAACAGAACTCATTTGTTATAAATAACTATGGCTTTGAAAATAAATCCTTTTGATGACTCGTGACTAACTTGACTCTTGGAAAGTCAATGACATTTCCTCATTAATCTGGATTATGCTTTTATTTTTGGTAAATGGCTAACAGCTATGTCTCCTATCCAAATTATTCTACACTGATGAGTTTATTTGATTTAAGTACGCTGTGAAATTCATGTGGCTGCAATGGTGTCAGAAATCAAATACCTCTCGGATTCATCTAATAACTCATATGGATTCCTCAAAAGTATACCCACTGCAGTATCAGTTGGCAACCTGTTTCCTCCTCCTCGTTAAGAAAACAGTATCACAGACCCAAAAATAAGACCAGTTGTTCTATTTTCTTACATGGAAGTGTTACATATTCCATGAACTATGCTTTCATTGCTTCTTTCTTAGTTGCTAAATTTCAGCAGCCAACTGTGTCACTTTGCTGCAACCCCGAAATAGCTAAGTTGAGTACTTTAAATTGTATTCTGTTGTTTGGTCAGAAAACCATACTGTGGATTTGTCTGAAAAAACCTGATTGGAGGGCAGGAGTTTTGCACACACGGTGCATGCTTCTCTCTTGTATACGCTGCAGGTCTGAATCCATGAAGATATGGAGACAAGGGCATGAATGTGTTCAAGTGTCACTCAAGTACAAAGTAAAAGCAACACCCAAATACTGCTTGCTTTCCAGCAGTGGCACACAACTAAAATCCAGAAATGACAGTCACAGGTAGATCCATTCTCCTTAAATACCACACAGCACAGAGGCCTGAAAAGGGGGGATGGGCATTCCAGGGTGCAAGACCAAGCAACACTTTCTACAATGCATAACACCCTACAAGGACCTGGAAGATTCACATGGTACATTTTTAGCCTGCAGATACCATTTCTCATCTTTAAGCAGGGAAAGAACAGACCACCTTTGAGGTGGGAGTAAGGAAGTATCTCAGACTTCACAGAGGCTGTCTCATTTCTTTAAACCTCAAAACGTAACCATTTTACTAATTATACATGAAATGTCCCTGTGCCAGCCTAGCTTGCCCTCAAGAGCAAATCCAGGCACAAAACCTATCATGCAAGTTTATATAAATTTTTTGAAAATGTTTTTGTTTTTACATACAGTTGTGTTTTTTTGGTTCAGTTTTCTCCTTTATCTATACTCCTACTCAACTGGCTTCGATACACAAAAAATAAACATGGTTACTTTATTGAGCACTTACTGTTCATGCACAGAGCTAAGTCCTTTGGCAAGCATGCTCATTCCAAGCCTCATGAACACCTTGGAATTCAGGGTCCTCACACGATGCCATTTTGCAGAGAAGAAAAAAGCAAGGTACAGAGGGGTTAAGGGACTCATGTAAAGCAGTACAGCCAGTAATGGCAGAGACCAACTGGCTTGAGATGATATTCTGATGTATTTTAAACAATTCTCCATAGCTACCTGGTTTAGAAACGAAAGAAACAGTATTAACAACATTCAAAAAGCTAAGATCATGGCATCCGGTCCCATCACTTCATGGCCAATAGATGGGGAAACCATGGAAACAGTGACAGACTTTATTTTGGGGGGATCCAAAATCACTGCAGATAGCGACTCCAGCCATGAAATTAAAAGACGCTTGCTCCTTGGAAGAAAAGTTATGACCAACCTAGACAGCATATTAAAAAGCAGAGACATTACTTTGCCGACAAAGGTCCATCTAGTCAAAGCTATGGTTTTTCCAGGAGTCATGTATGGATGTGAGAATCGAACCATAAAGAAAGGTGAGAATCGAACCATAAAGGAAGCTGAGCATCAAACAATTGATGCTTTTGACCTGTGGTGTTGGAGAAGACTCTTGAGAGTCCCTTGGACTGCAAGGAGATCCAACCAGTCCATCCTAAAGGAAATCAGTCCTGAATAGTCATTGGAAAGACTGATGCTGAAGTTGAAGCTCCAATACTCTAAGCACCTGATATGACAAGCCAACTCATTGGAAAAGATCCTGATGCTGGGAAAAATTGAAGGCAGGAGGAGAAGAGGATGACAGAGAATGAGATGGTTGGATGGCATCACCGACTTGATGGACATGAGTTTGAGCAAGATCCGGGAGTTGGGTGATGGACAGGGAAGCCTGGCGTGCTGCAGTCCATGGGTTCGCAGAGAGTCAGACATAACTAAGCAAATGAACTGGGATTTCTCCTTTCCATGAGCAGACAGAACAGCACAGTGATTCTCCTTCAGTGTGGAAGCTGTCTCCCATTGTCCACCCCAAGTACAGCAGGCAAATGAAAGGTAAAGTGAAAGTCGCTCAGTTGGGTCTAACTCTTTGCAATCCCTTGGACTGCATAGTCTGTGTATGGAATTCTCCAGGCCAGAATACTGGAGTGGGTAGCCTTTCCCTTCGCCAGGGGATCTTCCCAACCCAGGGATAGAACCCAGGTCTCCCACATTGCAGGCGGATTCTTTACCAGCTGAGCCACAAGCGAAGCCCAAGAATACTGGAGTGGGCAGTACAACAGGAACACTACCCAATTCCGTTAAGAGGGCTTCGAAAAGAGAAATCAGGCACATCTAGAACCTGGTGAGCTGACTGGCACTCCCCTAACCAGCCCTCAAAACACTTTTCACAATGTTTTTTAAAGGAGTTGTATCAAGTCCTAAGAAATTTTGAGCCTGCATAGGCCCGACAAGCCAACTAACATAGATTTTTTTTTTTTTTTTTTTCTGTCAAAACACCAAACATTTTGCTATGAATGATACCAAGGAAATGGCCTTTCCGATTAGAGGTGTCCTTACAGGAGGAAACTTGCACACGGAGCCCTCTAGCTACCTCAAGCAATCTTGCACATCCATCATTGATAAACCTCACTGCCCTTCTCATCAGAGGAGAAAAACCACGAATTTACCTGTTACATATTTCGGTCATCACAGACTTTAGAAAATGAAATCCACCTACATTACCTTCAGACCTTTTTTCTTTTTTTTTTTTAAGACATAAACAAATCCTTGGTCTTGAAAATTTTAAACAAAAAGGAATTGTAGGGAAAAAAGCAGGGAGAAATAAACAGGGTATTTAAAATATACATCATTTTTCAAGTGATTTTTAGGTTACAACTGCACATAAATTAAGAGTGGTTCAAGATGGTGGAGTACAAGGATGTGTGCTCACCTCAATGGAAACTAAAAAATACAAGAGTCAAAGCACAGTCTGTAACAGATAACTTTCTTTCACATGTGCATCTGCTCTTCTGAGGGCACAGAACACTGCCATAGTTCTGGGCCTGGATCTTACCCAAGCAAGAGAATCACTCCCATTTCTCAGGCAAACAAAGGTATCAGATCATTTAATCCTCTGGGATTACTTACTGAGGGCCTAATGTGTGCCCAGGCAACCTCATTCTGGTTCCAATGCCTCCTTCTGGTTCTGCAACAGCCGCAGAATTCCACAAGCAGCTCTCACTGCCTGTTGGGGGCAGGCTCTTCTCAGAAGAACAGTCTCACTTTCCCGAGGCCCTCCCTGAGTAGTTACCAGCTTTGCCTAAATCATTCTCAGAGGGCAAACTGAAAGTGGAGGCAGGGCACATTTTCTTGGCTTTCTTTATATTGGTGGATACATAGGCCTTTTATTCTCTACACAATCAAAAACGAAGTTTCAAGTCATTACCACCCATCACCTAATAATGTTCAGTCTATAACCAAAGCATAGCAAGAGCTTATGGGGGGGGGGGGGGGAGGGAGATCAAGCACTTCTGAGATAACTTCAGATGCTGTGAATTTCTACCATAAACTGATTTTTGAAATGTGACTCTATGAAAGATATACCCTAGGATTAAAGTGTTAATCACAATTTTTTTCAGTTTTGCAACTCAGAAAGCACACCCCTATTACCACTTTATCCTGCTTAGAAATGACACTGCTTATGTATTCAGGTTTTCTTTTTTAATTTTACCATAAAAGAAAATAGGAAAAGCAACAAAGCACCAGCAACACTTAATTTCTTTCTTCACCCTAGGTCTGGCTGATGTGTCCAGATTGTCCTTTTGGTCAAGAAGTTTCTAGGAAAATGAGGAGGAAGGGTAAGGAAGTAGGAGGAGATCCCTAATAGCAATTGCTCTGGGGCATCTTAAATGCTCTTTCATGAGAGGCGAGAAGCTTCATTTCAATTAGTGCACTGATATGTAACTGATTATACCACATAAACTTGGGAGTTTTTCAGAATAGAAATAGAAAGATGAAATCAGAAAGGGTTTTGTTTTATTTTGCTGTGTTAAATCATCAGCATTCCCTGTACTGCCTCATGTAAACAACATTATCTTTTACTCTGTGAAAATGGGTCCACAATTAAGGGGAGTTGCCCAGAGCTTCACAATTGGTTAGTCCTTTTTCTCATTTCAGCCAGCCTTCCCAATAACCCTTCTGCCTCCACCAAGAGCAACTTCCCTACTTCTTTCTGTCATGTCTATTTGTACTAATATTCTAACTTCATCAACTCTGTGACATGAACACTGTTTAGAAGGAAACAAAAGAGTTTATTCCATCACTGCATCAAAGGGATCCAGTTTCAAGACTGGACAAAGACCCTTCATTTTCAAACAAGACACTTTGGAAAAGGAGTTAGAGGTGTGTGACTTCTCACTCCATCCCTCAAGAGTAAGACTGCTGACTTATATTACATATGCAAGTTTCTAATACAGCCATGAAGGATGGCCACCAGGACCAAAGCATGTAGATGCAAATATACCAAGAGCCAGCTCAGAGGGAGACTCTAGAGACATCAATCACAGGTCCTCCAATTTTGAAACATCCAAGGTACACAGCAGAGCTTATCCATCTAAAACATTTCCAATATCAGCCTCCTAGATGTAATTATCCTACAAAACATACCAGAATCATAGAGAAGAATTTCTCTCAGAGGGTGGAAAGAGAAATCACCTTAAAGGAAATTTTTTGTAAGTTTCTTTTGAAAGCTGAAGAACATAAAATACACAAAATGTTAACCCTTTCAAGTAACAATATATATGCTGTAAGATGAACAAATTCCCAATGATTAGAGATATATACCAAATGCCTAAATGAACTATGGATAAGATTTGAAATAATGGGGTATTGGGGAGGTGGGTAATGGAAGAGCAAAAATTGAGTTGTAATTGTTAGAGCTGGACAGGATTCTCAAGGGCCCCTTAAGTTTCTCCATTTTCATAAAATTTTCCATATGAGTATTTTTTTTAAGATGTCAGAAAACAAGATACTATGCACTACATCATGTAGATAACGCTTATGCTCTGCAAAGTTGAAAACATCACTTGAAACACTAATGGTGATGTGGATCCCACAGCTGCCACACCGTTGAGAGACTAAAAGCCACTGTTTCCCATCTTCTGGAGAAAAATTCACGCCAGGACGATGCTTCCAAAACCTTTTCAAATTACAGCTACCCTGTATCCTGAACAGGAGCTGAGAACAAAATGTTATCAGAGAAGTTGGCGAGATTCTGAGAGGGAACACAAAATAACAAGGGATTTTGGTTAAGATGTCACAAGGAGGACCCTAACTCAAACCAGAAGCATCTTTATCCCTGGTACCAACCAGACAAATACTTTCCAGGTTTGAGGGGGGCGTCCCAAAGCGAACTCAGGTCCCCACCGCTCCTGGGCGGTTTAGAGCCCCCCAGGAGCACCAGGATGGAGCTGAGACCGCGTCTCCGCTCCCGGGCGCATTTGCAGCTGCCAGCCGAGCGCCCCAGCCCCATTCCCACCGCGGCCCCAACCGCACCGAGGCAGCCGAGTCCGACGGGCGGAGGTGGCGGGAGCCTGATAAGTGGCTCGGGGGCGCCCCCTGAGGTCCAGCGGCGTCGCGGCACTTTCGGAAAACCCAAAGCCGACGTCTCCGGCTCTGACATTTTAACTTTGGTTGCAAAGCCTGCCGCTGCACCCTCTCCGGCGGCACTCCTCCAAACCACAACCCTCCTTCCCCGGGCACCGCTGCCCTTTCCCTTTTAGACCCTTTGGCTCCCGGACTACGGAATGGGCTCTTTGTTTACCTCGCAGAGAGGGTAGGCATAGGAAATGTGGAAGATGAAAACTGTCCCAGCTCGAAACAGGCGGCATCACTGGCGGTCCCATTTTGGATTTTAGGCTTCCTCAGACATCAGGAAAAAGAAAAATCCCGGCTGGCCCACTGACTGTACGCCCGAGTGTAAAGTGAACGCCAGAAGTGGAATCAGAAATTCCTTGTACTTCGCAAGGCTGCTAGACTGCTCTCTGGCTGCTTCCCACTGCCCCCATTTAAGCGTGACCCTTACAAAGCTAAACCCCAATGTGTGTGTGCCTGAGCTCACTCTGCCGGCAAGTCCACGGCAAAGAAGAGTCTAGAAGGGGCAGGTGGTTAACACAAATAATGAGGAGTGGTAGAGGGAGTGTTTAGGAGTAAATGTCAAAACCGCCTCCAGCCCCCGGTGGAGGCAGGAGCCTGGTGGACAAACCCAGGCCTCGGGTCGAGTGTGGATACATGTCCTGGCTCTGCATCCGAGCTGGGATTCAGGACTGTGGCAGGAATTCTGTGCGGTTCCAGGGACAGGAGGATGCGCAGAGGGAAAAGCGGGGTGCCGAAGAAAAGACCATGCTTTGCCTCTCTGTCCCTCGAGGCACCCACTTGCCTGCAAAGGGGACCCTCGCTGCCAATCCCCAAGAGCAAGCAAGAGCGCCAGCACCCTGCTCCAGGGCGCACGACGCAGCTGGGGGACCCGTTGCACCAAAATCTGCGCTCGGGCCACCAGGGGACAGGCGGCTGTGACCAGGGAGAGCACGTTCCTTTTTTCTGGATAACCCCCACCTCCGAATATCCAGGAGCTGGTGGATGAAAAGGCAGAAAAACGGGGGATTCCCTGTCCTTAGGAGAGCAAAAGATTTAAAATGAATGGTACCCTTCTTCCCACCCTTTCCCCGACTAGGAGAGAGGACGTGGCCTCCACCAGGGGAGGGGGTCGGACAGATTCAGAACTCGGGGCTGCAGCCCGGCATAAAGGGGGCTGCAAGAGGGAAGAGGGAGGCAGCTGGCCTCTGCCCTCCCCTAGCAGAAAGAAGAAGGAGGGTCGGCCGATGGAGGGCTGGAAGTGGAGGATCGCCGAGCCGCACACCCTGCGTGTGGTGTTTTATTATCTTCGTCAGTGGTCAACAGTGTTACTGTCTTAACCCGACCTGAAGGGTGCGGGTGTGGGTCCGCCAGCTGCTAACAGCCTGCAAAAAGGCAAAGACGCAGGTAGACAGGGCGCGAGGCAGGGCTCGAGACAGAAAAAAATCCGCCCGGGAGTGAACAGCAACACAGCCGCCGACCCGCCCCCCCACCCCCTCCACTCCCCTACCCGAGCAGCCCAGCCAAGCAAAGGGGGCCGCGGGCCCGGGATGGGGGAGTCATGGATCTCCCTAAACCTCCTGCTCCCTGCTCTCCCACCGCGCCCAGGTCCCCGAGCCAGGAAGGTTCTCTCGCGCCGGCACCGAAGCGCAGCCCGCGCCCCAGCCCCAAGCTGAGGTCGTCCCTGACCCCCGAGACCCAAACGCAGGTTGCTCCCGACATCCCCAATCCTCCACGGCCAGCCTCGAGCTTCCACTCCACGAACATCAGCCCCTCGAAAGAGTCGCGGAGCAACAAATCCAATCCCCCCTTCTGAGCTCCTTCAATCCTCGCCTGAGCGGGGAACGCACCCAGGGCCCCCACAAACGCACAGAGGCATCCCCCACAAACCCACAAAGGCATCCTCCCCATGGCCCCACTGTCCCCAACAGCCTCAGAGCTCTAGCTCTCCTGCACAGCGGCGGAGCAGCGGAACGAGTCTTCTCCCGACTCCGGCTCCCCCAGGCCCCCAAAGCCGAGCGAGAAACAGACCCCTGCGGCTCCCGTTCCT
The DNA here is from genome assembly GCF_032452875.1 of Bos javanicus. NCBI lineage: Eukaryota > Metazoa > Chordata > Mammalia > Artiodactyla > Bovidae > Bos > Bos javanicus. Next base: position 39,841,222 of record NC_083889.1, read on the forward strand.
CTCCCCGGCCAGCTCTTTGCTTCCACCCTCCCCAACCAAAAGCCTCCCTAAATTACGCCGCCAGAGTCAGCGGAGCGGATCCTTCTCTCCTCCCCGGGTGCTCGACCCCCACTTAACCCTCTCCGGGGTCCCCGGGACGGGCGCCTGAGCTCCATGCCCCGGCGGCAACTCCGCTTCCCCCTCGCGCTGGCCAGGGCCGCGTCCCCTCGGCGGTCAGCACTCACCGGGGAAGCACACGACATAATGGAGCACGGAACTGGTGATTTTCAGGAACAAAATCCACCAACACGGTTCCAGTAACCTCCGCATGTCCGAAAACGCACATCGAAAAGAGGAAGGCAGGGGGGGTAAACTTGTTGAATAAGTTCTTGCCTCGGTGTGAGCCTCCGCTAAGCCCCGGCTCTTCGCCTGCTCGCCTGCTTTACGGGGCCCCCGCGCTCGGCGGCCCGAGTCCCCCTCTGGAATCTGGGAAGCCGCCGAGCGCCCCCCGGAAAATCTCAAAAAGTGGCCGAGAACGCGGAGCCACGCTGGGGACGATCCTCGGCGGAGAAGGGCTGCTTTATGTTCAAAAAGGAGCGAGTCGAGCGGGTAGGGCGAGGAGTCGGCGGGCGGCGGCGATGCCCGGAGCCCCGGGCAGGCAGAGACCGCCGGCGGCGGCGGCGAGTAGCCGAAGATCCCCAACTTGAGTCGGCAGCGGAGCCCGAGAGCCGGCGGGCGGCGGCGGGGCTGAGCGCGGCGCGGCGTCTCCGGGCTTCAGGCAGGCAGCTCCTTCCAGGGCCCCGGGAAGGAAGGAGGCATGTTTGCAAGCGGGGAAGGGGAGGGTAGAGGCGGGGGGAGAGCGAAGAGCCCCCAAAATAGAACAGCCGGAGGAAACCGAGGAAAACACAAAGGATCTCAGAGGGGCGCAGGGGCGAGGGCGCCTTCAGTCCATGCTCCTGAAAGTTGTGGCTCTGGCGCGAGCTGGGGAGGATCGGGGAGCGCGGGGCTGGAAACTAGCCATGCCTCCATACAGGAAGTAACATGTGAGCATGGATCCTGGCAGAGACTTTAAAGCCGGCGAGCGAGCGAGCAGGGGACGCGCGGCGGCGGTGGCGGCGCGCGAGCAGTGGGCGCGCGGCGACCGCGGGGACGCGCAGCCGGGCTGCCGGTCGCGGGTGCGCGCGCCTCGAGCTCTTAAAGCTGCAGCGCGGGGCTCCCGCCTCGGGCGTCCCACAACTAGGTTCTTCCCGCGCGCTGCTGAGCCGGCCGGGGCAGTTTCGGGACTGGGGACCCGCTCTGGTCGGGTCTCGGAAAGAGGGAGGAGGGCGACTGCTTTCGCGGGCCGGCTAGTCTTTGCCTGTTTCCCGTCTTTCGAGCTCTTAAAGACGCCACTCTTTGAGCGGGCTTGGCTCGGTCTCCCCCCCGCCCCCCGTCTGCGTTGCTCGCGGATGGCGAGACTCGGGGGCACCCCGGCTCGGGTTTGAGGAGAGGAAGGGGCGGCCGGCTGCGTTTATAGGGCGGCAAGGTTTCATGGTGGGTTTCTTCGCCCTGGCAGCGCCACGGCGGGGCGCGCCCTGCTCGCGCCCCTAGACCGACGAATTCCCCCGCCAGGAAACAAAGCCGAGCGGCCTTTGCACTCCGGCTCCGCTTTGCGATTTAATTTTTTTTTTTTTTTTCCTTTTCGGGCTTCCATTGGCCTTGTTCCCGGCTGGGGAGGGGTGGGAGAGGGGAGGAATACCGATCCTAGGCTTGCAAGATTCAGCCCTTTCGAGTCCCACGCCCCCTTTCCCCACGGCACGGCTGATCAGTGGCCGAGATTTCCCAACTCGCCGCTCCACGGGAGGAGGGAAGGTTCCCGCACTCCAGCCTGGTGGCGGGGAGGACGCAGGAAGTGCGCCTCTTACCCCTGGCTGGGTGAAAGCTGCGCCCCGGGGCTGGACCGATTTCCCGGCAGCTACGCGGGGAGCGGCAACCTCTTTAGCAATCGTGGAGAGGCGTCCGAGGGAAATGGGAGGACAGGGCTTATCTGTAATGAGTTTTGTCCCTTAGTTCGTGGAGAGAAAGATCTTTATCGCTTAGACGTCTAAGCGCCCTATTTTCCCCTCTTAACGCCGGTGCTAAAAGTGGGGGAGGCGGGCTTTTGATTAAACGTGTAACTGAGCCAAAGTAATTAGCCATTTGTAATTTTTGCCTAATTTTTCTGCCTCTGTTTAAACGCCATCTAGACTTGTTTTTAACTTGCCCCTGCTGCTTCATCCCACCCCGCAGGTCCCCCACCCACCCAAACAGCCCAACCGGATGCTAGGTTTTCAAATGTACAGATGTTCGAGAGCCTCCCGCAAGATGTTATTAGGGAAACACTTTCACACCCACACTTCCAGAAGAAAAACGTTTGAAAAGTTGCATTTGGGATTAAGAACTAATAAAAGCCAGGAAGTTCCCGGGGAGGGCCCGCGCTCTATCTTTAGCAAAACGGGGGTGAACACTCTCCCCCAGGATGGAGAATGAGTCGTTTGTTTGCTTTGGCATTTGGTCCTTCCTGGTTTTGTTCGAATCCGACTCCCCCATAAATGCTCGGAGGGGGTCAGTTTTCTTGGGAGTGTTGTATTTAAGGGATGTCCATTGGTCAGTAGGAGCTTTCAGAGAGGTGCATAGGACCCCTGCGTGCCTGACTAGCTCGTTAAAAACTGAGTGATAAAATGGGGAAATCTCTGGAATTTGAATCAGGACAGAAAACCTGAATAGACATACCCAAGTGACTTTCCTCTGCAAAATAACATAATAAAAACTGCCCGTTGTGGAATGCTTACCATCTACCAAGTACTGTGCTAAATTTTTTAAATTGTTCATTCTATAAATTCATCGAGCAATTATTGAGGAAGGGAAGAGGCCACTGGGGACACAGCCATGAACAAAAAGAGGAGGCCTATGACCTGTGTGGACCTTCCAAAGTAAGGATTCACTCCCTCACAACCCTACAACAGTTCTTACCGCAGTAAGAATTATTCTCCCCATTGTAGACAAGGAACCTTGACAGGGGAGTAAAATAACAGATCCCCAGCTGCTGCTGCTGCTGCGGCTAAGTGTCCGATTCTGTGCGACCCCATAGACGGCAGCCCACCAGGCTCCCCCGTCCCTGGGATTCTCCAGGCAAGAACACTGGAGTGGGTTGCCATTTCCTTCTCCAATGCATGAAAGTGAAAAGTGAAAGTGAAGTCGCTCAGTCTGTCTGACTGTTAGCCACCCCAGGGACTGCAGCCTAAAAAACAGGCCCCTCTGTCCATGGGCTTTTCCAGGCAAGAGTACTGGAGTGGATCACCATTGACTTCTTGGGATCCCCAGCTAGTGAGAAGCAAAGCTAAGATATTCAGGTCTGTCTGCCTCCATAGATGTGAAAAGGCAAAGAAATGATGGTTTGAGAAGACACTGAAATGTGGGATGAGGAGAAATGACTTCAGAGTAGGGAAAACCTCCCATGGGTTTGGAGAGTGAATTACTACTACCCTTACAATATAGAAGGCCCACAATCAAATTAACATTTAATTAGGTGAGGGCTGATGACTGTGGTGGCCCTAGGCTGAAGTATACCAGAAAGTGCTCTTGGAAGCACCAGCCCACAACCCAGGCCCCATCAGTTTCCATAATAAAATAGAATGTTACAGGCATACCACATGAGAAGCCTTTTCATTCATTCTACAACCGACTACAGAACAGTTCATACACACCAGATACTCTATCAAGTGTTAGCGGCACAAAATGACAGGCAGTGGACCTGACAGTACTCTCCCCTGCTGATTACAACCCCCTCCCCCAGGTGATGATAGGGGCTGCATCACACAGTGCTCCAGGACGATTGGTGTGAAGGAGCCTGTGAGCGCCAACAAAGGTGTGAACAGCCCTGGGAGTGCTTATCTACCCCATGTGAAAATGAGGCTGCAGAGAGAAGGTGCTGGTTTGGGTAATGAAGTATTCCCAAATTTGGTGGCTTAAAACAATCTAGTATCCGTTTATTATCTCACAGCTCTGTAGATCAGAAGCTGGGCCACAGCGTAACTGGGTGCCTCTGTTCCAGGTCTCCCTAGGCTGAAATCAAGATGTTAGGGGTTCTCTTCTGGAGCTCAGGATCCTCATCGAAACTCATTCACATTATTGACAGATTTCAGTTTCTTGCTTTCATTTTATGACTTGAGTTGTTTAGAAGTATGTCTCAGCTAGAAGCTGCATTCCAGTCCCAGCCACATGGCCCCCTAACAATGTAACATCTTACCTATTTAAAACCAACAGGACAATAAAGAAAAGACAGCCTCTTTAATAAGTGGTGCTGGGAAAACTAGACAGCTGCATGTAAAAGAATGAAATTAGAACACTCCCTAACACCAAACACAAAAATAAAATGGATCAAATACCTGAATGTAAAACACTATGTATAAACCTCCTACAGGAAAACATAGGCAGGATACCCTTTGACATAAATCGCAGCAAAATATTTTTTGACCCACCTCCTAGAGAAATTAAAAACAAAAATAATCAAATGGGGCCTAATTAAACTTTAAAGCTTTTGTACAGTAAAGGAAACCATAAACAAAATGAGAAGACAACCCTCATAATGGGAGAAAATATTTGCAAATGAAGTAACTGATAAAGGATTAATCTCCAAAACGTACAAACAGCTCATGCAGCTCAATATCAAAAAAGCAAACAACCCAATCAAAAAATGAGTCAAAGACCTAAATAGACATTTCTTCAAAGATGTCAGATGACCAACAAACACGTGAAAAGATGATCAACTAAATACATCAAAAGATGCTCAACTCATCAATTTGCATTAGAAATGGAAATCAAAACTACAATGAGGTATCATCTCACACCTGTCAGAACTACTTAAAAAATCTACAAACAATAAATGCTGGAAAGGGTGTGGAGAAAAAGGAACCCTCTTGCACTGTTGGTGAAAATGTAAATTGATACAGCCACTACTGAGAACCGTATGGAGGTTCCTTAAAAAAATTAAAAATAGAATTAGTATTTGTTGCTGCTGTTGTTCAGGCATGTCAAACTCTTTGCGACTCCCTGGCCTACAGCACATCAGGCTCCTCTGTCCTTCACTGTTTCCCGGTTTGCTCAGATTCATGTCCATTGAGTGGTGATGCCATCTAGCCATCTCATCCTCTGCTGCCCCTTTCTCCTTTTGGCTTCAATCTTTCCCAGCATGAGGGTCTTTTCCAATGAGTCATCTCTTCCCATCCGGTGGCCAAAGTATTAAAGAACTACCATGTGACCCAGCAATCTACCACAGGGCATATACCCAGAGAAAACCATAATTCCAAAAGACACATGAACCCAATGTTCACTGTAGCACTATTTACAACAGCCAGGACATGGAAGCAACCTAAATGTCCACCAAGAGAGGAATAGATAAAGACGTTGTGGTACATATATACAATGGAATGTTACTGAGACATCAAAAGGAATGAAACTGGGTCATCTGTAGAGACATGAATGGACCTAGAAGCTGTTATACAAAGTGAAGTAAGTCAGAAAGAGGAAAACAAATATTGTATATTAACACATATATGTGCAATTTAGAAAAATGGTATAGACGATCTTATTATAAAGCAGAAATAGAGACACAGATGTAGAGAACAAATGTATGGACACCAAGGGTTTGGGGGGAGGCAATGAATTGGGAGACCAGATGTGATATGTATACATTATTGATTTTGTTGTTGTTTAGTCGCTAAGTCCAACTCTTGAAACCTCATGAACTCTTGCTGGCCGGACTTCTCTGTCTGTGGGATTTCCCAGCTAAGAATACGGGAGAGGGTTGTCATTTCCTTCTCCAGGGGATCTTTCCAACCCAGGGAATGAACCTGAGTCTTCTGTATTGGCAGGCAGATTCTTTACCACTGATAACCAGGGAAGCCACACTATTGATACGATGTATCAAATAGATAACTGATGAGAACCTACTGTATAGCTCAGGGAATCCTACTGTATGCTCGTGGTAACTCAAATGGAAAGGAAATCCAGAAAACAGGGGATATATGTATATGTATAGCTGATGCATTTTGCTGTATGGTAAAACTAATACAACATTGCAAAGCAACCATAGTCCAGTAAAAATTAATTTAAAAAATAAATAAAAATAAAACCAACAAGAGAATCTCCCTCCAGTTTGCTGTGAAGGAATTTTGGGGATGACAATTCCAACACTTTGGCATATGATGTAACCTAATTAAGGGCTGACTATCCTTTCACATTCACAGGTCTCACCCATATAAGAAGAGGATTATATACCAGGGGTAAGAATCTTGAGGATCACCTTAGAATTCTTCCTATCATAGTGCTGTTGATCTCTTTGAGTATTGCATCTTCAGTCACTAAGTTATGTCCAACTCTTTGCGACCCCACAGACTATAACCTTTCAAGCTCCTCTGTCCATGGGATTTTCCAGGCAAGCATACTGGAGTGGGTTCCCATTTCCTCCTCCAAAGTATCCTCCTGACCCAGGGATCGAATGCTCATCTCTTATGTCTTCTACATTGGCAGCTGGATTCTTTACCACCGGAGCACTTGGAAAGCCCCTGTTTTGAGTACAGACTGATAGTGAAAGGCAACAGCTCCCAAGCCAGTCTCTTTGGGTTCTGATACTTACATCTGCTTGAATATGGGCAACTTAACCACTTAACTTTTCATCATTGAGTGCCTCAGTTTCCTCATGTGTCAACAGGGAATAATAACTACACCCACACTTAAATCGAGAAGATTAGAAGGAGTTAAACAGAACAAAGTAATTTGAGCAGTGCCAGGTTCCTAATAAGCAATTAATAAACATAAACTATTACTGTTATCTTCTTAATAAGCTTTAGAAATAAGGAGTGAACATGTTATTTTTTTACCTGCTCAGCTCCCATTTCTTTTCTTCTAAGAAATGCATTCCAGCTTCCTTTGTGCTAATCTCCCAGATGGTCTTGGGAAGCCTAACCCCTTCTTACCCCCATCTCTACCCTCTGCCTCTCCGCCTCACTGGCTCACCTCACCTGTCCCAGCTTGACTGTTTGGACCATCTCAACCTTCTGGCTTGACTGACTTAGATATGGCTACGTGTTTCTACCTGGTCCAATGAAAGTCAAATTTCCTCCTGGGTTTATCCAACCTGGATGAACTTCAGCCTCGAGAAGCAAGGAGGCTTGAGAAGAACCTGCTTGGGTGAAGCTGACACACAGAGTAAAGTGGGGTGGGGTGTGGGAATACTAGGGGCCAACAAACCTCTGATGTCATCACTTGTGTCTTTGGGTTAATCTTACTGAAACCCAGGTCAGATGCTGGACTTTTCAGTTTCTTAAGCTGCTAAATTCCTTTGTTTCTTTTTACCACTTTAATTTGGGTTTTTATTCAATTGGAACTAAAAACTTGAAACCTGAGACCTATGGGAAAAGATCAGTGAAATATCCACATTTTATATTTTTTTAATAAATAAAGAAGCATGACCTCTTAGAATTAAGTAATTTACCTGAGGTGATTAAGATAATAAACAACAGAAGACTCGAGCTTCTGACACCCAACCTACAGCAGCAATCATGTCTTTCTTGTGTAAAAACAATCAGTCCAAAATTTAGTCACTTGAAACAATAGCCATTCTGTTTGTTTCTGATTCTGTAGGCCAGTAATTTGGGCTGAGCTCAGCTAGGCAGCCCTGCTAGTTTTGTCTGAGGTCACACATGCAGCTATGGCACCAGCATCCAGAGGCTCAACTAGGTCTGCACAGGACAAGATAACCTCAGTCACATGCCTGCCAACTGGTGTTGGCTGTTGGCTGAGGCCTCTCAGATCTCAGCCAATGACTTCTCCAGTAACCTCTCTCAGACTTATTCACACAGAACTCTCGGGCCAGTAGGACAGAAGGTGGAAGCTGCAAGGCATCTTGAGATCTAGACTTAGCAGTGGCATTACATCACTTCCACAGCATTTTTAAAAAATATTTACTTATTTGGCTGTGCTGGGTCTTACTTGCGGTGTATGGAATCTAATTCCCTGACTAGGGATTGAACCTAGGCGCCCCGCATTGGGAGCACGGAGTCTTAGCCGCTGGACCACCAGAGAAGTCCCTTCCGGAGCATTTTGTTGGTTAAAGCAAGTCTAAAAGCCCAGATGCAGGGGAAGGTGGAAATAGGCCCTAGTCCTTGAGGGGAGTAGGCTTCCCAGGTGGCACAGTGGTCAAGAATCTGCCTGTCAATGCAGGAGACATAGGAGGTGGGGGTTCGATCCCTGAGTCGGGAAGATCCCCTGGAGAAGGGAATGACTACCCACTGCAGTATTCTTGCCTGGTAAATCCCATGGACAGAGGAGCCTGGTGGGCTACAGTCCATGGGGTCACAAAGAGTCGCACATGACTGACCAACAACAGATAGGCACAGAGGGAAAATGATGTGCAAACACATGGGAAGAAGTTGGCCATGTGACTGGAGGGATGCATCTACAAGCTGAGGAACACCAAGGATTGATGGCAAATACCAGAAACTAGGAAGAGGTAAGAAAGATTTCCCCTCCATGTTTCAGAGGGAGCATGGCCCTGCCGACACTTTGATTTTGGACTCCAAGCCTCCTGAACTTTGAGACAATACATTTGTGTTGTTTTAAGCAACCCAATTTGTGGTGCTTTGTTACAGCAACTCTAAACAGAGCCCTTAAATGGTTTTCATGTGTAGACAAATCACAGTTGTGACCGTATTTTCCACCTCACAAATGAATGTTTGCAAAACTGTACAGAAAACCTATTCTAGTCATTCTGACTTTGCATTTTGAGGCGATGTTTTATTTTAGGAGAAAAGAAATTTAGACAGCATAACTGCTTATTCTGAAAAAACTGACAAAGAAAAACCTCAAAGTCCTCTAATAATAATGATATCCATTATTACATAAAACTCTATATCCAGCTGCCTAAACAGAATAAACAAGTAGTGGGGCTAGTTTAATATACTATTTCAGAAGTCAGATTCAATACTAACAGCAAACATGACTGATGAGGCTCTTTTTTTTAATGAGTAGGAAGCCTAAAACAAGTCAGTTGGAGCCAAGAAAGGAAGTTATCGATTTGACACTGCTTGCAAAGTCAAGACTCTGGGTTAGACTGAGTGTATGGGCTCCATGCACTCATGTAGTGACGCCTCCATGCACCGGCTTAAGGTCTCATGGTTCTGCTTTCCCTTACTTTGATTTCCTTGACTGGCTCCTGTGACTCCTGTTCTCAAAAAAGGATCTTCCCCAGTGTCCGTATTGATTCCCCTGGATATATTTTGATATCCCTCTCTTGAGTCCCATAACTGCCTGGAACAAAGTACTGGACTTGACCAGCCTGGTGATGGAGGCAGGACTCCCTTTTGATTTCCATCGCATTAGAAGAACAAAGAAAAGAAACTTCTTGACAACAGTCTTTTCAGATTGGAAAGATTATTATCCCTATTTTAAGGGAACAATGGGAATAATTATAGATGAAAAGTAAAGGGTGGAGAGGTTAGGTACTTTGATGTGAGGCTAACAAGGAGCTGGGGATTAAAGCAGTTCGGTCACTGGAGTAACTTAGGCTCAGACGTAAGTCCTGAAACCTACTTACCAGACCTAAATGCTAAAGGAGTCAGAGCCAAAAATCATAATAACATGACTCAAAAACATCATAGATCCAGAGTAATCAGAGATGGTGATAACAATTCATGAACAAGAAGCCTCATCACAGTATTTCCAGGTAAAGAGTAGAAAAAAATTAATGTTCAACTGTGGAGGGGGGTCAATTAAATAATTATTTCCCTGTTTAGTGGAATATTATGCTGTTATTCACAATAAGACTTTTCTGGTGGCTCAGAGGTTAAAGCATCTGCCTGCAATGCAGGAGACCTGGGTTTGATCCCTGGGTCGGGAAGATCCCCTGGAGAAGAAAATGGCAACCCACTCCAGTATTCTTCCCTGGAGAATCCCATGGATGGAGGAGCCTGGTGGGCTACAGTCCACAGGGTCGCAAAGAGTTGGACACAACTGAGCGACTTAACAAACTAACTAACTAATTCACAATAATGCTTTGACATTGAATGTGTTAAACACTAAAATATTTTTCATACAGCTGTAAAAATCTTTTCCACAATTTCAGAAAAAAATATGAAATAATGTGAAAGCCGTGGGTTTAGTTTTTTCTGTTTGATATTTTTCTATTAGTGAAGCAGAATCCCTATTTTTTTCCTGAAATAGCTGATTTTTCAGACCTATAAAATGTCTTGGCAACCCAACCTCTTAAAAAAGCGAACAAGGAAGAAAATTTACATATAAAGTATTCCTGGGACTTGCCTAGGGGTCCAGTAATGTAAGACTCCTGGTTCCCAAGGCAAGGGACCTGGGTTCAATTCCTATCGGGAACTAGATCCCTCATACTGCAACAAGATCCCACGTGCTGCAACTAAGGCCTGGTGCAGCCAAATAAATAAGCAAACATTTGTTTAAAAAAGGTGTGCGTGTGCGTGTTCAGTCTATCTAGTCGTATACGACTCTTTGCAACCCCATGGACTGTAGCCTGCCAGGCTCTTCTCTTCATGGGATTCTCCAGGCAAGAATACTGGAGTGGGTTGCCATGCCCTCCTCCAGCAGATCTTTCTGACCCAGGGATCAAATCTGCATCTCCTGCATTGAAGGTAGATTCTTTACTGCTGAGTCACCAGGGGAGCTCTTAAATAAGGTATTGCTTAATAATACTAAATTTTGGTAACATGCAGTGAAAAAGGTACTCTTATATATCAGTGGAAGACAAATTGTAGATGTTCTGAAAGACAAATGGTCAGTGTGTATCAAAAACCTCAAAAACATTTGTATTATTTGACCCCAAATTAAACTTAGTACACTTAAAACAGAGATAATCAGAGACAGGGTTTCCCAGGTGGCTCAGTGGTAAAGAACACGCTGGCCAATGCAAGAGACACAAGAGATTCTGGTTAGACCCTTGGGTCGGGAAGATCCCCTAGAGTCAGAAGTGGCAACTGGTTCCAGTATTCTTGCCTGAAGAATACCATGTACAGAGGAACCTGGCAGGCTACAGTTCATGGGGTTGCAAGGACAAGACTGAGTGACAAAGTGCACACACTCAAACACACATACACACAATCAGAGATAACCATAAATGCCTCAAAAATATTTACAAAGATATTCTTTGCAAAAATATTTATAATCCAAGTTGTATATAACAGTATGTTGAAACACCTACCAAAGATTACTGCATAGCCATTTAAATGATGTTTACGAAGACACTTTATATATATAAAATGATTGGGAGAAAATACACTGCAACCTTTTAAATGTTTATCTTAGGTTGGTAAAATTACCACTGATTTTTATTTTCTTCTTTACATGTCTAACACATTTGCACTTATCTATGAGGAACTTATTTTTTCAAAACAGAAACATTTGTAGTGGCAACATAGATATCCCTCATTTTTGTCCCCCGAACAACAAAAATTTGGCATTCATCCACAAAAGGGTTGTGGGATACAGCACTATACACCAAGGCACCTGGAAGGTGCCATGTACTGGGTAAACCATAGTCCGACCTCAGTCCTGACTGTGACTGAAGTAACCTGTGAACATGCTCCAGCCCCTCTCAGTGACATTTGGGAACTCCTGGAAAACACTTGGAAAATCTCCCATGAATGACAGAGCCTATATGGGAGTTCACGTTTCCAGAGGAGAAGTTACAGCATACCATTGGAGGAAAAAAAGTAATTTATATATATATATATATATATATATATATATATATATATATATATATGAGTGTAGACGCACTGGAATGGGTAATTAATAAAGACTGGAGAAGGTGTCTCCTACTAGAAATGCAAAAGTGAAGTCGCTCAGTCATGTCCGACTCTTTGCGACCCCATGGACTGTAGCCTACCAGGCTCCTCCATCCATGGGATTTCCAGGCAAGAGTACTGGAGTGGGTTGCCATTTCCACTAGAAATGCAAAGACAGCAGCAAAAACATTAAGGAACTTGGAAAGATCAAGGAAACATGAAATCTTCAAAGAATCACAATAATCTTTTTATAACCAAAGCCATAGACATGGAGATCAGAAATGTACTGGATAAAGAATTCAAATAGATATTTTAAAGAAACTCAATGAGCTATAAGAAAATACAGAAAGATAATTCACTGAAGTCAGAAAAACAATAACAAAGTGAGAAATTTAAGAAAGAGATAGGAATCATAAAAGAAAAAAAAGAATTAAACAGAAATTCCAGGGCTGAAGAATACAATGAATAAAACTTCAAACTGTGACAGAGTGCATCAATATCAGAATAGATCAAGTCAGAATAAAGAATCTGAGGCAGAAGACAGGAACTTTGACATTATCCAATCATTGGGAAGCAAAGGGGAAAAAATGAAAAAGAATGAAGAACGCCTATATGATATATGAGATACTAGCAAAAGAAGCAAACTGCAAATTATTGAAGTTCCAGATGGAAAGGGGGAAAGAAAACTTAGCTAAAGAAATAATGGCTGAGAGTTTTCCAAATCTGGGCAGAGATTTGGATATCTAACCTCACAAACTTCAAAAGTCACCAAACAAACCAAACAAAATCAATTTGAAGAGAACTTGTCCGAGACAAATTATAATAAAATATCAAAAAAAAAGAATCTTTAAAGCAGTAAGAGAAAAAAATCTTGTAATTTAAAGTGATCCCCCATAAGGTTACCAGCAGATTTCTCAACATAAATCTTATACATCGAAAGAGAGTGAGTTGATATATTCAAAGTTTTGAAAGAAAAAAACAAAAAAACTGCCAACCAAGAGTACTTCCCTGGGCAAAGCTGTCCTTCAGAGATAAAGAAGACAGAAAGATTTTCTTAGACAAACTAAAGCTAAGAGAATTCACCACCACTAGATCTGCCTTAAGAGAAATGCTGCAGGAAATTCTTTAAGCTGAAATGGAAAGATGATAATTAGTTATATGAAAATATACAACATACTGAAAAAGGTAAGTATACAGTCAAACTCAGAATACTATCATATTTTAATCTGCTGAAGTGTTAACCAATTAATTCTAGTATAAAAGTTAAAGGAAAAGAGTATTAAATATAATCATAGCTACAATAATTTGTTAATGTATACACAGTACAGAAAGAAATAAATTTTGACATAAAAAACTGAAATAAACAAACTAAACCCCCAAACCAAAAAAATAAAAACAATAAAGGGCAAGGGAATAAAAGGGTAGAGTCTTTGTATGTGTTTGAAATTAAGTACTTACCAGTGTGTAATAGACTATTACAGCTATGGGATGTTTCATGGAAGCTTCACAGTAACTATACAAAGCAAAAATCTACAATACATTCACAAACAGTAAAGAGAAGAGAATCCTAATACTAGGATTCAGATCAGATCAGATCAGATCAGTCGCTCAGTCGTGTCCGACTCTTTGCGACCCCATGAATCGCAGCACGCCAGGCCTCCCTGTCCATCACCATCTCCTGGAGTTCACTGAGACTCACGTCCATCGAGTCGGTGATGCCATCCAGCCATCTCATCCTCTGTCGTCCCCTTCTCCTCTTGCCCCCAATCCCTCCCAGCATCAGGGTCTTTTCCAATGAGACAACTCTTGGCATGAGGTGGCCAAAGTACTGGAGTTTCAGCTTTAGCATCATTCCTTCCAAAGAAATTCCAGGGCTGATACGCTTAGGATACTAATACCCCCAAATCATCAAATCACAAGAAAGGCGGCAACAGAGGTAGAAAGGAAAAACTACGAAACAGCCAGAAAACAATAATATGGCACCAGTAAGTCCTTGGGTGCTGTGCTCAGTTGCTTCAGTCGTTTCTCGTTGTGACCCCATGAACATAGCCCACCAGGCTTCTCTGTCCAAGGGATTTCCCAGGCAAGAATACTGGAGTGGGTTGCCATGCCCTACTCCAGAGGATCCTCCCAACCCAGGGATCAATCCTACATCTCCTGTGTCTCCTGTGTTGCAGGCCAATTCTTTACCTGCTGATCATCCCAGGAAGCAGTAACTCCTTCGTGATGGTGGTTTAGTCACTAAGTCGTGTCCAACTCTTGGGCCCCCATGGACTGTAGCCTGCCAGGCTCCTCTGTCCATGGGGTTCTCTAGGCAAGAATACTGGAGTGGGTTGCCATTTCCTTCTCCAGGGAATCTTGACCCAGGAATTGAACCTGGGTTTCCTGCATTTCAGGCAGATTCTTTACCAGCTGAGCTATGAGGGAAACCCTTACTTATCAGTAATTGCTGTAAATGTAAATGAACTGAATTCTCCAATCTAAAGACTGGATTAATGTATTAAAAAAAAAAAAAAAAGCAGACCTGTCCATGTACTGCCTACAAAAGACTCACTGCAGCTTTAAGGAAACACATAGGCTCAAAGTAAGTGAATGGAAAAAGATATTTTATGCAAGTGGAAATCAAAAGAAAGCAGAGGTACCTATACTGAGACAACATAGACTTTAAGCCAAAAAATGGTAATTAGAGACAAAGAGGAGCATTATATAGTTACAAAGGGGTCAACTTATTAAGAGAGATAACCATCATAAATATATACACATCCAATATCAGCATACCTAAATATGTTGAGCAAATATTAACAGATTTCAAAGGAGAAACACACAGTACAATAATAGTAGGAAACTTCAATTTGCCCCTGTCACCAATGCACAGATTATCCTCACAGAAAATCAACAATGAAATATTAGACTTGAACCATTCTTTCACTCAAATTGACTTAGCAGACACGTATAGAATGTACTGTATTGTAGAGTACAGATGTAGAACATTTCCAGCATTGCAGAAAGTTCTACTGGATTGGACCAGGATATATTTAACAAATGTGCAGAAGTGATTCAATGGAAGAAGGACAGTCTATTCAACAAAAGGTTGGAGCAGTTGTGTATCCACAGTTTAATCATATATATACATATATATATTATATTAAATTTAAAGTCAATAAATTTAATTTAATTATATATATATATATAACTAAAGTAGGATGCAAATGAACTTACCTAGTAACAAAGAAACAGACTTACAGACACAGAGAATGGACTTGTGTTTACCAAGGAGGAGGTAGGGAGGGGTGGAGTGGAGGTTTGGGGTTAGTAGATAAAACCTAACTATATAGAATGGGTAAACAGCAACATCCTACTGTACAGCGCAGGGAACTGTATTCAACATCCTGTGATAAACATAATGGAAAATTATATTGAAAAAGAATGTAGTTATTGTATAACTGAATCACTTTGCTATACTGCAGTTGATTCATAACATTGTAAATCAACTATACCTCCATTAAAAAATTATATATATCTATAAAAAGAATAAACCTATGCTTAAACTTTACAATTTGCATAAAAAGTAATTAAAATGGATCATAGATTTAACTGTGAAATATAAAAGTATAAAATTTTAGAGGAAAAATGAGAAAACCTTCAGAGTTCAGGGCTAAGGAAAGAGTTGTTAGAAACAACACCAACAGCCAAATCCAAAAAAAAAAAAAAAGACATTGATTAAATTTGACCTCATCAAAAATTTAAAACTTTTACTCTCTGAAAACTCATAAGACGAGATTGAGAAGATAAGGTACAGAGTGAGAGAAAATATTTACACACCATATATCCAACAGAGCTCTAGTATCTAAAATATTTAAAGACGTTTCAAAACTCCAGAGTAGAAACAACTAAATCAATTAGAAAATGAACAAAAGCAATGAAGAGACATTTCACCCAAGAGAATATACAGATAGCAAATGGAATTTTTCTGTATCTTGACTGTATCACTATCAGTATCCTGGTTCTAATATTATATTATTATAGTTTCAGTAGATGTTACCATTGGGAGAAACTGGGTAAAGGGTATCTGAGACCTCACATTATTATTTTTCTGTTTTACTTTTTAACAACAGCTTTATTGAGATATAATTCACATATCATAAATTTTTAAATTCAAAAATGAGCAAGTCACCTTCAGTGGCTTTTAGTGTACTCATGAGCTTGTTCGACCATCACTCCTATTTAATTCCAGAAGATTTTCATCAACCTCAGAAGAAACCCTGTACCTATTAAGCACTTATTCCCTATCCCCCATCACCTTATCTTCTAGCTTCTTGCAAGCCCCAACGGGCTTTCTGTCTTGTGGATTTGTCTGCTGTGGTCATTTCACAGAAATGGAACCACACACTAGGTGACTTTTGTGTGTGGCCTCTCTCACTTAGCATAAAGTTTTTAAGGGTCATCTGCCTTGTAGCATATATCAGTACTTCATTTCTCTTTATGGCCAAATATTATTTCATTCTCTTGATATACCATATTTTATCCATTCATCAGTTGATTATCCATTCATCAGTTGATGACTACTTGGGTCATTTCTACTTTTCAGCTATTATGAATAATGCTATCATGAGTATTTGTACACAGATTTTTGTGTGGACATATATTTTCATTCCCTTGGGTATATATTAATGAATGGAATTGTTGGGTCATACTGTAAAACTATGTTTTATACTTTGAGGAATTCTGTTATTTGTTATAACTATGTATCAGTATACACTTATCTGAAAATAATGCTTAATTTTTAAAAAATAAGTTGCAAACATTAAAGAATATCTGATTCAATTTTTAGACAGTAACAAGCACATGCATATGTTACTGGCTACACATAAGATCTAAGTTTTAAAGCAGTGTTTGCCAAACTTGGCTGCATATTAGAGTCACTGAAAGAGTTTTCAAAAATCTTGAGTCAGAGGTCACAACCCTGATCCGTACAGGTAGATCACAGATGTCAATATTTTCAAAACTTCCTAGGTGATTCTAATTTGCAGCAATGTTTGACAAATACCATTATAGACAGTACATATAAAATTTTATTAATATGGTTATGTGATAATATAATGAATAATATTGCAGGTAATTTATATATACTATTTTTTACATTTTGTTGTTTAAATTTCTTATAACTTGTGTATACTATATGTACAATCTCAAAAATAAAGCTATTTCTAAACTTAAGTAACAATTTACTATTGTGATGTAAATCTAGGAATATTTACTAAAACAACTATAGAAACTTACACAGTGATTTAATTTTACTGTATAATTTCTATCTTCACTGCTAGTGAAATAGGAGAGAACTTTACTCTTTTGTGTAAGCTTTCCTATTCACAACATTCAGAAATTATTGTACTTTCTTAGGAATTGTCACAGTACTTGTTTGAACCTATAAATACTAGTCAGGACTCAAGTTACAGAAACCCAACTCAAATTGGCTTAAACAAAAAAATGGGACTTTACTCAAAAATTGAGTCCAGCAATGTATAATAAGAATAATATACCATTTTTAAGTATAATTTATCCCAGGAATACAAGACTGATTCAATATTTGAAAAATCAGTCATTATATTTCATCTTATTAACAGACTAAAGAAGACTACATGGTGATATTAATTAAAGCAGAAATAGGATTTGACAAAATTCAACAGCCATTCATGATTAAAAAAAAAAAAAACTCTTAGAAAACTAGGAAAAAAGGGAAACTCTTTAATCTGATAAAGAGCATCTACCAAAAAATCAACAACTAAAGTCATATTTTGTATGAATAAATTGTAAGAGACTAAATTCTTTGCCCTCAAGGCACACAACAAGGCAAGGATATCCACTCTCATCACTCTTATTCACCATTATCCGAGACACCTTAGACAGTGCAAAAAAGTCATACGTATTAGAAAGCAAGACATAAAACTTCCCCTATTTTGATGATGACATGTTTGTCTATATAGGGGTCCCCTGTGCATGCTAATTTGCTTCAGTTGTATCTGGCTTTTTGAGAACCTAAGGACTGAGCCTGCCAGGCTCTTCTATCCACAGGATTCTCCAGGCAAGAGTATTGGGGTGGGTTTCCACACCTTCCTCCAGGGCATCTTCCCAACCCAGGGATCGAACCTGAGTCTTTTATGTCTCCTGCATTGGCAAGTGGGTTCTTTACCACCATCACCACCTGGGAAGCCCAAGGAATCTACAAAAAAAGTTTCTGGTGCTAATAAATCAATTTATAAAGGACAAGGTCAACCTACAAAATTAACTTTTATGTTTTCACATAAGCAGTGAATAACTGAAAACTGATATTCAAAAACTTATTTACAATACATCTAAGAAAATGAAATACCTCGGTATAAATCTAACGAAATGTGCAAGATAGTATGCTGAAAACTAATCGACAATGGAAGACACCAAAGTAGAGCTGAATAAATGAGAGACATATCACGTTCATCGATTGGAACAGTCATTACAGTTAAGATGTAAATTTTCAACAAATCTATAAATTTAATGCATTTCTTTAATATTTTTTATTTTTAAAAACATTTTATTGAATTATAGTTGATTTATAATACTGTGATAGTTTCAAGTGTACAGCAAAGTGATTCAGTTATATATATGTAAAAAATACATGTATTCTTTTTTTTACATTCTCTTCCATTATAGGTTACTTCAAGACACTGAGTATAGCTCCCTGTGCTATACAATAGGTCCTTGTTGGTTAGCTGTTTTATATATAGTAGTGTGTATATTTTAATCCCAAACTACTAATTTAATGCATCTCCAATCAAAATCCAAGCAGGACTTTTTGTAAATACAGACAAGGTGGCTCTAAATGTATGGGGAAAAAATGAAATAGAATAAGCAACTAACTATGAAAAGGAAGAATAAAGTTGGAAGTTCACACATTGCTTGATTGTAAGATGCACTATAAAACTACACTAATCAAGGCAATATGATATCAGTGGAGGTATATACACATAGAAGAGTAAAATATATAGCACAGAGATCCCAGAAATAGACTTACATCAGCATGGCAAATTGATTTTCACAGAAATGCAAAGACTATTTAATATAATGTCAGTAGTAAAGACAATTTTTTCAACAAATGGAATGAAACTATTGGACAACCATATGCAAAAAAAAAAAAAAGTCCTCAGTCTAAACCCCACACCTTAACCAAAAATTAACTCAAAATGGTTTATAAATACAGAATGGTGGTTGTTGTGGGGGCGGAAATCAGGGGAGGGCTGGAGTGGAAGACTGGGGTTAGTAGATGTATGCTTTTAATATAGGATAGATAAACAACAAGGTCCTATGCCTAGCACAGAGAACTATATTTAATATTCTATGAAAAACTGTAATGGAAAAGCATATTAAAAAAGAAAAGAAGGTGTATCCATGTGTAACTGAATCACTTTGCTGATTACAGAAGTGATTAACACAACACTGTAAATCAACTAAACTTGAATTAAAAAATAAAATAATAAATGGGGTATAAATCTATAGGTAAAACATAATAAAAAATTCAGAGGTCAGAATCTTTTCCATCTTGAGTTAGACAAAGAGTTCTTCAATAAGACACCAAAACACCAAAAGTCCGTAAAAAGGAAAAATGGTTACCAAGACTTTATCAAAATAAAAAACTTGTCATCAAGATAAGAAAGATACTGTTAAGAGAATGAAAAGTCAAGCTAAAGATTCTGAGAAAATATTTACAAATTACATATCCAACAAAACACTTGTATCTAGAATTTTTAAAGAATTCTCAAAACTCAACAAGGAAACAAGCAGAAATGTGCAAAACAAATGAACAGGCATTTCACCAAAGAGGATATATAGATGACAAGTAAACATGTGAAAAGTTGTTCAACATTATAATCCATTATGAAAATGAAAATTAGGTTATAATAACTAAAGAGCCTCTTGATGAAAGTGAAAGAGGAGAGTGAAAAAGTTGGCTTAAAGCTCAACATTTGGAAAACTAAGATCATGGCATCTAGTCCCATCACTTCATGGGAAATAGATGGGGAAGCAGAGGAAACAGTGTCAGACTTTATTTTTCTGGGCTCCAAAATCACTGCAGATGGTGACTGCAGCCATTAAATTAAAAGACACTTACTCCTTGGAAGGAAAGTTATGACCAACCTAGATAGCATACTGAAAAACAGAGACATTACTTTGCCAACAAAGGTCCGTCTACTCAAGGCTATGGTTTTTCCAGTGGTCATGTATGGATGTGAGAGTTGGACTGTGAAGAAAGCTGAGTGCTGAAGAATTGATGCTTTTGAACTGTGGTGTTGGAGAAGACTCTTGAGAGTCCCTTGGACTGCAAGGAGATCCAACCAGTCCATTCTAAAGGAGATCAGTCGTGGGTGTTCTTTGGAAGGAATGATGCTAAAGCTGAAACTCCAATACTTTGGCCACCACATGCGAAGAATTGACTCATTGGAGAAGACTGTGATGCTGGGAGGGATGGGGGGCAGGAGGAGAAGGGGACGACAGAGGATGAGATGGCTAGATGGCATCACCGACTCAATGGACGTGAGTCTGAGTGAACTCCGGGAGTTGGTGATGGACAGGGAGGCCTGGCGTGCTGCGGTTCATGGGGTCACAAAGAGTCAGACACGACTGAACAACTGAACTGAACTGAACTGAACTGAAGGTATCACTGTACACCTATTAAAATGACTTAAAAAAAGATTGACAATACCTAGTAGTGGGTAGGATGCCTGGCACATGAAACTCTCATCTGTTGCTGGTAGGGACTGGAATGCAAAAGTACAAAGTCAAGTGATACCTGGAGCCACAGACAAATTTGGCCTTGGAGTACAAAATGAAGCAGGGCAAAAGTTAACAGAGTTTTGTCAAGAGAACACACTGGTCATAGCAAATCGCTCTTCCAATAATACAAGAGATGACTCTTCACATAGTGAAAAAGTGAAATCTCTCAGTCATGTCCAACTCTTTCCGACCCCATGGACTGTAGCCTACCAGGCTCCTCCGTCCATGGGATTTTCCGGGCAAAGGTACTGGAGTGGGTTGCTATTCCAAATGATCAATACCGAAATCAGATTATATTCTTTGCAGCTGAAGATGGAGAAGCTCTATACAGTTAGCAAAAACAGGACCTGGAGATGACTATTACTCAGATCATTAGCTCCTAATTGCAAAGTTCAGACTTGAAGAAACTTGGGAAAACCACTAGGCCGTTCAGGTATGATCTAAATCAAATTCCTTATGATTATACAGTGGAGGTGATGAACAGGTTCAAAGGATTAGATCTGGCAGAAAAGTGCCTGAAGAACAATGGACAGAGGTTCGTAACCTTGTGTAGGAGGTGGTGACCAAAACCATCTGCAAGAAAAAGAAATGCAGGAAGGCAAAGTGTTGTCCGAGGAGGCTTTACAAAACTGTGAGAAAAGAAGAGAAGGGAAAACAAGGGAGAAAGGGAAAGATATACCCAACTGAATGAAGAGTTTCAGAGAACAGCAAGGAGAGATAAGAAGCCCTTAAATGAACGATGCAAAGAAGTAGATGAAAACAACAGAATGGGAAAGACTAGAGGACTCTTCAAGAAAATTAGAGATATCAAGGGAAAATTTCATGCAGAGATGGGCCAAATAAAGAACAGAAATGGTAAGGACCTAACAGAAGCAGAAGATATTAAGAGGAGATGTTAGAATACACAGAAGAATTATACAAAAAAGGTGGTAATGACCATGATAACCACGATGGTGTGGTCACTCACCTAGAGCCTGACATCCTGGAATATGAAGTCAAGTGAGCCTTGGGAAGCATTACTATGAAAAAGCTAGTGGAGATGATGGAATTCCAGGTGAGCTATTTAAAATCCTAAAAGGCTGCACTCAATATGTCAGCAAATTTGGAAAACTCAGCAGTGGCCAGAGGACTGAAAAGAGTAGTTTTCATTCCAGTCCCAAAGAAGGGCAATGCCAAAGAATGTTCAAACTACCATACATTTGTGTTCATTTCCCATGCAAGCAAAGAAAAGAAAGTGAAAGTCGCTCACTGACTCAACAGACATGGGTTTGGGTGGACTTCGGGAGTTGGTGATGGACAGGGAGGCCTGGCGTGCTGCGGTTCATGGGGTCGCAAATTAGTCGGACACGCCTGAGTGACTGAACTGAACTGAACTCTCCAACTTTTGTCTCTCTTATTCTAGGCTGGATTTATTCTAAGCTTGGCCTTCCCTTTGATGGAAGTGACTAGCATTTGACCAACTTGAGTCCATTGTCTTCCTGGAATTTTGGACCAAGCCACCCTTCAGCCAAAAGATGGAATATGCTGACTGGCTAAGCCAGGTCACGTGCCTACTGCTATCAGAAAGAGAGACAGCAATAATAAGGGGTAACTGGACATGGAACAACAGACTGGTTCCAAATAGGAAAAGGAGTATGTCAAGGCTGTATATTGTCATCCTGCTTATTTAACTTATATGCAGAGTACATCATGAGAAACGCTGGACTGGAAAAAACACAGGATGGAATCAAGATTGCCGGGAGAAATATCAATAATCTCAGATATGCAGATGACACCGCCCTTATGGCAGAAAGTGAAGAGGAACTCAAAAGCCTCTTGATGAAAGTGAAAGTGGAGAGTGAAAAAGTTGGCTTAAAGCTCAACATTCAGAAAACGAAGATCATGGCATCCGGTCCCACCAGTTCATGGGAAATAGATGGGGAAACAGTGGAAACAGTGTCAGACTTTATTTTTTGGGGCTCCAAAATCACTGCAGATAGTGACTGCAGCCATGAAATTAAAAGACGCTTACTCCTTGGAAGGAAAGTTATGACCAACCTAGATAGCATATTGAAAAGCAGAGACATTACTTTGCCAACAAAGGTCCGTCTACTCAAGGCTTGGTTTTTCCTGTGGTCATGTATGGATGTGAGAGTTGGACTGTGAAGAAGGCTGAGCGCCAAAGAATTGATGTTTTTGAACTGTGGTGTTGGAGAAGACTCTTGAGAGTCCCTTGGACTGCAAGGAGATCCAACCAGTCCATTCTGAAGGAGATCAGCCCTGGGATTTCTTTGGAAGGAATGATGCTAAAACTGAAACTCCAGTACTTTGGCCACCTCATGCGAAGAGTTGACTCATTGGAAAAGACTCTGATGCTGGGAGGGATTGGGGGCAAGAGGAGAAGGGGACGACAGAGGATGAGATGGCTGGATGGCATCACTGACTCAATGGACGTGAGTCTGAATGAACTCCGGGAGTTGGTGATGGACAGGGAGGCCTGGCGTGCTGCGATTCATGGGGTCGCAAAGAGTGGGACACGACTGAGTGACTGAACTGAACTGAACTGAGGGTAAGTGAGAGTCAAACTGATCCAGTCCACATGGATGGAGGATGTGGGGACTGTTGCTCCCTGAAGAAAAATCAACTTGCTATTACTAAAATAAAGAGAATATATGCTAGACAGGCAGAAATTATAGATACCTGTCTTCCATCCAGCATTTCTTTAATTTTGGATTATATTATACACTGTTGTCTATGTCAGGGGTCCCCAGCCTCCAAGATGTAATGCCTGATGATCTGAGGTGGAACTGATGTAATAATAATAAAAATGAAGTGTACAATAAATGCAATACACTTGAGCCATCCAGAAACCACTTCCCAAAATGTGTGCCTACACACACACACACACACACACACACACCTACACTGCCCACTGGTCCACGGAAAAATTGTCTTCCATGAAGCCGGACCCTGGTACCAAAAAGATTGGGGACTGCTGGGTCTATGCCATACCTCAGTTATAAGCCATGCATTCTTTGAAACCAAGTTCTCACTGTCTTGTTTTTCTTTCTATATTCCAACATCATACACATTTTTTTTTCAACTTAGTAGGTGCTCAGCAGTATTTGTAGCATACATGAGTGATTGACTGATAACTATTTATGAGTATGTTTATAAAACTATACATTTGTGTATGCATTAAAAGCCTCCAAAGGCACGTTATTTCATGTTTCTCTGAACCACATTAATAGCCACATTCTTGTTTAATCTTGCTTCTCTCCAATGAGGTTTTAACATGTACAGCTCAGTTTTCCAGCAATGGCAAATCAATCATTACATCATCATCCATCATGTCTGAGTTCTCAGTAATGAAGGTGTCTTTCTTCCCACATTTGCAATTTGGGTGGGCAAAAGAGCCATATAAGATACATGACAGAAGACTGAAGAATTGGATTAAACAAGGTTAAACAAGATTCCATTTTCTGGATTCCTCTTCACTGCAGGAATTTTGTTGATCTGCAGGAATTTTGTTGATCCACAGAATGAACGGGCCAACTGTTTGGACATTTTTTTCTTCAAGCTCTCAGAAGAGATAATTTTTTGCTCTGTTATTGGAATAGCAGAGAGCTGGGAAAAGCAACCAAAAACAATGACTTTGGGTTTTTTTGGAGTTATTAAAAGAAATACTTCATCCACCCAAAATCATAATTTACAACAGCTGTGGGGTCCAGGTGAATCATTGCTAAAGTGTCATTCCCTGGTCACTTTCTGTCACTGCACACTCTCTCTTTCACAGTAAATTAGCGCATGATATATGTGTCTGGTTTTGTTGGTTTATCTACTCCAGTGGAGCATGAGTCCCGTGCAGGCAGGAAACTCACAAACCTGAATCGATCACCGCTGAGCCCTCAGAACATGGACTACAACATGCATATAATTAGGGCTCGATATGTACAATTAAACATGTTGGCTTAATGAATGAACGAGGGATCGCCACCAGGCTTTTTACCAGCTCAGTCACTGGCATTTCCACTACTGAGGGTTTCTGCTTCTTAATCACCCTCTTAACATTTCTTAATGTCTCTATCTTGGGTTTAATAGGAGCAGCAAACTTAGGAATTATTCCTCAGATTGAGCCCTGACTTTCCTGCCTCCATTCTTCTCCTCATATCATTTCTTAAGCCTGAGTGTCTTTTCCCTCGTTTTTAGTCAATTTTATTCTTCCCAGACTTGAAAATCTGACTTAAATTTTACCTCCCTCTTCAGAGAAGCTTTGAATGTCTGGAGCCCAGGAACAACTTCTTACCCTTAAGGTCCCTGCTCTGCCATTAGCGCACGCTCTCTCCTCCCCCACCCTCCTCCCCCACCCCATTCTTTCACCCAGCACCTTAGAATCTGCTTAAACCAGAGAGGTAGTGAAATAAGACTTGTGACCTCAGAGTCCTTATAACCCTGCCAAGGAGACATAGGTTAGGCAAGTGCTTAAGTCACAATGGTTTCCCATTCACCTGCCGGTGGACATTTAGCTTGTTTCCAAGTGTTGGCCATTGTGATCAGTGCTCCTATTAATATAGAGAGGCATGTATCTTTTTGAATTATAGTTTTGTCCAAGTATATGCCCAGGAGTGGGATTGCTGGATCATACGGTAGTTCTACTTTTAGTTTTCTGAGAAACTTCCATACTGTCTTCCATAGTGGCTGCACCAACTCACATTCCCACCCCAGTGTAGGAGGGCTCCCATAAAAACAAAACAAAAAACACAACGGTTAACAGTGTACAAGGGAAATCTCAGAGGACTTCGGAAGGCTTTGAGAAACATCTTTCACTTTGTGCTCATATTATAGGTGCTCATATGTGTAGATTTCTTTCCCTTCCTACATTTTCAGGTCCTTCGAGACAGACTTTATTTTCATTATTTTCATCTCTGTAGGTGCCCTCCCTAGCAGTCAGCACAACATTCTTAACACAGCAAACATCCAATAATTGCTTATTGAATCAGTGAATAAATAGTTTGCTTTGAAAATACTGATAGAGTATTTTTTTCTCCCCCTCTAATTTGAAAAGAAAATGCATTTTCAGTCACTTTACTTAGCCTAGGACATCTCTACTGGGAAACAAATAAAAAGTCTTTTAATTTATTTGATTCCTCAAAAGACACAACAAAAACTTGAAACTGAGAGGAAGTCAGGCACCTGAGTGGGGAGCGCATGGAAAGAAACAAATATTAAAAGTCATTCAGACAGGAGAGGGCTGTTGAACTGGAAAACTATTAATGCTGTTAATCAGTTTCCACTGTGAACTGTTAACACTCGGAACAATGTTGAAAGCCTCTGGAAGACACATTTGTAAAGTCAGAAAGCCATAGCAAACTTTTTTTTTTTTTGGTCTGTCAACTTTAGAAAACAGAAAAAAAATATAAACTTTTTTGTAAGTGTGAGAAAGAGGTGGTTTTACTTTAGTTTACATGATCATGTGATTTATAGGGTTCCAAATTGTTCCATCGGAGAAGGCAATGGCACCCCACTCCAGGACTCTTGCCTGGAGAATCCCATGGACAGAGGAGCCTGGTAGGCTGCAATCCATGGGGTCGCTAAGAGTCGGACACGACTGAGCGACTTCACTTTCACTTTTCACTTTCATGCATTGGAGAAGGAAATGGCAACCCACTCCAGTGTTCTTGCCTGGAGAATCCCAGGGACCGGGGAGCCTGGTGGGCTGCCATCTGTGGGGTCACACAGAGTCGGACACGACTGAAGTGACTTAGTATAGTATAAATTGTTCCATGGGCCTAAAAATAGACGATCTGAACTCGTAGTTCATAAGATATTAACAGGAGGCTTTCTCCCTCAAACTCAGGATAGATGCCTTCCTTTTGGCATGTGTTCTGAGCCCTGAAAGTCGGGGCATGAAGAACCCACTGAGATTCAGACATGGAGGCAAGTCAGGCAGATGGTGAGAAAAGGGTTTTTATTTCCGCATAGTCATAGAAATACGTGGTGCCGGCTGTGATTTATAGTGACATAAAGACAATTCATCCAGAATGCTGGGGAAAGCAGAGTGGGAGGGAAACCAATCCGAGGTAAGGAGGACGAGAAGTGAAGAGACAGGCCATGGATAACCTGAAATTCTGTTTTGCCAAGCAGAAACCCTGGCAACAAGAAGAGAAATACGGATGCTGGCCTCATACATGCCCTTTGCTCAGTTGCTCTATTGTATCAGATTCTTTTGCGGCTTCATGGACTGTAGCCTGCCAGGCTCCTCTGTCCATGGAACTTCCTTGGTGGCTCAGATGGTAAAGAATTTCTGTGTGCAATTCAGGAGACCTAGGTTCAATCTCTGGGTCAGGAAGATCCCTTGGAGAAGGGATTGGCAACCCACTCCAGTACTCTTGCCTGGAGAATCCCATGGACAGAGGAGCCTGGCAGGGTACAAGCCATGTGGTTGCTAAGAGGTGGACATGCCTGAGTACTAAATTAGATCATGTATAAGTACTTTGTACATTGTCTGGCACCTACTAAGCACTCCGTAAGAACACTGCAGAGGGTTGCCATTTCCTCCTCCAGGGGATCTTCCCCACCCATGGATTGAACCTGTGTCTCCTACATTGCAGGGGGATTCTTTACCATCTGAGCCACCAGGGAAAGGGTATTCCAGGCACAATGAATGAATGTTATGTGCAAAGGTCTAAAGGTAAGAGTCCTTGGTTAAATCTAGTGTGGATTTCAAACAAAGGATCAACCGAAAAGCAAACAAAGTTCCCCAGATTTCTGATCTAGCATCAGTGGATAAGAGCTTGGAAAAAGTCTCAACATCCAACTAGGTTCCTGTGCTACTGATATCAGCCAGTATAAGAGGGTCCTGTTTCCTGAACACCTGGCATGGGATGGGTAAAGGTAGGTATCATTATAGAACCCTATTTCATAGATGAGGAAAAAGGCTCATAGAGGTGAAGTACTAAAAGCCACACAAGACAGTAAGCTGCAAAAGCAGAGTTCAGAGCCAGTTCTTTCTGGTTCTATAGTAGACATTTTCCATCTACACCCTTGCTCCTCAAACCAGTCCCAGCAGCATCAACACAACCTGGGGGTTCAATAGTAATGAAGAACCTGGACATCCATCCAGACTTGCAAAATCAGAATCTGTACTTTAACACAATCCTCAGTTGATTGATATGTTCATTATAATTGGAGCACTGTCTCAGATCTCAAACCATTAAATCCTGGGAGATATTTAAATTAAATGCTTGCTATACATTAAATCACCATTAAAGTAGGGGATACCTGAAAGATACCAGAGCCCATCCTAGAACAATTATATCAGATTCTCTGGTCATGGAATCTGGACAGAGTAGTTTCACTTCCCCAGGTGACTCTAATTCTTGGCATTGAGCATTCTCTGAGGCTAACCTTGCAAGGCTGTTTAGGTGAGTGAAAAGGGAGAGAAGGCCTGTTTCCAGATCTTTACAGAGCCCTTGACTCTTTTTCAAGCCACTTAGTCTCATCTAGTGGTTCTCCACCCTTGCTCTACTAAAACCATCAGAAGCTTTTTAAGAGCCTTCTGTGCAGACCGCACCCCATACCTTACATTAGAAGCTCTAGGTGAGGGGCCCTGGCACGTGACATTTTTTAAGCTCTGTGTTGTTTCCCCTGAGGAGCCAGAAGTGAGAACCTCTGCCCCAGTTAGAATCTCTGGGACCTACATCTCCTGAATTCTTCAGCAATTGAAAGCCAGCTTGCAGGAAATGCAGGAAATAGAAGGATAAGCAAAATAACGCCATAGGGAAGCAACCCTCCAAGTCAAGGAGGAGGGGCAACCCAGTTTCTCTAACAGAAACGTCAATGGCATTACAAAGGCAGAAGACATCTGATACTCCAGTTTCTCTATTTCAGGGTACAGATGCTCATATTTAAGGGAAAAAATTTTGGCCATACCCTGTGGCATGGGAGATTTTAGTTTTCCAAGGATCCAACCCATATTCCCTGCAATGGAAGTGCAGGATAACCACTGGGCTGCCAGGGATTCCCCTGTTAACATTTTTATAATAAAAAGATTAAAAAAAAATAATGTGGGGTGAAGCCAAAGTATCTGTATTTTAACCTTGTCCTCAGGAGATCCTGTTGAAGAATCATATTTTGAGGACTTCTGTTCCATAGCAGGGAATTCATTAAGGCTCTGGGAATTCTTGGATCCTACTTAAGTGGGTTCCGGTGGTGAAAGCACAGTTTTTCTCAGCTTTTGGACTGGCTAAGTTTTTGCTAAGGTTGGCTGGACGTGCACTGCTCCAAACAGAAGCCATCAGCCATATGTGGCTGGTCCAAATTGAGATGTTCTGTCAGTGTGAAATATGTATCAGGTTCCAAAGATTTAGTAGAGGGAAAAAAACTTATAATTTTATATTGAGTTCATGTTAAAATATATTTTTTATAAATTAGGTTAAATAAAATATATTAATTAATTTTTGTTTTATTTTTGTAAGATAGCTACTAGAATACCATAAATTACATATGTGGTTCACATTATATTTCCATATAACAGTGTAGCCTGGGGCTTTGCTATTCAAAATGTGATCCACTGACCCAGTAGCATCTTCTGGAAGCTTGTTAGAAGTGTGGGCTTGGGGACTTCCCTGGTGGTCCAGTGGTTAAGACTTTACACTCCCAATAAAGGGAGTCTGGCTTCGATCTCTGGTTTGGGAACTGGATCCCACATACCAAAACTAAGAGTTCACTGCCACTAAGGATCCCACAAACTACAACGAAGATTGAAGACCCTGCCGTGCCACAGATAAGACCCAGCACAGCCGAATAAATAAATAACAACAAATCAAAAGAAAAAGAAATGTAAGCTTAAGCCCCATTCAGGGGTGCTAAACCAGAATCTGCATTTGACCAAGATCCTTGTGCCTCTGCTTGCCTCTCAACTTTCATCTTTCAACTTTTTGCACTGCCTGCAACCCTGTGGCTTAAACCAAACCCAACAGACCCACTTAGTCTGCCCCCTAGCCCCAGGCAGCACTGCATTCAATTTCTCTAAGTCCTGACGAGGGCATTATTGTCATCAAGTTATCCAGCTTTCTTCACTGAGCCAGGAAACCGAGCATTTCCTACTCTTTTAACCTCTTTCCTGCAATTTAAATCTTTTGATTTCCAGCTCTGTCCCCAGTCCCTAGAGAACATCAGTTACTATGTTTCTTTTTCCTTAATACTTCCTCTTCCAGGCTTTCTTTAGATTTTATTTTCCTTTCCTCAACTAGTTTCATTCTTCTCTCATAGAACCCTTTCCCTACCCCTTCTCATCATGGTCTGTCCCTTTTTGGAGGCACACTGTCCCTCTGAAACAAATCCACCAAGTACTGGGGTGCCACCAGCCTGTGCTTTATGGTAAATCTAAAAGTGGTTAGTGCCAACCAGATCATTTGGAGAGGGGATTTTGATGAATGTTCCTGTCTTAGGAAGGTCAGACAAAAGGAGAAAGAACAGGGAGGGGCTGAACTCCTCCAAAACCCAACAGGAAACAGTAAAGTGAAGTGCTTTTGCCAGGAGTGGTGGGGGTTCAGGAGAGCCAGCCACAGCGGAGAGTGTGCAAGAACTTAGTGATTCTAATTTTGGCTCTTTCATTAGCTTCCATCACAAACTCAGGAAAAGTCACCAAGCCCAACAGCCCCGATTTCCTCCAGTCAATGGGGACAGTATTGCTCTTTTATTCCACAGGGGATTTTTAAAGGCTGGTATAATAAAATCAGCACGCTTAAAAAATACAAACAGATCAGTTTCCTTGCTCATAAGCAACAGTTATTTTACGAGGGCCATGGCAATGAGTCCCTCATTCGGGATTTCTTTGTGCACTTTATTGGTCAAATGGATAATGCCTCCATTTTGAAAGGCTAAATAGTTCTTTAAGCGAGTCATTATTCTGGAACACCTCACCAATCTAAACCAGATCGTAAAATCTATTACATTGACTTGGTGACTCAGGGACCCTCACTTCTACAAGTAAAATGAGCAATTTAATACTCAACAGAGAGCCTCTTTGTGACAAAGAAGAAATTTAAGTGCTATTATGCCCATATTAAAAGCTAGAGGTATTCAGTACTGGGAATCTTTGGAAACTGGAAAAAAAAATCACTTTTACAAAAGGGATCTCATGGAAAAAGCAATCATGTAAAATTCCTAGTGCTTTTTTTTTTCCCCTCCAATTTTTAAAAACTTGCCTCATGAGACTTCTCTGGTGGTCCAGTGGTTAAGAATCCACCTTGCAATGCAGGGGATAAAAGTTCAATCCCTGGTCAGGGAACTAAGATCCCACAGTGGAGCAACTAAGCCCATTCACCACAGCTACTAAACCTGAGGGCCACAGCTAGAAAGTCCATGTGCCACAAGGAAATATCTCAGATGATGCAATGAAGATCCCATATGCGTGCAGTAACTAAGACCCAACCCAGCCAAAGAAATTAATAAATTAAAAAAAAAAACTTGCCTCATCTTCCAAAGCTCTTTTTGGCTCTGCTCAAAATGAATCCTGACTCCCAAAAGCAAAGCATTATCACTGCCATCCATGTTTTGCTGGGAAAAAAAAAAAAAAGTGTTAAAACAGTTACATTCCCTCCACAGTATGATAAAATTCCTTTGCACTTAACATTTATGTTTTACCCTTTAAAAATTAACCATATTCTGCATTTCCAAAACACTTTACTTCTACTAATTAATATCACAGTTGGGGAAGTGACTTTTTATTCTTTTCTCCAGGCAAACAAGCTGAGAATTTAAGTGATTTACCCTTTCTGAGAGAAGAGGTCACAGACAGAATTCCAAGGATTTGAACCTATACAAGGACCATTAAGGCAATTTTTCAGGGACTTAACAAACACCCACCTGGTGATGTTAAACTGCCTTTGAAGAAAGCAGCTGTTGGCCCAAATTGAGGCCTACAATGAATCCTGTGGATTTTGAGGGTAAGGAAGAGCTATTCAAGGCAGGTTGATTTCCTTCCCAGGAGGCGGCCATATGGAAGACAAATGGCCCAGCAATAGCCATAGCTAACACTTTTTGAGCATTGATAGTATGTGCAGAACTTTACTTGCTTGACCTCATTATCTCTCCAGTGGGATGAATTGTGCACCTTATTATCTCCATTTTACAAATTAAAAAATAAAAACCTTACAGAGATATAACAATCTGCCTAAAGGTTAAAATTGAACCAAGAAACTGCAGCTAAAAACTCAAATTCTAACTGATACCCTCGTGATTTTAATCCTGTGATTATATCTGCAGATGTCATTCACCTTCTAAACCAAATATCCACACCCACTCTGCTTCATTTACAGACTGTCAGTCATAATGATTTCTTATTTAAATTTGAAATCCTGGTATATTAAATCTTACTGGCTCCATAGTTCACGTTGTTGAAGCAAGACATTCTACATCATTATTTCTATTTCTTAATTGTAAGCTGCATTTTAGAACAGAATAAATAATTTTGGAGATGAAGAGAATGACAAGGACACTGATCATGCAAGAGTATTAATGGCTCTTATTTTTATTTATTTTTATTTTTTTCAGCCATGTCTTGTGGCTTCTGGGATCTTAGGGATTGAACCACCCCCCAGCTAAGTCCTAACTACTAGACCACCAGAGAATTTCCAATAGCTCTCATATTTAAATCACCAAAATCAAGAATCTGAGTTTAGGACATATCTGTATCTCTATATCTTTATCTGCTTCTAATTCCATCTATTTTTAAAGGGTAGTTTTCACTTGTTCATCCATTATTCACTGAAATACTACATAGTATGGTCAGAACTAGTACCAGAGAAATGTATAATATGGTCCTTGCTTCTAGCTGACATACATGGAGTATATTTTATTATTGTTGTTGTTGACTTTTGGTCATGCTGCAAGTCACATGGGATCATAGTTCCCAAACGAGGGATCATAGTTCCCAAACGAGGGACTGAACCCTCAACCCCAGCACTGGAAGCAATTACCCACTAGACCACTAGGGAAGTCCCTATTTCCATCTATTTCTAAAAAATACCATAATTGCTTTATTTCAGTAAAAGGAAAGGGCAAAAATTATCCAGAATATTGTGTACTTGATTGTAAATTCATGTTATTGAAATGCAGAAGATTTCAATTTCTTCCAGATACCATTTTTTTCTACTCTATTTCTCAAAGATTTTTGTGGCAAGCCTTAAAAACATTATAACATTAAAAAATATAGGCATCTATTAGTGTACAAGCTCATTAGTAACACTAAGATGACAGCGGAGCTTTCTGTGAATACCTCTGAGATTTATATATGAACATCTCATCTTTCCCCACCTTAGCTAAAGTGTTACTTTATCATTTAGACCTTGCTTATCATGTCCTTTCTTACTTGATCTTCATGTTTGCAAGTCTAATGGTACTTGTTCTATACGTGTTCATACAATAAAAATATATCAAGCAATTACTGTATGCCAGGTTTAGGAAGATCCCCTGGAGGAGAAATGACAACACACTCCACTATTCTTGCCTGGGAAATCCCATGGACAGAGGAGCCTGGTGGGCTGCAGTTCGTGGAGTCGCAAAGCAGTTGTACATGACTTAGTGATTCAACAGCAACAGTATCATATCCCTACTTTTGCTCATGTCATCCAGAAATTTTGTTTTCTAGTAAACATTTAGACATTGTATAATGGCAAACTGTGGTTGAATTAGGTCCCTTGACTCTTTCCCTCAGAGTGTTTTGATAATGTTGGAATGACTTACTAACATTAAAATTCTAGAAATTTCATACACCGGTCTTTATTTTTCACTGTCTCTTGAAAAATCAGAAGATCTGGGTAGACTGAGCTCATATTGCCCCATATGACTTGGTAGAGAATGCCTTCTGTTAATAGGTTACATATTCTCCATTTCACCCATCTCTATTATTACATTACATGTAGGGGCACCCAAGACAGATAGGTCATGGTGGAGAGTTGAAAAAATGTTATTCACTGGAGAAGGGAATGGCAAGCTACTATTCTTGCCTTGAAACCCCATGAATAGTATGAAAAGGATATGACACTGAAAAATGAACTCCTCAGGTCAGTAGGTGCCTAATATGCTACTGGAGAAGAGTGGAGAAATAGCTATGGAAGGAATGAAGAAGCTGAGTCAAAGGGAAAACAATAGAAAGTAAAGTCCAATGCTGTAAAAAACAATATTCAATAGGAACCTAGAATGTTAGGTTCATGAATCAAGGTAAATTGGAAGTGGTCAAACAGGAGATGGCAAGAGTGAACATTGATATTTTAGGAATCAGTGAACTGAAATGGATGGGAATGGGCAAATTTAATTCAGATGACCATTATATCTACTACTGTGGGCAGGAATCCCTTAGAAGATATGGAGTAGCCCTCATAGTCAACAAAAGAGTCCAAAATGCAGTACTTGGGTGCAATCTCAAAAACAACAGGATGATTTTGGTTTGTTTCCAAGGCAAACCATTCAATCTCACAGTAATCCAAGTCTATGCCCCAACCACTAATGCTGGAGAAGCTGAAGTTGAATGGTTCTACGAAGACCTACAAGACCTTCTAGAACTAACACCAAAAAAGCATGCTCTTTTCATCATAGGGGACTTGAATGCAGAAATAGAAAGTCAAGAGATACCTAGAGTTACAGGCAAGTTTGGCCATGGAATACAAAATGAAGCATGGCAAAAGCTAAGAGAGTTTTGTCAAGAGAACACACTAGTCATAGTGAATACTCTCTTCCAACAATACAAAAGATGACTCTACACATGGACATCACCAGATGGTCAACACTGAAATTAGATTGATTATATTCTTTGCAGCAGAAAATGGAGACGCTCTAAACGGTTAAAATATAAGACCGGGAGCTGACTGTGGCTCAGATCATGAACTTCTTATTGCAAAATTCAGACTTATATTTAAGAAAGGGAAAAACCACTAGGCATTCAGGTATGACCTAAATAAAATCCCTTACAATATACAGTGGAAGTGACAAACAGATTCAAAGGATTAGATCTGATAGAGTGCCTGAAGAACTATGGATGGAGGTTTATAACACTGTACAGGAGACGGTGATGAAAACCATCCCCGAGAAAAAGAAATGCAAGAAGGCAAAATGGTTGTCTGAGGAGGCCTTACAAATAGCTGAGAAAAGAAGAGAAGTGAAAGGCAAAGGAGAAAAGGAAAGATATACCCATCTGAATGCAAAGTTCCAAAGAATAGCAAGGAGAGATAAGAAACCCTTCCTAAGTGAACAATGCAAAGAAATAGAGGAAAGGGAAAGCCTAGAGATCTCTTCAAGAAAATTAGAGATACCAAGGGAACATTTCATGCAAAGATGAGCACAATAAAGGACAGAAACGGTATGGACCTAACAGAAGCAGAAGATATTAAGAAGAGGTGGCAAGAATACACAGAAGAACTATACAAAAATGATTTTCATGACTCAGATAACCTTGACGGTGTGATCACTCACTTAAAACCAGACATCTTGGAGTGTGAAGTCAAGTGGGCATTAGGAAGCATCACTATGAAAAAGCTAGTGGAGGTAATGAAATTCCAGCTGAGCTATTTCAAGTCCTTAAAGATGATGCTGTGAAAGTGCTGCACTCAATATGCCAGCAAACTTAGAAAACTCAGCAGTGGTCACAGGACTAGAAAAGGTCAGTTTTTATCCCAATCCCAAAGAAAGGCAATGCCAAAGAATGTTAAAACTACCACACAATTGCACTCATTTCACATGCTTCTGCTGCTGCTGAGTCACTTCAGTCGTGTCCGACTCTGTGCGACCCCATAGACGGCAGCCCACCAGGCTCCCTGTCCATGGGATTCTCCAGGCAAGAACACTGGAGTGGGTTGCCATTTCCTTCTCCAATGCATGAGAGTGAAAAGTGAAAGTGAAGTCGCTCAGTCATGTCCGACTCCTAGCGACCCCATGGACTGCAGCCTACCAGGCTCCTCCGTCCATGGGATTTTCCAGGCAAGAGTGCTGTCACATGCTAGCAAAGTAATACTCAAAATCCTTCAAGCTAGGCTTCAACAGTATGTAAACTGAGAACTTCCAGATGTTCAAACTGGATTTAGAAAAGGTAGAAGAACCAGAGATCAAACTGCCAACATCCACAGGATCATAGAGAAAGCAGAATCAGATTAAAGAGAATACCAGAAAAACATCTACTTTTGCTTCACTGACTACACTAAAGCCTTTAACTGTGTGGATCACAATAAACTGTGGAAAATTCTTAAAGACATGGGAATACCAGACCACCTTACCTGCCTCCTGAGAAATCTGTATGCAGGTAAAGAAGCAATCATTAGAACTAGACATGGAACAATCACCTGATTCAAAACTGGGAAAGGAGTATATCAAGGGTATATATTGTCATCCTGATTACTTACTTAACTTAGATGCAAAGTACGTCATGTGAATTGCTGGGCTGGATGAAGCACAAGCTGGAATCAAGATTGCTGGGAGAAACATCAATAACCTCAGATACGCAGATGACACCACCTTTATGGCAGAAAATCAAGAGGAACTGAAGAGCCTCTTGATGCAGGTTAAAGAGGAGAGTGAAAAAGCTGGCTTAAAACTCAACATTTAAAAAACTAAGATCATGGCATCCGGTCTATCACTTCATGGCAAATAGATGGGGAAACAATGGAAATAGTAAGAGACATTATTCTCTTGGGCACAAAATCACTGCAGATGGTGACTGCAGCCATGAAATTAAAAGACATTTGCTCCTTGGAAGAAAAGCTACGACCAACCTAGACAGCATACTAAAGCAGAGACATTACTTTGCTG
The DNA here is from genome assembly GCF_032452875.1 of Bos javanicus. Classification (NCBI taxonomy): domain Eukaryota; kingdom Metazoa; phylum Chordata; class Mammalia; order Artiodactyla; family Bovidae; genus Bos; species Bos javanicus. The sequence goes on from NC_083889.1 coordinate 39,877,617, forward strand.
GCCAAGGTCTATATAGTCAAAGCTATGGTTTTTCCAGTAGTCAGGAATGGATGTGAGAGTTGGACTATAAGGAAGCTGAGTGCCAAAGAATTGATGCTTTTGAACTGTAGTGTTGGAAAAGACTCTTGAGAGTCCCTTGGACTGCAAGGAGATCAAGCCAGTCAATCCTAAAAGAAATCAATCCTGAATATTCATTGGAAAGATGGATGCTGAAGCTGAAACTCCAATAATTTAACCACCTGATGAGAAGAGCTGACTCATTTGTAAAGACCCTGATGCTGGGAAAGATTGAAGGCTGGAGGAGAAGAGGACAACAGAGGACCAGATGGTTGGATGGCATCACCGACTTGAGGGACATGAGTCTGAGCAAGCTCTGGGAGATGGTGAAGGTCACGGAAGCCTAGCATTCTGCATTCCATTGGGGTCACAAAAGTCAGACATGACTGAGTGACTGAACAACCACTATTACATATTCTTATACGTGTCACCTCCCTTTCCTTAAACATGGGTTTGTGGTCTTCTCCACCCTGTTCCACCTCCTACCTCATCTGTTTTGTTTAGAGATGTATTCCAAATTTCTAAGGCAAAACCTGGCACACAGTAATTGCCTGATAAATATTTATTGTATGAACATGGATAGAACAAACACTATCAGACTTGCAAAGATGAAGATCAAGTAAGTGCCTCGTGGAGGTTTTCAAATACGTCTACAATTTAATTCGCGCTTCTCCCTATAAAAGGAAGAAACTAATTCTCTTCCCCTTGAGTGTGGGACAGACCTACTTCTTTTTTAAATTGGAAAATAGTTGCTTTCCACTGCAGCTATCTGTATACATACATCCCCTCTCTATTGGATTTCCTTCCCATTTAGGTGCTACAGAGCACTGAGTAGAGTTCCCTGTGCTGTACAATTAATCACTTACTTCTAATGAATAGAATGTGGTAGTGGCCATATGTGTGATTCCTACGTCTGTATTGTATAAGTTATCGTCCTTGTCACCTTGCTGTCTTTTGGCTCATTCACTCTGGGAGAGTCATCCTCAATATCCTGAGGACACTCAAGGATTCCTATGGAGAGAGATCTCCTGTCATCACCTAGTCCCATCCTTCCAGGCATGTGAGTGAGCCACCTTGGAAGCAGACCTGCCAGGCTCAGCCAGGTGACTGCAGTTTTGATTGACATCTTGCCAACAACCTCAGTAAGAGACTCTGAGAGCCAAGACTGCCTAGCTAAGCCACTCTTGAATTCCTGACCCATGGAAACAGAAAGATATAAAATGGTTATTCTCTTAAGCCACTAAGTTTTGAGGTAATTTATTACATAGCACTAGATAACTAATTTGTTGGAGTTCAATTGTTCAAGACATGTCCGACTCTCTGTGAGCCTATGGACTGCGGCAAGCCAGGCTCCTCTGTCCTCCACTCTCTCTCAGAGTTTGCTCAAATTTGTGTCCATTGAGTTGGTAATGCTACCTAACCATCTCATCCTCTGCCACCCTAATACATGCCTCAAATTAACCTAAGTCAATTTGGTTGTTCACAATTCACGTGTTCTTTTTGATGGATATTGGTAACCTCCAATAATTAGAGTAGGTGAGGGCTCTAGTTCTTCCTGACAATATGACTGAAAAAAAAAAAAAAAAACAACGATGGCAAACCTCAGATCTAATTCTGTGGTGGAGACAAGTAGAAACAAAATAATCACACATTGAGCCTTCTGAACTCAGTAAAGTCCCCGTCCTTTGTCATTTTAGGCTCATTGGTATTAATAGCATTTCACATGAAAGATTTATTCCGAGATAAATGTGACTTTGTTGCAATGGCAGGATTGACTAACCTTCCAGCTGAATTGGATGAAAGAAGCCTCCAGAAAGTCAGTCTGGGTGACACAAAACTGAACTGAGTTATAAACTTCAGGTGTCACTCAGGGGGTGGTAGGCTTCTGGGCTCACCAGATAATTATACCTCATCCACGCCAGAATGAATTGCCTGTACAAAATTTCCTGCCAACTTCACATCATTTCACACACAAGAACTTATTTTTAACATCTCCTATGTTAATTAATGAAACTTCTGGTGTGGATTCAGTTAGGGATATTTGAAGCTCTGGGTGAAGGGGTTTTTCCAGTGTGTTGCTTCCTGATTAAGATCCTTCATTGCCAACTGAGTGTGGATTCTGGCTTACTGTACTTTGTATGGTAATTCACCACACCTTGGGCAGTGCACATAGATAATACACATACCTTTTTGTCTTTTTTAAGTCTTTATTCAGAGAAGGCAATGGCTGCCACTCCAGTACTCTTGCCTGGAAAATCCCATGGACTGAGGAGCCTGGTGGGCTGCAGTCCATGGGGTTGCTAAGCGTCGGACACGACTGAGCGACTTCACTTTCACTTTTCACTTTCATGCATTGGAGAAGGAAATGGCAACCCACTCCAGTGTTCTTGCCTGGAGAATTCCAGGGACGGGGGAGCCTGGTGGGCTGCCGTCTATGGGGTCGCACAGAGCCAGGCACGACTGAAGCAACTTAGCAGCAGCAGCAGCAAGTCTTTTTTGAACTTGTTACAGTATTGTGTCTGCTTTACATTTTGGTTTTTTGGCCCTGAGTCATGTGGGATCTTAGTTCCTCGACCAGGGATTGAACCCACACCTCCTGCATTGGAAGGTGAAGTCTTAACCAATGGACTGACAGGGAAGTCCCCTTTGTCTTTATGTCTCTTAACGTCTCTACTGACATGTTTGGAAACAAGTTACAGACAATATAAAAATAACAGATGTTTGTAGAAAATTACCTGAATGCAATGATAATCTCCAAAGAAACTGCCAGGCAAGCTAACTCAGAGAGTACTTAACTAAAAGCCTCATATACCAAGTAAGATGTTCACATCATGTGGCTTATTGAAAACATTGCTCGGTTTCCCCCAGTAGTCAGTCCAGTGGCTAAGATTCCAAGCTCCCAATGCAGGGGGCCTGGGTTTGATCCCTTGTCAGGGAACTAGATCCCACATGCCCCAACCGAGAGTTTGCATACCACACCCAACTAATGAGTTGGCATGCTACGGCTGAAAGATCCCACCTGCTGCAGTGAAGATCTAAGATCCTGTGTGCCTCAAGTAAGACCCAGTGCAGCCAAATAAATAAACAAGTAAAAATAAATACATTAAAAAAAACACATTGCACAGCAAAGGGGACAAGATGGGACAGACTAACATAATAATATAGGGTACCCAAGAGCTGAAAGGCTGAAACCATGTTTGCATGTTCCTTCTCTCCTACTCTCGCTCTCCTTCTCCCTCTGTCTCTGCCACAGCAGTCTTCCTGGCAATGGTGCGTTTATGAGCACCGGAAGTGAGGTTTGAGTAAAATACCCTAAAATGAAAGGTACCAGGGACAAGACACACACTTGCTCTGAGATGCCTGCAAGTACCTCTGGTCAACATCTGTACTCCAGAAAGTCAGATGAGCAGAAAACCTATTTTGGGGCAGAAACCCTGGAACCAGGATGAGTGTCATTCATAGGAAGCAATTAAGACCTCACAGATTGAATAGTGTATGATTCATGTACCTGAAGGCAACTGCATCCGTGTAATTTCCTACACAATACCCTTAAAAAAATCTTGTCCTTATGTGTATGGCAGGAATATCTGGTGCCTCTCAATTTTTCCTCTCGCTTCCTCTCTCTGTTTAGCATGTATATTCCTCTACTGCGGTTATCTATGTCTAATGTAGCTCCTAAGATACTTGCTTCCATGTTTAGTTTCATCTCTTCTCCCTATTTGCTTCTCTTACTTTCCATTGCAGAATTGAACAATCTTAAATAATACAGCAAACACACATTACAAGAGATTATCATAGAATTAAGAGATTTTACAAAAAAAATACTGGTTTGAGAAATGATAATGGACCCTATTATATGAAATTCTTTTAGCTTATCTATCTTTGGAATTAGCCAACGGGAAAACCTTTTTGTTGGTGGTTTGTTTATCTAGGGATTTTACCTCTAAAAAGAGAGGGCTCTGAGGAAAGCAGACCTTGCAGAATTAAATTCAAAGTGAATTTGTGCAAATGAAAACTGGAAACTGGCTAATTCAGTTAATTTCTATTCATGGCATCAATGAATGCCATGAATAGAACAGGAACTCTAAGCATCAAATCAGATGCAAGAAGTTCAGTGTTCTGTTCCAGCAGGACATTGGAAACCAAATGGCTTTCCCAGAATTCCAGGTCCGACAACCATAAGAATATTAGTGGTTGAGTTGTGTGAATCAACTCAGAACCAGGACCTATGGTTCCTTTGTGAGGCCTGAACCAGCTCTAGAACACATTCCACAAGGGGGAGCTGATTTGCCTAAATGAGGGAGTTATTTCACTTCATAAATCACTCTGCTGGTAATTCACCTGTTCTTCAAACTCATGCCACCTCTGACATGTTGTGAGTTGAATGTAAAAAGAGGCTTCCTTGGAGTAAAAGAAAACAGTAAGTGTAGAAAGCAGTTACAAACAAGTTTTACCAACACAGACTGTCACAAATGGGTCCTCATTATGGGCTTCCCTGGTGGCTCAGATGGTAAAGAATCTGCCCGCAATGGAGACCCAGGTTTGATCTCTGGGTCAGGTAGATCCCCCGGAGAAGGGAATGGCAACCCACTCCCAGTTTTCTTGCCTGGAGAATTCCATGGACAGAGGAGCCTGTTGAGCTATAGTTATGGGACTGCAAAGAGTTGCCACTGAGTGACACTTTCACTTTTCACTTCACTGTGAGATTCAACTGGGCAGTTGATTATTACATTTCTGGGCTTCACTGGAAACCTAACCTATTGAATTAAAATTGCAGGATCTGGGATCCAGGAATGTGCATTTTAGACAAACTGCACAAGGATTCTTCTGCACACTGAATTTCAATCAACAGAACTAAAGAATTATTTTAACAACACTCAGAAGGATGGAGTAGTCTTATCTGGATAGAAGTTAAAGTTCTTTGTGTAGCAGTTGAAGTTTTTTCTTGTAAGTTTGCAATTAGAACCACAAATGGGTATAGATGAAGTGCAATGAGTATCTTCTCCATCCTTATTAATAAGGATAGGGCAGTGGGCCAATTAAAAAAAAATTCATCAGGTGACACCTGGAGAAAATTTAGAATATTTGGTCATGTTGGGGCTTTGGTCACTTTTTTTCAAGTGAATTAAAATGGCAGAACATGTTGGAAGCTAATTTACTTTAGAGTAGGGTTTATGCCTCTTAACTCAAAGCCCAGTGACTTTTAAAAAGCCTGAGATAAGATTTCAAATGGAAACTGGATTTACTTGAATGACAGTTTCAAGCTTAGACTCCTTCCTATCTCTTCAGCTACCATTTGCTTCGTTCATACTTGACTCCTCACCAGGAGGCTCTTTGGGCTTTGGAATTCTCATCTGTAAAATTGGAAGAATAACAGAACATACCAACTACCAACTGTTTTCATGAAGAGTAACAGTAGCCAGTAAAACAGTCCCTGATTCACAGTCTTGAATATTCTTTTTGTGCTGTAGCCACTAAGGGTACAACTCATCCTCACCCATGTCCAGGTAATTGGCTGGAAGACTTTTTTTAAAGAGAAAATAATGGTAAAAAACCAACAACCTGGATTTTCCCCTGGTGGTCTAGTGGTAGAGAATCCACCTGCCAATGCAGGGGACACAGGTTCAATCCCTGGTCCAGGAAGATCCCACACAGTGTGGGGCAACTAAGTCTGTGTGCCACAACGACTGAGCCCACGCTCCAGAGCCCGTGAGCTGCAACTACTGAATCCGTGTGCCTAGAACCTGTGCTCCCCAACCAGAGAAGCCCCAGCACTGAGAAGCCCCAGCACTGAGAAGCCCATGCACTGCAGCTAGAGAGTAGACCTCGCTCGCTGCAATAGAGAAAGCCACCTACAGCAACAAAGACCCAGCACAGCCGAAAACACAACAATAAATCAAACTGAAAAAAGAAAAAAAGAATCAACAACTTTCCATTTTCCATTTGTCTAGAGGACTAGTATGCAGTCCATCAATTTGCTCACCCAGGGTAACCCTACTCCAATGACCCTCCGACTATTGAAACAAGAACTGCCCTCAGGGGAAGGTTTTCCAAACAATCCAGCTCAGAAGAATCACCAAGGACACTTTCTGAAAAAAAATCCAAATTTTAGATCTATTCTTAGATAATTTGGTTTAGTGCACAGGGGAGGAGAGGGTGCAAGCACCAGCAATTTAAATGAGATTGCCCAGGGGACCCCTAAGATTAGGTCTGTTGGGAGAGTTGCCTGAGGGCCTTCCTGCCCCTTATTAATCACGAACTGATTTCCCTTGTAAAAATATCCAGCCTTTTTTTTTTCTTCTCTAGAGACCAACAGGCTTGAATGGGACTGGGCAGCCGGGGGGACTGATTTTTAGTTCCCATTGACCCCTATTTGGATGACTTTGCTCTTGTCCATTTCCTCAGCTATAGCAGTGAGGATGAGGTGCTCCTTGCAAGGATGTGGAGAGGTTGAGCTCAGTGTTGTTGTTGTTTAGTCGGTAAGTCATGACTGACTGCAACCCCAAGGACTTCAGCACACCAGGCTTCCCTGTCCTCCGCTATCTCCCAGAGTTTGCTCAAACTCATGTCCATTGAGTCAGTGAGGCTATCCAACCATCTCATCCTCTGTTGCCCCCTTCTCCTCCTGCCCACAATCTCTCCCAGCATCAGGGTCTTTTTTGATGAGTCAGTTCTTCGCATCAGGTGGCCAAACTATTGGAGCTTCAGCTTCAGTATCAGTCCTTCCAATGAATATTCAGGGTTGATTTTTTAAGATTGACTGGTTTGATCCCTTTGCAGTCCAAGGGACTCTCAAGAGTCTTCTCCAGCACCACGATTCAAAAGTATCAGTTTGTAGGAGATTTAATAATAGAGACAAACACGATTATAGCCAACTATTTTTAGGGTACTCATTTGAAGTGTCTCAGAAAACATGTTCAGAAGGAGCGTGCTTCCTTCTTTTTTTATCTGACCAGCCAGACTTGTCTGTGGATGCTTCCAGAATTCAGCTACATTAAATGAAGTTAGGAGGGGCTGAGTCCCTTCCACCCACCGTGCTCGCTGTCACCCTCACTATGTCACTGCTTGTCACCCTCCCAAGCTCACTGCTGGAGATTGATCATGACCTGTTAGTAAACTACATTCCAGAACTCATCTTGAACTTTTCTCGTGTTAGATGACCTTGGGGAAACCATTCCGGAAGCCACATGTGTCGTCTGCCACACGTCCCAGGCTCATTTGGCAGGTGGCAGCTCTGGGCACTGTTCCCACCACCATTCATTCTCCAACTTGGTCTCAGAGATGCTACGTTGCCTGCTGGGCATTGCAAAGGATGCACTGACCTTTTCCAAACTGACAGAGGGTGGTGACAGAAAGAGCACTTGGGTGTGGACAGATCTGGGTTCCGCCATGTCTGTTTGAAGTGGGTGTTTCCAAGCCTCACAGGGTGCCTCACCTGTGAAAGGGGGAATGTAAGGCTTCCCTCACAAGCTTCTGAAGATTCAATAACGTAAGTTATCCAAAGCACCTGCCAGACTCCCCAGCCAGAATGCCCGCTAACATTTTAGCTGTTCTTACTATCACCAATTTTGTCAATTCTTAGATGTACATTGTTTTTTCCCCACTTTTAACCTTTTCAGAAATGTGGCTGTGTCTTACAGTCGGTGGCACACAACAAGTTAAGTAGTAGTGCTTTTTCTTGGTTGTTGAGTTGTGGCATGCATGCTCAGTTGTAGCCAACTCTTTGGGACCCCAAGGACTGCAGCCCACCAGACTCCTCTGTCCATGGGATTCTCCAGGTAAGAATACTGGACTAGGTTGCCATTTCCTTTTCCAGGGGATCTTCCTGACCCAAGGACAGAACTCACAACTCCTGTGTCTCCTGCAATGGTAGGTGGATTCTTTACCACTAAGGCTCCTGGGAAGCCCTTTTTCTCGGTAGTGCATTAAAAAGTAGCATGTTGTACAATTCATGCTTTTTAGGGTTGAATGAGAAATGGCTACAGCCATCAGTGTCATAATCGCATTCAGATTATTGTGCCACAGGGCTCGTGTATCCTTGGTAGAACCGTATAGCAATGTCTAGGTAGTTTTTTCATTGTTTGGAGTGGAGGCTGGCCAGTGAATTTTGTCTCTCTTTGACCTAGCAGATGAATCTGCAGAATGACCCAGAGTCCCTAGTTCTGAGTGCCTGCTTCAAGAGAATACTATCCACACAAAATGTGCTGAAGTTTCTCCCCCGAAAAAGCAGGCTACTCTCTCTGCCTGCAGGTACCTAATTCAAAAGCCTTTCTTGGGACTTGGGACTGTGGTGTGACATCTGATCCCTTTGTTGTTCCCTCCAGTGAGTGGACGAGACAGAATCATCATGGACTCCTGTGGCAGAGAAGGAAACAGATAATGGCTGTGGCCCCAGCTGATCACCATGCAGTGCCGCTGTTATGCTCATCTGGAATGTCAAAGTTCCCCTCCAACCACCCCAGGCCTGTACACCACCTCTGCCAATCTTGTCTGGAATCTGCTCTTCCTTGAATTAACCATGTTGACATTCTTGCTAGTAAGAGTCTACCTTCATTAGCACCTACTGGAAAAGGTCAGTTTTCATTTCAATCCCTAAGAAGGCCCGTGCCAAAGAATGTTCAAACTACCATAAAATTGTGCTCATTTTGTACACTAGTAAGGTGATGCTCAAAATCCTTCAAGCTAGGCTTCAGCAGTACGTGAATCGAGAACTTCCAGATGTACAAGCTGGGTTTAGAAAAGGCAGAGGAACCAGAGATCAAACTGCCAACATTCGTTGGACTATAGGGAAAGCAAGAGAATACCAAAAAAACATCTGCTTCACTGACTATGCTAAAGCAGACAGAGAAGCCTGGTGTGCTGCAGTCCATGGGGCCGCAAAGAGTCGGACAAGACTGAGCAACTGAATAACAACAAAGCCTTTGACTGTGTGGATCACAACAAACTGTGGAAAATTCTTCAAGAGATGGGAATATCAGACCACCTTACCTGCCTCCTGAGAAATCTGTGTGCAGGTCAAGAAGAAACAGTTAGAACCAGACATGGAACAATGGACTGTTTCAAAATTGGGAAAAGAATATGACAAGGCTGTATATTGTCACCCTGATATTTAACTTGTATGCAGAGTGCATCATGTATAATGACAGGCTGGATGAATCACAAGCTGGAATCAAGATTACCAGGAGAAATATCAACAACCTCAGATAGGCAGATGGTACCACTCTAATGGCAGAAAGTGAAGAGGAACCAAAGAGCCTCTTGATGAGGGTGAAAGAGAAGAGTGAAAAAGTGGGCTTAAAACTCAACATTCAACAAACTAAGATAATGGCATACGGTCCCATCATTTCATGCCAAATATTAATAGATGGGGAAAAAGTGGAAGTAGTGACAGCATTTTATTTTCTTGGGCTCCAAAACCACTGCTGATGGTGACTGAAGCCACGAAATTAAAAGATGCTTGCTCCTTGGAAGGAAAGCTATGACCAACCTGCTGCTGCTGCTGCTAAGTCACTTCAGTCGTGTCCGACTCTGTGCGACCCCATAGATGGCAGCCCACCAGGCTCCCCCGTCCCTGGGATTCTCCAGGCAAGAACACTGGAGTGGGTTTCCATTTCCTTCTCCAATGCAGGAAAGTGGAAAGTGAAAGTGAAGGAGCTCAGTCGTGACCAACCTAAACAGCATATTAAAAAGCAGAGACATCACATTGTCAACAAAGGTCCGTATAATTAAGTTATGGTTTTTCCAGTCGTCAGGTACAGATGTAAGAGCTGGACCATCAAGAAGGCTGAGTGTCAAAAAACTGATATTTTCAAATTGTGGTATTGAAGAAGACTCTTGAGAGTCCCTTGAACTGCAAGGAGATCAAACAATACTAAAAGAAATCAACATTGAATATTCATTGGAAGGACTGATGCTAAAGCTGAAGTTCTAATATTTTGGCCACCTGATGGGAAGAACTGACTTATTTGAAAAGACCCTTATGCTGGGAAAGATTGAAGGCAAAAGGAGAAGACGGCAGCAGAAGATGAGCTGGTTTGATAGCATCACCAACTCAATGGACATGAGTTTGAGCAAACTCCAGGAGATAGTGAAAGACGGGGGAGCCTGGTGTGCTGCAGTCCATGGGGTCACAGAGTTGGACACGATTTAATGACTCAATGACAACAGCATCTCATTCCCATCTATGTCATCTCATTGAACACCTACATGATCTCAGCCACCTATAACCACATAAGAAAGGATGCAGGGTAATGGCCGTTATATGGAGCAGCCATAGATATTTGCGTTTAAATTCTTACTTCCCTACTTACTAGCTGTGTAGCTTCAGATAAGTTGCTTAACCTCTCTGGGTCTCAGACTCCTAACTTTAAAACAGAGGTAAGGAGCCTTCCTTGGTGGTGCAGTAAATCTGCCTGCCAGTGCAGGGGACATGTGTTTGATCCCTGATCTGGGAAGGTCCCACATAGCAACATGCGGTTAACTCCGTGCACCACAACTGCTGAAGCACGAACTTTAGAGTCCACACAGCTGCGACTATTGAGCGCATACTCCCTAGAGCCCTAGCTACAATGAGAAGCCCATGCTCTGCAACTAGAGTAGCCAATACTCCCCACGACGAGAGAAAGGCCTCGCAGCAAGAAAGATCCTGCACAGCCAAAAATAAATAAATAAATAAAAATCTTTAAAAATTAAAAAAAAAGGTAAAATAATACCTGACTCTGAGTCTTCATATAAGGACTAAGCATTGTTATCCCCATGGGCTTCTAAGAACCGCACTGGCACATCGTCAATACTTAACCGAACATTTCCCAGAAGTGGTTAGTACTGTTTCCACAGCACCCTGGATGCTGCCTGGCACACAGTAGGTGCTTAATAAAAGTCCGTTTCTCAGAGGGAGGAGGAGAACAGGAGAGGGATCTAGGGGAGTGCCTCAGTAGACCGACTTCTCTTAACGTCTAAGCCTGTGAAGGAAAACACAGGGGCTCAGGCAAACAATAATGGCAATTTTTATTTATGTAGTTTTTGTATAGCTTATGAAGCACATTCATATGTTTTCATTAAAACCTCTGAATAAACCCAAGGCAGAAAGGGTATTATCAGTACTTCTTGAGGAATTTGAGGTCCAGAGAGGTGAAGGAGCAGAGGAGTGCCCACGTACCACTACAAATGAAGGAGGACGATTACAGAGCAGTTTGTGGGTTTAGCAATAAGGAAGCCCTTGGTGACCTTCCGGAGAGCGCATTCAACAGAGTGGTGGGAGGGACACCAGATCTTGGGGACTGAGGAAGGTACTGATGGAGAGGAAAGAAGAACCAGCCTCTCGGTAGCAAAGCAAAGGAGAGAAATGGGATGTGAATAGGATCAAATAATGGCTTTTTCAAAATAAGAGTGACCTGTGTGCAGTTATCCATTGGAAATGACTTACTCAGGCTGATTTGTGATGACTGAAACTTAAAAAGAAATAAATCATGGTACTTGAAGGATCACTTTGAAAAATGAGTCTTTGCAAAAGAATTCTCAATAGACTGGGGCCGGGGTAGGGGGGAGATCTAAGTGGCCAGTAAAAATAGGAAGAAACACTCATCTTCCCTCATACTAAAATAAATACTAGTAAAGTAAGAATGAGATACTATTTTTCACCAACGAAATGACCTAGATGAAACTATTTGATAAAATGGAGAGGAGGAAGTGGGAGCATAGGGACCCATACACTGCTGATGGCAGGGGAAGTGGGTGTATTCTTTTGAAGAATATATTTTGAAAACATTTACCAAATGTAAAATGTACATGCTCTTTCACTCAGCAATTTCACTTGGTAATTATCCTAGAGACATACTTCCATATATGGGCAAGGATATTTATTGGAGCATTGCTCTGTGTGTGTGTGTGTGTGTGTGAGAGAGAGAGAGAGAGAGAAAGAGAAAGAGGAGAAAGAAGGAAAATTACCCAAATTTCCCTAGGTAGAGCAATACTAACATAATTGTACATGGTACATCCATTCAGCAGTTGAAAGAATGAGGGGGTTCTCTATGTCGTAACATGGAGTGGAGTTTATCACATATAAGTGAATTTTAAAAAGGCAAATATTCTATAAAATCATACTGAAATATGCAGCAAAAGTGGCTAGAAAACAAGAAAGTATTAAAATTGACTATTTGGAAAGAGTAAGAAGAGAAAAGGGTGATATTATTTTTCATATTATTTTCCTCTCGCCTATAAGTGGGTTTTTTTTTTTTTAAAAACCATGAGCATGTATTACATTTAAAATAAAATACTGACTTGAAAAATGCCCCACATGATCCCCTTAAATCTTTAGGTCTTATAGTAGTACACTTGAAAAAAATTCCACTTATAAAAATTTGATTCATACACTCTTTTTTCTGGAACACATCTACTGTATTAAGGTACACCAATACAGCTCAATGACCCATCACCAATGGGTTTTTCTCCACCGGCCATTTCCTCTGCTGTGGAGATTACCAAATTGCCAAGAAGTTAGTCTCACAACCTAAGCGATTAAATACCTTTCAACACCCTAGTGCAATCAGGCTCATTTGGAGTGAGTCCAGGATAACAAAAGAATGTTTGAGGACTGTCCCATTTTGAATTAATAGATGGAGTCTCCCAAACTGACTGATCATTATAATCTCTGGGGTGCTCTTTTAAAAATATACACTTACTACTACTCATCCTCCATTCTGACCTAATACGTCAAAGTTGGTGCCCTGAATTATGGGATTTTGCGTGTTGTGTATTTTTAATTTTCTGAATTATGGGTTTGTGTGTTGTGTGCTTTTAATTTTCAAGAGCCAGGTTAAGGAATTTCTGCGTTGCATTGTGGCAACTCTTTCTTTTTTCTTAGAAATTACTATGCAATGGTGCCAGCCATTCTCTCTAGAACAGGAGTCCCTATTTGTTGGCTCAGTAACTGGGAACATGTTTACAGTTGCCAGAAGTCTGTTGACACGCAGAGGGGATGCACAAGTGAGGACAGTGTCCCCTAAGCTTCTCAAATGGAGATTTCAGTCACAGAGAACACCTTCTAGAAGATCACAGCTAAGACATCTGTTGAGCTAAGATTGTGGGAGGAGGGCTCATGGGAGCTGCATAAAGCAGCACTTTCCAACACTCTTAAGGATATAGAGTGTTTATCAAGGCACTCCGCATGTAAGTAGGGGCCCTTGCTGAAATGATTCCCTCTGATGTCTACCATTCCCAAAGCTTTGCTGGTGGTTCGCTTAACAGAGCTGGACATTAGCCTCGGAAGAAACTCAGTTTGGTCTTGAATGTAGATATCCTTCCTCTCCAAACTATCTAAAATATTATCCAGAGGTTTGTACAAAATGGACTTGGAGAACTGCCTATCAAGACCCTCACCCCCACCGCCTTGAAGACTTAAGCTGCTTTTCTTTGGTTCTTATTCATTTAAAATGAAAATTATACTTTCACCATGAAAAAATTGTGTTAGCTTTGCAGGCTCTCCAGATTAACTTCTCAGTGCTGCCCCTGTTTTCGTACCTTCGCGCTGACCTGACGGCTTGCAGTTCCCCAAGTGCTCCAAGATACTTCATACTCTGTCCCTTCATGCATGCTCTTCTTTTGCTCTTCCTTGCCTGTTTTGGTTTGGCTAATTTATATCCTTCAACTCCAAACTCAGCATCTCTGCTCTGCTCTGATCTCATCTTCAGTAATTATTTTACCCTCTAAAAATTATATTTCTTTGTTTATATTTGCACAAAATATCTCTGGACAATTATTAGAAATTAATAACAATTGTTTAGGCAGTGGAATGGCTGGGAAACAAGGGTGGGAGGAAAGATGCTTCACTGCTCATTTTCTGTTTGTTCCTTTGAACTTTTGTACTACGTAAATTTACACCTACTCCAATCAATACAATTCAAATTTTAAAACAATAACACATCTCAGCTTCAGAAGAAATTCTATTCTATACTCCTCACAGATTAACAACTTTTAGGCATATTTCCTAATCTGTCTCTTAAAACAATCTTTATTTTTAATTTCACAAGTAATATGTATATTTTCTCCATTATAAATGCCAATGCAAATTAGTCTTTCTGCTACCAGGCTTCTCTGACATGATACTCATGTGATTTCCATTCTTGTCTTAAATGTCTTTGATCTTAAAAAAGAAATCTCTGGGGTGTAAGAGGGTCAATTGTTTATACAAAATGTTGACTTGAGATGCTTTAAAATTAATAATGTTGGGTTTTGCTGAAATGGTTCATTAGGGTGACAGTTGTCGCAGTTTCCCCAGACCTAAGAGGGTTTCCAGGATGTTGGATTTTCAGCGTTGAAACTGGAGACACCTGATCAATTAGAATGGACACCTGCCCAAAGAGAAGGGATGTGTGCCTGCTCAGTTGCTTCAGTCATGTCCAACTCTTTGCAAACCTACGGACTGTAGCCCGCCAGGTTCCTCTGTCCATGGAATTTCCCAGGCAAGAATACTGGAGTGAGTTGCCATTTCCTTTTCCAGGGGATCTTCCTGACCCAGGGATCAAACCTTTGTCTCCTGTGTTGGCAGGCGGATTTGTTACCACTCAGCCACCTGGGAAACCCGAAGAGAAGGGACACCTTATGTGAAACCCCACACTGGGTACTGGCGCCTGGCAGCTGATTACTAGCCCTGGTTTTGTAGCTTTCCTTATCTTTCCAGAAGCTATGTTCATCAACTCCATGACCTTTTTAAAAAGATCTTAACTTCTACTTTAAATTTCAAAATGAAATAAGTGGCATAAAGAAAGAATTTCTACGACATTTGATGCTGCTATGTTCTTAACTGAAGCTGGAAGATTTATCACCTTTAATGGTGCATGCAAAGTAAATCTTATTTTTAATTTTAGACTCAAAAAGAAAATATACCATTCTGACATTTTTTTTTCCTGAAATAGTCCAACGTTTACTAAGTCAAGAACCATTCAATCTAATTGTATAGTATGGTAGAAATAAGTAATTAAAAAGTAAATTAGCAGATGAAAATAATGAGTTGGTAAGTGGGAGGGGAAGGGAGGGCTATAAATGTACTCAACCTAAGAAAAAAGTGAAGATTAATTTCAGTTAGAAGTTGATCTAGAGAGCTCATTGAGTTTTCAGCTTAAAACTGAAATGCGTGCTGAATAAAGCTGTTCCAGACTTCATTAACCAGTAATCTATGTACATAAGAGTGACACTGAGCAAATAAATGTTGTGGAGCAAAATAAATAAGTTTTTCAAAATAAATGTCTTTTAACAGTAGTTGGCTATTAGTTAAAATAATGAAACAGCTCCAAAAAGCAAGTCTATGAAGTTTTCCTCTTTCATGCTTCCTCCTGCCCATTCACAATTTTATTTTCTTATTTCAGGAACCTACAAATAAAGAGAGCAATATTATATATTCTGTAGATCTTTGCAAAAAGATGAAAGATACATATTGAAGGTTTTGTCCACATATGAGTTTGGCAGATCACACAGAACATTTTTAAATGGTTATTTGGCCACTCCTGATGAGAAATTTGTATGCAGGTCAGGAAGCAACAGTTAGAACTGGACATGGTACAACAGACTGGTTCCAAATACGAAAAGGAGTACATCAAGGTTGTATATTGTCACCCTGTTTATTTAACTTATATGCAGAGTATATCATGAGAAACCCTGGACTGGAAGAAACACAAGCTGGAATCAAGATTGCAGGGAGAAATATCAATAACCTCATATATGCAGATGACACCACCCTTATGGCAGAAAGTGAAGAGGAACTCAAAAGCCTCTTGATGAAAGTGAAAGAGGAGAGTGAAAAAGTTGGCTTAAAGCTCAACATTCAGAAAACGAAGATCATAGCATCTGGTCCCACCACTTCATGGGAAATAGATGGGGAAACAGTGGAAACAGTGTCAGACTTTATTTTGGGGGGCTCCAAAATCACTGCAGATGGTGACTGCAGCCATAAAATTAAAAGACGCTTACTCCTTGGAAGGAAAGTTATGACCAACCTAGATAGTATATTGAAAAGCAGAGACATTACTTTGCCAACAAAGGTTCGTCTAGTCAAGGCTATGGTTTTTCCACTGGTCATGTATGGATGTAAGAGTTGGACTGTGAAGAAGGCTGAGCGCCGAAGAATGGATGCTTTTGAACTGTGGAGTTGGAGAAGACTCTTAAGAGTCCCTTGGACTGCAAGGAGATCCAACGAGTCCATTCTGAAGGAGATCAGCCCTGGGATTTCTTTGGAAGGAATGATGCTAAAGCTGAAACTCCAGTACTTTGGCCACCTCATGCGAAGAGTTGACTCATTGGAAAAGACTGTGATGATGGGAGGGATTGGGGGCAGGAGGAGAAGGGGATGCCAGAGGATGAGATGGCTGGATGGCATCACTGACACGATGGACGTGAGTCTGAGTGAACTCCGGGAGTTGATGATGGACAGGGAGGCCTGGCGTGCTGCGATTCATGGGGTCGCAAAGAGTCGGAGACAACTGAGCTACTGATCTGATCTGATCTGATGGCTTGGGGCAGCCAGAAGAGGAATTCTTTATCTGGATGCCTTTCTGGAAGTATAAAGCATCTGAAATTTAGAAAAAGTCTGCAAAGTTTGGTGTTTACATGTACATGGAGCAAAAGCAAAAACAAAACCCAGTTGTGGAAGGGACTGGTGATAGAAGAAAGGTTCGATGCTGTAAAGAGCAATATTGCATAGGAACCTGGAATGTTAGGTCCATGAATCAAGGCAAATTGGAAGTGGTCAAATAGGAGATGACAAGAGTGAACATTTACATTCTAGGAATCGGCGAACTAAGATGGACTGGAATGGGTGAATTTAACTCAGATGACCCTTATATCTACTACTGTGGGCAAAAATCCCTTAGAAGAAATGGAGTAGCCCTCATAGTCAAGAAAAGAGTCTGAAATGCAGTACTAGGATGCAGTCTCAAAAATGATAGAATGATCTCTGTTTGTTTCCAAGGCAAACCATTCAGTATTACAGTAATCAAGTCTGTGCCTCCATCAGTAAAGCTGAAGAAGCTGAATTTGAACAGGTCTAGGAAGACCTGCAAGACCTTCCAGAACTAACACCCCAAAAAGATGTCCTTTTCATTATAGGAGACTGGAATGCAAAAGTAGAAAGTCAAGAGATACCTGGAGTAACAGGCAAATTTGGCCTTGGAGTACAAAACAAAGCAGGTCAAAGGCTAACAGAGTTTCGCCAAGAGAATGCACTGGTCATAGCAAACACCCTCTTCCAATAACACAAGAGAAGACTCTACACATGGACATCACCACATGGTCAATACTGAAATCAGATTGATAATATTCTTTGCAGCCAAAGATGATGATGAAATCCTTCGGTTCAGTTCAGTTCAGTTTAGTCGCCCAGTCGTGTTGGACTCTTTGCAACCCCATGAGCCACAGCACGCCAGGCCTCCCTGTCCATTACCAACTCCCAGAGTTCACTCAAACTCACGTCCATCGAGTCAGTGATGCCATCCAGCCATCTCATCCTCTGTCGTCCCCTTCTCCTCCTGCCCCCAATCCCTCCCAGCATCAGAGTCTTCTCCAATGAGTCAACTCTTCGCATGAGGTGGCCAAAGTACTGGAGTTTCAGCTTTAGCATTAGTCCTTCCAAAGAACACCCAGGACTGATCTCCTTTAGAATGGACTGGTTGGATCTCCTTGCAGTCCAAGGGACTCTCAAGAGTCTTCTCCAACACCACAGTTCAAAACCATCAATTCTTTGGCTCTCAGCTTTCTTCCAAGTCCAACTCTCACATCCATACATGACTACTGGAAAAACCATAGACTTGACAAGATGGACCTTTGTTGGCAAAGTAATGTCTCTGCTTTTTAATATGCTATCTAGGTTGGTCATAACTTTCCTTCCAAGGAGTAAGCGTCTTTTAATTTCATGGCTGCAATCACCATCTGCAGTGATTTTGGAGCCCAAAAAAATAGTCTGACACTGTTTCCCCTGTTTCCCCATCTATTTGCCATGAAGTGATGGGACCAGATGCCATGATCTTCGTTTTCTGAATGTTGAGCTTTAAGCCAACTTTTTCAACTCTCCTCTTTCACTTTTATCAAGAGGCCTTTTAGTTCCTCTTCACTTTCTGCCATAAGGGTGGTGTCATCTGCATATATGAGGTTATTGATATTTCTCCCGGCAATCTTGATTCCAGCTTATGCTTCTTCTAGCCTAGCCTTTCTCATGATGTACTCTGCATATAAGTTAAATAAGCAGGGTGACAATATACAGCCTTAACGTACTCCTTTTCGTATTTGGAACCAGTCTGTTGTACCATGTCCAGTTCTAACTGTTGCTTCCTGACCTGCATATAGGTTTCTCAAGAGGCAGGTCAGGTGGTTTGGTATTCCCATCTCTTTCAGAATTTTCCACAGTTTATTATGATCCACACAGTCAAAGGCTTTGGCATAGTCAATAAAGCAGAAATAGATGTTTTTCTGGAACTCTCTTGCTTTTTCAATGATCCAGCAGATGTTGGCAATTTGATCTCTGGTTCCTCTGCCTTTTCTAAAACCAGCTTGAACATCTGGAAGTTCACGGTTCATGTACTGCTGAAGCCTGGCTTGGAGAATTTTGAGCATTACTTTACTGGCGTGTGAGATGAGTGCAATTAGGGAGGAAAAATATCTGGATACTAATACTTTGCCTTCCCAGTTTCAGTATGTTCAGCATTTCTAATTGATTGGGGAGGCCCTGAAGGAGGCCAGTTGAGTAAAAAAAAAAAAAAGAAAAAGGCACCCCTCTCCAAAGGTGAAAGTAACTCTCATTAAGGTAAAGTCTGAACGGATAATGTGGACTCTATATGTAAGTCAGCAAAAAAATATCTACAGTTTAGAAATAGGAAAGATGTTCCTGAATGTTATTTAGTTCAGTGTTAGATTGACTTTACACTGTCAGGGACATTTCATCACTCATAGGAGGCAGAGATTTTGTATATTTTTATCTGATGGGATTTCAGTTCAGTTCAGTTCAGTCGCTCAGTCGTGTCCAACTCTTTGTGACCCCATGGATCAAAGCACGCCAGGCCTCCCTGTCCATCATCAACTCCCGGAGTTCACTCAGACTCACGTCCATCGAGTCAGTGATGCCATCCAGTCACCTCATCCTCTGTCGCCCCCTTCTCCTCCTGCCCCCAATCCCTCCCAGCATCACAGTCTTTTCCAATGAGTCAACTCTTCACATGAGGTGGCCAAAGTACTACTGGAGTTTCAGCTTTAGCATCATTCCTTCCAAAGAAATCCCAGGGCTGATCTCCTTCAGAATGGACCAGTTGGATCTCCTTGCAGTCCAAGGGACTCTCAAGAGTCTTCTCCAACACCACAGTTCAAAAGCATCCATTCTTTGGCGCTCGGCCGAAGTCCACCTCTCACATCCATACATGACCACTGGAAAAACCATAGCCTTGACTAGACAGACCTTTGTTGGCAAAGTAATGTCTCTGCTTTTGAATATGCTATCTAGGTTGGACATAACTTTCCTTCCAAGGAGCCAGATGAAATTAAATTCTATTTGGTAGAATAGAAGACCATAAAGGGTATACTTTATGATTTTGTTGGACATTAATCAATTCTGCAAAAAAAAATTGAGGTAAAATTCATACAACAGAAAATTAACCATTAACCATTTTAAAGTGTGCAATTTAGTCAAATTTAGTATGTTCAGAATCTTGTGCAACAGTCTCCTCTATCTAATTCTAGAACATTTTCATCACCCCCAAAGGAAACTCTGTACCTGTTAAACAGTTAATCCCCATTCCACCACATTCCCAGCTCCTGTCAACCACTGATCTGCTCTCTGTCTCTATGGAGTTGCTTACTCTGGATATTTCTTTTGTGTCTAGCTCCTCTCACTTAGTATGTTTTTGAGATTATCTATGTTGTAGCATGTATCAATACTTCATGCCTTTTTGTAACTGGGTAATATTCCACTGAACATTTAGCTCACATTTTGTTTATCCATTCATCCATTATCCATTCATCTGTTGGTGGACATTTGGTTCTTTCCACCTTTTGGCTACTGTGAACAGTGGTACTGTGATCATTCTCGTGTAAGTATTAGTTTGAATATCTGTGTTTAATTCCTTTGGATATATATCTTGGACTAGAAATGCTAGATCATGTAGCAATTTTATGTTTAAGTTTCTGAGGAAGCACCAAACTGGTTTTCATAGTGGCTACAGCATTTTACATTCCCAATGACAATGTATAGGTATTCCAATTTCCTCATATTCCTGTCAACATTTATTTTCCTTTTCTAAGGGTTGTGACGAACCTAGGGGATGTGATCTCATTGTGGTGTTAATTTGTATTACTCTAATGACTAATGACATTGAGCATTTTTTTATGTGCTTCTTGGCCATTTGTATGTCTTCTTTGGAGACATCTTTTCAAGTCCTTTGCTATTTTTAAATTGGGTTGTTTGTCCTTCTGTTGTCGAGTTTATATGTATTCTTTATATATTCTGGACATTAAATAAACTCCTGTCACATATATGATCTTCAAATATTTTCTCCCATTTTTGGGGTTGTCTTCTCACTCTTTTGACAAAGTTCAGTTTATTTTTGGTCATTTTTGTTGCTTGTGTTTTTGGTGTCATATCTAAGAAAGCATTGTCAAATCCAAAGTCATGAAGATTTACTCCTATGTTTTCTTCTAGGTTTTATAGTTTTAGCTCTTTAGGTATTTGATTCATTTTGAGTTCGTTTTTGTATATGGTATGAGTCAAAAGTCCAACTTAATTCTTTTGCTTGTGGGTAATCAGTTTTACCAGGATCAATTTTTGAAGAGACTATTCTTTCTTCATTGAATGGTCTTAGCACCTTTGTCAAAAATCAATTGACTAGAGATGTATAGGCTTGTTCAATTCTATCCTTATTTATCTCTGGACTCTCTTTTTATTTGATTCCTCCTCCAAAGATTCTTATGTGATTGACCTGGGACTGGCAACCACTCTGTTTGTTCTTCTTTTTTAAGCTCCCCAGGTGATCCTACCAGTACTTGGTGTTGACAATCACTGTCTTAAGAGAAGTTCTACTGAAACCACTTCTGATCTAGTAGTCTCTTTGGTGCTTCAGGATTCTCACTGGGAAAAGTGGATGTGAGTGGGTGTTGCTGAAGAGAGATAATATTTGGGGACTAGTCTTATGTTGACTGTGAGCTTAGGTGAGACAAACACTAGGAAAAAGGGACATTTCTTATACATCTTCTCACTGTTGTGGCTCCTTTGTGTTTAAGAAAACTAAAACCAAGTCCTTGTCATATGCCACAAAAGGGTAACACAGTCTAGTGTCTCCAAAACAGTAAAACAGAAACCTACACCTGAAGTCTATCAGATGATAAATACATTATTAAACAAAAAGTAATGAAGGAATGGACAGCATAAAAGTAGGAGTTTCGGGAGAAGAGGCTGGTGACCTTGGCAAGCTGGTGAGGGAGATATTTTGACTACTATGGTGCATTCTCTGCTTTTTCAGAAAAAAGTGGAAATACGAAGGATTGCGCTTAGAATGATTTGGTGACACGGGGAAAGTCTCTCGCATTGTTAGTCATTTTTTCCAGTGTTACTTCTTACACTTGCAGCCTGTCTAACTTCCTACACTGTCACTTCCACACATCTGTTCTTTGGACTAATTCCTCATTTCCGCCTCTTCCTTCTAAAGCAGGCTTATTTCTACGAGGCAGCTTTGTATGGGGGCTGGATATGCAGGCCTTGGAGCCAAACTGCCAGGGATTGTAGCTCAGCTCTGCTACCCTCTAAATATGAGCTGGGCAGGTTACTCAGCACCTTTATTTCTTCACATGTATAGAATCCTCTTTATTGAATTATTCTGAGCTGGTAAATAATCTGCCTGCCAATGCAGGAGACGCAAGAGATGCAGGTTCAATTCCTGCATTGGGAAGATCCCCTGGAGAAGGAAATGGCAACCTACTTCAGTAATCTCACCTGGAAAATCCAGGGACGGAGAAGTCTGGTGGGCTATGGTCCATAGGGTCGCAAAGAATCAGACATGACTGAGAGACTGAACATACACACACAGACCCACACATTAAAGCACTTAAAATATCACCTGGCATGGAATGAGTGCTCCACGAACCCTAGCTATTTCATTATTACATTATTGCCCAGGAGTTAGAGCCATCAGCTGGAGTAACAGTGAGGTACAGAGGTACCTCTTTGGGACCATAGAAGAAGGCTGTGAGGATTCTTAGTGAAACCATGGAGGTCTTGAAGACAACAGTGAGAAATTCTGAACAAAGAATGACTTGAACAGAAGTAGATTGGATGGATTTGGCATCTGCTTTAAACAACCAGGTAAGTAGGTTTTATCTCATTCCTGATTGGCCTGACAGATGCAATTCCCCCTTGTAAATGCAACTCTGTCTTGGGATGGGAAGCAGGCTGCCCTGTGGGGATTTCATTTGCCATTTCTAGCTGCCTTGTCTCCAGTACCTTCCTAGACTACAATGGGTGACTCAGGAGCTTTCCCCATTCACATATCTGATACCTCTGCTGCAACAATGTAGCCATTTTCTAAGCTGTGTCAAAGAGGTGGATAACACCTGACTTTTCCTATTTGCCCCCAATTTCTTCTCCACACCTGATCCGACCACAGACTACTCTATCTCCCAAAGCAAAATAGAAGCACGGAAGTACGTGATTTCTAGGTGGAATTCTCTAGCTGATTTATGGACCTAGGTTCTTTCCATCTTTCCACTGTGCCATTTCCAGTGTATCAGTGACAGTGTTCGTTCAAAGGGATAAGAAAGCTGCTACAGTAGCAAAAAGCAACAGTGTCAAAAAGCAGGAAGAAAGATTTATTTCAATCATTTCTTTCCTCATCCTAGAAAATATGGCTCTTTCAGTCCTACTGGACAGGCCTGAGTCACAATATACCTTAACTTCAAGGAGGCTCCGATATTAAACATCTGGATTTTCAGCTTCCCTTGGAATACAGGAAGGCTCTGCCGGCAAGAAAGAAGAGTAGGAAAATGGCTGTTAGGTTGGCAACTAAAACTGTCTGCTTTTTGACATAGTGGTAATTGCACTTTTTGTTACCTAATCACTTTACATTTTAATAGACCACACTTGAGCGGGCTGGCATAGCTTATTGGGATAAAATGAATTTGCTTAAAGATGCTACAGTCTGCAAGCAAATCCTGTGTCTCTCACTGACCACTCCATCCGACTAAGTCCTGATTCAATGTTGCTCTGACTAGGGAGCACTGTGTGTCTTCCTCCTTTATGCTTCTGTAGAATTTGTGATCTCCTGAGCCAATTTAATTTAATTCATCTAATAAATGACAGCACAGAAGGTTGCTTTTCTGCTGCAATGCTCAGGAGATAGCTCTGTATTTGCTAATTTTTTTTTAAAGTTTGATTAAAAATTCAATAAAACAAACAAGTTACAATGTATAATTATCATTAATTTCAGAACAGATTATTTTCATGTACTTATGAAAAAAATACTCCAGTAATCTTATCTAGCCTTGGAATTTAGAGGTAAATTCACTGAAGAATCCCTCTTTGTTTTTATTCAAGATTCTGCTCTGTCCTAATATTAGAAAATTTAACTTATGTTTGCATATTTTCCACCTTTTTGATCAATTGTTATTTGTGCAAATAAAAAATATTGTTTAAATTAAATTATATTTTCTGGAATGAAGAAAGAAATGATTGAAAGAAATCTTTCTTCCTGCTTTTTGACACTGTTGCCTTTTGCTACTGTAGCAGCTTTCTTATACCTTTGAATGAACGCTGTCACTGATACACTGGAAATGGCAGAGCAGAAAGATGGAAAGAACCTGGGTCCATTTAAATTAAATTGTTAAAGGAAACTTCTCCTGTGCTGTCATTTATTAGATTAATTAAATTAAATTGGCTCAGGGGGTCACAAGTTCTACAGAAGCATAGTGGGGGAAGACACACAGGGCTCCCTAGTCAGAGCAACATTGAATCAGGACTTAGTTGGATGGAGTGGTCAGTGAGAGACACAGGATAAAGATTTATTTAAATCTTTAAATAAAAAATGTTGTTTAACAATGCATGTTCACTGTAAGAAAGAATACAAATAATATAAACTACACAAAGTTAAAAGGAACTGCCCACAGTTAACAGCACTGCCCACAGTGAATAACTTAATTTTTGATCTGTGCAAGTCGGTCAGTCATGTCCACCTTTTTGCGACCCCATGGACTATACAGTCCATGGAATTCTCCAGGCCAGAATGCTGGAGTGGGAAGACTTTCCCTTCTCCAGGGGATCTTCCCAACCCAGGGATAGAACCCAGGTCTCCCACATTGCAGGTGGATTCTTTACCAGCTGACCTACCAGGAAAGCCTAATTCTTGATCTAGGCCTATAGAAATATAAATATGCATTTACAGACATGAATTTTTTAAAAACAACATTATATATTGTTCTACAACTGTTTTTTAAAAATGTACCAATATATCCTACTCAGCTTTCCATATGCTTATGTATAAACTTATTTAATTTATTATCAAATATTATATTCATATAATGTACCTTTTGCAATTTTCAGAATATTTTTATCTTCCACTCCCCCTTTTTTTCATAGAAAAGAACTCCTCTTGACTAACACTATAATGACTCTTTAAAGAGTTTTAAAAATGGCTCTAATAAACTTTAAGAATACTAAAGTCTTGATAGAACATAACCTTTTTTAGGATGGAATTGGATAGAAGAGGACTATGATTTTATAATGATGATGATGATGATTATAACTCCTACTTGTGTTTATACATTTTAAGATAATCTTCTATAAAGAATCTCATTTAAACTCCATCTAATGTTATTTTGTTCTAGAAGTACCTGCAGATTCTCCTGATAACACTATTTTTATTATAATAAAGTTTTACAGGCTGAGCTAGGAACAGCATGATAATGTTGTTATTGCTACACATGCAATCATTATTTAATAAAGATGGAAATTAATAGCTCTAACATTGCTCCATGCCCAGCCTTACCCAGCTTTGAATGAAGGTTTCCTAACTATATCCTGCTGTTTATTTCTATGCTTCAAAAGACATGAGGGAACAAGGACAGAATTAAAGGGAGAAAGATAATCTCACAGCTATAGGTCTAATTTTTAATACCCCATCACAACAATTGAAACAAAAATTGGACCAAAATATTTAGTAAAGTTGTAGAATAACAACACTACCAACCATCTTGGTCTGATTAATAATAGGATACTATACAAGGAAATGCAGAATATGCATTCTTTTCAATGTCTATACATTCTTAAAAATAGACCATAAGCTAGGTCATAAAACAAGTCTCAATAAATGTATAGGAAAATAAATCATGCAAAGATGTTTTCTGACTGCAGAGGAATTAATTTAAAATTAATAACAATAGCATAGGAAAATATTGAATATTCAAAAATTAAACAGCATACTGCTAAATAATTCATGAGTCAAGGAAGAAATTACAGAGAAAGGTAGAAAATATTTTGAACTATGATAAAGAACATGTAATAGGTATTTGTTACTGTCTGGATGAAGCACAAGCTGGAATCAAGATTGCCGGGAGAAATATCATTAACCTCAGATATGCAGATGACACCACACTTATGGCAGAAAGCAAAGAACTAAAAAGCCTGTTGATGAAAGTGAAAGAGGAGAATGAAAAAGTTGGCTTAAAACTCAACATTCAGAAAACTAAGATCATGGCATCCAATCCCATCACTTTATGGCAAATAGATGGGGAAACAATGGAAACAGTGAGAGACATTATTTTCTTGGGCACAAAATCACTGCAGATGGTGACTTCAGCCCTGAAATTAAAAGATGCTTGCTCCTTGAAAGAAAAGTTATGACCAACCTAGACAGCATATTAAAAAGCAGAGACATTACTTTGCCGACCAAGGTCTGTATAGTCAAAGCTATGGTTTTTCCAGTAGTCATGTATGCATGTGAGAGTTGGACTATAAAGAAAGCTGAGTGCGGAAGAATTGATGTTTTTGAACTGTGGTGTTGGAGAAGACTTTTGAAAGTCCCTTGGATTGCAAGGAGATCCAACCAGTCCATCCTAAAGGAAATTAGTCCTGAATATTCATTGAAGGACTGATGATGAAGCTGAAATTCCAATACTTTGGCCTCCTATGCAAAGAACTGACTCATTTGAAAAGACCCTGATGCTGGGAAAGATTGAAGGTGGGAGAAGGGGACGACAGAGGATGAGATGGTTGGATGGCATCACTGACTCAATGGACATGAATTTGAGTAAGCTCCAGGAGTTGGTGATGGACAGGGAAGACTGGCATGCTGCAGTCCATGGGGTCACAAAGATTTGGACATGACTGAGCGACTGAACTGAACTGAACAGGTATTTTTAGGATGAAGCCAAAACAGCAATTAGGTGAAAAGATAAAACTTTAAATGTTTATATCAGTGACCAAAGGGCTTCCGTCATAGCTCAGTTGGTAAAGAATCTGCCTGCAATTTAGGAGACCATGGTTTGATTCCTGGGTTGGGAAGATCCCCTGGAGAAGGGAAAAGCTACCACTCCAGTATTCTGGTGTGGAGAGTTCTATGGACTGTGTTGTTCATGGGGTTGCAGAGTCGGATATGACTTTCACTTTTCATCAGTGACCAAAAATTATATATTTACAAGTAGCCAGACTAAAGAAAAAAGGGGATCTTCCTTGGTATCTCAGTCAGTAAAGAATCTTCTTGCAATGCAGAAGACCTGGGTTCAATCCCTGGGTCAGGAAGATCCCCTGGAGAAGGGAATGGCAACCCACTCCATTATTCTTGCTTGGAGAATTCCATGGACAGATAATGGGGTCACAAAGAGTTGGACATGACTGACTAACACACACACATGCAAACATACACACTACAAAAGGGGGAAAATAAAAGATAAGGGATCAGTAAAATAAAAACAAATAAAGAATAAGGAAAATTAACCAATCAAGAAGTTAAGTCTTTAAATTGATCAACAGAATTGATGACACCGTAGCTAGAATGATCAATGGAAAAACAAAACACAAATCACCAACATCAGGATTTAAATAGATATTTTTGTTACAGATCCCACAGGCAATAAAAGGATAATATAATATTATAAATAACTTTATGCCAACAGATTCAACAGGCTGGATGAAACTGATAATTTTATGAAAAATGCAATTTACCTAAACTAATACAAGACAAAACAGAAAATCTCAATAGTTTTATTTCTCTTAGAGAAATGAAATACATTATCAAAGTTCTTCCCACAAATAAAACCCTCCCTAAGCCCAGCTGATTTCACTGGTGAATGGTATCAAACACTTAGGGAAGATATAAAACCACTATTACACAATCTCTCTCAGGAAAGAGAGGAGAGAATACGTCCTTACTCATTTTATGAGGACAGCATAACCTCAATACCCAAACCCGAGAAAGACATTACTTAAAAAAAGTTACAGATCAATATCCCTCAGAAGTATTGATGCAAAAATTCTTATAAAAAAATCAGCAAATTGAATGCAACAATGTAAAAAGGATCAGATATCATGACCAAATGGGGCATTTATATGCTGAAGTGAAAAAGTGAAAGTGTTAGTCACCCAGTTGTATCCAACTCTTTGCGACCCAGCAGACTGTGCCAGGCTCCTCTGTCCATGGGGATTCTCCAGGCAAGAATGCTTAAGTGGGTAGCCAATCCCTTCTTCAGGGAATCTTCCCAACTCAAGGATCAAACCTGGGTCTGCTGCATTGCAGGCAGATTCTTTACCATCTGAGCCACCAGGGTTACAAATAAAAAATAAAATTTAAATTCCATGTACAGTAGTGCTCCCAAACACAAACTTCTTGAAAATCTACTAATGCTATCCAAGACTTTTACAATGAAAATATTGCTGATATTTTAAAGACCTAAATAAATGGATATACAAATACCATGTTCATAGGTTGTAACATTTAATATTGTTAGGATGTCAGTTCATACCAATCCATCTATAAATTCAACATGATCCAAGTTTAAATTTGTCTTCTTTTTAATAGGAATTGACAAATAGATTTTTAAATTAAATGTAGATGCATTGGAGAAATCTCTTTCAGTCTCTGCCCACTTTTAATTGTCTTTATGTATTTATTTTTGACTGTGCTGGGTCTTCGGTGCTGTGTTCAGGCTTTCTCTAATTGCCGCAAGTGGGGGCTACTCTCTAGTGGTGGTGGGCAGGTTTCTCACTGCAGCGGCTTCTCTTGGTGTGAAGCACAGGCTGTAGAGAGCACAGGCTTCAGTAGCTGCAGCAAGCAGGCTTAGTAGCTGGGGCTCACAGGCTCAGTAGCTGCACGGGCTTAGTTGCCCCGCAGCATGTGGAATAATCCTGGACTAGGGATCAAACGCGTGCCCTCTGCATTGGCAGGTGGGTTCTTAACCACTAGACCACCAGGGAAACCCAGTTATCTCTTTTTTGTTGAGGCTGAGTTGTATGAGCTGTTCAAGTACAAATGTCTTTAATAGAATATGCTGAACTGGTTAAAGTACAAAGATCATTTCATACTTATACGATTTTAACTTGAGAAAAACAGAAATATTGGGCATCTAACCCACTGAGATTGTGGGCAGGACTCTATGGCGATAACATCAGAAATGTAGCCAGCTTGTTGTCTTTCCAAGAGCCATGTCGCCATGTCCAGAACCCTGGGACTCTGATTTCCATCTAACACATGGGGAAGTTCCCTGGAGGTTATTCAGTGAATTTGATTTTACATTAAGGAATTACTTGGAATCTGCCTTCAGCCAATTCTAGATTTAATTATTCATCGCAAATATTGCTTGCCAATTGACATCTTTGTTTATATTGAAGCTGATGATTCCCATCTTTGATTGTGTGTGACTTTCTTCCTTTAGTATTATGTATTACTCAGTCCTTCAAGGTAAAGTAGAGAGACATCTTTCAACACTTATGGTGAGCTCCTCAGTTCTGGGTAGCATCAACCAATGGGTTTTTATATCTTGCCAATTCTCTAATTCTTATGGTTAATTCATAGCCTCATGGACTTTTATAAATAGCTTTGATAAATCCAAAAGGCCATCCACTTTCTCTTCACAGAAGTTGCAAATTGGTATTGGTCCATGTTTGAGTATCTCCAACTAGTCTTCCTATCCAAACTTGTTTATTTGCAATGACATCTGGCCCAGTTCAGTGTCCATTGAGATTATTCATAATGACTTGAAATCATCTGTTTTATTATTATTTATCTTCAGGGAACTTCACAGCATACTATTGAAGTCATCCAGTTGATGTCTGTTTTTCCATTCTTTAAGTCATAAAGAATAGCACTGAATCAAGTGTGAGAAGATTTTCCCATCCAGGGAAACAAAGATGCTCCTGATTTTCCGCGTTTCTCATTTTCACATTTTTCTGACCAAGGAGATTTAAACAGTGTGAAAGTAATCCAAAATAAATAATCTGTTCAAAATAAATCAATCTAACAGTGACTCGGAGGGTGATTGTGGGGTATATGAATGGGATAAATGCATTAAATTACCAGATTCAGTTTCACAGGTAGCACCTAGCTGCAGATGGTCTATAGATAGGATCCACCAGTCAGTGTTTGTTGAGCATCTGTAACATGCCGAGTTAAGCACTATGAGGATTCTGGAGATGAAAAAAGCAAGTTTCCTAGACAGACATATGCAAATCAAGCAAGGAAGTATATGATAAAGATCAATAGAGATGCATGAATTAATACTATTGGAGCTGAACAGAGAAAGAACCCTACAAATTGCTAGGCTTTAGAAGATTTCATGAAGGAACATAGTGTTGGAACTGGGCCTTGAAAGATGGATAGTAGTTCCACAGCAAGGAAGGATATGCCTGGTGGATGAAATGGCACATGAAAAGGCCTAGAATTCAGGGAGTCAGAGGGTGTTAAATCCGTCTGTCACAGGCTTTGTGCATGCTCTTCTGGTGAGCAAAACTTCAATATGCCAGCTCTTTCATTCATAATGGTGAAGAGATAGGAAGCAATTGATACACTTGACCAAGAGTCATCTCTGTACAGAGGCCATCTAGGGATTTCTTTAAAAAAAAAAAGTTAAATAATTTATTTGGCTGTGCCAGGTCTTAGTCGTGGCAAGTTGGATCTAGTTACCTGACCAGAGATTGAACCTAGTACCCCTGCTTTGGGAGCATGGAGTCTTAGACACTGGACCACCAGGGAAGTGTCTACGGATTTCTTACTGGAGGGAGTGGAAATTATTTTTTATAGAGTAGTTTACTAACTCAGCAGAATCCAATCCTTATGAAAAGGTTTTACCTTGCACATGTATCCAAACAGTTGATTCAGACAGTAAGGAATCTGCTTCAATGTGGGAGACCTGGGTTTGATCCCTGGGTCCGATCCCTGGGTCAGGAAGATCTTCTGGAGAAGGGAATGGCTACTCACTCCAGTATTCTTGCCTAGAGAATTACATGCACAGAGGAGCCTGGCAGGCTACAGTCCATGGGGTTGCAAAGAGTTGGACATGACTTAGTGACTAACACTGCACACATACACTGATCATATTTCCTTTCTGTTGAATAGGGTTGAGGGAATTAGGGCATGATATTGTTTGATGAAACCTAACCTTGTTAGGTTTGGAGAAGGCAATGGCAACCCACTCCAGTACTCTTGCCTGGAGAATCCCATGGACGCAGGAGCCTGGTGGGCTGCCGTCTACGGGGTCGCACAGAGTCGGACATGACTGAAGCGACTTAGCAGCAGTAGCAGCAGCAACCTTGTTAGGTTAGATCCAAAGGTATTCAGTTCAGTTCAGTCGTTAAGTGGTGTCCAACTCTTTGCGACCCCATGAATCGAAGCACACCAGGCCTCCCTGTCCATCACCAACTCCTGGAGCTCACTCAGACTCGTGTCCATCGAGTCAGTGATGCCATCCAGCCATCTCATCCTCTGGCGTCCCCTTCTCCTCCTGCCCCCAATCCCTCCCAGCATCAGAGTCTTTTCCAATGAGTCAACTCTTCACATGAGGTGGCCAAAGTACTGGAGTTTCAGCTTTAGCATCATTCCTTCCAAAGAACACCCAGGACTTTTCTTCTAAGGAGCAAGCATCTTTTAATTTCAGGGCTGAAGTCACCATCTGCAGTGATTTTGTGCCCAAGAAAATAATGTCTCTCACTGTTTCCATTGTTTCCCCATCTATTTGCCATGAAGTGATGGGACCAGATGTCATGATCTTAGTTTTCTGAATGTTGAGTTTTAAGCCAACTATGTATGGAGGTTCATGACATTGTACAGGAGGCAGGGATCAAGATCATCCCTAAGAAAAAGAAGTGCAAAAAGGCAAAATTGTTGTCTGAGGAGGCCTTACAAATAGCTGTAAATAGAAGATAAATGAAAGGCAAAGGAGAAAAGGAAAGATATACCCATTTGAATGCCGAGTTCCAAAGAATAGCAAGGAGAGATAAGAAAGCTTTCCTCAGCAACCAGTGCAAAGAAATAAAGGAAAACAATAGAATGGGAAAGTCTAGAGATCTCTTCAAGAAAATTAGAGATACCAAGGGAACATATCATGCAAAGATGGGCACAATAGAGGACAGAAATGGTATGGACATAACAGAAACAGAAGATATTAAGAAGAGGTGGAAAGAATACACAGAACTATACGGAAAAGATCTTCACAACCCAGATAATCACCACAGTGTGATCACCAACCTAGAGCCAGACATTCTGGAATGCAAAGTCAAGTGGGCCTTAGGAAGCATCACTGCAAACAAAGGCAGTGGATGTGATGGAATTCCAGTTGAGTTATTTCAAATCCTAAAAGTTGATGCTGTGAAAGTGCTGCACTCAATATGCCAGCAAATTTGGAAAACTCAGCAATGGCCACAGGACTGGAAAACGTCAGTTTTCATTCCAATCATAAAGAAAGGCAATGCCAAAGGATGCTCAAAACTACCATACAATTGTACTCATTTCACATGCTAGTAAAGTAATGTTCAAAATTCTCCAAGTCAGGTTTCAACAGTACATGAACCATGAACTTCCAGATGTTCAAGCTGGATTTAGAAAAGGCAGAGGAACCAGAGTTCAAATTGTCAACATCTGTTGGATCATCGAAAAAGCAAGGGAGTTCTAGAAAAATATCAACTTTTACTTTATTGACTATACCAAAGCCTTTGATTTTGTGGACCACAACAAACTCTGGAAAAAATCTGCTGTTTAGTAACTACTCAATAAAAAATAAAAACTATTATTGGAGGATCAAGTTACTCACCCAGAGTTACTCACACTCACTAAAGAGCACCATCCTTTTAACCCTTAAAATACTGTACAGATATTCTTGACTTTACTGTAATTATGTTATCTCTAGTTGATGCTGTTTTATTTAATTTTGTTTCAGAAAACTTAACTTGTTGCAATATTTGATCAGCCAGTAAAAGTAGAACTTGAATTTCATGTTTTCAGTTTCAGTTTCAGTTCAGTCGCTCAGTCGTGTCCAACTCTTTGCAACCCCATGAACTGCAGTACTCCAGGCCTCCTTGTCCATCACCAACTCCCAGAGTTTACCCAAACTCATGTCCATTGAGTCAGTGATGCCATCCGACCATCTCATCCTCTGTCGTCCCCTTCTCCTCCTACCTTCATTCTTTCCAAGTATCAAGGTCTTTTCAAATGAGTCAGCTTTTTGCATCAGGAAGCAAAAGTATTGGAGTTTCAGCTTCAGCATCAATCCTTCCAATGAATATTCAGTACTGATTTCCTTTAGGATGGACTGGTTGGATCTCCTTGCAGTCCAAGGGACTCTCAAGAGTCTTCTCCAACACCACAGTTCAAAAGCACCAATGCTTTGGTGCTCAGCTTTCTTTATAGTCCAACTCTCACATACATGACTACTGGAAAAACCATAGCCTTGACTAGATGGACCTTTGTTGACAAAGTAATGTCTCTGCTTTTTAATATGCTGTCTAGGTTGGTCATAACTTTCCTTAAACATGTACAAATATAAACACAATTATTGTGACATGCATTTAAAAAATATGCCATATTCCTAGCAGTATAATTCATAATAGACAAAGGTGGAAGCAACCCAAGTGTCCACTGATGAATGAATAGATAAACAAAATGTAGTATATACATACAATCCTGTCACGTGCTAGACATTAAGTGAAATTAAACTAATCATAAAAGGACAAATACTGTATGATTCAATTTATAGTAGGTACCTGCTGCTACTGCTGCTAAGTCGCTTCAGTCGTGCCCGACTCTGTGCGACCCCATAGACAGCAGCCCACCAGGCTCCCCCGTCCCTGGGATTCTCCAGGCAAGAACACTGGAGTGGGTTGCCATTTCCTTCTCCAATGCATGAAAGTGAAAAGTGAAAGTGAAGTCACTCAGTCGTGTCCAACTCTTAATGATCCCATGGACTGCAGCCCACCAGGCTGGTCTGTCCATGGGATTTTCCAGGCAAGAGTACTGGAGTGGGTGCCATCGCCTTCTCTGTAGAAAGTACCTAGAATAATGAAATTCATAGAGACAGAAAATGGGATGGTAACTGCCATGACTGGGGGAGGGGAAGTGGGGATGTATTGTTTTAGTTTTATAAAATGAAAAAAGTTCTGAGGATAGATGGTGTTGATATTTACCCAATGATGTGATTGCACACAATGCCACTACACTGTACACTGGAAAATAGTTACAATGGTAAAGTTTATGATATGTATATATGATTTCAATGTAAAAAAATCTATACAAATTGAAATTCCATATATTCAGACAAATTTTAAGAGCTTCATGGTCATCACAATAAAAATGAGACATTTTTGAAAACACGTATAAATCATTTCCCTTCTTATGCATTGTGACTGCAACTTGATAAAATTTTTGTTTATTTTAAATATTGAAACATATTAACTGAAGCCTTTGGTATTCAGCAGCCGAACACCGGATTTCAGTAATCCTCTGCTGTTTTTCTGATGTTCTTATTTCTAAAACATAATTCTCCTGGGGAATGTATTAGTCCTTTTTAGCAGATGAACAGTGTCTATAATTTAAATATTCAAAAATCTGAGGTGACTTTGGGGTTGGAGGATACAGTAGGGAGATGCTATTATGTCGGGGACATCATATTAAGAATAAATTGGATTCTTCATTCCCTTCTGGAAAAGGATTGGGAACTAATAATTTTTGAGCACCCATTACCATCCATGGTTTGAGCAACCATGCTGGGAACTTTATACATGTTATTGAATTTATTCTTACAGGATAGGGATAAAGAAAATACATTAAATTATAAGAGATTGTGGGTGATTTCCTTCCCCTGTTTCTAAAAGAGGAAGGCTGCTGCATTGGTTAGGGAGCTACCTCTGTAGTGCAGGGTCCAGGTGTTCCAAAATGAAAAGAAAATCAAGAGATGGAGAGACTCATCTACATCCTTGACATCTTGATGTCTTATGCCAAATAGCTGTTTGTTTTGGAGGCTGTCCTATGCACTATAGGGTGTTTAGTGGCACCCCTGGTCCCTACTTGAGAAACATAGATATACATGTTTAAGGACTGAGACCTGGAGGGGATAGGGAGCGTCACCGCATGATGGAGTGGTGATGAGGACAATTTTAGGGGGTAGAAGAGAAAAAGGAGAATTTTTGGAGCCACTGCTACAGATTTTTGAGAAGTTATTAATAAATTTTCTCCTTTATAATCTTGAAAGTTTGCATCATGATTTTAGTTGCTCTGAATTGTGATTTTTATCTGTGTCTCTTTGAATATGAGTCTGTGTTGAAACTGGACCACATAGTAGGGATTTGTGTAGATTTTGTATGAGTTACACTCATAGAAGTCTTTTAAATTCATGGTATCCCCACTTTTATAGACAATGTCCTGAGCTCTCTGAAAGGTAAGACTTCACCTCGTGCCCTTTGCCTTCACAAAAGGAACATTTCATTTTCTCAAGATTATAAAAAGACTAGTATGTATATTTCTGAGATTAGTTGTTTATCTGTTGCTTCATTTGCTATTATTTTCTCCCATTCTGAAGGCTGTCTTTTCACCTTGCTTATAGTTTCTTTTGTTGTGTAGAAGCTTTTAATTTTAATTAGATCCCATTTGTTTATTTGTGCTTTTATTTCCAATATTCTGGGAGGTGGGTCATAGAGGATCCTGCTGTGATGTATGTCAGAGAGTGTTCTGCCTATGTTCTCCTCTAAAAGTTTTATAGTTTCTGGTCTTATGTTTAGATCTTTAATCCATTTTCAGTTTATTTTTGTGTATGGTGTTAAAAAGTGTTCTAGTTTCATTCTTTTACAAGTGGTTGAGCAGTTGTCCCAGTACCACTTGTTAAAGAGATTGTCTTTTCTTCATTGTATATTCTTGCCTCCTTTGTCAAAGATAAGGTGTCCATAGGTGCATGGGTTTATCTCTGGGCTTTCTATTTTGTTCCATTGATCTATATTTCTGTCTTTGTGCCAGTACCATACTGTCTTGATGACTGTGGCTTTGTAGTAGAGCCTGAAGTCAGGCAGGTTGATTCCTCCAGTTCCATTCTTCTTTCTCAAGATTGCTTTGGCTATTCGAGGTTTTTTTGTATTTCCATACAAATTGTGAAATTATTTGTTCTAGCTCTGTGAAAAATACTGTTGGTAGCTTGATAGGGATTGCATTGAATCTATAGATTGCTTTGGGTAGTATACTCATTTTCACTATATTGATTCTTCTGATCCATGAACATGGTATATTTCTCCATCTATTAGTATCCTCTTTGATTTCTTTCACCAGTGTTTTATAGTTTTCTATATATAGGTCTTTAGTTTCTTTGGGTCAATAAATTCCTAAGTGTTTTATTCTTTTCGTTGCAATGGTGAATGGAATTGCTTCCTTAATTTCTCTTTCTATTTTCTCATTATAACTAATCTCAAAAATATACAAGCAACTCCTACAGCTCAATTCCAGAAAAATAAACAACCCAATCAAAAAATGGGCCAAAGAACTAAACAGACATTTCTCCAAAGAAGACATATAGGTGGCTAACAAACACATGAAAAGATGCTCAACATCACTCATTATCAGAGAAATGCAAATCAAAACCACAATGAGGTACCATTTCATGCCAGTCAGAATGGCTGTGATCCAAAAGTCTACAAGCAATAAATGCTGGAGAGGATGTGGAGAAAAGGGAACCCTCTTACACTGTTGGTGGGAATGCAAACTAGTACAGCCACTATGGAGAACTGTAGAGATTCCTTAAAAAACTGGAAATAGAACTGCCATATGACCCAGCAA
Source organism: Bos javanicus (assembly GCF_032452875.1). Classification (NCBI taxonomy): domain Eukaryota; kingdom Metazoa; phylum Chordata; class Mammalia; order Artiodactyla; family Bovidae; genus Bos; species Bos javanicus. The sequence continues at coordinate 39,913,925 of NC_083889.1, forward strand.
TCCCACTGCTGGGCATACACACTGAGGAAACCAGAATTGAAAGAGACACGTGTACCCCAATGTTCACTGAAGCACTGTTTATAATAGCTAGGACATGGAAGCAACCTAGCTGCCCATCAGCAGATGAATGGATAAGAAAGCTGTGGTACATATACACAATGGAGTATTACTCAGCCATTAAAAAAATACATTTGAATCAGTTCTAATGAGGTGGATGAAACTGGAGCCTATTATACAGAGCAAAGTAAGCCAGAAAGAAAAACACCAATACAGTATACTAATGCATATATGGAATTTAGAAAGATGGTAACGACAACCCTGTATGTGAGACAGTAAAAGAGACACAGATGTATGGAACAGTCTTTTGGACTCTGTGGGAGGGGTGGGGGATGATTTGGGAGAATGGCATTGAAACATGTATAATATCATATGCGAAATGAATCGCCAGTCCAGGTTCCATGCAGTATACAGGAAGCTTGGGGCTGGTACACTGGGATGACCCAGAGGGATGGTATGGGGAAGGAGGCGGGAGAGGGGCTCAGGATGGGGAACACCCATGGCAGATGCATGTTGATGTATGGCAAAACCAATACAATATTGTAAAGTAAAAAAATAATAATAATAATAAAAAATAACAATAAAAAGTTATAAAAGTAAAAGTAAGTGGAACATGATACTGAAAAATGTCTCCATATTAAGAGTTAATTAACACTTAAAATCCCCATAGGGGAGAAAAAAAAAGACTAGTGTGAAAAGACACATTTTTTTTTCTTTTTTTAAATGATGATCTTACATTCAGAGGTAATTTAACATCTAACCACCCCTACATACATACAGTGGAATATATAAAAAAGAATGAAACTGTGCCATTTGCAGAGACAAGGATGGACCATGGCATCTGGTCCCATCACTTCATTGGAAATAGATGGGGAAACAGTGGAAACAGTGGCAGATTTTATCTTTTTGGGCTCCAAGATCACTGCATATGGTGACTGCAGCCGTGAAATTAAAAAACGCTTACTCCTTGGAAGAAAAGCTATGACCAACCTAGATAGCATATTCAAAAGCAGAGACATTACTTAGCCAACAAAGGTCCATTTAGTCAAGGCTATGGTTTTTCCAGTGGTCATGTATGAATGTGAGAGTTGGACTGTGAAGAAAGCTGAGCACCGAAGAATTGATGCTTTTGAACTGTGGTGTTGGAGAAGACTCCTGAGAGTCCCTTGGACTGCAAGGAGATCCAACCAGTCCATTCTGAAGGAGATCAGCCCTGGGATTTCTTTGGAAGGACTGATGCTAAAGCTGAAACTCCAGTACTTTGGCCACCTCACAAAGGTTGACTCATTGGAAAAGACCCTGATGCTCAAGGACTGAGATGGTGGACGGCATTTGATGGACCTAAGTCTGGGGAGTTCATGGACAGGAGGCCTGGCATGATTCATGTGAGAACTGAATTGGACTGCATGAAGTAAAGCTGAGCTAGCCGAAGAATTTGAAAGCTTTTGGATACTGTTGGTGCATTGGAGAAGACTACATACATGAGAGATAACTTGGACTGGAAGGAGATCAATAACCTCAGTCCATTCTGAAGGAGATCAGCCTCTGAAAGTTTCTTTGGAAGGACTGATGCTAAGCTGGCTCAGTACTTTGGCACTGATGCGAAGAGTTGACTCATCGGAAAAGACCCTGATGCTGAGAGGGATTGTGTGCAGGAGGAGAAGGGGACGACAGAGGATGAGATGGCTGGATGGCATCACCAACTCGATGGACCTGAGTCTGGGGGAACTCTGGGAGTTGGTAATGGACAGGGAGGCCTGGCGTGCTGCGATTCATGGGGTCGCAAAGAGTCAGACACGACTGAGCAACTGAACTGAACTGAACTGAATGAGAACCTACTGTATAGCACAGGAAACTCTAATCAGTGCTCTGTAGTGACCTAGATGGGAAGGAAATCCAAAAGAGAGGGGACACATGTATTTGTATAGCTGATTTACTTTACTGTACAATAGAAATGAACACAACATGGTAAAGCAACTATACTGCAGTCAGAAAAAAAGCTAACCATCATATGATTCAGAAAGGTATGTCTGCAAGTTTTTTAGTGGTGCTGTAACAAACTACTACAAATTAAGTGAGTTAAAACAGTATAGATATTTTCTTACAGCTCTGGAGATCCACAATCAGTCTCAGTGTACTAAAACCAGGGTGTTGGCAGGGCAGAATCCCTTTCCTCGTCTTTTCCAGTTTCTAGAGGCTGTGTGCTTCCTTGAATTATGACACTTTATCACTTCGAACTCTCTTTTTCTCATCTTATGTACTTTTCTCTTTGCCTGTCTCCTTCTCAATGAAGACACCTGTGATTACTATGGGCCCACCTGAATAATTCAGGAGAATCTTTCCATTTCAAGACCCTTAATCGCATCTGCAAAGTCCTTTCTGCCATGCAAATAGCATATTTGCAGGTTTCACAGACTAGCATGTGGACATCTTTGGGAGCTGTTATTCTGCCTTCCACAACAAGGGTATAAGAACTTGTATGTGTAGTCTCATTCTGGTAACATGCTTGAATTGTTCCATATTGACTTGATTTTTTAAAATGTGAAATTCTTAGGCTTAGCTGACATTTAATTTTCGCATTAGAAAAGGGATAAGGATTAATCAAATTACAATAATATTGATGGAGATAGTGAGAAGTTTTAAATACTTACTCAAATTCCTCTTTAATTTCATTCCTAGTATCTAATTACCAAGCCCCTCAAAAGAAAGCTGTGATTACAGCACATTCAGTGTTCCTCCTTACAACTGGTCTTCCTGAGACTTACAGCATATCCAGTAGTTAAATATGTGGGATAAATCATCTTTCAACAGATTTAAAAGTGCCACCTGCCCAGCACAGTAGCGGTCTATGAATGTGGCTTAAATGATTAAAAGATAGCATGAGTACATCTGTTTTTATTTATGTTGAAACATGTTGGAAAGAGATGAGATTGAAAACTGTTATGTCATGTATTATGTATTTGGAGATAATGCAATTTGACCTGCACCATCTAACTTCTGGTGAAGCTCATGGGTTGGGTGTATCAGGGTTAACGACATTTCATTTCACTTTTTCCTTGTCAATATACTCAAATTAGTTTCTCGGAGGCGTCTTCTCCTGAACTCACTTTTGTATTGTGCTTGAAAACTTGCTTTTTTGGAAGTTCAGCTATGGGCTGATAGTGTATGAGTTAAGAGCATGGGTTTGGCATCAGGCTGAGGATGTATTTAAATGCTACTTATGCCACCTGCTGAGAAGCAGCAAGCCCATTCTGAGCCTGTTTTCTAACCTGAAAGGGATGATAATAGTGCCTATTGAACTGTAGGGTTATGGTGAGGATTCAAGGAGAACTGTGTGAGATGCAGAGGCAGTGCCTGGCTCACAATGACCGATTAGTAAATGAGTTAGTATTTTTCAGATTGAATTATTAAATTACCTATTAACCAGTAACATTGAGGAAAGGGGCTTCTGTACTTTCCTTTGTCCATGACTATTTTGAGGAGATATTTTGGGGAAAGCCTATCGCAGTGAGGAGATACCCCTCGTCCAAGGTAAGGAGCATTGGCTGCACTTTGCTGGAGCAGCTGTGAAGAGATACCCAACGCCCAAGGTAAGAGAAACCTAAGTAAGACAGTAGGTATTGCAAGAGGGCATCAGAGGGCAGACACACTGAAACCATACTCACAGAAAACTAGTCAATCTAATCATGCTAGGACCACAGCCTTGTCTAACTCAATGAAACTAAGCCATGCCTCTGGGGAAACCCAAGATGGGCGGGTCGTGGTGGAGAGATCTGACAGAATGTGGTCCACTGGAGAAGGGAATGGCAAACCACTTCAGTATTCTTGCCTTGAGAACCCCATGAACAGTATGAAAAGGCAAAATGATAGGATACTGAAAGAGGAACTCCCCAGGTCAGTAGGTGCCCAATATGCTACTGGAGATCAGTGGAAAAATAACTCCAGAAAGAATGAAGGGATGGAGCCAAAGCAAAAAAATACCCAGCTGTGGATGTGACTGGTGATAGAAGCAAGTCTGATGCTGTAAAGAGCAATATTGCATAGGAACCTGGAATGTCAGGTCCATGAATCAAGGCAAATTGGAAGTGGTCAAATAAGAGATGGCAAGAGTGAATGTCGACATTCTAGGAATCAGCGAACTGAATGGACTGGAATGGGTGAATTTAACTCAGATGACCATTATATCTACTACTGCAGGCAGGAATCCCTCAGAAGAAATGGAGTGGCCATCATGGTCAACAAAAGAGTCTGAAATGCAGTACTTGGATGCAATCTCAAAAACGACAGAATGATCTCTGTTCGTTTCCAAGGCAAACCATTCAATATCACAGTAATCCAAGTCTATGCCCCAACCAGTAATGCTGAAGAAGCTGAAGTTGAACGGTTCTATGAAGACCTACAAGACCTTTTAGAACTAACACCCAAAAAAGATGTCTTTTTCATTATAGGGGACTGGAATGCAAAAGTAGGAAGTCAAGAAACACCTGGAGTAACAGGCAAATTTGACCTTGGAATATGGAATGAAGGAGGGCAAAGACTAATAGAGTTTTGCCAAGAAAATGCACTGGTCATAACAAACACCCTCTTCCAACAACACAAGAGAAGACTCTACACATGGACATCACCAGATGGTCAACACCGAAATCAGATTGATTATATTCTTCGCAGCCAAAGATGGAGAAGCTCTATACAGTCAGCAAAAACAAGACCAGGAGCTGACTATGGCTCAGACCATGAACTCCTTATTGCCAAATTCAGACTTAAATTGAAGAAAGTAGGGAAAACCACTAGACTATTCAGGTATGACCTAAATCAAATCCCTTATGATTATACAGTGGAAGTGAGAAATAGATTTAAGGGCCTAGATCTCATAGATAGAGTGCCTGATGAGCTATGGAATGAGGTTCGTGACATTGTACAGGAGACAGGATCAAGACCATCCCCATGGAAAAGAAATGCAAAAAAGCAAAATGGCTGTCTGGGGAGGCCTTACAAATAGCTGTGAAAAGAAGAGAAGCGAAAAGTAAAGGAGAAAAGGAAAAATATAAACATCTGAATGCAGAGTTCCAAAGAATAGCAAGAAGAGATAAGAAAGCCTTCTTTAGTGATCAATGCAAAGAAATAGAGGAAAACAACAGAATGGGAAAGACTAGAGATCTCTTCAAGAAAATCAGAGATACCAAGAGAACATTTCATGCAAAGATGGGCTCGATAAAGGACAGAAATGGTATGGACCTAACAGAAGCAGAAGATATTAAGAAGAGATGGCAAGAATATACAGAAGAACTGTACAAAAAAGATCTTCACGACCTAGATAATCACGATGGTGTGATCACTGACCTAGAGCCAGACATCCTGGAATGTGAAGTCAAGTGGGCCTTAGAAAGCATCACTACGAACAAAGCTAGTGGAGGTGATAGAATTCCAGTTGAGCTATTCCAAATCCTGAAAGATGATGCTGTGAAAGTGCTGCACTCAATATGCCAGCAAATTTGGAAAACTCAGCAGTGGCCACAGGACTGGAAAAGGTCAGTTTTCATTACAATCCCAAAGAAAGGCAATGCCAAAGAGTGCTCAAACTACCGCACAATTGCACTCATCTCACACGCTAGTAAAGTAATGCTCAAAATTCTCCAAGCCAGGCTTCAGCAATATGTGAACCGTGAACTTCCTGATGTTCAAGCTGGTTTTAGAAAAGGCAGAGGAACCAGAGATCAAATTTCCAACATCTGCTGGATCATGGAAAAAACAAGAGAGTTGCAGAAAAACATCCATTTCTGCTTTATTGACTATGCCAAAGCCTTTGACTGTGTGGATCACAATAAACTGTGGAAAATTCTGAAAGAGATGGGAATACCAGACCACCTGACCTGCCTCTTGAGAAATTTGTATGCAGGTCAGGAAGCAACAGTTAGAACTGGACATGAAACACCAGGCTGGTTCCAAATAGGAAAAGGAGTACGTCAAGGCTGTATCTTGTCACCCTGTTTATTTAACTTATATGCAGAGTACATCATGAGAAACGCTGGACTGGAAGAAACACAAGATGGAATCAAGGTTGCCGGGAGAAATATCGATAACCTCAGATATGCAGATGACACCACCCTTATGGCAGAAACTGAAGAGGAACTAAAAAGCCTCTTGATGAAAGTGAAAGAGGAGAGTGAAAAAGTTGGCTTAAAGCTCAACATTCAGAAAACGAAGATCATGGCATCTGGTCCCATCACTTCATGGGAAATAGATGGGGAAACAGTGGAAACAGTGGCAGACTTTATTTTGGGGGGCTCCAAAATCACTGCAGATGGTGACTGCAGCCATGAAATTAAAAGACGCTTACTCCTTGGAAGGAAAGTTATGACCAACCTAGATAGCATATTGAAAAGCAGAGACATTACTTTGCCAACAAAGGTTCATCTAGTCAAGGCTATGGTTTTTCCTGTGGTCATGTATGGATGCGAGAGCTGGACTGTGAAGAAAGCTGAGCACCAAAGAATTGATGCTTTTGAACTGTGGTGTTGGAGAAGACTCTTGAGAGTCCCTTGGACTGCAAGGAGATCCAACCAGTCCATTCTGAAGGAGATCAGCCCTGGGATTTCTTTGGAAGGAATGATGCTAAAGCTGAAACTCCAGTAGTTTGGCCACCTCATGCGGAGTCAACTCATTGGAAAAGACTCTGATGCTGGGAGGGATTAGGGGCAAGAGGAAAGGGACGCCAGAGGATGAGATGGCTGGATGGCATCACTGACTCGATGGACATGAGTCTGAGTGAACTCTGGAAGTTGGTGATGGACAGGGAGGCCTGGCGTGCTGCGATTCATGGGGTTGCAAAGAGTCGGACACGACTGAGCGACTGATCTGATCTGATCTGATCTATCCTTCCTCCTAGAGGGAGGTGGGTGGGGAGTGGATGTTTAATGGTTGTAGGATTTTCTTTTTGAGGTGATAAAAATATTTTATAACTAGAAATACGTGGTGGTTGTACAGTATTGTGGATATATTAAATGCCACTGAATTGTATACTTTAAAGTGGTTTAAATGGTAAGTTTAATGGTAGGTACAGTTGCCATAATTAAAAAAAAATACCATGGGACAATCTGAAGGTCTTATTTCTTCTGAAATTTAGGAAATGTAAATGTGAGGGAGTGTAGAGATATTTACATAACCATCAGCTGGAATTTGAGGCTTTTAAGCTAAGGAAATTAGAAGTTTAAAATTATAAGAATAATTTCTCTAATATCCCCTTAGTTTATTTTTTCTATTGAAGTCAAATAAAATCAAATATTTTATTTAAAAACTGTTGAAACTATCTGATTTTAATAAAGTATTTCTCAAATGATTTATTTATCTATATAGCCAACCTTTCAGTGTACAGACATAGAAAAATTTCCGTAATTTTGTTCACCTGATGTAAACAATAATGATTTCTAGATGGTGAAATTTAGTGTAATTAAAATAAAGTTTCTTCTTTTTTCCTGCATTGTTTGGATTCTTTATATTGAACACATATCATTCTTTGTGAACATTATTTTATAATTTTTCTTGAGTCAACCAATTAACCTAGAAAGCAAACATGGAAATGGGGGCAAATAAGCCAAGATGTGTGTGTGTGTTTGTGTACATGCTGAGTATGTCCGACTCTCTGCTACGCTATGGACTAGCCCAGCAGGCTCCTCTGGCCATGGAATTTTCCAGGTCAGAATACTGGACTTGGTTGCCGTTTCCTACTCCAGGGGATCTTTTCGACTCAGGGATCAAACCCCCATCTCCTGCATCTCCTGTATTAGAAGGCAGGTTCTTTGCCATGAACACCATCTGGGAAGCCCCAAGCCAAGATGTAGTGGCAATTAGTTCCCAGGTAAGTATTGCTCATTATTCTTTCTTTCTTTGTTCTTTTTTGGGGTACTTTTAAATTCCCAAAGCAATACTTTAAAAATGCATAAAAGTTGGAGAAACATTAGGAAAGTTGTCTAATGTCAGAAAGCTCCTAGGGGTGGAGATGGTGGGAGTTCCGAATCAGAATTGCTTGCCTCCAAAGCTCAATTCTCAGCTTTGAGTTAACCTTGCCATAAGTAATATGGTTTTATTTTTCAAAAATTTAACCTAACTGTCTTTTCCTCCTGGATTCTAACTACCGACTGAGTCCTGCATCTGTCCTTCAAAATGCCAAGACTGCAGAGAAGGGTATCATCTCTGCCACCTCTTAAGAACATGAAGAACTTGATTAATTTCCAGGAAATTATCCACCTACTCCCAAAATGCCCAGGGATGGACATCTGTTCTGTACAGGGCACAAATCAGAAGCACTGATCAGGGAATCTGAGTCTGAAGTTGTTACAAATTACAATGTCCAGTAGCCTGTAGCAAAGGGGGATTTCTGGTAATAAGATATTAATTTGTTTATTTATCTGTTTACTCACTGTTTATCAACTTCTTAGGAACTATAAATGTTTGCTGTCTGATTATCACTAATGTGCTCCTTAGGACATTTTTGGCTGCATAACACAGAAGCCATGTTAAACTAAAGAAAATGGGAGAGTTTATGACAGAAATACTGAGTGACTTTTATAGCATGCAAAGAGAGAGACACATCTGAAACAGGCACAAAATGGAACGAGAGAAGGGATGTGGTGGTTTAAAGCAAATGCTCTGAAGACAGACTGAGTTTGAATCTTTGCTCTGACACAACTCTGATCTTAAACAGTTTACTTTACTCAGTGAGCTCACCTGCAAAATGGACATAATAGCAGCTTCCTCAAAGGTGATTCTTAGCAGTAAGCAGTGATGCACATGAAGGGCTTATCAAAGAGCCTGCTACTTACTAAGAGCTCAGCAACTGTTTGTTCTTTGAATTCTTCTCATTACAGTGTGTGACTGCAGACTTGATTTCTTAACTTTCCAGTTTGTATAGTTAAGAATGACCACTCAGTCCTACTGATTTTATAGATTTCTGCATTAGTCACAGGGAAGAAATTAACTTGACATTCTCTTAGCTCCAAAGTCAAATTTCTAAAGGTGAGCCCTTGACTTGTTGGAATGGACATGCATTTCAGGCCTAATAAACTAAACCCAGAGGTTTGTGTAGTGAAAGCTACGGTTTCTCCAGTAGCCACATACAGATGTGAGAGCTGGACCATAAAGAAGGCTGAGCGCTGAAGAATTGATGCTTTTGAACTGTAGTGTTGGAGAAGACTCTTGAGAGTCCCTTGGACTGCAAGGAGATCAAACCAGTCAATCCTAAAGGAAATCAACCCTGACTATTCATTGAAAGGACTGATGCTGAAGCTGAAGCTCCAATACTTTTGCCACCTGATGCGAAGAGCTGACTCGCTGGAAAGACCCTGATGCTGGGAGAGATTGAAGGCAGGAGAAGAAGGGGATGACAGAGGATGAAGATGGTTGGATGGCGTCACCAATTCACTGGATATGAGTTTGAGCAAACTCCGGGAGATGGGGAAGGACAGGGAAGCCTGGTGTGCTGCAGTCCAAGGAGTTGCAAAGAGCTGGATGACAGAGTGACTGAACAAGAGTGGGCAGGGCTAACCACAGTTGCCAGGAATCCAGTGGGGTAACCATGTGGATAGAGAAAAGGGGTCAGGTGGTGGACATTGGCCAGACAATCTGGTATATGATATGTCAAAGAAACCTTTAAATGTGCTACTTTTTGGTGGTATTCAATAGGAAAAGGGAAAAATGAAGCAGACAAAAAAAGCAAAAAAACAAAACAGTCTTTGTTTTATCTTGGTTGTTCAAAGAATATCTCTGTGAATTCTTATCTTTCTTCTTAAAAACAAAACAAAATAGTGTTCTTGGATTAAACATTTCATGAAGGAGACTGCAAATTGCCATGGAGATGATAGAGGAAATTATACAATTGTTCTTTTTCTTCTTCACAGCCCGTGCATAGTGAATGGACTGAGGTATTGGCCTCAGCTCTTTTTTTCACAGTGAACTAAAATGTTTTAACAAAATGTGCCATTTTATAAGCAATAATAGACTTTTCTACATGCTAGTGTTAAAATCTTTTCATTGTAATAAAATAAACTTTTCTAAAACTCAGGCTACATTTGCTTGTCAAGTAAAATGCCCTACACTGTCTAAGCTTTGAATCTGGATAATTTTATTCAACTCTGGGTTTTTAAGGTTCTTCTAATCTGGTTTCAGCCTCTGTTAATAACTAACTAGATTACAAGTATCTGTTACTTGCAATTATTTGGTTGCAAATAACAGAAAGCCCAATTTGCATTAGCTTAAACAATAAAGGGAATTTACCAGCTTATTTAACTGAAAAATTAAGTAGTGGTGCAAACTTCAGGTATGGATTGATCTAGTAGTTCACTCATATCACTAGGGGCCTAGTTTCTTTTTGTTTCTCCATATTGTCCTTCCCATCTTCACTTTCTTCCCCACCCCCCCTCCTTTTTCTTTCATATTTCCTTGGCCATGACACACGGCATGTGGGGTCTTAGTTCCCAGACCAGGGATTGAACCCATGACTCTTTACATTGAAGCACAGAGTCTTAACCACTGACCCTCCAGGGAAGTCTTTTCATTTAAATATGTCCACAAAAGGCTGGAAGCAGGGATACCGCCCACACTTTTCTGTTTTAGCAGAGAGGAGAAAGAATTATTTTAGTAGATTCTCCAGAAAAGAGAGGACACTTCTTTCTCAGAATTCCTCCAAAAAACCAGTCACTCCAGCTGGGAGAAGGAAGCACAGGTTGAACAGCCTGTCTTTAGATTCTTAGGAGAGTTCAATTCCAGCCAAACCTCATGACTGAGAAGTTTGTGGGTTTGTTTTTGTTTTTAAAGAGAGAAGGCTAGAAGGTATGTGGATAAGGCAACCAAAATATGTTCTCTCCAAACTGCCTCTATTTCAAGGCATATTCATTTCATGGTCTTCCCTAGACTGCAGTGCAAAACACCTTTTGGCAAGTTTTGGTGAGTGTGGTCAGATGTCTGGCTTTAGTTAGAAAGCAGCCATCCACCAACCTATTTTAAACTGCCTTAGAGATAATGGGCTTCCCAGGTGGTGCTCGTAGTAAGGAATCCACCTGCTAATGCAGGAGATGCAGGAGACATGGGTTCAATCCCTGGGTCGGCAAGATCCCCTGGAGGAGGAAATGCCAACCCACTCCAGTATTCTTGCCTGGAGAATCTCATGAACAGAGGAGCCTGGTGGTCTACAGCTCATGGGGTTGCAAACAGTTCTACACGAATGAGCACACACACAAAGAACCTAATTAAGAGGGTGGGCTCTAGCTTTTCCTATTGAAGACATCCATCAGAAAGGTAAGGTTAATATTAATTCATTAAAGAACTATCTTATTGTTTAATGAAATACTACGCAGACCTGTTTTTATAGTTTGAATGGAATCATGCTGAGACTCTTGATTTTGGATTTAAAACAGTTCCATCCAGACTTCCAAGCTATGTCTTCAGAATAGAGCTACTAATTATTTAGGCAATGGTGAACATTAGCCTCATTTGATTGTCCATCAATAGATAAATTTATGGTGATGCCTGAATTACTTGAAATTATATATATTAGGAATGTCTGTAAAAAAATGTTGAAGGGTGGGCAAAACATGTAATAGAGGCAAAAAAAAAAATCCATTTGGATGAAATTCAGAGCCTGATTATTTAAACGATGTGCTTTATGGCCTTCACTGGTTCTCTTTGAACAAATAAAGCAAATTTGAACATCTGAAAGTGTGTAATTATCAGAGGAAAACACAGATATGTCAAGGTAATTATTCCCTTTATACTAATTATCCCTGGTGACCTGAATACATGTAGGGATCTAACTTCTTTTCCTCTTCTTCATTTGTCTTATACAAGCTTTTGAGAGATTCTTGGTGTTAAATGCTTCCCCAATGCCCAGATAAGTCTATTATTATTTCTGGTGAGCCTGAATATTGATATAATTAAAGAAAAGTATGAACTCTTATTAATTTAGCAGATTAACAAGAAGCATCATTTCACTTTGCTCCAAAATATCCCCAAAAGTTTTATCTCATTTTTCTCACATGAGAGGGCAAAAAAAAGGTAAAAAAGAGAGTTAGGAAAATAGTTCAGTCATTTTTTATATTAATCTACTTTTCAACATTTTTCTGTCATAGCTGCCTTTGGCTGCCGTCCTTAAAACTCTCTATGATTTCTTATTCATTCAGATGAATGCATAGCTTTTCTTGAAAACTGTTCATATGTTTTTTTTTTCTTTTTGTATTTTCTGTTTTTAAAAAATATGATTAAGTATACCTGTGTAATAAAAAATGAATGTTTTTAAAAAAATTATTGTAGTTTTAAGGATGAAAAGACACAGCTGTTAAATTATTGTGTCCTATTTTGTGTTAAATTTTATTCTGGATGTGTTGTTGGATCACACAGGTAGAATTCAGACTGCAAATCCGGTGAAGGCTGGCTTGTAGTTACAGACTCTCAGGGGAACTTTTTTCCCTGTTCACCCAGAGCTGTTTTCTTCTGATTCCTTTCAGTACACAGGTTTATTTCTCCTTGCTCCTTGCACCGAAAGTACAGCCTGTTTGGGTCTCTACTTTATACACCTTCACCTGGTACACCAAATTAGCAGCCTCTACACCCCCAGCCCCAGCCCCTCAGGAACTCACTCTGAACTGCTTTCATTGCCAAAAAATCAGTGTCTATAGTCTTGGAAGAATGTCTCTCAGGCACCCTGCTTTTCTGTTCTTGGCCTCTGGAGAATCTGTCTTTCCATTCCAGTCCAGCAAAGCACTTAAACAGATGGTTTTTATATTTTTAATCCAGCTTTTTACTCGTTTCATTCAGCAGTGTTGTTTATTTAGTGTCTGCCCTGCTGAAATCAAAGTCCTGAATTGCTTTCTAAAATGGTCTCTCAAAGACTTGTTTATAAATAATATAACTCTTGGATTTGTGAAGTTATACACTTAGGAATACTTTCTAAATCTGTCTTAAATTTCTCTTTTAATTTGTTTAAAAAAAAATATTATCAGGTGACCTCCATAATCAACCCAAACCAACATTGTTGAAGTTAGTTCTGTTTTAATAATTTGTCCTTCAAATTAAAATATTTGAGCACATGTCCTATATTGAGAGACTTGTATTGGTCTCAAGTCCTTGATAAGGACTCAAATACATGTCAACTCTCTTCATTTTGGTGGATAAACATTTGAGAAAATTAAAAGTTACCTTATATTCACGCATATGTGATACTCTTACACAAACACCCATTAGAAATGCTCTACTCTCTATAGTGTAAGTTTGCATAGGTCTCGGTATCTACTTAAGAGCCTTGAGTTTCTTAAGGCTAAGAGCTGTCTTACTTATTTCTGTGTCTCTTACACCCAGCATCATAGCTGGCCTTTGCATCTAGCATGCTTATGAAATGATCGAATGAAATAATGGGTTGTCTTTGAAGTTTTTTTTTTCTTCCCACTGTGTTTCTATATTCTTGCCTATTTCCATGTTATTCTTCATCAGTTTGGCCGTAGTTGAAACCAGAATTTCCATCTGCTTGGGGAATTATGTGCTTCGTCTATGAATAAACTTGAGAGAAAACCAAGGGAGGTAGTAAAAGATGCATCTATCTTGGCTGACTATAACTTTTCTCTTTGTGTCAACAGAGGTAGAATAATTTACTGTTATCACATTCTGTGGAGCCCCTGCTTCCTTTCCATTCTTCATTGGGGTCCATGTTTCAGGGATAAACAACATTTACAAGATCACTTACTGAGGGCAGTAAGTCCCACACTCACCTTAGAGTCTAGTTGAGGCCAATTAAAATGCTTTGCAAGGCTGGTTGTATTATTCTCATTTCTGGCATAGCTCAGAGGGTGGCCCATAGTAGTCAGTCACGGTTTAGAATAAATAAATGAATCCACATGCACTCTGAGAAAGAGAGAGAGAGCGAAGATGAATTAGGTTCAAAATTCCTGGCAATGCCACTCAAAAAATTTAATCTCAGTACATACAGTTGTAGAAAATCATATTGAGTACAAGCAAGCAGTTTTATTCTTGCCTTCATTAGGGCCAATAACAATGATAATAACAATAATAATAATAATAATGTTTTTGAATGTTTATGATCCATGTGCTAGGAAATTGCCCAAGCATCTGGAATATGTCACCAGTTGGGTTCTCCAGAAGCAGATGCTAAGATAGAGCTTTGTGTACAGATGTTTGCTAGGGATCAAAACTGTGAAAAAAGGAGGAGGAAGCAGGACAGGTAAGAGGAAGAAGATTCCCACACAGTTTTCATCCAGCCTGGTGGGGAATTCTAAGGTGAGTATTGAGTATCATGCATACTGCATTAGGCTCAAACAGCCCAGCCTTTATACGTAGGGTTGAATATTTACTAGATTCTTAAAACCTCATGTTGGAGCTGCTGCTGCTGCTGCTAAGTCACGTCAGTCGTGTCCGACTCTGTGCGACCCCATAGACGGCAACCCACCAGGCTCCCCCATCCCTGGGATTCTCCAGGCAAGAACACTGGAGTGGGTTGCCATTTCCTTCTCCAATGCATGAAAGTGAAAAGTGAAAGTGAAGTCGCTCAGTTGTGTCTCAGACCCCATGGACTGCAGCTTTCCAGGCTCCTCCGTCCATGTGGTTTTCCAGGCAAGAGTACTGGAGTGGGGTGCCATTGCTTTCTCCCATGTCAGAGCAGACCATACATCTTCTTACTTAAGTCAAATGCTGAGGCTTAGACTTTTCAGTGAGAACACTTACCCTACTACCATCTATCTTGTATCATTTTTGCACATGGAGACGCAGATGATGATTCAAGTTGGCATTTGAGGGGAAGCAAAAAATGCTAAAAATAAATAAGTCAAAAGAAACATTTCAATTGTCTACAATTTCAATCAGAATGACACAATTTCTAATTACTTCTGCTTATTCTTCCTTATTCCCCAAATAAGCACTGAGTACCAGTTCTATCCATTTCTTACTCTGAGCATTGAGAATGCCATGGAGAACAAAAGGAACAAAGCCCCGTCCTCAGGGATCTTATTTTCTGGTTTGGAGGTTAGATGTTGAATAGTTATACGATGGATAAATTTGACTAAATCTTAAGTCCTCACTGTGGCCTGTGAGGCCTCATGTGGTCTGGTCCTTGTCTATCTTTTTACCTTATCTTCAGCCTTCCTCCCTGCTCTTACCAAGGGCTTCCTTGGTGGCTCTGATGGTAAAGAATTCGCCTGCAATGCAGGAGACCTGGGTTCAATCCCAGGGTTGGGAAGATTCACTGGAGAAGGGAATGGCAACCCACTCCAGTATTCTTGCCTGGAGAATCCCATGGACAGAGGAGCCTGGCGGGCTACAGTCCATGGTGTCGCAAAGATTTGCACCTGACCGAACGACTCACATCCTCCTACTAGCACAGCCATGGTCATTCTTACTTAGTCTGTGTATCTGCTGCTTCCTCTGCTCTTATTCCACATCATCACTGAATGGATCTTTCGTATTATTTGGGCCTCAGCTCAATCATCAATGCCTGGAGAAGACTTCCTTGACCACACTGTCTCTTTGTCTTGTTTTAGGTATTTATTGCTTTTTTTTTTCCCGTATGGCTGCAGTGGGTCTTAGTTGTGGCATGCAAGATCTTTCAGTGTGGTGCGGAGGCTTCTCCCTGGTTATGGCACACAGGCTCTAGAGCGTGCACGTCCAGTGCTTGCAGTGCAAGGGCTCTCTAGTTGTGAAGCTTGGGCTTAGGGGCCCCGTGGCACGTGGGATCATAGTTCCCAGACCAGGGATTGAACCCACGTCACATGCATTGGAAGGTGGATTCTAAACCACTGGACCATCAGGGTAGTCCCTGGGTATTTATTGTTATACAAAGCTAGTTTCTCTGTTTATAAAACTTCTTGAGAACAGAGGCTCTGCCCATTTGATTCATGCTTGTATCCCCAGTACCTAAAAAAACGGCTGGCACATGTAGGCACACATGTACCTGATCTCTAATTAGGTAGTTGACACTTGGGCAGTCATTCATTCTTTCCTTCATTCATTAAGAATGTATTGTGTGCAGCCTGGTGGGCTGCAGTCCATGGGATCGCTAAGAGTTGGACACGACTGAGCAACTTGACTTTCACTTTTCACTTTCATGCATTGGAGAAGGAAATGGCAACCCACTCCAGTGTTCTTGCCTGGAGAATCCCAGGGACGGGGGAGCCTGGTGGGCTGCCGTCTATGGGGTCACACAGAGTTGGACACGACTGAAGTGACTTAGCATAACATAGCATACATACAGGACATGTGTACATATGATCTTTTTCTCCAGGTCAACTATAAATTCCTCAAAGGCAGAGAATCTTACATTCTCTTAATCTTTTTAGCACAGTGTTTTAAATTCTGAAGGTACTTAATAAAACTATTCAACTTCAGATTCTGGACAGAATCTGAACTTTTGAACCCTTCCATGGTTGTGCTTATCATTTTGTTGTTGTTTAGTTGCTAAGTTATGTCCGAATCTGCGACCCCAGGATTGCAGTACTTGAGGCTTCCCTGTCCTTCACTATCTCCCGGACTTTGCCCAAAGTCATGTCCGTTGAGTTGGTGATGCCATCATATTTTATGCCAAATTTTCAGTTGTATATCTGTGTCCTTTGCCAATGAACCTTTTAAATTTTACTCCACTGTGTATCACACAGTACAGTGAATGAATAAATGAATGCCTTCCAAGACTTCCTTTTCCTAGCTTCTTTGCCGAGGAAGTCAGCCATCATTATACCATGTAAATAGTGTACAGCAACTAGGAGATGCTTAGTAAACAGTTACTGAGAGAATAAATTCTACAGCCTGGTGTAGCCTAGAGAATAAGTACAATGCATCCACAATGAATGACTCATGATGCTATATTTCAGTGACAGGTGAGGAAGTCTGGGCTCTAGTTTGGCTCTACGGCAGAGCTGTCAAGTGACTCCAAGCATTCTTATGCCTCTCTGCTTCTCAGTTTTCCTGTCTGTGAAATTATGTGGCTGAGAGCTGATATGTCTAGATAATGTGGATTCCAATCTTGGTTCCACCATTACTGGCACCTGTAAGCCTTGGGCAAGTGTAACTAGTCTGATTTCCAGGGTTCTCATTTCTAAAGGGAGAAATAATAGTCCTCACCTTCTAAGGTTGTTGCCAAGAATAGACTGCAAAATGTAAGGGGATGTCAAACACTCAGCAGTCAAGATAAATAATGGTTTAATACCATATTTTAAAAACCAAAAGTAATGCAAAAATTTATCATGAACATTTTCAATAAGGATATTATCAGTAATAGTGCTGTTTTGGAGTCTGAGGCAAAAAGGAAA
Source organism: Bos javanicus (assembly GCF_032452875.1). NCBI lineage: Eukaryota > Metazoa > Chordata > Mammalia > Artiodactyla > Bovidae > Bos > Bos javanicus. The sequence goes on from NC_083889.1 coordinate 39,931,276, forward strand.
AGGATTAAATCAGACCCTGCTTGTAAGGTATTTAGCACAAAGCCTTCTACTATAGTCAGTACACAATAGATGTAAACCAGTATTACTAAATAATCTCCAAGGTTTCTTCTAGTTATAAAATTACTTAGCTACCAATTCTCCTCACAGTTTGGAGTCTTTTTAAAAAATGGCAACTACACTGAATTAATTTTATGCAAAAATAATGTAGGGTTGGCATAATGCCTATCATACTTCTATAAAAATGTAGAATTAGTATTGGAGAAAAATAAAATAAACCACACCTCTAAACTTCTATGTGCACTTAGGATACAGTTAAACATGTTGAACCACGAAAATAATTTCAGAACAAAGGTAAGTGTGTATGCAGAATCACAGTCCAACTAAACACAAACAGCCCCAACTGCTCATGATCACAGAAGTATCCATCCACCTACTCAAGAAATTCATATTTTTTGTCATTTTATCAATTTTATTAATTCATTTGGGCTGTACTGGGTCTCCACTGCTGCGTGGGCTTTTCTCTGCTTGTGGAGAGCGGGGACTGGGGCTTCTCGTGGCAGTGGCTTCTCTTGTTGCAGAGCATGGGCTTAGGCACACAGGCTTCTTTAGTTGCAGCTCCTGGGCTCTAGAGCACGAGGCTGCGGTGCACGGGCTTAGTTGCCCTGCAGCATGTGGGGTCTTCCCGGACCAGGGTTCGAATCTGAGTCTCTTGCATTGGCAGGCGGGTTCTTTACCACTGAGCCACCAGGGAAGCCCAGAAATTCATATTGAAGGCCTACTGTGTTACACTACACTGATATAGAAGCAGGACACACAAAGCTGAAAAGAGATGTGGACCCTGCTCTTGTTATGCTCTGATGGGGAGAGAAGACTTGCCTGAGAAGACAGGGAGTTTGTATCACATGTCAAGGCTATATCTTGGGAAGAATGCAATGTACAGTGCAAAGATTTATAATGGGAAATTATTTCCATAAGAAGTATTGTAAAAAATCTAGACGTATGCTCAGAGCCTTACCACTCAACATTTTTTTATCCATTAACACTGACCTAAAACACATTTTAAAAACACTTCAAAGGCATTATGTAGGTACTGAAGGAATAATAAAAGGCCATGTGCAATCATTTGCACCTTAAAATGTTGAGCTTTGACTTGGTGGAGGAATTTTAGGGGTACAGTAAGATGTTGTACAAAATACCATGGACATAAAGAGTATATCCTTCATTGTCAGGAGTGATGAGGGGAGAGGAGGATGAGAGTAGGGCTGTCCAGAGCCACTTCCTCCACCTCTACCTCTACATCAACTTCACATCTGTACTGGAGAGGGGAGATGCACACGGGTGAGAAGGAGCAGTTTGGTGAAAGGCCAAGAGAAGGTCTTTTCTCCTTTATATCCTTCTTACAGAAAACGAAGAAGGAATAAAGCATCTAGTGCCCTGTATCCCCAGTTTTAGAGCTGTGTGTTAGAAATCTTCCAGAGTTTGTGATGAGATGGGGTGGTGGGGGTGGGAAGAAACATATGGAATAAAGTCTGAGAAATCTGGAGAGCTGAGGCTCACTCTTAGCTGTTTCCATTATATACAGTCAATTTATCAGGAGAACTGTCTTCCTGGTGCATCAAATTCTCCTTTTTATTTCTCAGTCACAAAAGCTAATATGACCAGAGACAAACAGAGAGGTGCCTACTGAGCGTATTGTTCATCTCCTCCTGGTTTCAGAAGCTGAGTTTAAACAGCTTTTCTAATTTCTGTGCTTGAGAATCTGACATGAGTGACCTCTTGTGTTTTGGTGCCTGTAATTGATTTTACATTATGCCAGCTGAAATAGTATGATCTAAGCATGTGGTTGATTAGTTTAAGCTACACGCCAGGGGCAGTCAGTCTCTGATTGGGAATGTGTTCCAGAGATGGCCAGTTTGCATTTCTTCATAAGACCGCACTCCAGATGGATTTAACCACAAGTGCTTTAACTATATTTATCCTTGACCAATACCAAAGGTCTCATTAATTAGTATAACAATGTTAGAAGTGGGTCTTCACTAGTAAAATGACTGGTGCTCAAGATCTGTAGATTGGCTAAAATGTTTTAGAGACATTTCTCAATCTTAAATGAAGAAGACATAAAACTCTAGTGAGTCTTTTATCCTCCAACTTTCAAAATGGTGCCTGTGGTTTGACTCTAATATGGTCCTATCTCCATCCACTAAGTGAGATGATTCTGCTTGCCTGATGATTCTAAGAAGCTTAGAAAGATTCTAAGAATCTTTCCTCAAGAACGTTGTGTTTATCTCAAGAGAATTTGTCATGCAAAGAACGATTGAAACACATTAAAGAACAGAGAGCAGGGATGTTATCAAGCATAGAGATTATCTGACTATTTTGTCCCTCTTTGCTGATAAATACTTATCTAATAAATGTCTGTGGGATTGAACATGGTACTGGATATACTTTTATTGCAGCAAGGTCTGGGGGAGGCAGTTTATACTTACCTACCTCTAACTATTAAAAGACATACTGAAGCAACCTAAATGTCCACCGACAGATAAACAGATAAAGAAGATGTGGTACATATACAATGGAATATTACTCTGCCATAAAAAGGAAGGAAATTGGGTCACTTGTAGTGATGTGGAATGACCTAGAGTCTGTCATACAGAGAGAAGTCAGAAAGAGAAAAACAGATATTGTATATTAATGAATACGTAAGGAATCTAGAAAGATGGTACAGATGAGCCTGTTTGTGGGGCAGGAATAGAGATATAGAGGTAGAGAATGGACACAGTGCGGGCAGGAGAGGGTAAATTGGGAGAGTAGGATTGTCGTATATACACTACCATGTGTAAGACAGGTATGTAGTGGGAACCTGCTCTATAGCAAAGGGAGTTCAGCTCAAAGCTCTGCAAAGACCTAGAGGAGCGTGATAGCAGGGTAGGGAGGTACAAGAAAGAGGAAATATGTATATACACATAGCTGATTCACTTTGCTGTACAGCAGAAACGAACACACTATTGTAAAGCCATTATACTCCAATTAAAAAATTACTTACTGAACAACTGTTATGTCCCTTCCTGGAACTTATATTTTATTAAATAAACCTAGTAGTCAGTGTTCTTGCCTGGAGAATCCCAGGGACAGGGGAGCCTGGTGGGCTGCCGTCTCTGGGGTCACACAGAGTCGGACACGACTGAAGTGACTTAGCAGCAGCAGTAGCAGTTTGTACTTAAACAAATTGGCCTGAGTAAGTTCACACTGTTACTATATACTTCCAAGCCAGAGATAGACACATCCCAGTAGAGACTTTTTGTTTGGACACCAATGGTTATAAAATACACCCTCTGTTTCTTCTCTTCCTGGATTTTATCAGTAGAACAAGAATGTCCTGAGAGTTTGAGAGAGCATTCATATTTTAAAGCTTTTAGGCTTTTCCCAAATACCTCTCTGGAAGATCTTGCCTTCACACTTGTGTTCTGATTACTTGCCTTCCCTCTCTCCCAGTGAGAGCTGCTACTCAATGATGCAACTTTGTAATGCAGTGATAGCAAAATACGTTACATGTAAGTGAATAATGTGCTTCAAAAGAGACACAGGAAGGGTCAGTTCACAGAGCTGCTGCCGCTGCTGCCAAGTCCCTTCAGTCGTGTCCGACTCTGTGCGACCCCATAGACAGCAGCCCACCAGGCTCCCCTGTCCTGGGATTCTCCAGGCAAGAACACTGGAGTGGGTTGCCATTTCCTTCTCCAATGCATGAAAGTGAAAAGTGAAAGTGAAGTCGCTGAGTCTTGTCCGACTCTTAGCGACCTCATGGACTGCGGTTCACCAGGCTCCTCCGTCCATGGGATTTTCCAGACAAAAGTGCTGGAGTGGGGTTCACAGAGCAGACTTTTCTAATTGCAGTTCAACAAAGTGAGTGACCTGAAAGAGATATAGAAAAATCACGAGTATTTAGAAGAGGGAGTCCTTACCTTGAGCTGGGGATGATAGAGGAGAGGCTTAAAGGAGTAGGTGGCATTTGAGCTGGTTCTTAAAGAGTGGCCAGGGTCTGGATACACACTTAACATTTGTTCCACCTTATGAAGAATAGTGGACTCATTGGAAAAGACTCTGATGATGGGAAGGATTGAGGGCAGGAGGAGAAGGGAATGACAGAGGATGAGATGGCTGGATGGCATCACCAACTTGATGGACAGGAGTTTGGGTGAACTCCAGGAGTTGGTGATGGACAGGGAGGCCTGGCGTGCTGCGATTTATGGGGTCGCAAAGAGTCGGACACGACTGAGAAACTGAACTGAACTGAACTGATGAAGAATAAAGGTAAGAGGTATGGAGTTAGAGTGAATTTTTCAAAAGGATCATTCAAGACAGTCACATATAAAATAGAGTGACTCCTCAGTTCTCTATGGGGGAAAAATATCATGTGAAAATCAAGGTAGTGGGGAGAGATATGGATGGGATATGTACTTGTTAAGGCTAGCAAATGGAAGATGAGGCTGACAGAAAGGAAATTAGGCAATGTGGAGGGAAAAGTTAGGGTAGTTTCAGGGTATTTTTGAAAAAATGGGATTTTCTAACAAATAAGGAGGGGGTGAAATTAATAAAGCTTTGGTAAGTGCCTAAGGCATTAAACCCCCCTTTTCTGTTCATATCTAATAAGACTAATCAAAAAGAAAAACTGGTAAAATTAAGAAAAATTGCACAAAGGGGTACACAGTAATGAGACTATTTTACTTACTTTATGTACAAATGTAAATTGGAGGAAAAAACCAACTTTTCCAGAGAGAAATTTGGCAGTGTGTCAATCAAAATATGACACAGTAAGCAACAGTCGAAATGACGGCGGTTTGAAACAACACATGTTTACCTCTCAGTGATTCTGTGTGTTCTTGGTGAGTCAGCCGAGGCTCTGTTCCACACGGTCCTCACTATAGGACTCAGGCTGGTGAAGCAGCCACTATCTGGAACATTGCTGGTCACTGCGGCAGAAGATAAAGGACGCCTGCAAGGCTTCAAACTGGCAATAACACGGTGATGACACGTGTCCCTTGTCCTCACAGTTTACTGATCAAGTCCCCTAGGCTTTCTGCTGGCTAAGGACCAGGAGGTGCAGCCCCCACGAGGCCTTGGAAGGCAGAAAGCTGGAAATATTCTGGGAGCAAAACAGATGACTGCCTTGGGTCATAACTATTAAAATTAAAAATGGACACAACAATTCCATTTTTGAGACTCCACTGAGAAAACACTCCCATAGAAACTCAAACCTTTGTGTTCAAGAATGTTCCTTTCAGCACTGAGAACCTAATTTGAAAGCCTAAATAACTGTCAGTAATGGAATGATTAAGCAAGTAATGGAATATCAATGCATTGGTATTCTATAATGTATTAAAAAGATTAAGATGGGTGTCCCAGGGAACTTCCCTACTGGTCCCAGTGGTTAAGAATCTAACTTGCAGTACAGGGGACGCTGGGGTGATCCCTGGTCGGGAAACTAAGATCCCACGTGCTGCAGAGCAACTAAGCCCAAGCACCGAAAATACTGAGGCTGCGGGCCACAACCAGAGAGTTCAGGCGTTGCAAAGAATGATCCCGCGAGCCCCAACTAAGACCTGATGAGCCAAAATAAAGATAGATGCCCCAGATAAATTAACTGACAATTTTTTAAACACACACACAGAATAATACCATCTGCATTAAAAATCAGACGCAATGTTGAAAAATTATGACCACATATGCAGAGGAATGATAATGTAAGGCTGTAACTATCAAGAATATTAACATAGCTCCTGTTTCCTGAGCATTCCCTACAGTCAGGCACTGTACTATGGGTTAAACTTCACAAGTATGATTCACATCTGTGGTAATAGGAATTATCACTCCTATTTTACAAATGAAGACCTTGAGATTCAGAGAAGGTAAGTGACTTGTCTGAGTTCACAAAGATAAGGAGTTATGCAGCTAAAGCCCCAGTTTGTCTGAGAATAATGGCTGCCTCTGGGGTTGGGAGTTATTGGTGGGACAGAGAAGGGGAAAATTTTACATTCTATTTTATGAAGGTGAGCGCTTCCTTGGTGGCTCTGACGGTAAAGAATCTGCCTGCAATGCAGGAGACCCAGGTACAATCCCTGTGTCTGGAAGATCCCCTGGAGGAGGGAATAGCAACCCACTCCAGTAGTCTTGCCTAGAGAATTCCATGGACCTGGTGAGCTACAGGCCATGGGGTCACAAAGAGTTGGACACAACTGAGTGACTAACACTTTTATGAAGTTTAATGAGCTTGCATTTGTTTTTCTTACAACAAGCTGGTATCCCTTTTGCAAAAATAATTTTAAAATATAGCTTTATGGAAAAAAAACCACAAAGTGATTTAAACAAAGGGAAAAAAGTTGAAAACTGTGTAGACATGATAGAGATTGCAGTGTATACATAAGTAGAAGTTGAGGATCGTTGAGGGGAAAAATCTACAAATGTACCAAACACCTATCCAAGTATTTGAGTCACAGTGCAAGTGGGAGGGTAATTGCATGTCAAACTGATCGAATGTTTAAAACGAAGGCAGGGTGAGGAGCCTGGTGAGAGACACTGTGGGGAATGGTCTCTCGGTGAGGCGGGGAGGACTGGAGAGTGGACATGAAGTTTCTGACAGCCTCCTGAAGAAAACTGTGAAGGCCATCTTGACAATTCTGCAAACACTGAGGACAATGGATTTCTGAAAACAAGCAGCAGGTTTCACAGGAAATAACTCATGTTGGGCAGTTTGACAGCCCTTTAAAAATGGAATTATTAGGTTAGTGAATAAAAGAGCCATTATGATCCTTAGCATTTGGAGCTCAGCAGGACTGTCTTAAGAACCCCTCCCATATAATTTTTTCAAATGGGCTCCTGCTGGGAGCATAGGCATGGATTCAGAGACAGAAGATAGTTATTTACACACTCAAGGATGCAAAAGGTACGTTATAAGGATGCTCATCACAGCACTACACGTAATAGGGAAAAATGGAAATGATCTAGATGTCATCAGCTGGGGATCTGGTCAAAGTATTTTGAAGTACCCATGGAATGGGCGGCTAATGTTTAAATCAGCAGATGACAATCTATGGCCCATAGACCAAATCTTCCTCAGGAATTAAAAAAGATTTTTTGTAGTTTTAAATGGTTAAAAAATTCAAAGAAGTAATATATCTCAGGACACGTGAAAATCATATGAAATTCAAATCACTATGTTCATTCATAAAGATTTTTTGGAACATAGCCAAGCCAATCCATCAATGTATTGTTGCTGACTGGCTTCAACCCTTCCCTGACAGAGTTGAGCACAGTATTAATAGTTCAGCAGGGACTGGGTAGCCTGAAAAGCTTAAAATATTTACTATCAAGCCCTTTAAAGAAAAAGTTTACTGACTGCTGGTCTAGAATAGATCACTAAACAAGATTCTTTCGAACAGCAGATTCATTTTAATCCCCTGTTCTTCCTAAACTGCCTGCTTTCCTTTCAATTGTGGGTTTTTTCCTAGTATTCTTTGACCTGGTTTATTTACTTATTTAAATTTAGTTATTTTTATTTATTTTCAGTTGGAGAATAATTGTTTTACAGTATTGTGTTGGTTTCTGCCATATGTCAACACGAATCAGCCATAGGTATACAAAGGTCGCCTCCCTCTTGAACCTCTCTCTCACCCCCATGATCTGGTTTATTTCTTGCTTTGTTTTGTGTTTTCATCTGTTTCTTCTATCTCTGTCTTAATAGCTGCTGCAGACCATTCATATTCCAAAAGCAAAAAAAAAAATTGTTTGTATTAGCCCTGCTGCTGCTGCTGCTAAGTCGCTTCAGTCGTGTCTGACTCTGTGCGACCCCATAGACGGCAGCCCACCAGGCTCCCCCGTCCCTGGGATTCTCCAGGCAATAACACTGGAGTGGGTTGCCATTTCCTTCTCCAATGCATGAGAGTGAAAAGTGAAAGTGAAGTCGCTCAGTCGTGTCTGACTCTAGCGACCCCATGGACTGCAGCCCACCAGGCTCCTCCATCCATGGGATTTTCCAGGCAAGAGTACTGGAGTGGGGTGCCATTGCCTTCTCTGTGTATTAGCCCAGTAATACCTAATTGTTACTTAAAAAAAATCAAGTGGTCTCAAGTATATAATATATTGATGTCAGTTTCAGCCAATGGAATGGAAACTCCCCTACAACAATGAGCATATTCTGCCTGGCACATAACAAGGCCTCAGTAAAGACTTTTGAATGAATTACTGTGTGAATGAATGAATAATAGTTTCATATGTATATACATGGGATCACATGCAGCCTATTGTCTTCAATGTGCTTTCTTTCTATGTGATGGTGTGTGGGAGATTACACTGGATGTGCAACAAGAGTGCATATTTTCCTTTCTTCTTGTCAGCAGAATCTACACTCCTCTTCGTGGGAGCCAAAGCCCTTGTAGTAACTTGCCTCTGCACGGCTCAGAGGAAGCCTCAGGCAGGCAGAGTGGATCACAGTCATGAAGCATTTAGCTAATGTGCTTTGGGGGTGACACGCAGGCAGGGACCCAGGAGAACTGTCACGGGGCATTTCCTGGGCCCCCTTACTTAGGAGAGTAAGTGAATTTTTGTGCCACAAGCAGAAATCTTGTTGCTCTCCTTCCTGCCCATCTTCCCTTCCTTGTTTTTATTTTCTGACTTGCTACTCTGCCCTTCCTTTCAATCCCTTACTTTTTCCTAAGATGCTGTGCATGTAGGCGAGTTGTGTATGTGTGTGTGCTCAGTCACTCTGTTGTGTCCAGTTCTTTGGGACTCCATGGACTGTAGCCCACCAGGCTCCTCTGTCCATAGATTTTTCCAGGCAAGAATACTGGAGTGGGTTGCTATTTCCTAATCCAGGGGTTCTTTCTGACCCAGGGAAGAACCCATGTCTCCTACATTGACAGGCAGATTCTTTACCACTGCACCATCTGGGAAGCCCCTGTACGTGAATTAGTAACACTGCATTTCAATCAAGTGGTACTGTGCATTGTGTCTTTCTAGACTTAGATTGGGGCTTCTCTCATAGCTCAGTTGGTAAGGAATCCACCTGCAATGCAGGAGACTCCGGTTTGATTCCTGGATTGGGAAGATCGGCTGGAGAAAGGATCGGCTACCCACTCCAGTATTCTTGGACTTCCCTTGTGGCTCAGTTGGTAAAGAAGCCACCTGCAATGTGGGAGACCTGGGTTCGATCCCTGGGTTGGGAAGATCCCCTGGAGAAGGGAAAGGCTACTCACTCCAGTATTCTGGCCTGGAGAATTCCATGGACTGTATAGTCCCTGGGGTCGTAAAGAGTCAGACACGACAAAGTGACTCTTGCTTTCACTTTAGACTTAGATTTATGGGTTATACTGGACAAGTTTGATTTGTTGTCCCTGTATTTCATAGATAAGTAAACTGAGGCACAGAGAAGCTGAATAACTTGCCCAAATGGGAAGCCTGGCTGCCAAAGTAGTGCTCTAATCACTTTGCTAGGCTGCCTCTCCAGAATCCACATCTTCTGCCTCGCACTCCAGAGCTGTTCCCTGCTAAACTGATAGACCTTTATTGACTTCTGTATCTCCAGTGCTGGGTATAGAACCTGTGCCCAGAAACAGACACTTTGTAGGCCAGGTAAAAAGACGGTATAGAAACAAAATTTATGATGCTTACCCAATTTTCCATGTGCAGCTGTCTCATAAGCTCTTTCACACAATGCTCAGGTGAGATGAGGTGTACTTAGTCTGAACTTTTTTTGGTGGCAACTTAACAATATGGCGGAGAAGGCAATGGCAACCCACTCCAGTACTCTTGCCTGGAAAATCCCATGGATGGAGGAGCCTGGTAGGCTGCAGTTCATGGGATCGTTGAGTCAGACATGACTGAGTGACTTCACTTTCACTTTTCACTCTCATGCATTGGAGAAGGAAATGGCAACCCACTCCAGTGTTCTTGCCTGGAGAATCCCAGGGACAGGGGAGCCTGGTGGGCTGCCGTCTATGGGGTCGCACAGAGTTGGACACGACTGAAGCGAATTAGCAGCGGTAGTAACAACATGGAGCAAAATGTTCTTACTATTGGGCAAAAGCAATTTTACTTCTAGGAATTTGTCTCAAGGAAATAATCACACGTGTGTGCGTGCTAAGTCGCTTCAGTCATGTTCGAGTCTGTGACCCCATGGACTGTAGCCCACCAGGCTCCTCTGTCCATGGGATTCTCCAGGCAAGAATATTGGAGTGGGTCACTAGGCCCTCTTCCAGGGGATCCTCCCAACCCAGGGATTGAACTCGCATCTCTTATGTCTCCTACATGGGCAGACGGGTTGTTTACCACTAGTGCCACCTGAGAACCCTGAAATAATGACACATGTGTATGTAAAAAATATATATTTAATGATGTTCATTGCACTAACATACATAATTGTGAAAAACAGCAATAAAAAACTGGTTAATTCCAAACTCCCTGTCTCTTACCCCTCATTCTTTCCCTAGTAATGGCCACCATAAATTCATTCTCTTAGACTGTGAGTTTGTTTTTGTTTTGTAAGTTCATTTGTATCATTTCTTTCTGGAGTCTGCATATAAGGGATGTCATACAAGATTTCTCCTTTTCTGTATGACTTACTTCACTCAATATGACAATCTCTAGGCTCATCCATGGAATGGACATTACACATTGTTATATTTAAAATGGATAATCAACAAGGACCTACTGTACAGCACATTACACTCTGCTCAAGGTTATGTAGCTGCCTGGATAGGAAGGGAGTTTGGGGGAGGATGGCTCTATATGTACACATGGCTGAGTCCCTTCACTGTTCATCTCAATCTATCACAGCAGTGTTTATCGGCTATACCCAAATACAAAATAAAAGTTAAAAAATTTTAAAGAAAAGTAATGGTTAATTATGATACATTGATTATGTATAGATTATGATACATTTCTATGAGGGAGCATTATGTACCCAGAAAAACTTCATACTTAGTGGAGAGAAGATAGGAATGTTACTCCAGAGGTTTATACAGAGAGCTTCAACTGAGTTTGTAATAATTAACTCCTTAAGCTGGGGAGTGGGTATAAGGTGCTCAAGGTATTGTTCCTTATACCTCTTCAAATATCTGAAATGTTGAATAATTAACTGAAAAAATAAAATTTAAAAGTAGCATTTAGAATTTTTAACGATGTGGAATAATTATCATAAAATACTATGCTTAAACAAACAGGTTGTAATAAATAATGCTAACATAATCATAGCTTTCTAAATCGGTGTGTATGTCTGGTTATAAAAGAAATGTATTACCCAATGTATAAAACAGTCAGCTAGTGGGAAGCTGCTCTATACACAGGGAGCTCATCTGGGTGCTCCGTGATGACCTGGAGGGGGAGGATGGAGGGAGGCGAAGGAGGGAGGTTCAGGAGGGAGGGGATATATGTATACATACGGATGATTCACACAGTTGTACAGCAGAAACTAATACAACATCGTAAAGTAATTATACCCCAATTAAAAAAAAAAAGAAATGCACTAAAGTTTTAATTGTGTTTGTCTTTGGGCATTGTGATTATAGGGAATTTCTATTTCTACAATTAAACAGCATTCTTTTTGTAAAAGAAATGAAAGCAATACTTTTAAATTTGTGAGCTCTAATTTATGGCTATTTTCTACTTTATGTCTAGCTTTCTAAGCAGCAAACTCCAGCACAATTTCTAATCTGTCTTTTTCTTTGTATTCCCAGTCCAGTTTTTGCCAGATTTTACTATGTTTTTCTTTCACATTTCCCCAATCTTTTCTTCTTCTTTCTTCCCCAATCTATTCTCCATCAGGTTTTAGGTTTTATTTTTGTTATGTATGTAAAGCAGAGGCTCTTTGGGCCAAGTAAACTATGGTTCAGAGGTATGGAAATCCCCTGTGTTTTCTTTTTATTTTCTTTTTTATTTTTAATATGTATCTGTTTATTTGACTGATCTGGGTCTTAGTTGAAGGTGTGCAATCTTTGATCTTTGTTTTGCGGCAGGTGGGATCTAGTTCCCTGACCAGGGATTGAACCCAGGTCCCCCTACATTGGGACTGAGGAGTCTTAGCCACTGGACCACCAGGAAAGTCCCCTTGTGTTTTCATTTAAGCATTCTGAGCTTCACTTTTAAGTTTCTTGACAGAAATCACAGGGTCTGGCAATAAATTACTTGTGAGGGGACAAGAATGGTGATAGGCTGCAAACTGACTTTATAACTTCATGCTAGTGAGGCATGTTGGACTACTCACTAGTTCATCTCATCACATCAGAAAAGCCATTAAATATCAAAGACCTAGTGTCCCTCACTGGGGTGTGAACGCATTAAGAAGTGGCGTGTGCACATTAGGATGGATACAAGGAGGTGACCCTAACCTGTGTTCTCTGAGTCTTCTCTCTGTGACTCACTCTGATGGAGACTTTGCCTGAAGTATTGGGTGGCCATGATGGGTTGAATGACCTTGGCCTCATAGGAAGCTGTTGTTGCTTCTTACAGAAAAACACAAGCGGAAGAAAGGCATCAGGTGATGAGGAGGCCAGTCATTCACACAAAATGAAATGCTTTCATTAAGAGAGAGAAACAGCAGAAGTCAAGTTCATTTGGAATGTTTCAGCATATGTTCTGAATTTGAAAACATTGTGCAGAAGGAAGGCAAGGAAACAAGATTTTGCTGAAGAGCTTAGGAAATGTGTGGGAAAGTGTTTGTAGCAGGAGAATTCAATTATAAGAGCTTCCTGTCCTTCCCTTATGCCTATACCACTTCTCCTCCTAGACCAGAAAGAGTAGTTCAGAAAGTTGCAGGGGGGTGGGGGGGGTGGTGTCAATATATTGCTTCTCATGTGAATTACTCAAGATTTTTGTAGTTGCAAGCGACAGAAACCCAATTCAAAAATAACTTAAGCAAAATTAAAAAGGAATTTGGTGGCTGGTGTAGTTGAAAACTCCAGGTGGTAGAGCTACCTCAGTCATGGATGAATTCAATGATTCATACAATGATATCAGGCATACGTCTTTCTCAGTCTCCTGGTTCTGCTTTTCTCTGAGTTGATTTGATTCTGATATTGCCTCTCCCTTCCTGATGGCAAAAATGGCCTGGGTCTGACTAGCTTAATGAACTCAGCTGAAAGCACCATGTTCCCAAAGGCTCTAGCCCAGGAGGGTCACTGGTCTGTCTTGTGCCATACTGTCTATCTTGGATCAGTCACTCTGGCCAGGGAAATTGAATGCCCTGACTAGCCAGGCCTAGGTTCTATTCCCATTCTTGGAAATAATGAGGTGGTGTTGCCCTCACTGAACGTATACAGACTATGATGGGCAAATGGTGGTCTCCCAGAAGCATACTTGGATGTCATTCTCAGAGAAGGGGAAAAATAAAGATGTTGGCCAGTCAAAAACCCCAGAGGGGACTTTCTTGGTGGTCCAGTGGCTAAGATTCTGAGCTCCCGATGCAGGGGGCTGGGGTTTAATCCCTGAACGGAAAACTAGACCCCACACACCAGAACTATGGGGTTTTCAAGCCACAACTAAAGATCCCATATGCCACAGTGAAGATTGAAGATCTCCAGTGCTGCAACTAAGGCCTGGCACTACCAAATAAAGAAATATTACATCCTGCCTGCCCCTCGTTCAAACCCCAGAGGTCCACAACCCACCAGAAGCGCATTCTTCTGAAGAGCAAGATAACTGCGGCATCCGAAACTAGTTTGTTAACAACAGTACGTAACACAAAAGCCTTAGCTGGGGGAAATGAGGGTCACAGTCCTTATTCTTTTCGGCTACAATTTGTTCTGCAACGACTAACTCTTTAGCCAAAAATCTGTGACCATGTGCTCATTACCATAGAAACTTCCTTTGAGGGAACAATTAGCATCTATTGTTATCATTGGAATGTCATCATTTCATGAAGAGCTGCTAACAACATGACTCTTTTGGTTTTCCATGCTTTCCTATGGATCTTCACATTGCAGTCAGTTCCTAGAGGTCATGGCCTACATCAACACACCACAGCCAGCTAATTAGTGGCTTGTCAGATGTCCACTTGGTTTCTCTACTCTTAGGATAATAGCAGCTCCTGATGTGCACAGAGAAAAGCTAGTAAGAGTAATTGTGAGTTTGTCAGCCTAAGAACAGCATGTTGGAGTTCTTATTTAATAGTGAACAGGACAAAAGGGAAAAAAAGGATCCTCACTATATACAGAGACAACAAAAGAAAAAGATTAAAATATTGTGAACACTGGGTATCCTTTTGTTTTTGAAAAGATTTGACAAGTTTACTCATGTGGGAATGATGGCTACAGATAGCTAGAACTGATTACAGGCCCTTTTCCAAAATGACCAAGTAGAGAAGTACTAAAAATTAAAGGGCCTATTTCTCAAAGGCTGGCCTTTGGATCCCTTTTCAGAGTTATCATGGAATATGCAGACCCCTGGGCTTCCCTGGTGGCTCAAATGGGAAAGAATCTGCATTCAATGCAGGAGACCTGGGTTCAATCCCTGCGTCAGAAAAGTCCTCTGGAGAAAGAAACAGCAATCTACTCCAGTATGCTTGCCTGGAAAATCTCATGGACAGAGGGGCCTGGAGGGCTGCAGTCCATGGGGTTGCAAAGAGTTGGACAAGACTGAGTGACTAACACCCACATGTCAACACATCTAACAGTTCAAAATAGAACAGCACAGGAGTCAGTATGAAGCCTCTTTCAGACATTCATGGACTAGAAAATTATGAAAGACTGCAAGTCTATTCTCCAAAAATTGACATGCCATAAGGACACGGCAAAGCTGAGTACTACTGTGGACCAAAATAGAGATGAACCCACCCCCTTTTCCTGCATTTTGCCCTTTGAAGCTCAATACAACACTCAAACCCCCCTTTCAGTGCAAATGCCACTCTATGAGTCTTGTCCCTTTCTTCTCTTGGAAAGTGAATAAAAACTCTCTTTTCTCCTCTTGCTAATATTCCTATGAATTCTTTCACAACCTGCATCGTGAAAGTTGTGATACTAACAGAGTATCACATTAGTTGCAAGCATCAGAAACTAAAAGTTCTGATACTAACAGAGTATCACTTTAGTTGCAAGCATCAGAAACTGACTGGGTAACTTGAACAGGAAATATTTGTTGAAAAGATATTTGGGCAAGTAGGATGGAGGACAAGTTAGGTCCAAGGAAACTCTTGGATGGAGCAGGACATCTTTGTTGAGCTGCAACATTTCCATTTGTTTTCTTCCCTGAACATTCAAAGTCTTGCGAGAGTCCGCACGATTGGCTAACCTTAGTTTACCTGAAAATTCCTTAGCAAAACCAACCGATGGGAAAAGGGGTTTGGCTTCTATGAGAATGAGTGCCTGGATTTACCCTCCCACTGGGATCAAGCCCAGCATAGAAGTAATTCTCTCAAATAAAATTGGGTTGATTTTAGGTTAGGAAATGGATAATGGCAGCTACAAAGTAGCAATTGCCTCTCTATTTAGGTAGGATGCTTGTGGAAAATACTGATGCTGGGTTCAAAACCTGTCTTATGGAATGAGAATCTCAGAATGTGAAGCCCTGACATTTTTGTTTTTAACAAGCTCCCCAGGTGAGACACGTATATCAAAACTGGAGAATCACTGAACATTGTGGGCAGGGGTACTCAGAGAGGAAAAAACTACAGCATCTCTGAAATATGAGCTTGAATGAGTAGGCAGAAAAGATCGATGCAGCTAGTAACCAAAGTTCTAAATATGGATTTTCCCTTCCCTCCAAAATTTTTTAGAAAGCATGAAGGACCTATTCTTGGCAAACATTTAAGGATTGCAGAAATTCCTTGAATATTTGGCATGCAACGCCTGCAATCAATCCATGACACTACAGAATAAACTCATTGAGAGTTAGACTTGGAAGTGGGGGGTCATACTCATTTACTATTCACTTGTGTTCACAACATGCATATTCAGTCATTGAAAAAGGTGGTTGAGTGGTTAGGCACTCGGGTTCTGAAATCAGTCAGAACTAGGTTCAAATTCTATTCAGTTACTAGGTTGATGATCATGGACAAGTCACTTAACATCTCTGTTTCACTTTCCTCGTATGTCAAATAAGATTTGGAGTACCAACCTCACATGGTTGTTCTAAGAAAATGAGATACTGAACGTGAAATTCTTAGTACAGTTCCTGACATGAGGTCTCTGCCAATTTAGTAGTAGTTATTATGATTCAATAACTAATGCTAGGTATTTATGGATTTCTTACAGGGATAACCAAGAGAAAACGTCCAGAAGGAAAGAGGTGGTTACCTTTTGGTCTGTAAAGATCCTACCAGAATGGGATATGGAGAGCTTTCTCATTGGTCTCCCTGCCTTTTTTCCCCCTTCATTGGACCCTTTAGGCTCCTAGCCTCAGGTCAGTGAGTTTTTCCTAGCTCCAGTCTGGTGGTAATGGAAAGCTCTTCCTGTGTGCTGTGTGAGCAAACTTTCATATTCACCAAAGGGGAGCACCTCTAAGAAAGTTAGAGCTTTCTCTTTTTCACATTGACCTTTCCTCTAAAAAAAGCTACTCTTTTTTCTCAACTTGAGCAAAGGCTATCCTACTAAAACCAATGAGGAGAGAAAAGAAAAGAGCAAGGGGGTAAGAAAATCATGTCAGAAATCAGACACTGAAAGGTATTCCTCTACTTGTGCAGCATTAAAGACTTTAGTAGTCAGTTGTGATGGGAATCATTATCAGCTAATAAAAATAATGCTGAAGAGAAAATTGGTACTACATGTTGGAGAGGATGGGGAGCAAGTAGAACTCACATGCAGTGTTGGTGGGGACATAAAATGGTACAACTTTGGAAGGCAGTTTGGTAGTTTCTGAAAAAGGTGAACATGCAGCTATCATACGATTCAACCACCATTCTCCTGGGTATTTGTCCAAGAGAAATGAACGCATATGTCCGTACAAACACTTGCAGGAACCTAAGTACAGGAACGTTTACGATGGATTTATTTACAACAGCTCATAATCAAAAACAACCCAAGTGTACATTAACAGATGAATGGCTGAACAACTGCATCATAGTCACATAATGGAATAGTGTGCAGCACTGAAAAGGAATGAGCTATGGACACACACACAGCGTGGAAGGATTTCACCGTAACCATGTGTGTAAAAGAAGCCTGCCCAAAAAAAGTACATAGTTTATGGTTCCATTTATATAAAATTCCCCAAAAAGAAAACTTGCAGTGATAGAGAGTAGCTCAGTGGTTGCCTGGGAATGGAGGTATAGGGAGGGATAAAGAGGCATAAGGAAAAATTTGAAGACAATGAAAATATTTATGTCTGTTCTAGTGATGGTTTCAGAGGTTATACACATGTCAAAATGGATCAAATTGTACACTTTAAAATATATGATTTTGTGTCTTTCAATTATACTTCAGTAAATTAAGCTACTGTTTTTAATAAAAAAGAATGTTGGATTAAAAATCAGAAGGCAAGGGTGCCAGTCCTGGCTCTTACACAAAGTCTGAGTGTACCCTTGGACAAGTCTCTTTCACTTCGATGTGTTTTCATTCTTTCATTTTTATATTGGAAGTGATGGATTGGTTTATGTTCAGAGTCTCACCTGGTGGGAAGATTCTCATTGTTGAATGGCCTTTTGGCCAATAGATAAATCCATCAAGGCATCAGTTTTTCAATTGATCCTCTAACTCTGTGTTAATTTTTTAATCAATTTACTGAATTCTCAGATCTCAAACACAGCAGAACAATAGAATGAACTTTTTCAAGCTTTGAAAAAGAGATCAATATAAGTCTAAAGCCTTCATGTTAAGTCTGTTGTCAGTACCAGCAGATTCAAAAGAAATTCTTGGATGAAGAATGTAGGTTAACAATGGTTCTTGAGGGTAGGAATCACAATAGAAATATGATCATGTTTCCTTAACACCAGCTTAATAGATGATAGAGTTTCAGGACCAGTTCACACACTGTCTTCACTACAAAATCTTCCTGTTACTCTTCTATGTGACTAACATCTTTGCCCTGGAATCCAGAAGTACTTTGCCCCCGTTCTTTTTATACTAGTGTGATCTTGGGGAAATTACACATTTTCTCCATACTTCTCATCTATAAAATGGTATAATAGCATAACTACTGTGAAGGCTAAAAGAAATATTGCATGCAAAATATTTTAGAGTAGTTCTTGGCACAATTAAATGTTAATTGCAGTTTTTGTAGTTAATAATATCTCTGTGTAATATAGTTATTTAAGTACATGTGTCATCTCCTTGAGGGAGCAGGAACTGCTTCAGATCCATCTTTGTTTTCCCTAGGCTGAGCACACAGTAGGTGTTCAATGAATGTGTTTTGGATGGAGGTACAAATGATGACTAACAGCCAATATGGGACTCAGGATGTTGATTTCTTCGTTGGACACACAGCCTCTGTACGAATCTTGCTGACTGACTGCAAAGGAAATGTCACCAACTGTCAGAGACACAGCAACACATTGCTCAAGCATATGTGCCAGGGAAGCCAGAAACTTGTTATTGTATGCATGAGAAATCACAACCAACACAGCCAAAGAAATTCTCTTGGATTCTTCACTGGACTCCAACAATGTATTTATATATGTTTCCTCCTCTCATGAGTTGACAAGGTCCTTAAGGTCATGGAGCAGGATTATAACCCTGGCTTGGTGGTATTCCTCCCCCTGTGCCTCCTTGCTGGTTCTCCAAGGCTTTTTTCTTCCCACAGGCTTGACTCACTCACTTTGGAAGCTGCAGCAAACACTTTAATACTCAGAGAAAGAGATTTCTGGCTCAAAGATTTTAGGTGCATGTTTTTGGATGAGTTTCTCTACTCCCTAGAACTTGACGAACCTCTGGCTAGGGGACAGGGGAAAGGAGAGGGAGGCTCCATTTAGACCTGTAGCTGATTCTGTTTCAAGGTCACTTTGGGTGCTATGCAGAGGAAGCTACCGACAGCCAGCAGCCAGCTCATCTGCCTCTGGGTCCAGTTTGAAGTGACAGGAGTTGGTGTCTTGGAGACTCTGGCTAGTTCTGTTCACAAGTGTCCACCAGTCTATTGCATAGAGGAAACCTCCATGTTCTGCTCTAGAATTCCCTTCAAACACTCAAACAAGGATGTGAGGCAGGGACTTCACTATGAGCTGATAGTGGTACATTCATAAAACATCGATCAAGACAGGACAGCATAGAAACTGTTGGAACTTACCTTACGAGCCATGGCACCTATGGACAGCATCTTCATTTCCAGTAAGGATGAGTTCTAGAATCAGACTGCATGAGTTCTAGTTCTATTTCTGTCCTAACCCCACCATTTTCCAGCTGTATGACCTTGGATATATTTCTCAACCCATCTTGTCATCTTTTCAGTGATAACTAATGTTCTTGAGTTATATGCAACAGAAACTTGCTCTAACTTATGCAAAAATAGTTAATTATGATGACATCATGGATTTGAAGGCAGCATGCATAAGACATTAAGAAGAAGGAAGCCCAGATTATGTCTTGATCAGAGAAGTCTGGTTTGAATGCAGCCCGTTTTGATCTCATTCTCTCCCTGCCCAATATTCAGATTCCAGGGAGGGAGCATTGCTTGGTTTAGAAGCCTGGGTTACATTTTGACACTTGGCTGGGAAGGGTGGTGCCTTTGTCTAATGGTCCCAACTACAGAATGTCTCTGGGAAGGATAATTTCTCAAGAGAAACAGTGGCTGTTAAGAACTGTGGATTCTAGGCAGTCTTCAAACAAACAAACAAACAAAATGCCTATTATATTAACTTACATGATTTGCAGAAACATTAAGATGAGGTAATGCATGTAAAGCTCTTAGCACAGTGCTTGGAATGAGAGCATTCGCTCAATAAATGTTAGCTGTTATCATCCACTGGAGTGTAGGCACCATGAGACCAGACATAGTGTCCCTATGTGTCCACCACGGCTGAGTAATATTAATGAGTCATTGAATAGTTGATGAATGAGTGAACGAGTGACTGTCAGTATGTAAGCAATGTGTTTTACTGTATGTTTACAAAATTCATAGTATATCCAAATCCAGATGCAAAATGTGAACAGTGGGATTTGCCATTTCTCTTGTTTTGTTTTAACGATCAGGAAACATTTAAGTTAAAAGGTCCATATCCTTGACGCCTGAAGTAAATTCCACAATGGAAATTTGTGGATATTTTAACATCAGTGCTTCTAGTTATCCCTGGAAGCGTCTGTCTGGTCACCGTAGATGGTGACGTGGTGTGTTGCTTTAGTGACCTCTAGGCGAGGGCTTCCCAGGTGTCACTAGCGGTAAAGAACCTGTCTGTCAGTGAAGGAGACACAAGAGAAGTGGGTTCAATCCCTGGGTGGGGAAGCTCCCCTGGAATAGGAAATGGCAACCTACTCCAGTATTCTTACCTGGAAAATTCCATGGACAGAGGAGCTTGGTGGGCTACAGTTCATGGGGTCACAAAAAGTCAGACACTAATGAAGTGACTTAGCATGCACACACAGGTGAGTCACTTCCTAGAATAAGATAGAATCTGTTAAGTGATTTTGGAACCTTATCCTTTGCCTGAGAGTCAGTACTGTCTTTTACTAGAAAAAAGTCAGGCCACGATTGGTATTTTTTTTTTTTCTTTATCAGGAACCTAACCTTTGTGATCTTTAGGCACTTGAGTCGTGATCTTTAATGATCTTTAGTTGTTGGGTTTATGCTCTTAAGGGAGATTTTTTTTTGTATCAATCATTCATTAATTTATCAAACAGACATTTACTGAGTGTCCACTTTGTGCTAGGCAGTGTTAGGAGAGAGACAGTCACATGGTCGCAAAAGTAAACGTACTCATATCTCCGTGGATCTAAGCATTTGGGGGCAGAGACTGACTTGTATCAAATACTCACAAATAAATGTAAAACCATCAGTGATGAGTGTTTTTAATATGGAGAGGTAAGTGTGATTTATGATAAGCCTTGTCCAGGCATCAAGAAATGTGATGTCTGAGCTGACAATAACTAGGCAAAAAAGAGAGTGAAGAGAATTCTAGGGAGCGTGAACTGAAATATCATATGCTCTGAGGCCAGAAGAACTCAGCAAAGACAGCTAAAAAAGGCTAGAGTGGTAGAGAGCTGAGTTGGGTATCAGATCACACAGGGTTTTGCAACTCATGTGAAGGAGTTTGGGCAGCAGTGGATTTTAATCATGGACATGACACAATACCACTTGCATTTAAAAAGACCACCAAAGCGGTGTTGAAAAAAGGATTAGAGGGGGCTGGAGTGATGGCAACACTCCAGTATATTGACTGTGACTCAGAAGTCTGCAGAGAAACGTCTTGGGTTGGTGTGTGTAGCAGATGACAACTGTGGTGAGAACTGTTCCACCAGGCATGTTGTCTCCCATCTATTACCAACATTTGCTAAGTGACAGCTCAAATACTGTTTAATGCTGGCCTCCACAGAGCTCTCATTGGCAATTAGAATTCTACATCATCTCTCAAATAGATCACAGTGACACCCATAAAAAGAAATGTGGAAGAAAAAAAGACATAAAACAGATGATACTTTAATTATCTCTGCCCCAGCTGGATTTTATCCTTCCTGTGTTCATTCAAAAAAAATAGTTGTAACCTTTCTACCCATCTTGCCTTTAGTTACTTTTCATTCATTTACTCATCAGACAGTTTTATGTTTCTTATGTCCACTCTTGCTCTAGGTATTGGTGAATCCAAGAGGAATAAAAGAGCCTCTCCCCTCTTTCTGAGAGAACACATTCTAACAGGAGTTGTTTGGTTGCTAAGCCTTGTCTGACTCTTTTGCGACCCCATGGACTGTAGCCTGCCAGGCTCCTCTTTTGAGGCTCCTCTGTCCATTTCCCAGGCAAGAATGAATACTGGAGAGCGTTGGTATTTCCTTCTCTAGGGGATCTTCCCGACCCAGGGATTGAATCCATTGTCTCCTGCATTAGCAATCGGATTCTTTACCACTGAACCACCAGGGAAGCCCTATAACAGGAGGGGTGGGACAGCATATTAGATCATTGCTTACATTCTGTTAGAGATGGGGAGAATCAAAATGTAAACACTGATCTAATACACTGGGGTGGGTTCTGTGATAGATACATACACATAAAATGATGTGTGAGCCTTAGAGTCATGACTGCTTCCATAGTGGTGACAGGGAAGCTTTGCTTAGGGGATAATTTTTGCTTACTTATAATAGCCATAAAATTAAAAGACACTTACTCCTTGGAAGGAAAGTTATGACCAACCTAGAAAGCATATTAAAAAGCAGAGACATTACTTTGTCAACAAAGGTCCGTCTAGTCAAGGCTATGGTTTTTCCAGTAGTTACGTATGGATGTGAGAGTTGGATTACAAAGAAAGCTGAGTGCCAAAGAATTGATGCTTTTGAACTGTGGTGTTGGAGAAGACTTTTGAGAGTCCCTTGGACTGCAAGGAGATCCAACCAGTCCATCCTAAAAGAGATCAGTCCTGAGTGTTCATTTGAAGGACTGATGTTGAAGCTGAAACTCCAATACTTTGGCCACCTGATGTGAAGAGCTGACTCATTTGAAAAGACTCTGATGCTGGGAAAGATTGAAGGTGGGAGGAGAAGGGAACAACAGAGGATGAGGTGGTTGGATGGCATCACCGACTCGATGGACATGAGTTTGGGTAAACTCCGGGAGTTGGTGATGGACAGGGAGGCCTGGCGTGCTGCAGTCCATGGGTCACAAAGAGTTGGACACGACTGAGTGACTGAACTGAACTGAATAGCTGATAGCTATCATTGAAGAAAAGGAAAATCTACTGTATTGGAGGAAAGAAAATATTTTAGGTTAAGTATTAAGTATGTAAGATATATTTGGTTAGTGCCTATAAAAATATATCATGAGTGCTTTGAATATATGCTGGGAAATATTTTTTATGTTACATTGGTCAAAGAGGAATATTTCAATCTTGTGTTTGTCCAGTCTTGTAGCCACCAGCTGCAGATGGCTATTTACATTTCTAGTTAATTAAAATGTAAAAAAAAATCAGTTTTCTGATAACAGTAGCCACATTTCAAAGGCTCAGTGGTTACATATGGCTAGTGGGTCCCATACTGGACAGTTCAGAATTTTTCATCACCATAGCAAGTTCTATTGGAAAGTGTTCTACTAACATAATTGGCTTTAGGAGAACAAGAGTTGATCAAAGTAGCTGTAGGAAGACCTCATGAAGGTCAGTAGGAGAAGAGGTTGTGGGGTGTTTAGATTCTTGTGACCATGAGAGTGAGATGAGCCAGATGGAGATAAACCAAGTGAAGCAGAGGATTTGACTGACACACTTCTGATTGCCTGATTGGAGGGGTTTTCATGTCATATTAATGACACTGAAGGAGAAAGGCCATGTGCAAACAGATAAACAGGAATTGTTGGTGGGCTGGCTAGTTTCATGGTGAAGGAAAGCTGGGGAGAAATTGAGGAGGCATGTGATCCAGAAGAAGGATGAATGTCGAGGGAATGGTGGGGCTTTAAGCAGGATGACTGATCCACCTCTGTGAGCTTGAGAACTCACCAGATCTGCAGACTCTGCTGATATGGCAGAAGCTACTGAAAACAAGGTGGGTGGTCTTGTCTGCTGACATGGCAGCCTCTGCCCAGAGGAAACAGAACTGGGTTAGACAGCAGTCCTCTCTGGGAACTGACTTGGGTAACTAAGTTTTGTCAGCTTGTTTCTCAGTCAGTTCAGTTCAGTCGCTCAGTCGTGTCTAACACTTTGCGAGCCCATGGACTGCAGCACGCCAGGCTTCCCTGTCCATCACCAACTCCTGGAGCTTGCTCACACTTGTGTCCATTGAGTCAGTGATGCCATCCAACCATCTCATCCTCTGTTGTCCCCTTCTCCTCCTGCCTTCAATATTTCCCAGCATCAGGATCTTTTCCAGTGAGTCAGTTCTTCGCATCAGGTGGCCAAAGTTTTGGAGCTGCCAGTGAATATTCAGGACTGATTTCCTTTATGATTTATTGACTGGTTTGATCTCCTTGGTGTCCAAGGGACTCTCAAGAGTCTTCTCCAACATCACAGTTCAAAAGCATCAGTTCTTGCGTGCTCATCTTTCTTTATGGTTCAACTCTCACATCCACACATGACTACTGAAAAAACCATAGCTTTGACTAGATGGACCTTTGTTGGCAATGTGATGTCTCTGCTGTTTAATATGCTGTCTAGGTTGCTCAATACTTTTCACCTTTAGCCAACAAAGAGGGTTCAAGCCTACCAAAAGGTGTCAAGTTGTATGGAAGAGAAAATCAACAGGGGGAAGAAAGAAAAGGTAGCTTGGAAGTCCATTAAAGCAGCAGGGAAAACTTGTTTAAAAGCATGAAGCAGGAAAAATGCATGTCATGTTTTGGAAATAATCCCGTGACTGAAACAAAGGGGCTATGAAGACTGTAGAGGTAAATAAGGCCAGACTGCCAAGGGTCTGCTGAGATGCTATGTTAAAGGAGGGCACAGTGGAAATATCCTTTGTCTTTGGAGTTAGAGCTCCTCCACATACTGGTTCTGTGAACTTGGGCAAGTTAGGTTATTTTTTGTGCTCCAGTTTCCTCATAATTCTATCTGTAGAGCTTTATACTAAAATGTTGAGTATCAACATTTTAACTATTATAATTTAGATATACTTTATTTCCCATAATTTATTTAAAATTCTTGAGTGCCCACTTGCTTAACTTTACTTAGACATTTGGATAGATTTTCAGTTCTGGTTCTTTCAAAACGTTACCTTTCTTCCTCTTTCTCCTAAGCTGGTGCCTGTGTATATGTATTACATGCATTGTCATGGACTGACTCCTGGATTGCAAATCCACAAGGCTGGTCCTTCCAGGACTTTGTTGGGTTTGTGAAGATTTTCTTGGTGCTACTTGGTAACTGTCATTGAAGTTGAGAGATGGTAAAACTTGTGTCTTATTTTCTTGGTTAGTTTTCTTTGGTGTGTTTTCCTCCCTTCCTATGCTGATGTGGGCTTTCTTGATGCAGATCCCCTGAACCTCAGCAACATCCTGCATCTGAGTGCCTGGTCTGGCTGTCTGCTCCTAGCCTCTTCTATAAAGTCAACTCTTGTTGAACTGCTGAGTCTCAACCTGGAAGGATAATCTAGTTATCCTTTTGTATTCCTCACCGGGTGCATGTGACACATCTGGATTCCTCCCATGCCATCTCTGCCACCACCTTGCCATGCTTTTCTTCTTCTCTTCCACTGATGTACATTTGTCAGAAGAATGCTGAAAATGATCTCCTTCCAGAATGACAAGAGGGAAGTGAGTTGCAAATCCCTGAAACTTTCCACTCCCACCTAATGCTATCTGGCATTTTTATTGCCTTTCACTCAAACCATCCAAGCTATTGATCCTGAAGGGAAGTCACCCTTGTGCCTGACCACCGGCCTCCTTTCCTTTTTCTCCACATTAGTTTCAGATTCCCCTATTATGAAAATACCCTTATTGACTGTCTGGGCTGCCGGGAAATTTCCTTATGTCATATCATATTTTCCAGGTTCCTATAGCTTGTGTTAAAAATGTGTAGTCCAATGTTAAAGCTTAATCTTTGATACATTAAAAGGAGATTTTAGAACTGCCTTTTCTTTGTCAACTCAGCCTAGCTTCCAAAAATCATTGTTTCACTGGTGCGTCATGTCCTAAAGAGATGGTGATTAATGGAAACACCAACAGATGAAGTTGGATGATGTAAGAATCTTAAATGGCAAAGAATGTAGAAACAGACCATTAGCTAGAGCAGAATTTGTCACTGCATGCTCTCAGAGGGATGGCTTCTCAGTTCCCCCAAGTTCTTCATAAGAGCCTACAGCAATGAATGCTGCTAACTGTGCTAAGTGAGGAGTCCCCCCCGATTCGAGCTGCTCCTTTGCCATTCTAATTTTTTTCTAACTCTTCTGACCTCTCTCCCTGGAGAAGGAAACGGCAACCCACTCCAGTATTCTTGCCTGAAAAATTCCACGGACAGAGGAACCTGGTGGGCTACAATCTATGGGGTCACAAAAAGTCAGATGCATCTGAGGGACTAAACATGCAGGCACACTGTCCTCTTTTCCTGCCTGATTTATCTGGAGATTCTCACCTGCCAGGTGTGCCATATATATTGGTGCAATATAGTCCCAGCTCCTTCCTTAGTGTTCATTGTAACCCTGAATGAAGCAAAGGGAAATTCCCAGAGGGACCCACCCATAAGCCTCTAAGGTCCAGCCTTGTAGCCTGAAACTCCAAACCCAAATTTCACGGTCATAGCTGAGCAATATATTTTATTGTTTTAGCCCAGGGTTTCTCAGCCTCAACACTAACCACATTTTGCACTGGGTAATACTTTGCTGGGGTCGGGGTGGGGGGCTGTCCTATGCATTGTAGCATGTCGAGCAGCATCCTTAGTCTCCACTCACTAGAGACGAGCCACCCCTTCCCAGTTGAGGCGATCAAAAATGTCTGAACATTACATGTTCTCTGGGGGATGAATTATCCCTGGTTGAAAACCACTGCTCTACTCTGTATCTGCTCCACTCGTGAAAAACCGAAGCCATTTACTCATTAGATGAAAAGCCACAGGGCACATCATTTAAGAGAAATTTTAAAAATCATTGCTTAGTAGTTTAGAAAAATACTGTAATTGTTATGCTATTAAATGAAATGTTTATAAAATGCCCAGAATATAGGTTTTTACAAATGGTTATTATAAGGATTTTGGACTTATTCCAGTAAGAAAGTGGTTTGCCGCTAAAGATTTTTAAAACAGAGTCCTGACAATATCAGATTTATATTTTAGAAAGGTATCTCTGAAGGCACTGTGTAGGATTGATCCAAGGAGGTAAGGTTGGTGACAGCAAGATTAGTCAGAGTTTAAAAAGACAATTCTTATTTTCTCCCCAACACTGATAGAATTCTGAGTCTGGGCTGGAAACGTGTATATGTACTGGCTGAAGCTGAGCTAATTAGCTGCAATCAAGCAGTCATTCAGACATTCTGGAAAGGCTGGGAAGTCAATGGATGAATCTCCAGTCAAACAGGTTTGGTCGTAGGACATTTTAGTATACAAGATTGTAACATAAAAAGCCTTCTATTTTTAACACCCTAGGTGGACTAGACTCCAATCATAACATTTCACATGTGCTAATATTATAAAAGTCTGTTTCTTGAAGATGGCTGTCTACAGGTATAACAATATCCTTTACAAAGCTCAGGACTCTCCTCTTTGTTAGAATAGAGTAACTCATTGCCAAAACCCATTTTGAAAATTTCCAGGGAGAAATAATGGATTGTTTGTGTTCAGTTTTAGTACTGATAACCTCCTCTATGTCATAATTTACCTGACTAAACAAAACACTTGGCTTCTAAGAATCCCAAGACATAACTCCATTTCGCCGCCCTACTGTATATTTGGTATATGTTTCATTCTTGTGGATAAGAAATGGCCATGGTTGCTGCAAATATGAATTTAGAACTTGAATGGCAAGTGGATCAGTAGATTGTCTTGAGGAGAGGGAGCAGCAAGTTAAATTCTGGAAGCTGCCCAAATATGGGCTAAAACTTGTGCATGCTTTTATTTCCATTTTGAACTAGGTGTTATCAAATATCAGTAGTTCACAGACATAACAATGCCATGTTCTCATTAATTTTCACAGGTGTGGCTTTCAATGAAGGACAATTCTGCACTTCCTTTCTCCTTTTGTGTTAGGAAACTGCAGAGATTTTTTTTTTTTTTAAACTGGGCTGTGCCATGTCTCTTTCCAGCCTGCAATCTTTTTTACTCTCCCCTCAATAATTAGAAAAATGAGCTTTTATGATAAATTCCCTCCTAAATTAACTTGATGAACATTCCCCTACAGATTGTAATGTTAAATGTCTCCCTAAAAATCAATTAAGTCCTTGAAAAGTTTCAATGTGCTGAAAGAAATAGCTTAAATAAAAATCTCCAGCATTTTCCTCCAGAGTTGGATGTTTATAGAACTCTCTCTTACTTTACACTGTACATAACAAATCTCTTAGGTTTTGCTTACGCTGTACTGACTTGCCACTTTCGATTTTTTTAAAGTTTAAGCCTAAACTAGCTACTGATATCCTGCTGCTCAAACCATATAGTTCTTCCGATTCAATGCCAGACAATCCCTCTCAATATAAAAGTCATGTCTATAATCCTTTGGCAGTCCACCCAAAGTGATGTTTTGATATTTCAGAGTTGTTTTATTGTACACTTCTAGCCTGTAGCTCTATAAAACAGAAAGTTTCATAACAGTGGTAATTACTAAGTTCATTTTCCCCAAACACGAGGCCAAGGTTTTCTGGAACTTGTTGCTTTTCCCAAGATAATGGGCTCCCTTTCTCCTTCAGCTCTCACATTCTGACTCCTTGCACATCATGCCCTTAGGTGGGGAAGGTATTCGAAACTCCACTGTAGTCGAATAACCTTCTCAGAGAGAAAATAAGACTCAAGCCTGCTTGAAAAGAGAGCAGGACAGATGGCATTTGCATTCCAGAACGATGATGATGATGATGCTGTTAATGATAATGATGATGACTGTCCTACTGTTAATGTAACACAGCTAATATTTGTTGAGGGCTTATCAAGTACCTGGCTTGCTGCAGGTGCTTCCACACGTACTACATTACTGGATGCCCACAACAATTATGCAAAGCACTATTACTATTCCCACTTTACAGATGAGAGAACCAATGATGATGATAAATAAAGAGAAGGAATAAGAGCTTTCCTGGATGTTAGTGGTCAAGGGCATTACCTGGTGACATAGACTCACTCATCTATTCATTAATAAAAATTTAACTGTTACCTACATACCAGGCCCTAAGCTGAGCACTACTGGGCTTCCCAGGTGGCTCTAGTGGTAAAAACCTGCCTGCCAATGCAGGAGACGTTGGGACGTGGGTCAGGAAGATCCCCTGGAGGAGGGCATGGCAACCCACTCTAGTATTCTTGCCTCAAGAATCCCATGGACAGAGGAGCCTGGTGAGCTATATAGGGTTGCAAAGAGTTGAACACAACTGAAGCAACTTAACCTGCACACACACAGGCTGAGCACTAAGCTGTAGTACTCTACAAACTGGTCCTTAATGTGCCTAAAGTGATGATTATTTTAGACATTCATCAAAAACCTGTGATTATAGAAAATCTTTGCTGACATCTAAATGAAGATCTGCCAGGTTGAAAGCTTGGTTACTGGAAAGTCTAAAAGACACAAGTCCTTTGTAGGGTATTGAATCACATAGGGAAGACATTTAGCCCTCTTACTAACAGTATGTAATCCAATTAAAAAATTAAAATTATCTGTCAGTTATAATAAAATATTTTAGATATATTTAACATTAAAAGTGAAAATCCTAAGTCTCATTTATTAATTTCTATTGATGTGACTGGATTTTTCTTTCTAAAAGTATCACAATCCATTAAAAAAAAAAGCAATAGTGCACTCTGTTTTGCATATAATATGTCCCCATAAGTTTGTAAGTTTTATATGTACTTTGAGTTAAGAATAGATTCATCTTAATCTTGAAATACCAGGAGGAGGAGGATACTGAAATACAGGTGGGGCAAAGGAAATCTTTTTTTCATATAACTACTAAATTAATGGAAACTGTTTCCTGAAGAATGGTTTAACACAACCATTTAAATTGCTTTAAAAAAATGCTATGTCAAAGTTTATATGACAGCTGAGGAAAGTGGCTCTTTGAGTTTGATGTCAGAAACGTTACTCATTTTTGGAGCTCTTTTTTTTTTTGACGCACCATACTGCATACAGGATCTCAGTTCCCAGACCAGGGAACAAACCCTTGGCCCAAGCAGTGGAAGGGTAGAGTCCTAAACCACTGGATCACCAGGAAATTCCACCTTGGCATTCTTAACATTCTTAACCATTTGTTGAGCAAATACTATAGGTAGGCACTATGTTATGTAACTGTTTAGTATTATATTAATATATACTTTCATGCAAGCTACTTGGTCAATAGTGTTGCCAAAATAAAACTTGTTTGATTATATAGATTAAGGATCATTTCTTTCAGCCTTTAGTGTGAAACAAAGGGGCTTCCCAGGTAGCGCTAGTGGTAAAGAATCCACCTGCCAATACAGGAGACATAAGAGATGCAGATTCGCTCTCTAGGTTGGGAGGATCTGGAGGAGGGCCTGGCAACACACCGCAGTATTCTTTCCTGGAGAATCCCATGGACGGAGAAGCCCAGCGAGCTACAGCGCATAGGGTCACAAAGAATCAGAGACGACAGAAGTGACAGCACAGCACAGCGCATGAAATGAAAAAAAGAAACACGGGTGTAGTTATCAATATGGCTATTAGTACTATACTAAACACTGCAGTACTGTTTCGAATGGCTGAAAGTTGGAAACAACCCTAGTGTCCATCAACTGGGAATGTATTAGGATTCTCCAGGGAAACAGAACCGATAGGGTATATATGGATATGTAAGAGGCAGTTTATTGTCGGATTTGCCTCACAGGATTATGGAGCCTGAGAAGCCCCATGATATTTCATCTCAAGCTGCATAATCAGGAAGGCTGGTGGTATAATTTAGTCTGAAAGAGAACGTTTGAGAACCAGGGGAGCGGACGGTGTAACTCCCAATCCAAGGCTGAAAGCCCTAGATACAGGAGCTCTGATGTCTGAGGGCAGGGGAAGATGGATGAGTCAGCTTAAGGAGAGAAAGAGAAAATCTGCCCTTCCTCCATCTTTTTGTTCTGTTTGGGCCCTTGACAGATTGTATGGTTGCCCACCCACACTGGAGAGCACAGATCTTCTTTACTCAGCCTATTGACTCAAATGCTAATCTCTTCCAGAAGCATTCTCTCAGACCGGCCCAGAAATAATGTTTTGCCAGCTCTCTGGGCATCCCCTTAGCCCAGACAGGCTAACACATAAAATTAACCATCACAGTGATATACAGTGTAGTCATTAAAACAGCAGTGAAGAAGAAGAATGAAGACATTGGGAAATGCTCACAAGCCCATTCCTAATAGTATATACAGTGAGATTTCATTTTCTAAAGTTTTATGTGTGTATAGAAAGTTGATTAGAAAGGACATCTTCTAAACATTGGCAATGGAAAAGTTGATGTTAGCCATGGCTATTTTGGGTAGTAAGACCATGGGTGGTTTTATGTTCTTATTTTTCCTTACCTTTACTTAAAAAATATCCTACATTACTTTGGTAATTTACAATAATGGTAAAAGTTGCAAAAGTGATTAGGAAAGAAAGAAAGGAGAGAGAGAGAGAGAGTGAAAGAGAAACATAAAAACCTAACATAGCCTGAATAGGCCAATGTTTGAAAAAATGGAGGACAATATTGTACTGTGTAATTTAACTTGTTCTTTCTCTTATATTTCTTAGGTTCACTTTTTGTGTGTGTGTGTGGCCCCAATTGTTTTGGACAAGAGATTTAGGTTTGATGGAGAAGGCAATGGCACCCCACTCCAGTTCTCCTGCCTGGAAAATCCCATGGATGGAGGAGCCTGGTAGGCTGCAGTCCATAGGGTCGCTGAGGGTCGGACACGACCTGAGCAACTTCCCTTTCACTTTTCACTTTCATGCGTTGGAGAAGGAAATGGCAACCCACTCCAGTGTTCTTGCCTGGAGAATCCTAGGGACGGGGGAGCCTGGTGGGCTGCCGTCTATGGGGTCACACAGAGTTGGACACGACTGAAGTGACTTAGCAGCAGCAGGCAAATAAACCTTGTAATTTGCCCTGTGCTATAAATTTCTTGACCCACACATTGCTCTGCTACAGAGATATCTAAGCACTTTATAAATGTTTTAAGTTTCACTGCAGACAGATGCTTCTGTAACAGGCACGATTTTTGAAATCGTATTTACAATTTATGAACTTGTAGAATCACTGAATCCATTTCTTGGGCCATACCACTCTCAGAGTATAAATGAAATACAAAAATAAATACAAAACAATGATGGTGATGAGAATGACTAAATCACATGAAAAATCAAAGTATAGCTATTTTACTTGAATCCTGGAGAAATATAATTTGGTTTATAAAGGTAGGAAAATGTGCTTTTTCAACTATATATAAGTTATGTTGGCATTAAAACATAGAGGCATTACACTGTGACTTCCTCTAATTTGAACGTGCTCAGGTGATTAAAAATTGTACTGTGGATGTAGAATAGGATTAGGAAACAGTAAGTTTTGTAGGGTTTGGAAGGCTGTGTGGGTGGCATTATGACATGATCTGTGGGCCCAGTATAAAATGAAATACAAGACTCCTCATTTGAAATGTATTAAGAACCTCAAGATGAAGACAACAGCACAGGACATCTTCCAGTCTAGTGGTTAAGAATCCGCCTTCCAGTGCAGGGAACATGGGTTTGATTCCCAGTGGGGGAAATAAGATCCCACATGCTGCATGGCAATTAAGCCCATGCTTTGCAACTAAGATCACACATGCAACAACTGAGACCTGACCCAGCCAAATTAATTAATTAATTAAAAGGATAACAGCACATTAATGCAAGTGCAGAACTGTCTCAGTGAGAGGAGTGAGGACCTGGGCAACTGTACAGGTGTCCACCCAGGAAGCCAGCTCTACGGCAGTGGGCTAAGAGGATACAGGTTCAGTTCTGTCACCAACTCCATGACCACGCCAGTCACTTTGTCCTTCTAACTTTCACGTTTCTCATCCTTCACATCAAGAGGCTATTTTTGGGGAAACACTTTGTTCAAAGCAATAGAGATCGAACTCCCATTAGCTTAAATTTGAGGGGCTCACATAACAGTTCAAGGCTGGCGGTGATCTTACTTTACAGCAGGAATCAGTGAACTTTTCTGTAAATACTAGACAGTAATATTTTCTGCTTTGCGTGTGTGGTGGTCTCTGTCACAACTATTTAGTTCTGCAGGTGAAGCATGAAAGAAGCCACAGATGAGATGTAAATGACTGAGTGTGGCTGCTTCCTAGCAAAATTTTATTTATGGACACTATATAAAAATTTCATATAATTTTCATGTGTCATGAAATATTCTTCCCTTGATTTTTCTACAACCATATAAAAATGCAAATGCCATACTTATCTCATAGGCCATACAAAAACAGGTAGAGGGATGGATTTGGCCTTCAAATGTTAAGTTTGATGATTCATGTTCTAGACACATAAAGCATCGGTTATGTATATTTTACCCACAACAAAAAAAAAAAAAAGTAAAAGGAATGCAATTAAACCAAATTACGTTCTAGAGGATATCTTTAATGTTCTGTGCAGTCTCTCATAGCTGTATAGTTCGACGAATAAGTATCCTCATTTTAGAGACAGCCAGCCATAAGACTGAACCTCAACCCCATCACTTATGAATTCTGTGACCTTGGATAAGTTACTGACTTTACTGAGCCTCACCCTCCCTAGCTCTGGAATCTGCATGATTAACAGCAGCAACAAACCCTTGGGCAGTCATGAAGGTGGGATAAGGAATGCAGGATGCTTAGCAAAGTGCTTGACTACAGCAAGCTTCAGTGAGTTGAAACTACTAGTATGATTTCATGTATTTCACATATGCTAAATAATAAGGACAATTTATGGAGTTTTTCAATGAGTTCTTTGCCTTCCAGGCTATCATTTGGGATGGAATCTCCATACAATCATCCATTTTCATGGATGTATGGACCCTTAATATCTTCAGTTTGCTTTAGTCTCACTCCCCCATCATCTGCCTAATGGACTCAGACCTGCAAAGGATGAGTGAACCAGACAGCTGAGGCTTGTCAGCCATCCTTGGCAGAGATCCATGACATGGATATAATTTAGCAGCCATTCTCACACTGCACATTCTTCCCTTATGTCACAATGCTGGTCCTCATATATCTGTCTTTATGTTGGGGCAAGTGATATTTGTGGTGCATTTGGTGATATGATTAAGCCAGAGGCTACATGGGGTATTATTTAATTAGGACAGACCTGTCTACATGTCCATTTAAGAGGTTGTTTCTTATCTTGCTACCCAATTCCACAGAGCATATCTGAGGGATGAGTTCCCTTTCAACTCTGTGAGATCTGCTCTCAGATAAGCATCACAGCCTTTGGAACATGAGCAAAAAGTAGGTTCTTTCAGGATCATTAACTAGTGTGAGTTTAAAAAAAAAAGCTATGTCAATACAGTAACAAAGTGGAAAGCTTATCTTAAATATGGAGAAGAATATGTTGATTTTACTTGTTAGGAATTTGGGCAAATTTAAACATTCTGGGTTTTTTTGTACTATCTATGAAGTATGGGGTTATAAAGTAAATGAATCAGATAAATAAGCTAGTTTGGGTAAACGTTTAACCCACTTTTGAGAATCAATTGTTTTTTAAGGATTTAACTGGGCCAGTTTCCAGGAATTCTCCAAAACTTTTTGCTGTAGTCTAATCTGTCTTTTTACATTCCCCAGTCCTTTAAATCTTCCACTCTCCAATTTACCTTCTTTCATGCTATTTTATTATATGCCTTTGTCCATTAGGCAGGAAAAGTTTGTTCCTCTCTCCTCTAATGCCAACTAGTTCATAAAACACTGACAAAACATTGAGTATATGTCAGAACTTGTGTTAAATGCTGGAGAGACAGAGAAATGAAGCATGAAGGCAGATGGCTGCAGGGGTTAAGAGCATGGGCACTGGTGTTAGATAGACATGGATTTGATGGATGGGAGAGTTGGACTGTGAAGAAGGCTGAGCACTGAAGAATTGATGCTTTTGAACGGTGGTGTTGGAGAAGACTTGAGAATCCCTTGGACTGCAAGGAGATCCAACCAGTCCATTCTGAAGGAGATCAGCCCTGGGATTTCTTTGGAAGGAATGATGCTAAAGCTGAAACTCCACTACTTTGGCCACCTCATTCGAACAGTTGACTCATTGGAAAAGACTCTGATGCTGGGAGGGATTGGGGGCAGGAGGAGAAGGGGATGACAGAGGATGAGATGGCTGGATGGCATCACTGGCTCGATGGACATGAATCTGAGTGAACTCTGGGAGTTGGTGATGGACAGGGAGGCCTGGTGTGCTGCGATTCATGGGGTCAAAAAGAGTTGGATATGACTGAGAGACTGAACTAAAACTAAAACTAACTAATGACTCATGGATTTGAGTCTGTCTACCGTCTATGGGGTTGTACAGAGTCGGACATGACTGAAGCTACTTAGCAGCAGCAGCAGCAGCAACGACTATATCCGGAGAAGGCAATGGCAACCCACTCCAGTACTCTTGCCTGGAAAATCCCATGGGCGGAGGAGCCTGGTAGGCTACAGTCCCTGAGATAGCGAAAAGTTGGACATGACTGAGTGAATTCACTTTCACTTTTCACTTTCATGCATTGGAGAAGGAAATGGCAACCCACTCCAGTGTTCTTGCCTGGAGAATCCCAGGGACGGGGGAGCCTGGTGGGCTGCCATCTATGGGGTCGCACAGAGTCGGACACGACTGAAGCGACTTAGCAGCAGCAGCAACTATATCACTGAATGGCTAGGTCACTGGGCAAAATTCCTAATCTCTGTGAGGCTCAGATTTCTGATACCTAAAATATAGAGAATTATTGATACAACATCTTCTCCTGACAATGAGAGAACAAATGAAATAGAGAATGTCTATTAAGCAGGTTGGGAAGATCCCCTGGAGAAGGAAATGGCAATCCACTCCAGGACTATTGCCTAGAAAATCCCATGGACAGAGGAGAATGGTAGGCTACAGTCCACAGGGTCGCAAAGAGTCGGACATGCCTGAGCGACTTCACGCACTCACTCACTCATTAAGCAGGTATTTATAATTGCAAGGGTCAGAAACAGAACCCAAAATGGCATAAGCCCAAAGGAGGTTATAATGGCTCATATAACTGAAAAGTCTAGGAGTGGATTTCAGGTATAGCTGAATCCAGGGGACTTAATGTTGTCATGATTCAGCCTCTTTTTCCATATCTAGCTTTTGCTTTCTTCTGTGTTGGCTTCACTTTCAAGAGAACTTTCCAAGTTTTCATTATTATTCTTATACCTAGTCATCATAGTAGAAGGAGATCATCTCCCTCCAGAAAGTCCCATCAAAACAGGGAGCAATTCTCTTGGATCAATCTTGTTCAGCCCTGACTAATGACCATATTCGGGGAAATGGAATATCTTGAGAAGGCCAACCTGTACCACAAGTCCACTCACCTAAATCAAGCAAAGTGAAATCTAGATGTTATTTTCAAAAGAAAAGGAAATGGATGCCTGTAGACAAAAATCAGATGTTCATCAGAGAAGGTTAACACAGAGCCTGGCATCATATAGGAATATCTGTTGTTATCATTACAATTATTACTTTGAAAATAAATAAAATAAAAATAAACTTATCAGTAAATAATGAAATCATGATTTGATTAAAGTAATGAAAATGATTCAGATGAAAATAAAATGGGAAACTATGCAGTTTTCCATTACAATGGAGAGTGTAAGCAGTAAATTAGAATGGAGCAGGGTTGTTCCTAAAGGCATACAAGCAGTAGTTGAAGAAGACACCAAGACATCCAGTGACTGAAAATATTTCAAGGACTGTTTGCTCCTTAACAGTTCTTATAAGTCCCACTGAATGGTAGTACACGTGCAACAAATGCCAATGATTATCAATGCTTACCAAATAGCTTCTTTTTAATATTGGGGGGAGGGTCTGTGACTATTTTATAAATACTTGACCCTCTGATTGGGTGGGCTACTCAATAAATCATCCCTAAGAAAGCCAGATTTACGAAGTTCTCTTACATTTTGCTGATGTCTTGCCCAGCATTTTGTGGGCATGGAATAAGGGCCTTAGGAAAAACTTGTTGATTAATACAGGTGAAAAGAAGCAACTAATGCACATTTACAAACATGTCTCATATACCAATTAAACTAGCCCTAATATCAGGCCCAGTACTTCGTTAGCCATTTTTTTCATTTCAAGGGCGTGTACTAGAAAAGCATTTATTTTCTTTTCAAATATTTTCCTGTTCACATTTTACTAATTTAGACCAGGTTTATACTCATTAATCCAAATTACTGCCATTTTATAGTATACAAACTCTCAAATACTTATTCCTCCATTCCCATACTGTTTAAAAGCAGTTTCCATTTTCCAAAAATGTGATTATTTCCAACTCTTTAATTTTAAACTCAGGTATCTGTTAAACACAATAAGATAAAGATAAATATCTTACATACTAACCCTTAAAGACAGACACCTCAATTTCAGACTTATTTCTAATTCCATTATGTCCCTAAGACATTAAGTCATGTAATGTTTTGGCTTGATTGATATATTTTCTTTTTTCATTTTCCATTAATGTAGGAAGATCAGTATCTCAGCTTTTGAAAAATGTGTTTCAAGATCTATTTCATTTGGGAAGATCATATGATAAAGAGGAAGTATAATCAGTTTACCATTGAAATACTTTTGTTTTTGTAATGAGCTTTTTAATAAGTTCATTCCATTGTTTTCCATCCATCTTGCCTTAAGGAATATGTTCTGTTTGATTTATGACGTATAAGTTCATTATTTTCCTAAGTTATAATCAATATATTCAAGGTGCTCTGGTTAATTAAGAAACATTTTATTATTTGTCTTTGCATTTAAGAATTCTCAACTCTTGTTTTTTTTCTTTTGTTTTTTTTGGGGAATTTTTGTTGTGCATTTCTAGAGACTGAGACCAGTACTTTTGGGTTTTCACTCTCTTTTGATGCTAATCCTTTTCTGTTCTATTTGACTTCAGGCTCTACTCTAAGCCTTAAAAAATCTCCTTAACTAGCAGTTCCCTCCTTAACTATCCTTTCTATCTGTGACTGGCCTTTATGGGGCTCACCATAGGAATTAATCAAACATTTATTGGCTCAATTTGATCATCACAGAAAAAAATCTTAGAGGGACCCATATCATATCATCTGGAGCAGTTGAATAAAGAACATACAAACATACACATTGAATGTATATTTATATATGCAGATTTACATATACATTAAATTTTTAAAAACCCAACTAATCAACTTGTTTAGGGCATTCACAACATATTTTATTTTTAAAGTCAGTTTTAGGGAATTTTCTGATGGTTCAGTGGTTAGGAATTGGTGTTTTCACTGCCATGGTCCAAGTTCAATTTCTGATCAGGGAACTAAGATTCAGCAAGCTGTGTGTTGTGACCAAAAAAAAAAGGTCAATATTCTTTATATCATACCTGGCATAATTTATGATTCATCCATGAATTTGGGAAAAACTTTTAAAAAAATTTAGAGCACAATACTCCATGGCAAAGGGTAGAAAGAACAGAACAGTTAAGTAATTCCTTACTTTCAAATCATGTATTCAAGCATTGTTTGAGTTGCAAGATTGGAGTTATGGTCAATTAAATGCATAAGAGTAATTATAAAAATTGAATTATAAAAGTATCTATAAAATATCTAGATGTCATATTGCTGTCTTTAAAATCAGTATTTACTCAACATCATCCTCCTTTACCACTCAGGAAATGAATGGTGACTGATTAATATTTTGATTATTTCTACATCTTTATGTCCCTGGTGGCTCAGCTGGTAAATAATCCACCTGCAATGGGGGAGGACTCGGTTAAGTCCCTGGTTTGGGAAAATCCCCTGGAGAAGGAAATGGCTACCTACTTCAGTGTTCTGGCCTGGAGAATTACATGGATTGTATATTCCACGGGGTTGCAAAGAGTTGGACACAACTGAGCACTTTCACTTTCATATCTTTATGTCATCTTCAGGCTTAACCCCTTCTACATGGAAAGATTATGTTAAAGATATTATAGAAGCATCATGACATATATTGATGAAGAATGTAATGTACATTCTATATACAGTAACGTGGCATTCTGTATTAGGCAATTACATTATAGTTTCTATGGATGCTTGAAATGACCAGCTGGTTCTGCTTTCTGGAGCAAGGAAATGGTCTGTATAATAACAGTGTGTGTAAAATACCTCCCAAGATGAATAAATTAATTATATTGTGGGGAAAGACTTCACTGGTCATCTGGGCCATGAAGATGAAGAAGAAGCTACCACAGTCAGTGGGGGTCGGGTGGAAGAAGGTTCAGAGGGAGTGCGTATATGTATGCACATTGCTGATTCACTTTGTTGTAACACCAGAAACCAACACAACATTGTAAAGCAATTATATTCCAATCAAAAATATTATCTTATCTTTAGCTGGTGATGTTATCTCAACACAATTTCATTATTCTTTACAGCCCCAAAATGAATGGTTTGTCCACTCAAAGCAGTCTGTCCACTCTGATTCTGCTAGGATTATTTCTGTACAAGCTAGACTGTAAGAAGATGTGAAACCAGCAAAGGACTGGGTGTAAGACAATTCAGAAAACAGAAAAAAATAAAATTAAGAATCAGCCAAAGGGCTTTATCTTACAGAACCTATATGGCCTATTTTTGTTCCATGGATTTAAAAAAAAGCTTCAGTTCAATTCAGTCGTTCAGTCGTGTCTGACTCTTTGCGACCCCATGAATCGCAGCACACCAGGCCTCACTGTCCATCACCACCAACTCCTGGAATTCACCCAAACTCACCTCCATCAAGTCGGTGATGCCATCCGGCCATCTCATCCTCTGTTGTCCCCTTCTCCTCCTGCCCCCAATCCCTCCCAGCATCAGAGTCTTTTCCAATGAGTCAACTCTTCGCATCAGGTGGCCAAAGTATTGGAGTTTCAGCTTTAGCATCAGTCCTTCCAAAAAACACCCAGGGCTGATCGCTTTTAGAATGGACTGGTTGGATCTCCTTGCAGTCCCATGGATTCTCAAGAGTCTTCTCCAACACCACAGTTCAAAAGCATCAATTCTTCGGTGCTCAGCTTTCTTCAAAGTCCAATTCTCACATCCATACATGACCACTGGAAAAACCATAGCCTTGACTAGACGAACCTTTGTTGGCAAAGTAATGTCTCTGCTTTTGAATATGCTATCTAGGTTGGTCATAACTTTCCTTCCAAGGAGTAAGCGTCTTTTAATTTCATGGCTGCAGTCACCATCTGCAGTGATTTTGGAGCCCAAAAAATAAAGTCTGACACTGTTTCCACTGTTTCCCCATCTATTTCCCATGAAGTGATGGGACCAGATGCCATGATCTTCGTTTTCTGAATGTTGAGCTTTAAGCCAACTTTTTCACTCTCCTCTTTCACCTTCATCAAGAGGCTCTTTAGTTCCTCTTCAGTTTCTGCCATAAGGGTGGTGTCATCTGCATATCTGATGTTATTGATATTTCTCCCGGCAATCTTGATTCCAGCTTGTGCTTCTTCCAGCCCAGCATTTCTCATGATGTACTCTGCATATAAATTAAATAAACAGGGTGACAATATACAGCCTTGACGAACTCCTTTTCCTATTTGGAACCAGTCTGTTGTTCCATGTCCAGGTCTAACTGTTGCTTCCTGACCTGCATATAGGTTTCTCAAGAGGCAGGTCAGGTGGTCTGGTATTCCCATCTCTTTCAGAATTTTCCAGTTTATCGCGATCCACATAGTCAAAGGCTTTGGCATAGTCAATAAAGCAGAAATAGATATTTTTCTGGAACTCTCTTGCTTTTTCCATGATCCAGCAGATGTTGGCAATTTGATCTCTGGTTCCTCTGCCTTTTCTAAAACCAGCTTGAACATCTGGAAGTTCATGGTTCATGTATTGCTGAAGTCTGGCTTGGAGAATTTTGAGCATTACTTTACTAGTGTGTGAGATGAGTGCAATTGTGCAGTAGTTTGAACATTCTTTGGCATTGCCTTTCTTTGGGATTGGAATGAAAACTGACCTTTTCCAGTCCTGTGGCCACTGCTGAGTTTTCCAAATGTGCTGGCATATTGAGTGCAGCACTTTCACAGCATCATCTTTCAGGATTTGAAATAGCTCAACTGGAATTCCATCACCTCCACTAGCTTTGTTTGTAGTGATGCTTTCTAAGGCCCACTTGACTTCACATTCCAGGATGTCTGGCTCTAGGTCAGTGATCACACCATCGTGATTATCTGGGTCATGAAGATCTTTTTGTACAGTTCTTCTGTGTATTCTTGCCATCTCTTCTTAATATCTTCTGCTTCTGTCTAGGTCCATACCATTTCTGTCCTTTATCGAGCCTATCTTTGAATGAAATTTTCCCTTGGTATCTCTAATTTTCTTGAAGAGATCTCTAGTCTTTCCCATTCTGTTGTTTTCCTCTATTTCTTTGCATTGATCGCTGAGGAAGGCTTTCTTATCACTCCTTGCTATTCTTTGGAACTCTGCATTCAGATGTATTTATCTTTCCTTTTCTCCTTTGCTTTTTGCTTCTCTTCTTTTCACAGCTAATTGTAAGGCCTCCCCAAACAGCCATTTTTCTTTTTTGCATTTCTTTTCCATGGGGATGATCTTGATCCCTGTCTCCTGTACAATGTCACGAACCTCCATAGTTCACCAGGCACTCTATCTATCAGATCTAGTCCCTTAAATCTATTTCTCACTTCCACTATATAATCATAAGGGATTTGATTTAGGTCATACCTGAATGGTCTAGTGGTTTTCCCTACTTTCTTCAATTGAAGTCTGAATTTGGCAATAAGGAGTTCATGATCTGAGCCAGAGTCAGCTCCCGGTCTTGTTTTTGCTGACTGTACAGAGCTTCTCCATCTTTGGCTGCAAAGAATATAATCAATCTGATTTCAGTGTTGACCATCTGGTGATGTCCACGTGTAGAGTCTTCTCTTGTGTTGTTGGAAGAGGGTGTTTGCTATGACCAGTGCGTTCTCTTGGCAAAACTCTATTAGCCTTTGCCCTGCTTCATTCTGTACTCCAAGGCCAAATTTGCCTGTTACCCCAGGTGTTTCTTGACTTCCTACTTTTGCATTCCAGTCCCCTATAGTCAGGAGGGGCAGCTGTGAGGAGATACCCCTCCTCCAAGGTAAGGAGCAGTGGCTGCGCTTTGCTGGAGCAGTCCTGAAGAGATACCCCAGGTCCAAGGTAAGAGAAACCCAAGGAAGACAGTAGCTGTTGTGAGAGGAATTACACAAACCATAATCACAGAAAACTAGTCAGTCTAATCACATGGACCACAGCCTTGTCTAACTCAATGAAATTAAGCCAGGCCGTGTGGGACCACCCAAGATGAGCGGGTCATGGTGGAGAGGTATGACAGAATGTGGTCCACTGGAGAAGGGCATGGCAAACCACTTCAGTATTCTTGCCTTGAGAACCCCATGAACAGCATGGAAAGGCAAAATGATAGGATATTGAAAGAGGAACTCCCCAGGTCAGTAGGTGCCCAATATGCTACTGGAAATCAGTGGAGAAATAACTCCAGAAAGAATGAAGGGATGGAGCCAAAGCAAAAACAATACCCAGTTTTGGATGTAACTGGTGATAGAAGCAAGGTCCGAAGCTGTAAAGAGCAATATTGCATAGGAACCTGAAATGTCAGGTCCATGAATCAAGGCAAATTGGAAGTGGTCAAACAGGAGATAGCAAGAGTGAACGTCAATATTCTAGGAATCAGCGAACTAAAATGGACTGGAATGGGTGAATTTAACTCAGATGACCAATATATCTACTACTGTGGGCAGGAATCCCTTAGAAGAAATTGAGTAGCCATCATGGTCAACAAAAGAGTCCGAAATGCAGTACTTGGATGCAATCTCAAAAATGACAGAATGATCTCTGTTCGTTTCCAAGGCAAACCATTCAATATCACAGTAATCCAAGTCTATGCCCCAACCAGTAACGCTGAAGAAGCTGAAGTTGAACGGTTCTATGAAGACCTACAAGACCTTTTAGAACTAACACCGCCCCCCCCAAAAAAAGCTTATTGAGGTATAATTTACAAACCCTAACATTTCCTCATTTTAAGCATATGATTCAATCATTTTCAGAAAATTTACAGCTGTGTGATGATCACAAGGATCTAATTTTTGAACACTTTTATCACTCTCCAAAAAATGCCTATTTGCGGTCACTCCTTATTTCCGTCCCCACCTTTTGGCAACTGTTAATCTATTTTGTGTCTACAGATTTGCCTTTTCTGAATACTTTACATAAATTGAGTCATATAATATGTGGTTTTATATAACTGTCTTTTTTTTACTCAGCATGATATTTTTTTGGTTCACTTCCATTGTAACACTTAATAATATGCACTTCATTTTTATAGTATTCCACTGTAGGAATATGTCATATTTCATTTATTCACTCACTGTTTTTTTTATTTCTTGGCTATTATGAATATTTGTGTGCAAGCCATTATGTGGATGTATTTTTTCAATTTTCTTGGTTTAGTTCAGTTCAGTTCAGTCGCTCAGTCATATCCAACTCTTTGTGAGCCCATGAATCGCAGCACGCCAGGCCTCCCTGTCCATCACCAACTCCGGAGTTCACTCAGACTCACGTCCATCGAGTCAGTGATGCCATCCAGCCATCTCATCCTCTGGCGTCCCCTTCTCCTCCTGCCCCCAATCCCTCCCAGCATCAGAGTCTTTTCCAATGAGTCAACTCTTCGCATGAGGTGGCCAAAGTACTGGAGTTTCAGCTTTAGCATCATTCCTTCCAAAGAAATCCCAGGGCTGATCTCCTTTAGAATGGACTGGTTGGATCTCCTTGCAGTCCAAGGGACTCTCAAGAGTCTTCTCCAACACCACAGTTCAAAAGCATCAATTCTTCAGTGCTCAGCTTTCTTCACAGTCCAACTCTCACATCCATACATGACCACTGGAAAAAACCATAGCCTTGACTAGACAAAACTTTGTTGGCAAAGTAATGTCTCTGCTTTTGAATATGCTATCTTGGTTGGTCATAACTTTCCTTCCAAGGAGTAAGCGTCTTTTAATTTCATGGCTGCAGTCACCATCTGCAGTGATTTTGGAGCCCAGAAAAATAAAGTCTGACACTGTTTCCACTGTTTCCCCATCTATTTCCCA
The DNA here is from genome assembly GCF_032452875.1 of Bos javanicus. Taxonomy (NCBI): domain Eukaryota; kingdom Metazoa; phylum Chordata; class Mammalia; order Artiodactyla; family Bovidae; genus Bos; species Bos javanicus. Next base: position 39,975,190 of record NC_083889.1, read on the forward strand.
TAAAGTGATGGGACCAGATACCATAATCTTCATCTTATGAATGTTGAGTTTAAGCCAACTTTTTCATTCTCCACTTTCACTTTCATCAAGAGGCTTTTTAGTTCCTCTTCAGTTTCTGCCATAAGGGTGGTGTCATCTGCATATCTGATGTTATTGATATTTTCTGGAAATGACTATGCTGTGTCATATGTTAAATTATATTTAATATTTTAAGAAAGTTCTAAATTGTTTTGTCAAGAAGTTGCATCATTTTATCTTCTAACCAGTAACGTATGAAGGTTTGCTTCTTTATATCCTTGTCAACCCTTGTTATGTTTTTTTTTTTCTTTGTGTTTTTTTTGATTATAAATATTCTTGTGTGTGACATGGTATCTCAAAGAACTTAATGGACAGTCAGTCTCATCCATGTATCATTCAGTCACTCATCAGATAGTTGCTGAATATTTACTATGTACCAGCCAAGAATACAAAGAAGAATAGAACACCACCTCTAAAACTGAGGAATTAATAGACTACTAGAAATATAAAACTAGATATGTTTCATAGTCTAATCTATTCATAAAGCTTTCTAGGTAATACATATTCCTCCTTCCTTGCCCTCCTTGCCTGCAGGTTGGACTAGAGGTGAACATCTGACTCAAAGATGGCCACTCCATTGGCTGGCCACCTATCTATGACTTCTATGGCATCACTAAAAATGTCAGATGATTTGGGCTGCTCAGATACCCTCTCAGAGAGGTTGTCATAGAAGATGGGCACTAGAGTAGCCAAATAATCTGGAATTTGAGGATATCACTGCTGGATATTGTCTAAGATGACTAGACAGAGGAAGCTAAGTGAGAGAAAGGTGAAGGCGCTGACTCTGAGATGAAGAAATGAGAAAACGCCTATAGAGAAATCTTGGTTTTTCTGTTCTCCATGTTCTGATCTGCATATAACTTAGCTTTGTTTCTTCTTGGATTCTATAAGACTTCTGCAGCATTACAGTGAACCTCCACCTCGCATTTTCACTTGAGCTATTTACTCAAAATTTTCTGCTGCTTATAAATGAAGAACTAGAAGGCAACAGCTAAATTGCTAACTCATGATCCCTCTGTGAATACTCTCACATTTCAGCTCAGTTCAGTTCAGTCTCTCAGTCATGTCCAACTCTTTGTGACCCATGGACTGCAGCACGCCAGGCCTCCCTGCCCATCACCAACTCCCGGAGTTTACCCAAACTCATGTCCATTGAGTTGGTGATGCCATCCAGCCATCTCATCCTCTGTCGTCCCCTTCTCCCCCTGCCCCCAAATCCCTCCCAGCATCAGGGTCTTTTCCAATGAGTCAACTCTTCACATGAGGTGGCCAAAGTACTGGAGTTTCAGCTTCAGCATCAGTCCCTCCATTGAACACCCAGGACTGATCTCCTTTAGGATGGACTGGTTGGATCTTTTTGCAGTCCAAGAGGCTCTCAAGAGTCTTCTCCAACACCACACTTTCTCACTCTTACAGACTTGTAATCAGGCCTTTCCAATTGACCATGACTTATCACTTTTTTTCTTTCCATGGACACACAGTGTTTAATTATGCATATTAGTAAACATAAACATTGAAATGTACAAAGCAAATCACTAGACCACCTCCTCCCCTTCCTCCTCTCAAATTTCATACTTCATTTTGTGAAGACTAAAAAAATAAATATTCATATCCTTTGAATACTTCATAATCACTCATTTTTACAAATAGCTGTAGAGTGCTTACCTATTCCAGACACTGTCCATGGCATTTGCAAAGATGAAATGAACAGGAGGGTCCTGCCCTTGGTGAACTTTCCCAGGTAGTATAGCCTAGAGTCAAAGGCTTTGGCATAGTCAATAAAGCAGAAATAGATGTTTTTATGGAACTCTTTTGCTTTTTCCATGATCCAGCGGATGTTGGCAATTTGATCTCTGGTTCCTCTGCCTTTTCTAAAACCAGCTTGAACATCTGGAAGTTCATGGTTCACGTATTGCTGAAGCCTGGCTTGGAGAATTTTGAGCATTACTTTACTAGCGTGTGAGATGAGTGCAATTGTGCGGTAGTTTGAGCATTCTTTGGCAATGCCTTTCTTTGGGACTGGAATGAAAACTGACTTTTTCCAGTCCTGTGGCCACTGCTGAGTTTTCCAAATTTGCTGGCATATTGAGTGCAGCACTTTCACAGCATCGTCTTTCAGGATTTGAAATAGCTCAACTGGAATTCCATCACCTCCGCTAGCTTTGTTTGTAGTGATGCTTTCTAAGGCCCACTTGACTTCACATTCCAGGATGTCTGGCTCTAGATGAGTGATCACAACATTGTGATTATCTTGGTAGTGAAGATCTTTTTTGTACCGTTCTTCTGTGTATTCTTGCCAGCTCTTCTTAATATCTTCTGCTTCTGTTAGGAAAAGGAATACGTCAAGGCTGTATCTTGTCACCCTGCTTATTTAACTTATATGCAGAGTACATCATGAGAAATGCTGGGCTGGAAGAAGCACAAGCTGGAATCAAGATTGCCGGGAGAAATATCAATAACATCAGATATGCAGATGACACCACCCTTATGGCAGAAACTGAAGAGGAACTAAAGAGCCTCTTGATGAAGGTGAAAGAGGAGAGTGAAAAAGTTGGCTTAAAGCTCAACATTCAGAAAACGAAGATCATGGCATCTGGTCCCATCACTTCATGGGAAATAGATGGGGAAACAGTGGAAATAGTGTCAGACTTTATTTTTTGGGCTCCAAAATCACTGCAGATGGTGACTGAAGCCATGAAATTAAAAGACGCTTACTCCTTGGAAGGAAAGTTATGACCAACCTAGGTAGCATATTGAAAAGCAGAGACATTACTTTGCCAACAAAGGTCCATCTAGTCAAGGCTATGGTTTTTCCAGTGGTCATGTATGGATGTGAGAGTTGGACTGTGAAGAAGGCTGAGAGCCGAAGAATTGATGCTTTTGAACTGTGGTGTTGGAGAAGACTCTTGGGAGCCCCTTGGACTGCAAAGAGATCCAATCAGTCCATCCTAAAGGAGACCAGTCCTGGGTGTTCATTGGAAGGACTGATGCTAAAGCTGAAACTCCAATACTTTGGCCACCTCATGCGAAGAGTTGACTCATTGGAAAAGACTCTGATGCTGGGAGGGATTGGGGGCAGGAGGAGAAGGGGACAGAGGATGAGATGGCTGGATGCATCACCAACTTGATGGAGATAAGTTTGGGTGAACTCTGGGAGTTGGTGAAGGACAGGGAGGCCTGGCGTGCTGTGGTTCATGAGGTCTCAAAGAGTCAGACACGGCTGAGCCACTGAACTGAACTGAACTGAAAGCCTTGAGTCACACGGTAAAAATAAGCAAAAATAATTCACCTAAAGCAACAGAACAAAGGAGGTTAAATGAAAGTAATAAAATCCACAGAGTGGAGGCTCTGGAGAAAACTCCCAAAACAGAAAAAAATAGCTCCTCAAAGATTTTAGAGTGATTGGAAAGATGGTGGGGGGCAGGGGTGTAGTCCTATTTCCTAAATCTATCTCACTCTCCAGAAATTGACAGGAGTCCACAAAAGCTGAGGCTTCTCATAGACTCAGTAACCTAGACATGCAGGTACACCAGCGTGTTTCCTTGCCTTTGCTTCACTCCTGACCAAAGCACTTTGAAAAGGACGCTGGGAAAGCAGCTGAACGTGTCGTGATCAGCTACGTATCTCCTGCGGAAGTGAAAGTCCCATGACCGGAAGTGAGGGAACAGCCGCTGTTTCCCAGGCGGTGCTTGTCCAATGAACACCTTTATGTGAGCTCCGCAAGTTAGACACTTTCAAGAGGAAACGAAAACTCAGGGATTCTAAGGTAGCTCTATGCTACCTCCAAGAGCGTCCAGCAGGAGAATGGGGAGCCCTGGACAGTCCCCACCTGGCACCCTCCAGACAGAGCTATGAAGGAAAGGCTTGAAAGCTACAAGGTATGTGTGGAGGAGGGTGGGGAAGGGCTAAAACCATTTCTGAGCTTCTGAAATTGGCACAGTTTTCATCAAGAGAAACATTAATACCGAGTGAGAACTGTGTCAATTTAAGCAGAAGCCTACCTGCCAAGTCAGACTATGCCCATCCCTCGGCCCACCACGACATTGTTCCGGGTCTGCCATGCCTCTGTTGGGGAGAAGATAGGAAGAGGAATAAGTTAACAGCAGAACTAACATCTGCTTCCAGCTGGGTGACCTACTTTGTGAAATAGGGCACGTGAATGCAATCATGATCTTTAAGATTTCTTAAGCTCTGAAGAAATTATACAGTGCCTTGATTCTGCCTGCAGCCCCGTTGAAGATCACATGTGCTTGCTAGTAAATTTCTGCTGCCAGAAAGAAGGTTCTGAAGTCACTCTAGCACTAACTTCAGAACCTGTTCCCTCGCAACTTAAGGACGGAAACCTTGAACTTCTGAATTTGCTGACCTGTTTGAAACGAGGTGGGAGGAAAAGTATTTTAGTAAAAGATCCTGCTTAATCTTTGGTGTGTTCCTCAATCTCAAATGAGTGGAATTGCAGTCGTTGGGCAGTTTAGCGAGATTCTTTATAGCAAGCTTGGCTCCTACCGGCGGACTATCACTCTAAAAACACTCTGGGAGCAATTACACACTCAGTAACACCTTATTAAGTAGCAATTTTATCTAACCTTACCCGTTTCTTTCTAAGTGTGAGAACGAAGGGAGAAATGAAATAAAATATATTGTGAGGCTCCATATGCTCTCCCCTTGGACAGTATGGAGAGCGTTAGGGTGGCGTAATACATGCGTGAGTGCCATGCAGAAGTTGAGGGAGGGGAATTTTGGTTAACACTGCCCACTCTCCACCACACACACTTCAAGTCAGTCCCGATTCCCAATGCTGACAGAGAAATGGGGAGGTGTGAGAGGGAAATAGCGACTTGCTGGCGCCATCCCCATTTCAAGCAGCAAATGTGCATGTAGCACTAATCCTGTTTTCCAGTTGGGGGTCTTAACCTGAGTCAAGAAACAACTGAGAAACAGCATGAGATAGTCTCTTGAGGGGACAGTGATCAGCTGTTTCTTTATTCTCATTTCATCTTAATTCTTGGCGGTAAGATTTTTTAAATTTCCTGAACAGACCTAAATTAATTTATGACAAACTACGCCAGTGTAATCGGTGCTGAAACAAATGCATACAGATAAGTAGGGAGATAAAATGAATGTGCAACTAGAAGACCCCAAGATAATGCATTTAAAATGTTTTTACTGACATCTTTCCCGTATAATGATTCCAAAGTACTTAGTAACAGATTTGCTTTCCTTTTTATCCTCCCTCCTTCTGCTTTCTCTATTTCCTGAGGCCAGTGAAGAAAATGAAAAAAATGTAAATAATGAATATACTTGGATCCCTCCACCTTCTCCTTCTTAATGCTGGAGTCTTGGTTACTATTCCCTCTGCCCTTAGTTCTGAAAGCTTTGTTGCCATTAATCATGAGACCTAGTGAATATCATTATTACTTTTTTTCCTTGATGATTGAGGGTAAAGTCTTGACGAGGACAAAACTAAATTTTAGTTTTTCAAAGGTCACTTATTTTAGGCATTGTCTAGCTTAAGAGACAATACTGTATTTTGGACCCAGACTGTGCGTCCCTAGCTGCCCCAGTGTTACCATTTACTGGGCACATTTCTTAATCTTCTGCCACTATTTTCACCCATTCAAAACAGGGATGGTAATAGTATCTACTTCCTAGGATTATGTGGAGGTGAAAGAGATTTACATGTGGGGGGAACATAAAACCATGTCTGGCATGTAATAGGTCCGCACTGAAAATTATAGAATTCATTTAGGGAACCAACATTTCTTGAGTACCAAGTGGTATGAGGAATTTTTACGGGCATCTTTAAAGGAACAGGCCCAGAACGTGCTATTCAGGAAAAATTGTACACTAAACAATATTTTGGTAGTGTTTTTTTCATGTTGTATAACATAATTTTCAAAACAGGCTGCATACTATTCTGCAATTTAGCTAATCCGTTGGACAATTAGATTGTTGGATGTTCCCCTTTTAGGTGTGAATGTAGCTGTTGTAAACATTTGATCAAATTGATCATTCTTCAGTTACTTAAATGTTTGCATTCTATTCTGTCTTTTAAAAATGTTTTCAGGCATGTTGCCTGATACGTTTTGATGCATGTTGCTAAATTAGTGTAGGTTCCCTAATTTGATTTTTTGGTGGATTTGTACTACACCAGAATGCCATCCATAATATCTTCCTCTTTTGCATATTACCTTCTTTTTTTTCTTAGACTTACTTTCTTACTTGGTCTTCTGGCCTCTTTTTTTCCTTTTGCTGGAGGATGGGTAGAGTGATGCTTAGTCACTCAGTCATGTCCAACTCTTTGTGACCCCATGGACTGTAACCCTCTAGACACCTTTGTCCATGGAGATCCTCCAGGCAAGAATACTGGAGTGGGTGAGTTGCCATTTCCTTCTCCAAGTAGAGAAGTAGGGTAAAGTGGGATAGGCAGTTAATCTGGGCTGACTGGAAACAAAATAAGCTGATTGGCACCTCCCCTGATCTGACTCCCATCTAATCCACACAGGTGGTATCAAAGGTGTCATCTCCCTCCAGGCTCTGAGATCATTCTGTATCCCTTGCTGGGAGAAACACTGTAACTAGATCTTGATAACTCAGTGTCAGGTCACACTTCTTCAAGCCTCACTTGCTTATCTTTGTGTAATCTTGTCATGGGTTTGGGTAGTGGATTCTCTGCCTTTGCGTCCTGTGTGAGACCCTCCTATGGTTCTCAGTTTAGCATCCTGCTTCAGTGGTGGTTCTGTCTTATCCCAAAGCTTTGTAGAGCCTGTTTCTCTACCATCTTGTTGACCAATTATGTAGATACTACTTCTAGTCCTGGGTGTATTCTACCTACCTCTTTTGCACTATGGAATCAGACTTGTCATCAAGTCCCAGTCAGCCCAAATCTGACATGAAAGGAGAAAAAAATAAAAGCAGCCACGTCATTTCTTACTTCCTTGTTCTGATCATCTATTACTGAGTGTAACCAATCACCCTGAAAGTTAGTGGCTTAAAACAACAGTAGCTGTTTCTTTATTTGTCATGGTTTCTCTGGGTCAGTGCTTTGGGAAAGGCCCAGCTAGGCAGTTTGGCTTAGAGTGCTTCATGCAGTTGCAGTCAGAGGTGGCTGGGACTGGAGTATCTGAGGGCCAGCTAGACATTTCTTTCTCAGGGTTTCTCCATGCAGTCTGTGGATCAAGTAGACAGGGCCTCCTCGTAGCATGACACCTTCAGGGCTGTGGGAGTTCTCCCACTGTAGCTCAGGGCTCTAGGAAGAGTGTTCTGGTGAAAAGGGCAGACATGAAATTTTATGACTGACTCTTCCAAGTGGTATTGTGTCTGCCATTTGCTACTGGTTGAACTGTCACAAAAGCCCAGTCACATTCAAGGAGAGAATTAAATTCTGTCTCATGATGAGGAGTGTGGCCGTCTTTGGAAAATGTGATTGACCACATCCCTCTACCACATCCTCTTCTCAGCGTTCCTCCAGCACAATACACTGAGGTCTTTGGAGAAATGGGTAGACATTTTCCTCTCACCTAGGTAAGGGATTTCTCTGCATCTGTTAAACCAGATCATGTCTCCTTCCATTCCCTAGAAGGCCTTTCTCAACTCTCTACAGTGCTGTCTTTGCTTCTGAGCTATGAAATAACAGACATTGGAATACTGCCTTATATTTTACAAATCACAGTGCCAGATATTCCACTTTGTATCTTTATTCATGTTGTACTGGTCTGTGTGTTTCCCTACCTAGGAACAGGAATCCTCATTATGAATCTTGGTGTTACCTCCCACCCCTACCATCTCCGTAGCATGGAGATCCACATTAGCTTTACATGGACAACTGCTGAATGAAAAAATGAATGAATGCATGAGAATTAAAAAAAAAAAGGCATAAGCATGTGCTGAAAAACATAATTCACTAAGAAAACTGGGCTTAAAAATGCCTTCCTTTAAAACTGTATTTGGCTCAAGATATCCTTTTTTAGTGGGCAGTCATATGGTCACAAAGTTCTAAGTCCTGCTGTTTACCCTGGGCATCCCTTGGACTTCGCTGCCTTCTAAGCTTAGCAGACCAGTTAAAGCAGAGTTTATGGTCCAAGAGAGTGTAAATTAAGGGGCTGGGATACAGCATTAGACATATGGTCTCCTAGGAATTTAGATCTTCCTGTAGTAGGTGGAATTTGTAACATTCTGGCCTCTAGGACCATATGGTTGTATTTAGAGATGCCAATAGAAATAAATACTTGACTTCCAATGCAAGATTCTTTTTTTTGCTGGCCCTCCCAAACAGCCATAGAAGTTTCCTGTGCAAAATTTAAAAGGATCAAAAGGACAGAATTGACATTTAGTTCTCATCATTTTACTGATTTGTTCGTGATCATTTAACATAGGGTATAGAATGGGTTCATCAAGGGCCAATCCCGCTGAGGGTCAGTGACCCTGAGCCATCCCTGAGGTGAGCAAAGATATGTACCTGATCTGTACCATATGACTCTGCACTCTTAGCTGTAGCTGACTAGACTGGGTTCATTCCACATCTCAGACAACAACTTGGGCCAGTGGCTTAAGAAATGGCTTGGTTTTATAAGATCTGCTTTAAATAGAAATGAAGCAAAAAGAAACTCTTCTAGCAACAAACAACTGGAAATTAAAATTACAAAAACAATGCTATTTACGCAGCATTGGAAAAATGAAATACTTAGGGGGTAAATTTGACAAAAGATGTTCCAGATCTGTCTACTGAAAACTACAGAACATTGCTGAGAGGAACCACAGGTGATACACAAAATGAAGAGAGAACCCATTACATGAATTGGAAGATTCATTATTAAAGTGCTGATTCTCCCAAATTAAACTATAGTCTTTGTAATCCCATTTGAAATTCCAGCAGATTGTTTTAAGAGCCAAAAGAAATTAAAAAAAATAGAATTAAACTAACATACCTGATTGTAAGATTTACTGTAAAGCTATAATAATCAAGACAATATGGTATTGAAGCCAAGGTAGATAAGTAGATTAATGAAGTAGAATACAGACTCCAGAAATTGACCCAAGAATATCTGATTAATAGACTTTCTGACAAAGGCCCCTCAAAAGGCAGTTCAATGGAGAAAGAACAGTTTTTCCAACAAAGTGTTGCAGAGCAATTGTATATCCATGTGCCACAAAATAAACCTCAGTCCATACCTCATACTATATACAAAAATGGACTGAAAATGATCCACAGACTTAAATGTAAAACCAAAAACTGTAAAATTTCTATGAGAAAGCAGGAGGACCTTGTGACCTTGAGTTCAGTGTATGTTTTAGATATAACATCAAAAGCATGAACCATAATAAAATTAATAAATTAGACTTCATCAAATTATGATTTTCTTCTATTTTAAAGGAATGAGAAAGTAAACCACAGAGTGGGAGAGAATATTAACAAATCATATACATGGGAAAGAATTTATATCTAGAATACCTAAAGAATTCTCAAAGCACAACAAGAAAACAAATAACCTAATAAAGTGGGCAAAAGATTTGAATGTGTACTTCAGCAATGAAGATGTACAGATGGCAGTTAAGCACATGAAAAGATACTCAACATTATTATTCACTAGAGAATGCAAATTAAAACCACAAGTAAGTAGCATCGCACTGATTAGAATGGCTAAAGTTAAAAAAAGATTGACATAACAAGTGTTAGTGGGGGTGTGGAACAACTAGAACTCCCATACATTGTGTGGGAATGTAAAATGGTACAACCATTTTGGAAAAGAGTTCAGCAGCAGTTTCTTAACAGTTTAAATATGCTCCTCCTATGAGACCCAGCTGTTCCAATCCCAGGTATTTACTGAATCACAACGAAAATGTGTATTTATACAGAGATTGTACACAAATATTCATAGAAATCTTATTCATTGCTAGTCAAATAACTAAAAACAATACAAATAGCAATCAATAGGTAAATGGATGAACAAACTGTGGTATGTCCCTGTAGTGGAATACTGTCAGGCCACAGGGAAAAAGAAATGGAATATTGCTATAGGGCAATGTCATGGATGAATCTCAAAATAAGTATGCTGAGTAAAAGAAACCAGACAAATGAGTACATACTGCATAATTCTTTTTATAAGAAAGTTTAGAAACTACAACCTAAACTGCATGTGAGAATTGCATGGGGGTAGCGAAAGGAAGTAGAGGCAAAGAGAATTAAGAAAAGATTTAGGAAATTTGGGGAATGACAGATATGTTCACTCTTTTAATTGTGATGATAAATTCACAGATGTGTGTATATGTAAAAATTCAGCAAACTGAATTTTAAATGTCAATTATAACTCAATAAGTGAAGGAGGGAAGGAAAAAAAAGAGAGAGGGAGGAGGAAGGGAAGAAAGGAAGGAAATGAGGAAAGAAAAGGGGGGAAAAAGAGGGGAAAGAGGGCGTGAATGTGAGACCAAGCAAACCAGGAGAAACAGAGACTGATCAAGAAAGGCTGAGTTATGCCAACAGCAGGACTCTAGGGGACGCTGAGCAAACCACAAGATAACCAGACGGCTAAGGTGTCTTAGATCCCAGAGGGGTCCAGTTAAGTCCTCATGAGGAGCGACAGTCAGTTCCCTGTTCTTGATGAGATTCTATTATTTCTCCTTTTCTCTCCTTAATTAAGCTGTATCTTTGCCTTTTGTGCTTGTCTCACAGTTCCCAGACTGGGATACATGTAAGTCTTCACTTTGAGTTTGTAGATCACCCTATGAACATGGGACAGGGAGAAGGAGAGGGCCAGAGACTACCTTGCCTTCCTCTGGAAGGATGTTCATACTTGAAAGCTGGTGCTTCTCCAACTGGCTGTTGTGCCAGACAGTAGCGTCACTCTGAAAGCTACTGGAGGGCAGGGACTGTATTTATCTTTGTGTTCAGCACAGTGATGAGCTAGATAGGTGCTCAATACATGCTTATTAAACATATATTTGAAATTAGAAGAGAAATTGCCTCATGTTCGGTCACAGGGGAAGCTTCCATCCTGACTTTATAATGCTCAAAGAGAATTTCCATATAAACCATTTAGAACTATCTGATTTCCAAGTTCTCTCACTCATTCATTTCACAAACATTGATATTTATTGAGTACCTGCTATATTCTGGGGTCATTCCATTCAAAGTAAGCTATGAACAAGTAGGCCTAAGCTCTGCCTTTATGGAGTTTAGTTGGGGAGACAGAAAATAAATGAGGCAAATAAGTAAAGCTTGTAGTGTATTACATAAGTACTTAGGAAAAAAAGATAAGTGTAGGAAGGGGTTTAGGGAGCACCACGGTATGGTGAAGGTTATAATTTTATAAAGGATGAGCAGGAGAGGCTTATAGAGAATTCAAAGGTCATACTTCCAACTGGAATGGGTTATGCTACAAAGGGAATTTATTAGTTCACCTACGTATAATGAGTCCATCCCTAAGCACAGCTGGATGTGGTGTCCTGTTTCATATCTTGACTTTGCTTTCTTCTCTTTGGTTTCAACATTGAGCTGGTAGTCTCCCAGTAACAAGATGGCTACTGGATTTGCAATCTCCTAACTCAGAGGTCCTAGGGAAAAGACGTGTCTTTTTCAATGGTTCCAACACGTCTTGATATTCAGTCTTATTGGTCTAGCTAGGATCACATGGAACTGTTAGTATGCTAAGTATCTGGGCTCAGCCAACTATGTGCTCTGGGGTGGAACTTGGAAAGTGAGGTCTGATGATGCAAACGCCAAATACTGAAGTGTTAAGGTAGGGGGTTTCCACCGAAAGGAATCACAGGAAGGCATTTACAACAAATGAACACCATCCCAGCCCTTACTTGGGGAGGAAAGGCTGCATACTGAGGCTCACCAAGTATCTGCTCTGTGTCAAAGCATAAAACAGCCATAGGTCAGAACTACACAGGGTGCTTGGGTTCCTTGCAAACCATTTCTCTGCTGGGCATTAACCTAAGAGTATCTATAGATGACCCTTCCTTACGTATGGACCGACCATTCCAAAATGCTTAATCCTTAGGATCTCAGATTCCAAGGTGATATTGTTAAATTGAGAACTGAAATATGTCCGAAGCAAGGGAGATGGATTATATTGTAGAGGCTTGATGTCAGGAGTAGAGTGTTTACAATGGATTTCCTAGTGAATCCACTCCAAGATGATTCCAGGTTGTAAAGTGACTACTATATAGGTGAGGATGCTAGATGAGTAGGCTAGAGTCCCATAATCCTTTTAGATTTCTGTTCCCGTGAAGCAGGAGAATATAGCAGTTAAGTGCATAGTTCAGAGTCAGAGAGATATGGGTTATAAATCCAGTTCTACCACTTCTCCTGAATAAGTTGGTTTACCTATGTCATGCCTTTGTTTTCTCATTTATAACATGGGATATGCCTAAGAGCTGTATCATAGGATTCTTCAGTTAATACATATAAAGTCTTAGTTCTTACTGTCATGATCATTACGACTTATGGCCCAACAGGTAAGTCAGGGATTGTCCACGTGGTATAATTTGGAGACAATAGAAAGCATGTACTCAAAACATCTTCCCTACACACCTGCCTTGATTTCTGAGGTGCCCATGCTCTTTCATGCCTTTGGTTTGAGGAAGTGTTTATGTATTCTGGGAGTTTTAAACGTTCTAACAGTTGTGCTTCAAGGACCACTAGGCAAGGGAAGGGGTGAGGGGATCAGATAACCCTTGGTCTTCTCACCTACTATCTCCAGCAGAGCAGTCTTATCTGTTTTACAGACTGACTTCTACATGAGGGGCTTGCTTAGAGAGTTCCATGGGCAAAGGAGCCTGGCAGGCTACAGTCCCTGGGGTTGCAAGGAGTTGGACATGACTGAGCAACTTGCACTTCTACCTGAGAATTTCTTTAATGAGGATTTCTGTGGCTGAGAAAAAGTTTAGAAATGACTGCATCAAAGCATCATTGACCCCTGTTAAAGCATCATTATATCATCTGGAGAGGGATTGAGGGTGTTTTACTTGAAGAAGAAAAACCACAGGTGAGATGATGCTCACTGTTTTCATGAAACTGGTCATCACCATGTGGGGTCAAGAGAATCAACATGAGGCTAATTTCACCTTGGTGGGTAAAAGAGGATGATCTTTCTAACAATTCAAGCTGTTCTTCCAGTAATTCATTTTTAGGATAGAGGTACACTGCTGTCTTTGGAGACATCTTAGCAAAGGCTTTAGGCTGTCAGAGATAGTACTGAGGGGGTTCCCTCAAGAGTAGAATAATGGACTGGGACTGCCAAGGTTTATTTTAAACTGTAAAATTCTGTCATTCTGAGTAACACAGGAAGCTATTAAGGTGTTATACCCCCATGTACTTCTTGGTGAAATTTTATCACCTATGTTAGATTCTTAGAGTATGACTTTAAAAGAATGTACCATAGACAGTTGAATTTTGAACTTATTTTAGACTTAGAGAAAAGTTTTATGAAAAGTTCAAAAAAAGTTTCGGACTTGCCTGGTGGTCTAGTGGTGGTTAAAAATCTGCCTGCCAGTGCACGGGACATAGTTCAGTCCCTGGTCTGGGAAGATTCCACCTGCCCCAGGGCAGTGAAGCCCGCGTGCCGCAACTACGGAGCCCGTACTCTAGGCCCGCTGAGCTCCAACTGCTGAAATCCATGCCTTAGAGCTTGTGCAGCAAGAGAAGCTGCCACAGTGAGAAGCTTGAGCACCCCAACTAGAGAGTGGCCCCTGCTTTCCAGAACTAGAGAAAGCCTACGTGCAGCAACAAAGGCCTAGTGCAGTCAAAAATAAATTTAAAAAAATTTTTTAGAAAATTTTAAAAAAGTTTTCATTATCTCTCACCCAGCTTCTCTTAATGTTAATATCTTGTATAACTATAATGTAGTGATCAGAACCAGGAAATTAACATTGGTGTTATATTGTTAACTACATTAGAGATCTAATTAAAATTCCATCAGATTTTTCATTATAGTCTTTTTCTTCAACAGTGAAAAACTAGGTTTTATTATTTACAGTTATCTTTTGTTATTTGATCAATGTTAGCAAAAATGACATGAGGTGGTTTTAAAATTATTAACTGTTACCTCTTGAAAGAAACATGTTTCCTGTAATTTGTGGAGCTCTATTATCCAGAATCATGTAATTTTAGAGTTTAGATGTCATCTCAGCAGTCACAGTTTCTCTTCTTCCTCTTGAGGGAATCCCTTCAGTATGGTCCCTGACAGCCCATCTTGGGGAACTCCGTCTCATGGGTTTTGTTCAGAAGTATATTGTCACTCAGTTAACAGATACCTATTTAGCACCTAGCTAAAGGTATATATCAGACATTAGGGATACAGAAATAGTAGATATGACTCTTGCCTTCTAGAAATTTGTACTCAGAAGGAGAGAAACACATGGGCAATTATAATGGAGCAGAATGTGGGATAAGAGAAGGAAAGCAAATAATAATTAGATGAGATCACATCAGTTGCTCAGTCGTGTCCGACTCTTTGTGACCCCATGAATCGCAGCACTCCAGGCCTCCCTGTCCATCACCAACTCCCGGAGTTCACTCAGACTCACGTCCATCAAGTCAGTGATGCCATCCAGCCATCTCATCCTCTGGCGTCCCCTTCTCCTCCTGCCCCCAGTCCCTCCCAGCATCACAGTCTTTTCCAATGAGTCAACTCTTGGCATGAGGTGGCCAAAGTACTGGAGTTTCAGCTTTAGCATCATTCCTTCCAAAGAAATCCCAGGGCTGATCTCCTTCAGAATGGACTGGTTGGATTTCCTTGCAGTCCAAGGGACTCTCAAGAGTCTTCTCCAACACCACAGTTCAGAAGCATCAATTCTTCGGTGCTCAGCCTTCTTCACAGTCCAACTCTCACATCCATACATGACCACAGGAAAAACCATAGCCTTGACTAGACGAACCTTTGTTGGCAAAGTAATGTCTCTGCTTTTGAATATGCTATCTAGGTTGGTCATAACTTTCCTTCCAAGGAGTAAGTGTCTTTTAATTTCATGGCTGCAGTCACCATCTGTAGTGATTTTGGAGCCCAGAAAAATAAAATCTGACACTGTTTCCACTGTTTCCCCATCTATTTCCCATGAAGTGGTGAGACCGGATGCCATGATCTTCATTTTCTGAATGTTGAGCTTTAAGCCAACTTTTTCACTCTGCTCTTTCACTTTCATCAAGAGGCTCTTTAGTTCTTCACTTTCTGCCATGAGGGTGGTGTCATCTGCATATCTGAGGTTATTGATATTTCTCGTGGCAATCTTGATTCCAGCCTGGGCTTCTTCCAGCCCAGCGTTTCTCATGATGTACTCTGCATATAAGTTAAATGAGCAGGGTGACAATATACAGCCTTGACGAACTCCTTTTCCATGGGATAAATGCTGGGGTAGGATAAATACTATGGGAGCATAGAGTGGGTACCTCACCCTTCCTGGGGTATCAGAAAGACTTCCAAGAGAAGATGCTGGGTGAGCTGAGTGAAGAAGGATTGGATCCCTAGAATCAGTTCCTCCAAAGTCTCCTCCACATCCTCCATCTTCAAGGAGTCTGATTCTGAAAGTGGTCGGAGGATCGATCTCTCATTCACATACACACACACACACATATATACCCCCACACACATACATATATATTCAGTGAGCTAATTTATTAAATCTGTAAGGCACTTTACTGCTATTGCTTGTTATTTCATTGACATTTGGTAACAACCTTGGCAGATCTAATGGGTGGTGTTTGGCTACTGTGAGGAGAAAGACTATAAGAAGGCAAGAGTGGAAGTCATGATCCAGGCCAGAGATGATGTATCTTGGACATAGAGAATGAGAAATTAGACTAGTGTCTGTTGGGTCCCTTGGTAGCTTTGGGATCTTGGTCAAGGTACTTAACCCCTCTGAGCCTCTGTTCCATTATAGATCCAATAGGATTAAGAATGCCTATTTCACTGAACAAATGTGAGAATTCAGAATAATATGTAAATTGAGGTCATGCATTAAGGAATATGGCTGCAATGTTTATTACTTATCTGTCAGGGTCCCAGCAGGAAACAGATGGTGCACTCAAATGTGATAATTCAAAGAGGGTTTAATTATGGGACAATTTTCAAAGCTTTGGGCACGGTTTAGGAAAACTCGTAAAGAATAATGTTGTATTCTAGAAGTCCTGATCATGTCTAGGCCTAAAAGGACAACCTGGGGAGTGGTTACCAGAGCTAGGAAGAAAAGTTTGAGTACAGAGGGCAGTCATAAAAGGGGATGAAATGTACAGCCTGGTGGCAGTGGTTAATAATACCATATTGTATACTTGAAAGTAGATCTTAAATGTTCTCACTACCACTACCAGAACAACAAAGGTAATTATGTGAGGTGAGGGATATGTTAACTATCCTTATTGTAATTATTTTGAAATAAGATGTGTGTGTCATATCATCATGTCTGTCTAAAACTTCCACAGTGTCGCGTTTCAGTTATATCTCCATGAAGATAGGGGTGGGGAGGAGCTATGATGGTTGGTTGAAAATAGAACAAGACTGAAAGGACCCCTTCCTTCTTCCCTTAGATCTTCTGCGGGTGTTCCCCCCTTACCAACCCCAACCAAAAGTCAGGGAGAGGGTCCAGAAACTCTTTCTGTCATCCTTTCAGTTCAGGCTTCTGGAATAGAAAGCAGGGCTTGAAGGATGCGGAGTGGCTCTGGAGGGGCAAATAGAAGGAATCTGGTTCAAACCATGAGGCAAATGGAAAAATTCTCAGAGAGGGAAACCAATGAGAAGATACCCTCAGAAGGGTCCACTGTACTCCCAACTCATTGTCAGGTTGGCCCATCTTTAACTGGAAATGTCCCCATCTTTTAAGGGGACATTTGTTATTTTCCTTTCCAGTCTCCATTGTCCTTTTTTCTAGCAGCAATACTTGCTGTCCGCCCACCCCGCCACCCCACCTCAGAGGATTCATTCTTCCCCTATTGTCAGTCTGTATGGTTGGAATGGAAGTCTGTCCTGCAGGGCTGTGTGTGTCCCAGGCCTGAATCAGTCAACGTGCTCCATCCTGCTGTGTGTGGTGGTTGGTCCAAGACCAAGCACAGGGTTCAGTTAGAACCTGGCAGCCACAGTGAGTCTTTTCTTAAGAACGTGGGAAAGCGTCGGGAGGAGCTGCTGCTCCCATCCTGCCATCAGGAGGGACAGACTTTGGGTCTGAAAATGAAACCAGTCTGTCAGAAAACCAGCGTGGGAGCCCTGAATCCAGCTGTGCCAGTGCTGATGGAAGCATCACCACTGAACTTGGCAGTTAAGAAAGTCAGTGAATTGTATTTGCACTGTGTTGTTTTGAGTTGGATTTTTATGTATACCAAAAAGAGTCCTGATGTAGCAAATGCCCCACACGTTACTTTTTCCTAGTAATAATTTTAATGTAAATGTGAATTTAAAACTAAGTGTTAGCCAGGGTCATCGTTGTTAGAAGCTGTTGCATACATCCTTTACTTCATACTGTACTCCTTGAAAGAACAGTATTAGTGATAGTCTAGCATAGCATAAAAGCAATTCACATGGTAATCAGCTGTAAATGTAATAACAGGGTAGTTGAGATTTGTGTTTTAAAACACATTCTTGCACAATTATTTCCCCCATTAAATTCATACAGAAAACTGAAGTTGGAAATCAGGATTGATAGCACATATCTGCTAAGTGGCTGTCTGGGTAGAAAATTTAAATCGTGCTGAAAGTTAAAATCCACTATTTAACTGAATTGACAAAATAGTAAAATTCCAATTGATCTAATTCCCAGTGGCTGGTCTTTTAGATTAAAAAAACAAAAACAAAAACTATTATTTGGGAATTACAGGGCTCTCTCTCTAAATAGTTGATCAGCTGTTCTTGTTTAAATGCCTTTTTCAATATAATTGTTAAATTTTGGCTCATTGAATTTTAGAATGCAAGAAGCATTTTTAAAAACATGACTTTAAAATTAAAGACTTTTAAAAGTCAGTTCTTTACCTTATTTTTGCTTAGAGATTTAGATAGAAGTTGTTTTCTCCCATGACATAATAAGAAGGGCTTTTTTTTTTGGTAACAGCTTGAGATATAATTCACATGCCATAAAATTCACCCTTATGAAATGTTCAGTTCATTGGTTTGCACTATATTAGCAAAGTTGTGCAGCCATTGTTACTATCTATTTCTAAAACATTTTTTATCTTCCCATAAAGAAGCTCAGTACCCACTAGCATTCTCCTCTAGTCCCTTCCCACCCCAGCCCCTGACAACCACTGATCTTTCCGTCTCTATGGATTTACCTATTCCAGAGACTTCATGTACATGGAGTTATTCAACTTGCGGCCTTTTGTGACTGGCTTTTTCACTTAGCATTGTGTTTATTTTTTCTGGCACTGGGTCTTTGTTGCTGTGTGCAGGCTTTCTCTCGTGGCCAGCAGGGGCTTCTCTTTGCTGCAGTGCCTCAGCTTCTCTTTGCGCTGGCTTTTCCTGCCGCAGAGCACAGACTCTTGGTGCATGGGCTTAGTTGCTCTGCGGCGTGTGGAATCCTCCCAGACCAGGAACTGAACCCGTGTGCCCTGCATTGGCAGGCGGATTCCTATCCACTGTACCACCAAGAAAGTCCAGCATCATGTTTTCAAGGCTCATCCATGCGGTAAAACTGGAACTCTTTTGCCTGAGCTTTCAAGAGATAGTGATTTGGTAAGATGCTGGTGCTAGTCTCCGTGCATCCTCTCCGCTCTGCTTCACCAATACATTCTCTACACCACAGCAGAATGATTTGTTTCATCTGCATCAGTTGACGGCCTTTGCATCTTACCTACCCTCGGCATGGCCCAGTAGGCCCTACCTGGCTGCCCTGGCCCAGCTCGCCAGCTCCCTCAGGCTCCTCTGTTCTCTCTGCATTCTGACGTGCTCCCTGCTGCCCAGGGCATCTACTCATGCTCTCCCTTCCACCTGCAGCTGGTTGTCTTCTGTCGCTTTTAGTTAATTCCTTCGATTCCTTCTTTAGATCTTGTGTCACTTCCCTAAGTTCAGGTCATGTTCCTCAATTATTTTCCTTCATAGCACTTTTTCAGTTTCTAATTATACCCCCATCATTGTGACTGTTTCATTAACTTTTATATCCACCTACTAGACCATAAACTTTCAGAGAA
The DNA here is from genome assembly GCF_032452875.1 of Bos javanicus. Lineage (NCBI taxonomy): Eukaryota > Metazoa > Chordata > Mammalia > Artiodactyla > Bovidae > Bos > Bos javanicus. The sequence goes on from NC_083889.1 coordinate 39,994,376, forward strand.
GAGAGCTCATATCTGTGGCTCATTAAAAAAAAAAAATCTATAGTTCCTGGCTATAGGAGGTGCTCCCCTTGCCTCAAAGAATTTCTAAACTATTTTCGTATAGTTTTCATGTTTAGGGTGTTTATGAATAGTAGAATACTCTGAATATTGGAAACTCTGTCAATTGGAATATTGGATTGACCTTTACCTGACTAGGCTGTGTAATCAAGTTCACTGTTCTTTGTTTAATGTTGACCACACTGGTCAATAACAGTGGGTTAGAATCATGCAGAGAGCAAAGGAAATTGGGAGTTAACATTAAAAAAACAACAACCTGAATTTTGAATTAAAACAAGCCTCTCCCCCACCTTCTCCCTTATACCTTTTTTCTCTCTCTCCTTCCTTCTCTCACAGCCAGAGGATAGCATCTTTCTTTTCCAAATGAGAATTAGCACATATATATGTTTTTTTTTAAAGCAAACCTATATTTTTATAGAACAATAAATGATATGATCTCATCTTTTTACATGGTAATTATATTGGAAAAGTGCTTTAAAGTTTTACATACAGTTGATTTAAATGCCTTTAAAAACATATAATAAACAATGGCAGATTTCCTCTTACAAAGAATAATTGATATCCCTTGGGATCAAATAAAATGTTATGGGAAATCCTACCTTCACAGATGTTATAAAACTTAAGATCTATACTAAATATCAATCTATACTAGTTCCTCTTAGCTGGGATAATTCTGTTCCTCCTTTCCCACCAGGGTATATTAGGGAATAGTTTTTGATAGTTACAACTAGGAATTGGGAAACTATGGGTATCTAGTGTGTAGAGGCCAGTGATTCTGCTAAACATTCTGTGATGCTTAGGACAGTTCTTAACGTATTATCCAGACCAAATGTCACTAGTACCAAGGTCAAGAGACACTGTTGTGTATAAAATAAGTGTTTTGAGATGTTATTAACATAAAACTAAATGGTAATTTATTCCTTTGTTAATTAAGTTTATGGAAATTCCCGAATAGTAAAATGCCTTCCTTTGTTCACTAAATCAGCATTTCTTTAGCCTCTCCTTCATTCCAGCACTGGACTAGGCACTGTAGACACTTGGTGAAAATGATTGGCATTTACTCTTCTGCTTACAGTCAGAGAGACAGTCGTAAAATTTGGCATTTAATACATATGGGAAAGGTTAAAGGGTCACAGGGTGCTCTGGTCACAGAGTGCTCTGGTCATATATACTAAGAACACTCCTTTACCTGGGTTTCAAACAGGCTTCTGAGAAAACATGATACACCTGGAATGCATCCTAAAGAGAAAGAATGGGCTTCATTGGCAGAGGGACTAGCACAGCAGAGAAGTGTGAAGCAGAATTCGCAAGCTATCTGATGTTAGCAGTGAGCGTTCCCAGCAAGGCGAGGGAAGAGACAAGGCTGAAGGGGTAGGTAGGACAGTGATGGAGAGTCTTGTGTGCAGACTCAGGACACAGGTTTTAAGCAGCAAAGCAATATAGTCTAATTTGCATCTCATATATCTAACTCTGGCGCGTCCCAGGTAGCTCAAATGGTACAGAATCTGCCTGTGTGCAGAAAACCCAGGTTCAGTCCCTGGGTCTGGAAGATTCCCTGGAGAAGGGCATGGCTACCCACTCCAGTATTCTTGCCTGGAGAATCCCATGGACAGAGGAGCCTGACGGGCTACAGTCCAAGGAGTTGTAAACAGTCAGACAGACTGAGCAACTGACACACACATGTACAACTAACTGCCTACCCTGAAAGTGATGGATTTAAAGGGTTAAAATTGGATGCAGGGGAAGCAATTAGTAAGCTATTTCATAGTCCAGGTAAGAGATCATGAGTGCCTAGACTTAGGCAATGGCAGTTGGATGGAGAGGATCACTTGGATTGAGAGATGTCAGTGAGAAAGAACCAGCAGAGTGGTGCTCTATTGGATGTGAGAGCTGAGGGAGAAGGAGGCCTCAGGAAGGACTCACTGGTGTCTGGTTCGGGCAGAATGAGGACAGGAAAGGAAAAGCCAGTGATAATTTTGTTGTGGACATATTAAATGATACATATTTGAAACTCTTAGAAGGGGATGACGGAGGATGAGATGGCTGGATGGCATCACTGACTTGATGGACATGAGTCTGAGTGAACTCCAGGAGTTGGTGATGGACAGGGAGGCCTGGTGTGCTGTGATTCATGGGGTCGCAAAGAGTTGGACATGACTGAACAATGGAACTGAATTTAAAAGGGCTAGAGACATTGATTTCGGAAGTCTTTAAATTAGAGATAGCAAGGGAACATTTCATGCAAAGATGGGCTCGAAAAGGACAGAAATGGTATGGACCTAACAGAAGCAGAAGATACCAAGAACAGGTGGCAAGAATACACAGAAGAACTGTACAAAAAAGATCTTCATGACCCAGATAATCACGATGGTGTGATCACTGACCTAGAGCCATACATCCTGGAATGTGAAGTCAAGTGGGCCTTAGAAAGCATCACTACGAACAAAGCTAGTATGGAGGTGATGGAATTCCAGTTGAGCTCTTTCAAATCCTGACAGACGATGCTGTGAAAGTGCTGCACTAAATATGCCACCAAATTTGGAAAGCTCAACAGTGGCCACAGGACTGGAAAAGGTCAGTTTTCATTCAAATCCCAAAGAAAGGCAATGCCAAAGAATGCTCAAACTACTGCACAATTGCACTCATCTCACATGCTAGTAAAGTAATGCTCAAAATTCTCCAAGCCAGGCTTCAGCAATATGTGAACTGTGAACTTCCTGATGTTCAAGCTGGTTTTAGAAAAGGCAGAGAAACCAGAGATCAAATTGCCAACATCCACTGGATCATGGAAAAAGCAAGAGAGTTCCATAAAAACATCTATTTCTGCTTTATTGACTATGCCAAAGCCTTTGACTGTGTGGATCACAATAAACTGTGGAAAATTCTGAAGAGATGGGAATACCAGACCACCTGACCTGATTCTTAAGAAATCTGTATGCAGGTCAGGAAGCAGCAGTTAGAACTGGACATGGAACAACAGACTGGTTCCAAATAGGAAAAGGAGTTCGTCAAGGCTGTATGTTGTCATCCTGCTTATTTAACTTATATGCAGAGTACATCATGAGAAACACTGGACTGGAAGAAACACAAGCCGGAATCAAGATTGCTGGGAGAAATATCAATAACCTCAGATATGCAGATGACACCACCCTTATGGCAGAAAGTGAAGAGGAACTCAAAAGCCTCTTGATGAAAGTGAAAGTGGAGAGTGAAAAAGTTGGCTTAAAGCTCAACATTCAGAAAATGAAGATCATGGCATCCGGTCCCACCACTTCATGGGAAATGGATGGGGAAACAGTGTCAGACTTTATTTTTCTGGGCTCCAAAATCACTGCAGATGGTGACTGCAGCCATGAAATTAAAAGACGCTTACTCCTTGGAAGGAAAGTTATGTCCAACCTAGATAGCATGCTCAAAAACAAAGACATTACTTTGCCAACAAAGGTCCGTCTAGTCAAGGCTATAGTTTTCCTGTGGTCATGTATGGATGTGAGAGTTGGACTGTGAAGAAGGCTGAGTGCTGAAGAATTGATGCTTTTGAACTGTGGTGTTGGAGAAGACTCATGAGAGTCCCTTGGACTGCAAGGAGATCCAACCAGTCCATTCTGAAGGAGATCAGCCCTGGGATTTCTTTGGAAGGAATGATGCTGAAGCTGAAACTCCAGTACTTTGGCCACCTCATGCGAAGAGTTGACTCATTGGAAAAGACTCTGATGCTGGGAGGGATTGGGGGTAGGAGGAGAAGGGGACACCAGAGGATGAGATGGCTGGATGGCATCACTGACTCGATGGACGTGAGTCTGAGTGAACTCCAGGTGTTGGTGATGGACAGGGAGGCCTGGCGTGCTGCGATTCATGGGGTCGCAAAGAGTCGGACACGATTGAGTGACTGAACTGAGCTGAACTGAACTGAGTGCATCAGTCCAGTTCAGTTGCTCAGTTGTGTCCAACTCTTTGCGACCCCATGAACCGTAGCATGCCAGGCTTCCCTGTCCATCACCAGCTCCCGGAGTCTGCGCAAACCCGTGTCCATTGAGTCGGTGATGCCATCCAACCATCTAATCCTCTGTTGTCTCCTTCTCCTCCTGCCCTCAATCTTTCCCAGCATCAGGGTCTTTTCCAATGAATCACCTCTTCGCATCAGTTGGCCAAAGTATTGGAGTTTCAGCTTCAGCATCAGTCCTTCCAATGAACACCCAGGACTGATCTCCTTTGGGATGGACTGGTTGGATCTCCTTGCTGTCCAAGGGACTCTCAAGAGTCTTCTCCAACACCACAGTTCAAAAGCGTCAGTTCTTTGGCGCTCAGCTTTCTTTATAGTCCAACTCTCACATCCATACATGACCACTGGAAAAACCATAGCCTTGACTAGACGGACCTTTGTTGACAAAGTAATGCCTTTGCTTTTTAATATGCTGTCTAGGTTGGTTATAACTTTCCTTCCAAGGAGTAAGCATCTTTTAGGCCAGAACTAAATTCATGAGAATGGATGAAACTGCTGAGTGAATAGAAAGAAAGGAAGTTGATCCAAGAATGGAGACCCAGGTGACCCAAGGATAGAAAGTTATAAGGTGCTAATTATTTTATGTCAATATATATGCATGCATATGTAGGTATCAATATTTGTGTGTATATATGTAATATTTGTTAGATTAGGAAAAATACAAAAGGCACAGAAGAAAAGGAAATATATGTAATATTTGTTAGATTAGGAAAAATACAAAAGGCACAAAAGAAAAGAAAAGTTGTAGAAACACACTGTTCGGATTACCTCTGTTAACATTTTAAACCAGTTAAAAGTTAAGCATAAACAGTGCTGTGATGAACATTGGGGTACATGTGTCTCTTTAAATTCTGGTTTCCTTGGTTCATCACAGCACTGTTTATAATAGCCAGGACATGGAAGCAACCTATGTCCATCAGCAGATGAATGGATAAGAAAGCTGTGGTACATATACAAAATGGAGTATCACTTAGCCATTAAAAAGAATACATTTGAATCAGTTCTAATGAGGTGGATGAAACTGGAGCCTATTATACAGAGTGAAGTAAGCCAGAAAGAAAAACACCAATACAGTATACTAACACATATATATGGAATTTAGAAAGATGGTAACGATAACCCTGTATGCGAGACAGCAAAAAAGACACAGATGTATAGAACAGTCTTTTGGACTCTGTGGGAGAGGGAGAGGGTGGGATGATTTGGGAGAATGGCATTGAAACATGTATAATATCGTACATGAAACGAATCGCCAGTTCAAGTTTAGTGCATGATACTGGTTGCTTAGGGCTGGTGCACTGGGATGACCCAGAGGGATGGTACGGGGAGGGAGGAGGGAAGCGGGTTTGGGATGGGGAACACGTGTATACCTGTGGTGGATTCATGTTGATGTGTGGCAAAACCAATACAATATTGTAAAGTAATTAACCTCCAATAAAAATAAATAAATTTATATTAAAAAAAATAAAAATGTAATGAGAGAAAAGAAGAAAAACAAGTTAAGCATAGCATTGTGGGTTGAACTGTTTTCTTCAGAAAGATACATTGAAGTCCTAACCCCCAGGACCTGTGAATGTGACTTTAATCAGAAATAGGTTCTCTGCAGGTGTAATCAAGTTAAGATGTAGTCATATGGGATCAGAGAGGGGTAGATCCTAATGCAGTCACAGGTGTCTTTGTAAGATAAGAAAAAATTTGGACACAGACACACACAGAGGTGAATGCCATATGACAACAGAGGCAGAAATTGGGGTGTTGAATCTACAAGCCAAAGAATGCTAAGAATTGACAGCAGGCTGGAAGCTAGGAAAATGGCAAGCGAGAGATTCTCCCCCAGAGCCTCCCAAAGGGAACCAACCCTGCTGACACCTTGCTCTCAGACTTCCAGCCTCCAGAACTATGAGAAAATAAATTCGTATATTGATAATCCACCCAATTTATGGTACTTTGTCATAACAGCCCCACAAAACTAATATACATGGTTGGGTTATATAAAAATAAACATAGAAAGCTAATGATAAGTGAAAATATCTCTTTTTAAAAGTTCATGATATACTTTAGAAATTTATCTACATCAGCACAAACAGAACTACTTCTTCCTTTTAAGCTGCTAGCCAGTGGGAATACTAATATTTGGTGGTTGGGAAGAGAAGGAGAAGAAAAAATAGGGAGGGAGGTAGGAGGAGTATTAGCTAAAAGTAGCTTCTTGAAGGTTTCAAGAAACCCTAAGTAGTCAGTCAGTACAATGGAGAAATAGATCCAGGAAAATCAGGACTAAAAATATTTTGGTTATGGGCACCATGGAAATCTTAGGCAATCAGTCTAAGAACTTCTGCGGAGCTAGAGTAGCAGAAACTAACATTAAGTAAAAGATCTCCATTCTTCACATGCCTATTCTCTGAGGTAGGACAAAATTATGAACAGGACAGTTGTGTAGAATGATATATAGGGGAACGTGAGGTACAACAGAAGATTGAGATAGGAAAGAATTGATTACATAAGGTATAAAAAAGCAGTGTTTTATTTTAGCATGGTTTCAGAAGTCAACACTATAGATACATACCCACCTTGGGCCCTGTCTGAAAAGGTATCAGAAAATAAGTCCCTGATGCTGGGAAATATTGAGGGCAGAAGGAGAAGAGGGTGGCAGAGGATGAGATGGCTGGATGGCATCACCAATGCAGTGAACATGAACTTGGGCAAACTATGGGAGATGATGAGGGACAGAGCGGCTTGGCATGCTGCAGTTCATGGGGTCGTAAAGAGTTGGACACGACTAGGCGACTGAACAACAACAACAAATTTCACCTCTCCTAAGGTTGCCTGCTGTCAGGATTGAGAAAAACCATGTTTTTAACTATATAAATGTACCCTTCTAACATTGAGCACTTACACCATTCTGGGCACTCTGCCCTAAGGATGACCTCATTTTATGCTCACAACCCGCTGTGAGGCAGGGCCCTTCAGAGTCCTCATTTACAAATCAGGAAACACATGCCCACATAAATTATTTTCTAAAGTCAGAAAGGAGAGGTGCTGGAACACAAATCCCAGGCCTTAATCACTAGATTCTGAAGCATAGCTGGGGTGAGGAAGGGAGAGAAGATAGCATTCCCCTCTCATTGTTTAGGGGTGAATGGCTGCCAACAAGAACAAAGTTCTAGCTGCACTGTGTCCAAACAGCATTGTCTAACCATCCTAAGCTGATGGAGATAATGGAGGAGCAGGAAAACCTCTTAGCTAGATATTTTCAACTATAGGTAAAAACAACAGTTCATGAAGGCTTCCTGGAATATTGTAAAATTTAACTTTGTCTCTTACTATGTAATATGATTGCATAACATTCTCATTGCCTTCAAAAAATACAAGCCATCAGCAGAAAAACTGAGTTTGATTCTAAGACCCAGTATAGAGGACAGTCTCTTAGCCACGTTCATCTCAGATATGAACTTGCTGAGAGGGAGTTGTGGGGGTCAGAGTGTAGGGGTCTAGAGCAGAGACCTCTGGATGCAGTGGCCCCCTCTACTTTACACACATAGATGAAATGCTTTCAAGCGAACGGGCTATATTAATAAGCACAGCTGACCAAAACCTCTTTCCATCCCAGCTCCTAAAGAAATACTTTTCTTCACTTCGATAGAAGAACAAACTTTGAGGTAGTGTTTTTATAAGTAAATTTCTTTACTCTGCCTATAAGTGCTGTTCAATTGTATTTCTAATAAGGCATGGACTAAATAATACGTATAGTAGTTTTACATTAAATAGAATCATGGGCTCTGTCTACACAATGGCAGTTTTTATTCACTGCATTGTCTTACCTAAAATGCTCCTTCTCTTAGATTTTGATCTTTTAAAGGCCAGAAAGAAGGTTAAGTAAGAAAAAAGAGAAAGGGGATAAGAAATAAAGCCAGTGCTTTTGTTGCACATAGTCATGGGGGGGGGTCACTTTTTATATAGTTATCACCCTGTGCTGGGCTGGCAAGTCAACTGTGGTTTGTCTGGAAATCCCCACTGCGATACACCAGAACAAATGTATTTATTGCTATTTTTTTGCTGGTAGAATATTTATAAGGGAAAGTCAACTCCCAGGTTAGGAAAGAGCATCCGTGTCCCTTATAATGCATACTTGTTAATTCATTTCTCTGATTCTTCTGAGTCACTTAATATGCCTGTAATGCAAGGAATACTCTCTGAATGCATGAACCCTATCATAAAGTAGTAGTGGCAAGAGTGTTAGATAAATCTAGGAGATAATGAAACTTGACTTACCTACCTCACAGGTTTCTTGGGGGGATAAAATGAAATAATGGATGTGAGCATGTTTTTAAAAAGCAAAAAGTGCTGTAAAATTCAAGGTAGTGTTTTTTTGTGCCTTGGCTGCAAAATTGTTTTCTATCACACTCACAGTTTATTAGCTCTTCTACACACATATGCAAATGGAAAAAGCATTCTTGCTGCTCTTTCTCTATCCTCAAGAAATGAGAAAATTTTCTGTTCCTTTATGAAGGTAGCATCATTTAGATTGTCATGAAATTCTCAATTCCTCATTTAGTGTTTCTACACCATACAAGGTGAGTTTTAGATAAGTACATTGCTCATTCTCTGAGGCCCAGTCATCTTTGCACAAATCTAAACAGCACAAATGAAAGCATCTTTCTGGGAGTAACATCTTTGGGTCAGTGTCATTAAATTAATACCATAATATATCAACATGTCACCTATGTGAATAATAATATACCCACACGTAATTTATAGATTTCTCCCCCCCTTTTTTTTCCTGAAATGGAGGCCACAACGATTTCAGACTCCCCATTCAAATGTATCTTCTTAGTCTTTCTAAGTCATAATTATTTTTTTTGTCTTAGCCAGTAATTTCTTTAACTCAAATAGCTGTCCATCTGCAAAAAGAGATTGAAGAAATAATGTAATAATACAGGGGAATGATTTTCGTTTTTTAGCAGTGTGTAGCTTTTTATAAATAAAACCAAAGACATGAAACTAGAAATAAAATGAAAATGTAGGCTGTATATATTTTTCTCCGAATGCTACTTGGGTAAGGAATGAGTCCCCAGATGAAAGCAGTATGAGTCATTTCAAATCTAACAACCTCATATTATCATAAAATTGTGTTGATGTATTTGTAAAAATCTATGAAGAATTCTATAAGGGGCTTTTGATCTTGACAGGATCCAGGGGTAGGGATGCAGACTGAAAAGGAATATTTGTGTTTCTTATCTAGTGGATTTTGCAACATTGTCACATTTAATTTACTAATAAAAGAGGTATCAGATTTTTAGACTAAATTAATAAGGATGAGATTTGAAGGCAAAAATAATTGCTTTTCCTGCATGGAATGTTAGAACTGAGAGGGGATTTAGCATCTAGTGTAAGTATGAATTTTTCCACATCTCAGTAACATTGCTAATTAGTCTCTGCATTCCTTCCTGCTAAGCCTGTAGATGACCCCAGGATCCTTTTCAACACAGACCTGCAGGCAGCCATTACTAGGCAATTAGAGATGACATATGAGTGAAATCTTTATCAATCCTCTTCTATAGAACATTTCAAATAATCATCTTTAATTTCCTTAAAAAATATGTCACAAATACTTCGTGTGCATTATTACGTTCCAGACATTGGGTATACACACAAATAGAAAAGACCTGAATCTCAGCCTTAAAGAGTATATAGTTTAGAGAGAGGAGAGTGGAGCTAACAGGTGATTAAAATATAGCATACCAAGAGCCATAAGCTACACATAGGAGGGCCTCATAACACAGCAGATTATACCTGTCTTTATGTTGAATATACAAGCAGAAATTATTCAGGCAAAGCTGGAATGTTCTAGGATAGCAGTTCTCAACTTTTTAAAAAATCTCAAATCCCTTTATACTCTCGAAAGTTATTGCAGACTTCTCAAAAAGTTAAAGAATTAGTGTGTAATCTAGCAATTCTACTTCCAGGTATACACCCCAAAGAGTTAAGAATATAGTCTCAAACAGATACCTGTATACCAATGTTCATAGCAACATTATTCATGAATTAGTCTACTGTATGAATGAATGTATTACAATTTGCTTATCCATTTACCTGTTAAGGGACATTTGGATTATTTCTGTATTTTTTTAGTTATTAAGAAAAAACATGATATGGATTTTTATGCCCAAGTCTCTTTTTGGAAATATGTTTTCTTTTCAGTAAGTAACTAGTTGTTCAGTGGCTTGGCCATAGAATAGCTAAGTGGTTTTCAGCTGGGGACAATTTTGCACTCTGGAGGACATTTGACTGTGTTGGGGACATTTTTGTCATGAATGTGGAGGTGCTAGTAGCATCAGACAAGTAGAGGCCAGGTATACTTCAAAACATTTTGGAATGCACAGAACAGCTCCCATAGCAAAGAACCATCTGACCCAAAATCTCAGTAGTGTTGAGGCTGAGAAAACTTGGTTTAGATACATATTTAAAATTTAAGGAAACATCTAAACTCTTTTATAATGAAATTGTACAATTTTGCATTCCCAGCAACAAGGTTTGAAAGTACCAGTTGTTCTGCATCCTTGCCAACTCTTGGTATTGTCAATCTTTTTAATTTTAACCATCCTGTGAGGAGTAGAATAGCATTTTTTTGTGATTTTAATGTACGTCTTCTTGGTCACTAATAAAGTTGAGCATCTTTTTATTATGGTGATTTAAGAGTGCTGTATATATTCTTATTTTGCCTTTTTTATTGTTAAAGTATTCATAACATACAATTTATCATTTTAGTAAAGTACGCAGTTCATTGATAACTTTATTCTTCATTCGAGATCTTTATTAAATATTTTCACTCAATCTGAGGTTGGCCTTTTCAGTTTCTCTCCATGATCTTTTGAAGAGCTGTGTTTTAAATTTTGTTACAGCCTAGTTCACCAATTTTTTTCTTTATGATTAATGCTTTTCCATTGTCTTATCTAAGAAATATTTGCCTACCTCAAAAGGTGAGCTATTTGTGAAGGTATTCTACATTTTTTTTCCAGAAGTATCATCATTTAGTTTTATGTTTAGGTCTATCTTTCATTTCAAGTAAATTCTGTATATAGTGTGAGGCAGATGTTGAGTTTCATTTTTTCCTATACAGTATATTTTGATCCAGCAGAGTTGATTGAAACAACTCTTTTTTCACCCCATTGAATTATCTTGCTATTTTTGTCTTAATTACAGTAGGTTTATAGTAAGTCTTGAAATCAGATGAGAGTCTTTCAATTTAGTCTTTTTACAGATGTATTCTAAACTCTGAAATTCCAAATAAATATTAGAATTACTTTGTCTGTTTCTACAAGTGGAATCTTGACAAGATTTTGATCAGGATTGTTGAATCTAGATTCATTTAAAGAGAACTGACATTTTAGTAATACTGAATCTTCTAATCCATGAAAATGGTATGCCTCTTCATTTATTTATGCCTTCTTTAATTTCTCTCAGCAATGTTGTATTGTTTTCAGTGTATAGGTTGTACTTTTTTTCCCCTTAAACTCATAAGTGTTTGTTTGTTATGCTATTACAAATGGTATTTTAAATTTTAATTGTCACTAATATAGAGAAATACAATTAATTTTTATATATTGACCTTATGCTGTATAATCTTGCTAAATTCATGTTTTTAAAAAAACTATGGGGAAATCTGGTAGTTTATGGCTCAGTTTATCCATCTGTCTATTATAAACTATATGAGATAAGGAGGCAGACTTTAAGATCTTACTAGCTTTTGGAAGTGGGTACAAGCCCAACAATACATGTTTTAAATGTAGTTAATTTATTAAATTTTTGCCACTGATTTAAAAAGGTAAAATACAGTGAAATCTTTCTTTCCACACATAGATCCAGTTTTCTCGCACCTTGCTTACTAGAAGCCACAATTTTGGGGATGTCTTTTTAGAATTTGTGCACATGCAAACAAATACTAATTTGTATTTATTTTCTCTTTTTATACAGTAGTAGTATATTATGCATAATGTTCTATACCTTGCTTTCTTACTTAAAAATATATCCTGTAATTTTTTTCCAGTTGCATATTGTACCCTTGTATTGATGTACCATGTATCATAATTTGTGTAATCAATCTTCTGTTGATAGACATTCAGATTTTAACAAATATTTTGCTGTTTAATGCTTCAGTGAATAGCCTTGCACATAAACCATTTATGTGTAGGATAGATTCCTACAGGTAGAATTGCTAGATCAAATAGTATTTGCATTTATAAGTTGTTGCTGCTGCTGCTGCTGCTAAGTCGCTTCATTTGTGTTCGACTCTGTGCAACCCCATAGATGGCAGCCCACCAGGCTCCCCCGTCCCCGGGATTCTCCAGGCAAGAACACTGGAGTGGGTTGCCATTTCCTTCTCCAATGCATGAAAGTGAAAAGTGAAAATGAAGTCACTCAGTCATGTCCGACTCTTCATGACCCCATGGACTGCAGCCTACCAGGCTCCTCCATCCATGGGATTTTCCAGGCAAGAGTACTGGAGTGGGGTGCCATCGCCTTTGTTAGATATTGCTAAATTTTCCTCCACTGGCAAATCCAGGTATTTCAGAAGTATTTATTTATTAGGTCCTTACACTATTCAGATTGCTGGAAGAACTTTACTTCTTTGAACCAGAGGAAGGAAGAAGAGAGAAAACATTTTTTTTTGAGACTATTTTCATAAGCAACTTAAACGTATTTATGAAATGAAGAAAGGATGAAAAGAAAAACAATTTAAGTTTTACCACGTGTCATATGTTATTCTTGGTTGAATGCTTACCATCGCCATCACTCTATGAAGCTAGTTCCATTTTTCTTCTTCAAAGATGAAAAACTAAGGCCCCAAAAGGTTAAATATCTTACCCAAGGTTGTACTAATGATCGTTCAGTAGAATCCAAAAGCATATTTCTTCTTTCTTCAGTGAGACATGACTATATAACTAAGAAGATCCTATTTTCAGTCATGATCAAGGTCCATATGCCCTTTGATGATAAGTCCATCTTATCCCTGATTCTTGTGTTAGGATGAATTACTGGGACCATAAATCCTAACCATTGAGTTCTAATTTACCCAAAACTTGGTTGAACTATGAAACTCACTGTCAGAAGATGGCACACAATTAAATTCTCCAGGACAGATTTTTTCCCCATAGTTCTGTAGAGTATCATCTAATAATAGCATTTTGAGTTAGACAATCTAAGATAAGGCAATCAGATCTTTTGCTTAGGGATATAAATTAATTGCTGACAGAAGTCAGTCAAGAGAAAGAATATATGTTTTGACTAGAGTCTAATGACCAAAGAATCTTAATTCAGGCAAGTCACTGATTTCCAGGTGGCCTAAGGCAACATATTTAACCATGACTGTTTTCATCACTCTATCTGTAAAATGGGGCTTGTTATTGATAACCATCACTCACAATATACTTGGCATAAAATTGGTCATCATTTCTGATGCAGTGTGAAATGTGAACTGGATAAAAGAACACATCTTGTAGCCAGGCAGAACTAGGTTTGAATCTCCTTCTGCTTTTTATTGGGTGTGTGACCTTGAGAACTTCACCAATTTTGCTGAGCCTACTTTTCTTTATCTAAAAAATGAAGGTATCAGTAGTACCTACCTTATAGGGCTGTTGTAAAAATTAAATGAGCCCACATGGATTAAATGTTTAGCATAGGGCGTGGAACATAGTAAGTGCTCCTTAAATGGTAGCTGTTGTTGTTATTGTTGTAATTATTATTTAGCGTTACTTCTCATTTCTGTCCTGAGATCTCTTAAGCACTACTTGTTGGGGCAGATTTCTATGCTGTATGAACCAACTTTGTATGTTTAATATGGCTTTGTGCTCAGCTAAATAAAAACACAGAGGTAAACCTCTACCTGACCTTGTTGGCGATTAGCTTTTGCCTTTTCATGCATGAGATTTTATTATCTTTCTCAGTGTGTTAGCTTGTGTTACATACATATCATAAAATTATCCCAACCTTTTAATACCCTATCACAAACATTTATCTTTTTGACCTTCAATGGAACTGTAAGATTGCCTGCTCTTTTAATACATTTATGTTTCTTATATAATGTGAAATTACCAGTTTAAGTTTAATTTACAGGATGGTCACTTAGATGCCATGAGTTTTGATTCATCCTTGCCACTAGATGGCACTGTAATAGAACACATTCATTATGGTTATCCTTTACTGTCTAGGAGGACATGGCATAGCATAGGAGCTAAGGACTAGTCTTCACATGTGAGTCTGAAGTTGAGAGGGGTTTGAAATCGGGACATTTTATAAGTGGAAGAATTTATAGAGTTTGAACATTATGTAATTTGGGTTCCTCCAAAAGCATGCTTTGACACAAAGACGTGTGTGTGAATGTTTTTGAGAGGTGATGTTGAGGAAGGGGGACAAGAATGAGGGAGCAGGAAGAATGAGATTGGAGAGAAGAAAAACCGAGAAACATAAGGGTGATATTTGGGCAACAGGGCTTAATTCCACGGAAACATCCTAGGAAGCACATGAAGATCCTAAGAAGAATGAGCCTCAGAATTGTCTACAATAGTTTGCAGGCAGGAGTGTTTATTGACTAAGTCTTCACTAACTCCTGTTCATTGGTCAAGATTGCCCCTGCTGTTTCCACGCATGTACAAAAACTCCCACCAACATCCAAGAGGGTCATAGGACAGAAAGTAAGGATACTCAGTCTTGGCTGTAGGTGAGATGCTATCAGGGAAACAGATCTAAGCTTGCATTGAATTATCTACTCCAACCTGGCTAAAATCAGGCATAAGTCTAAGTGGATGTGACTCAGGGCACCAGATGTGTCTGCTGCAGCTACCTAATAAATCATGTACTCTGTGAATTCTTCTATTTGAAATAAACGAAGAATCCTAATGAACCATCTGCAACTCCAAATCCTTGGGGACTACTCAGTAGATAATCTGGCAAACATTAAGTGAATAAAATGTAAATGGTTACTTTATGAAATTCACAGGAAGAGCTTTTGCCCTTTATATCCTAGTATGAAAGGTCCAAATCTTGCCCTTTATATCCCAACATGGAAGGATTCCCAAGTCCTTTTATCCTTGTATACTAGTATATAGGAACGGGAGGTATTGGTTGTTATGGGAGCAGGAAGATTCTGCTGATACACAAACACTGGGTTAAGTAGTGTATATAGAGAGAACTACTTTGAACTAGGAGACAAGACAGTTCAGAATGTACCTGTGATGCTGGATAAATCATTTAGGTCATCCTATACTAACTTTTGGGACCTCAGGGTCTTTTTCTATAAAAGGAATGTATGGCAGAGTTCAGTCATCTTGAGGTTTCTTCTAGTCCTGAAAGACCATGACAATTATACATACAGAAAAAGTTGATTTTTGCAAATGAACACATTGTATTTATATGTATGTTTATGTTTACATGCATGGTGTTATGGTTTTAGACATTGGGATTGATTATTTGGTCTATGGAAATCTCCTTGATCTTTAAAAATAAAAATTATTATTTTTTGTTTGTTTGGCTTCAGAATGATGTGTCAGACATACAAGTAAATTGAAGAAATGCTAATTCTAAGATACATACAAACAATACATATGAAATACCCATTTTTTAATTGTTTAGTCATATGGCATTCTTCATAAGTAATTAATAGTTATTTTAATGGAGGCAGGAAAAAGGATAAAAATCACCTTTGAAGGTAAAGTGATCATATAATTTACTGCACATACTGGACACTTTTGAACATGAAAGGGGGCACTAGTAATCTTTGTTCCAGAATAAAAGCCATGAAGCAGAACCGTCCCATGCAAACTGGGATATGATATCACCCTATTCAAAAGTTGGCTTCAGTTTTGTTAGTGGTTGAGCTAGTTGTAAGGTAAACGGAAACCAAATCCTCTAGCATTAGTTTGACCTTCCCACTGAGAACAGTGATAAAATCTCACTAAAATTCAAAATAACAGCTGTTGGAAGCCATCAGACAATAAAGGTGCCTAAAACTGGAAGGGTGATCATCTCATAGAGAAGGAAAAAGCATAAAGTGAGTTCTGCATTTACTGATGTTTTTACCTTTAGAACCTTTGTTTATTTGCCTTGCAGGACTTGGAAACTGAAATAAGGAAAGCAGAGACAGCAATATTACTAGAATGGGGAACCTCAAACTTAACTTCAGGGCTAATTAAATAGTCAAGACTTAAGGAGCCAAAATCTGAAGAAATGGGAACTTCAGAGAAGTGATCCAGAATTCTCTATGCAATTTCCCTTCAAGGAATTAGCTAATTCCTAAGCTGGGCATGAGTGGAGTGAGAGGCTAAGAAACACCAAAAAGTAGTTGCTAAGGGACTAAAAAAATAATCACACCTTTTGGCCATCTTAGCTTTTGATTCTAAGGAGAGACAAACATTATAATTTAGAAACTGCCAAGGAGAATATATCCCAGTAAAGTCCTCAGGCTTTTAAAACAGCCCTCTGAAGTATTACAGCTGATGACAGAGGTAAATTAGTGATAGATGAGGCCTCACAAAGTCTTAAACACCAACTCCAATTATTTCAATTTCTGATTGGATTAAGGTTTCCTGCCTGTCAGGCAGAAGAGAATAAAATATTCTCTGGAGAAATATAACATCATCCACAGTCTCTGAAATCACTCATGCTTAATGTCAGCATTCAATCCAAAATTACCAGCTATGCCAGGAAATAAGACCAAATGACAAAAACTAAGAGAAAAAAATTGACAGTAGAAATAGGTGTTTATGGAATTCCCTGGTGGTCTAATGGTTAGGACTCTGTGCTTTCATTGCCAAGGGCACAGCCAAGAAAAACAATAAAGAAATAACAAGAAAAATAGGCCTATATGTAATACAGATATTGTGGTTAATATAAAAATAAAAATTTGAAATAAGATTATTAAGTTAAAGAAAGTAGATAAAGAATAGAGACTGTCACCATAAAATTAGCATCTGTGAAAGTATTACCAAATGGAAGTTCTAAAGCAGAAATAATTAAAAGTCAAAAGATGTGTTTAACTGCAGATTAGACACAGCAGAATAGAGAATTAGTGAGCTGAAAATAAATAAATAGAAAATACTAAATTAGAAGTGCAGAGAATAAAAACGAATGGAAAATAAAAGAGAGGGGCAATGGAGCCGAAGAAATATTTGAAGATAAACTGGCCAAAATCTTTCAAAACTAAAGAAAGATAACAAACTGCAAATTCATCAAGCCCTATAAACCTCAAACAAAATAAATACAAAGTATCATAGCAAAATGTAATGACACCTATAAAGAGAAAATCTAAGATAAATTCCCTTTAAAAGAGCAACAGTAAAGTGACAATTGACCTTTCAAAAGAAATGATGAAAGCTAGTGGATAAAGAATGATGTATGTATACACAACTGAAAGAAAATAACTGCCAAAGAAAAATTCTACGCCCAGTGAAAATATCCTTCAAAAATGCAGGTAAAATAAAGACATTTTCATTCAAATAAAAATGGAGAGAAATTGTTACTAGAAAACCCACACTAAAATAATCACTACAAGATGTTTTTCAGCGGAAAGTTAATGATCTTAGATGGAAATGCAAGAAGGAATGAAGAGCAACAGCAAAGATAAATACATCTAAATAAGTAAATACATATTTAAAAGTCGAAATAAATGTTGACTTTATAAAACAGTAAGGTCCAGTGGGTTTAAACTATGTGCAGAATTAAAATGCATGACAACCATAGCACAAAAGGTAGGAGCAGAGTATTGGTCATTGAAGTGTTGTAAGATTCTTGCATTATCTAGGAAGTGGTATAGTTATTAATTTAAGGTAGATTAAGAAGTCCTGGATATATGTTGCAATATCTAGGGTAAATACTAAATTTTAAAAAATGTATAACAATCTGATTAAAAAAATAAAATGGAATGATAAAAATTACTCGCGTAATCAGAATGTATGCAAGAAAGCAGAAAGAAAGGAACACAAAAGAGATGGGACAAATGGAAAACAAATAGTAAGGCGGTAGGTTCAGGATGGGGAACACGTGTATACCTGTGGCGGATTCATGTTGATACATGGCAAAACCAATACAATATTGTAAAATTAAAAAATAAAATATTAAAAAAAATAAATGCAAATATTGAGTTGGCCAAAATGTTCATTTGGGTTTTCTGTACCACCTTACAGAAGAACCCAAATGAACGTTTTGGCCAACCGCGAGACATTTTTAAAAGCAAAGATTGTCAGATTGGATTTAAAAAATAACACCATATACTGCTTACAAGAGACATGCCTTAAATGTAAGAACTATACTACTGTTTTTCTCTTCCATCATCCAAACCAGGCTAATATACTGTGATTAGTCATTATGTCTCATTAGTCTCCCCTGGTCCATGCAGTTTTTCAGTCCTCTGTTTGTTTTTATAACTTTCACAGTTTTGAGAAGTATCTGTTGGTATTTTGTAGAAGGTCCCTGAATTTCAGTTTGGTAGTTTCCTTATGATTGGATAGAGATTATGGGTCTTAGAAGGAATAATCTGACCTTTGTTAATACTTGCTTTATGACTCAGTGGATGGTTTAATAAATGTCCCATGTACACCTGAAAAAGAATGTGTATATTTTGCATTTATTTGGTGCATGGTATACAACACACACATACACACACAGGGAAATTTGTTAATTGTATTGCTCAAATATTTTATATCTCTGCTAAATTCTTTGAGAAAAATGTATTAAAATCTCTGATGATTACAGATTTGTCTATTTTTCCTTTTATTTATATCTTTTCATTTTTGTGTATTTGAGTCTATGACATTAGCTGTAACAAATTTGACATGGTTATATCCTCCTTTTGAATTGTCTCTTAATCATTATGAAATTATCCTTTTTATCTCTAGTAGTAGTTCTTGGATCAAACTTTGTCTACCACTGCTACAGGTAAACACCTTTCTTTTAGTTAGTGTTTGCATATCCTGTCACTCTCCATCTTTCTCATATCAGCTTTTCTGTAAATCTGAAGCTATCCTTACAGTCCCAAAACTTACTAAAAATAAAAAGAGGTAGACAACTTAGTACAAACATAAGCAAAAACTTGGAATTTAAAAAAAGCTAATATTGAAATATCCAATACAGACAAGAAAAGATGGTCAATGTAATCACTTATGAGAAAAATGCAAATTAAAACCTCAATGCAGTACCACTACACATCCTCCAACATAACTAAAATGGAAGGGACAGACAATAGCAAAATTGGCTGAGTGAATGGAACTCTCATATTCTGTCAGTGGGAGTATAAATTGTTAAGATCATCACTGTAAACTTTTTTTTGACAGTGTAAGCTAGGACTGCACATAAGCCAACTTACCACCCAGCAGTTTAAGTACACATGTGTGCTAAATAAACATGGACAGGAATGTTCAGTCATTTACTCATAGTAGCCCCAAACAGAAATGTCCATAGATAACTTGTGACACGGATATACAATGAAACACTAGATATTGATGATAAAAATACTAACTACTGTTAGAAATAAAAATATGAATGAATTTCACAGACTTAATGTTGTAGAGGAAATGTACACTCTCTGGTTCCATTTATTTGAAGTTCCAAAGCAAATGAAATTGATCATTGGTGATGGAGGTCAGAATAGTGGTTACCTGTGGGGAAGGTACACGACGGACATGAGTTTGAGCAAGCTCTGGGAGTTGGTGATGGACAGGGAAGCCTGGCATGCTGCAGTCCATGGGGTCGCAAAGAGCTGGACACCACTGAGCAACTGAACTGAACTGTGGGGAAGGTAGTGATTTAGAAGAGTAAGAGGGAGCTTTCTGAAGTGTTGGTTTTCTAAATCTCAGCCTCACTAGTGGTTACAGGAATGTGTTAACTTGGTTAGAATCCATTGAGCAGTGCCCTTAAGATTGGTGCATTTAATTGCATGAATATTGTCAATAAAAAGGTCAAAAACAAATTCCCCCAGAAACCTGAATTTCAATAAAAATTAAAACATATTTTTACCCTCTCTGCTGAATAATAAAAACTATAACAAAATGTTTTAGGCAAAAATTCTAAAAGATTTAGAAATGGAAAGTGCATCTGTTGTATTATTCAAAGATAATGGAAAGAAACAGTTGAGTGTCTATTCTTGTGTGCATATGTGTATCCTTTACAAATCAAACAATATATAGAATAATCTTGGTAGAAAATATCTGCACACTACTTTGATAACTAGTTAATCAATTTTCTGTGCTCTGGGATTTATTTTATTCATAGCATAATTGGATCCAGGGAGACCAGTTGCAATTATTGTACCAACTAAGGCCAAATTGGGCCATAGGTTGTCCTGATGGTCTAATATTTTGAAATATGGAAAGAACTGTTTGAATGCCTAATAGTGATTTTACAAAATGCCAGCACCTCACAATCAAAGCAAGTTAGGATTGATACTCAAGGAAGATTTAACTAAGAGAAAATATGAAGGTGACTCAGATCCCTGAGAAGAGATTGAGAAATGTAGAGAGCATGACAACAGAGGTTTTAGAGCTTTGGGGCTTTGTCTTTTAAAACAGTAATTTAATATCAGCAAGATACAGTTCTTGAACATTTACTTTTTGTTGTGCAGTATGGGAAATTTCTTCCCTTCACTGTCTCTCTTTGTGTGTGTGTGTGTGTGTATCTCAAGACAGATACATATTGTACAATCTTTTAAAAAATTCTCACAACTATGGAAGATATTCTTGCTGTTCTCACATTTCACAGATGAAGAAACTGAGGTTTAGAGAGGTTAAGCTGCCTAACTAAGGACACTCTGTGCCTGACTGGGGAGCCATGGTTCATACTGATACAGTTGCCTCTGGAGCCCATGCTCTTATTTGCTCTTATTCATAGCAGTATTTCTGGAAGTGTGAATCATGTGCCACCTGCATCCCCATCCCGGGGGACACCTGTCAAGTATAGATTGTCAGATGCCAGCGCAGGCAGACTCCCTGAAATGTGAGGTGATGAGTTTCAGTTTTTCTTCAGGGCCCTGAGGTTGTGAACTACTGCTCTTTGCTCTAACATTTTATCCAAAACTGACCTACCACATTTGTACAAATATCAGGTAATAGAAAAGACTCATGCTCCTGCAGTGTATATATGCTGCTCTTGTCATACAGTTCTTCTCCCATTCACTAGTATTTCATCTGAGATTTTTAAGAATATAGTTCCTTTTCTAGTCAATTTCAAGCTGTTTATGTGTTGAATATACACAAAAGGAACATTGAGTTTGTTTAAATAAATGTTTATGGCTCCCAAGAAGAGTATATGCCTATTGATTCTTTCCACTACATTCTAAATGTTAAGTTGAAACAGTAAATTCATCAGAAGGAGTATTTTTCTGCCTACACAGTTTTCTATATCGGATGCCTTGAGAATGGTGGAAATACCAAGGCATGTATTTTTTTCATTATAAAATACAAGACAAAAAATGATGTGGAAATGACCACATATCATTTTACAGCTTACTTTTTCAGATTAAAAAAAATAATTTTAGCATGTTTCCTTCCCTCAAAGCATCACTTTCTTGGGGAAAAAAATGAAGAAAACATGGATAAATGGATAAACAGAGGTTGCTAAATGCTTAAACCTTGTGTTTCTTCTCAGTTTTTGGAAAGAAATGTCTAATATCATGTTCTGAAGAATTTTTTGTGGTACAAGAAGAGAAAAATAATAGTAAATAACTAAGACTCTTAATCATTAGGAATATGAGATGCAATTAGACCCGGGTTTGAAGACTCCTCTTCCATGCAGCATTGTGATCTGGGGTGAGTTCCTTATTGTGTGTTTCCTTATCTCCAGATGTGGTAGATAGTAGTACCTATTTCATGGCACCGAGGATTAAATGAAATAATGCATGCATGGTGTGCACCGTAGATGGCACGGTGCCTGGAACATAGCAGGCCTGCAGAAACATTAGCTGTTCTTGTAATTGTTAGCGTCTGTTTATTCCATGATACCTACCATTTATGTTTTAAAGAAAGTTTCTTTTTATAGAAACTGAATATTAAATATACTGTTACGAGTTTCATGAGTTAGGGAACAGATGAAATAAAAATAACGAGATCATTTGACAATGTTTCCAACGCTGTGTGAGTGTGAAGAGCTCCCTTGTGTCAGGTATATGTTGCCTTAAACAAGTTCCTCATTGTTTTCTGGATTCTGTGCTATGGAGCTTTTTTCTTGTCTGGTTTCTTCTCGGAGGTAGAGTTGCAAGTTCCTTTTCTGTGAATTAGGAACTTCCTCACCACACAGAGAAAAAATCTGAGGAAAAAAAAAAGTTGTGGTGTTGAGCACATTGTTGATAGGCAAAGTTGTCAATCCAGTATGTTTCTGAAGGTCTTAGTTCCATTGCTAAGTGAAGAGTTACGATAGAAATATTTTTCTTTTTAAAATAGTTTACCCTTCTTATTCAAAGAATGTATGCTTAGTATAAAAAAATTAAAAGATGGAAAAGTAAAAATATAAAAACAAATACTGTCTAATCCTAAAGGAAATTACAGTTAATATTTTGGATTGCTGCATTAGAGATTTTTCCTTCTTATGGAGTGAGATATGTGTGTGTGTGTGTGTATTTAAATAAAATTGTATATGGAGTTTGTATCTCTCTAAGATAGTGTTATGATACTTCTCAGAAATGAATATTTTCCCAGCTTTAAAAATAAATTTTATTTTTATTTTTTTTTAAATTTTATTTTATTTAACTTTACAATATTGTATGGGTTTTGCCATATATAAAAATGAATCTGCCACAGGTATACATGTGTTCCCCATCCTGAACCCCTCCCTCCTCCCTCCCCATACCATCCCTCTGGGTCGTCCCAATGCACCAGCCCCAAGCATCCAGTATCGTGCATCGAACCTGGACTGGCGACTCGTTTCATATATGATCTACATATTTCAATGTCATTCTCCCAAATCATCCCACCCTCTCCCTCTCCCACAGAGTCCAAAAGACTGTTCTATACACCAGTGTCTCTTTTGCTGTCTCGTATACAGGGTTATCAGAGAAGGCAATGGCACCCCACTCCAGTACTCTTGCCTGGAAAATCCCAGGGGCGGAGGAGCCTGATAGGCTGCTGTCCATGGGGTCGTGAAGAGTTGGACACGACTGAACAACTTCACTCTCACGCTTCACTTTCATGCATTGGAGAAGGAAATGGCAACCCACTCCAGTGTTCTTGCCTGGAGAATCCTAGGGACGGGAAGCCTGGTGGGCTGCCATCTATGGGGTCGCACAGAGTCAGACATGACTGAAGTGATTTAGCAGCAGCATACAGGGTTATTGTTACCATCTTTCTAAATTCCATATATATGTGTTAGTATACTGTATTGGTGTTTTTCTTTCTGGCTTACTTCACTCTGTATAATAGGCTCCAGTTTCATCCACCTCATTAGGACTGATTCAAATGTTTTCTTTTTAATGGCTGAGTAATACTCCATTGTGTATATGTACCACAGCTTTCTTATCCATTCATCTGCTGATGGACATCTAGGTTGCTTCCATGTCCTGACTGTTATAAACAGTGCTGCAATGAACATTGGGGTACACGTGTCTCTTTCCCTTCTGGTTTCCTCAGTGTGTATGCCCAGCAGTGGGATTGCTGGATCATAAGGCAGTTCTATTTCCAGTTTTTTAAGGAATCTCCACACTGTTCTCCATAGTGGCTGTACTAGTTTGCATTCCCACCAACAGTGTAAGAGGGTTCCCTTTTCTCCACACCCTCTCCAGCATTTATTGCTTGTAGACTTTTGGATCGCAGCCATTCTGACTGGTGTGAAATGGTACCTCATAGTGGTTTTGATTTGCATTTCTCTGATAATGAGTGATGTTGAGCATCGTTTCATGTGTTTGTTAGCCATCTGTATGTCTTCTTTGAAGAAATGTCTATTTAGTTCTTTGGCCCATTTTTTGATTGGGTCACTTATTTTTCTGGAATTGAGCTGTAGGAGTTGCTTGTATATTTTTGAGATTAGTTGTTTGTCTGTTGCTTCATTTGCTATTATTTTCTCCCATTCTGAAGGCTGTCTTTTCACCTTGCTTATAGTTTCCTTTGTTGTGCAGAAGCTTTTAAGTTTAATTAGGTCCCATTTATTTGTGCTTTTATTTCCAATATTCTGGGAGGTGGGTCATAGAGAATCCTGCTGTGATATATGTCGGAGAGTGTTTTGCCTATGTTCTCCTCTAGGAGTTTTATAGTTTCTGGTCTTACATTTAGATCTTTAATCCATTTTGAGTTTATTTTTGAGTATGGTGTTAGAAAGTGCTCTAGTTTCATTCTTTTACAAGTGGTTGACCAGTTTTCCCAGCACCACTTGTTAAAGAGATTGTCTTTAATCCATTGTATATTCTTGCCTCCTTTGTCAAAGATAAGGTGTCCATATGTGCGTGGATTTATCTCTGGGCTTTTTATTTTGTTCCATTGATCTATATTTCTGTCTTTGTGCCAGTACCATACTGTCTTGATGACTGTGGCTTTGTAGTAGAGCCTGAAGCCAGGCAGGTTGATTCCTCCAGTAAAAATAAATTTTAAAAGGATTAGAAAACTCTAATGCTTAAGTGTGATTTTATTATATTTTGACTTAAATTTTGAAAACATTTTGTTCATTCATTTAATCATCAAATATTTATGATGTGCCGACTACGGTGAAGTACTAGATTGGAACTTTTTGTACCAGGGACTTTGGAAGTTTTTCACACACATAATTATTCTTTGAACGGTAATGTATTTGCATTTGGTCTGCTGAGATCCCTTAAATGACTTCCATAACTCCCTCTCAGTTCTCCCATCAGCATTTCCAATACCATATCATAGCAGAGTATGTACTTCATATGTAGACTCAAAGTAGAGCTAGGCAGAAACAGCTATTGCAGTTTCCAATCTAAAAAGGTAATTTCCTCTTTCAGGTTTAAGATTAAAAAAATAATTGGGGCTCAGGAAAATGGTCTGTCCTACAAGAAAAAGGACTTTTTCCTTTGTGATATTTTCTTGTTGGGAGCAGACAGGCAAAGGGGGACCCAGTCCCAAACTTGTTTAGGTCAATCCATAAGACATAATACCTAGGAAGTCCCACTACAAGAGATGAAGGGTAATATGGACTCTTTCAGTGATCTTTTTCGATTTTCTTGGCCTCATCTCTGCCTGTAAAACATGCCTATCTTACTGTGACTTTTATGTTTGTGTAACAGGGATGGACATAACTTGTAATGTTTATTTGTTATCTCAGTATTATGTTTTCAGGGCTAAATTCAGAACAAAGAATGCCAACTCTCCTGATATTATACAAAAGTTAGGGAAATTGCCTCTTAGCCACTGATTTACTGTTTACTAATATTTTAAAATGGTTTTATATATTTTTATATATAATTACCCCTACCGTAGTTTATGCTAGGGCCAAACTACAGGGAGGGAACACAGCCCCACCAATCAGCAGAAAATTCGATTAAAGATTTACTGAGCATGGCCTTGCCCACCAGAGCAAGACCTGGTTTTCCCCACAACCAGTCCTTCCCATCAGGAAGTTTCTACAAGCTTCTGATGCTCATCCATCAGAGGGCAGGCAGAATAAAAACCTCAATCACAGAAAACTAACCAAACTGATCACATGGATCACAGTCTTGTCTAACTCAGTGAAACTGTGAGCCATGCCCTGTAGGGCCAGCCAAGACAGATGGGTCATAGTGGAGAGTTCTGACAAAATGTGGTCCACTGGAGAAGGGAATGGCAAACCACTTCAGCATTCTTGCCTTGAGAACCCCATGAACAGTATGAGAGGGTAAAGAGATATGACACTGAAAGATGAACTCTCCAGGTCGGTAGGTGCCCAATTTGCCGTTGGAAAAGAGCAAAGATATAGCTCCAGAAGGAATGAAGAGGCTGAGCCAAAGTGGAAACAACACCCAGTTGTGGATGTGTCTGGTGGTGAAAGTAAAGTCCAATGCTGTAAAGAACAAAATTGCATAGGAACCTGGAATGTTAGCTCCATGAATCAAGGTACATTGGAAGTGGTCAAACAGGAGATGGCAAGAGTGAACATTGACATTTTAGGAATCAGCTAACTAAGATAGATTGGAATGGGTGAATTTAATTCAGATGACCATTATATCTACTACTGTGGGCAAGAATCCCTTAGAAGAAATGGAGTAGCCCTCATAGTCAACAAGAGTCCCAAATGCAGTACTTGAATGCAACATCAAAAATGACAGAATGATCTCGGTTCATTTCCAAGGCAAACCATTCAATATCAAAGTAATCCAAGTCTATGCCCCAACCCCTAATGCTGAAGTGTGGAAATTGAACGGTTCTTTGAAGACCTACAAGACCTTCTAGAACTAACACCAAAAAAAGATGTTCTTTTCATCATCAGTTCAGTTCAGCTGCTCAGTCATGTCCAACTCTTTGCGACCCTATGAACCTCAGCACGCCAGGCCTCCCTGTCCATCACCAACTCCTGGAGTCCACCTAAACCCATGTCCATTGAGTCAGCCATCCAACCATCTCATCCTCTGTCATCCCCTTCTCCTCTCACCCTCAATCCTTCCCAGCATCAGGGTCTTTTCAAATGAGTCAGCTCTTCACATCAGGTGGCCAGAGTATTGGAGTTTCAGCTTCAACATCAGTCTTTCCAATGAACACCCAGGGCTGATCTCCTTTAGGATGGACTGGTTGGATCTCCTTGCAGTCCAAGGGACTGTCTAGTTTTCTCCAACACTACAGTTCAAAACCATCAGTTCTTCAGTGCTCAGCTTTCTTCACAGTCCAACTCTCACATCCATACATGACTACTGGAAAAACCACAGCCTTGACTAGATGGACCTTTGTTGACAAAGTGATGTCCTCTCACAGGGGACTGAAATGCAAAAGTAGGAAGTCAAGAGATACCTGGAGTAACAGGCAAGTTTGGTCTTGGAGTACAAAATGAAGCAGGACAAAGACTAAAAGAATTTTTCCAAGAGAACACACAGGTCATAGGAAACACCTTCTTTCAACAACACGAGAGACAACTCTACACATGGACATCACTAGATGGTCAATACTGAAATCACATTGATTATATTCTTTGCAGCTGGAGATGGAGAAGCTCTATAGTCAGGAAAAACAAGACCAGGAGTTGACTGTGGCTCAGATCATGAACTTATTGCCAAATTCAGACTTCAATTGAAGAAAGTAGGGAAAACCACTAGACCATTCTTATATGATCTAAATCAAATCCCTTAGGATTATACAGTGGAAGTGACAAATAGATTCAAAGGATTAGATCTGAAACACAGAGTGCCTGAAGAACTATGGGTTGAGGTTTGTAACATTTTATAGGAGGCAGTGATCAAAACCATCCCCAAGAAAAAAAATGCAAAGAGGCAAAATGGTTGTGTGAGGAGGCTTTACAAATAGCTGAGAAAAGAAGTGAAAGGCAAAGGAGAAAGGGAAAGGTATACCCATCTGAATTCAGAGTTTCAAAGAATAGCAAGGAGAGATAAGAAAGCCTTCCTAAGTGAACAATGCAAAGAATAGAGGAAAACAAGAGAATGGGAAAGACTACAGATCTTTTAAAGAAAATTAGAGATACCAAGGGAATTTTCATGGAAAGATGGACACAATAAAGGACAGAAACGGTATGGACCTAACAGAAGCAGATGATATTAAGAAAAGGTGAGAAGAATGCACAGAGAAACTATTCAGTAAAGTATAGTATTAATGATGCAGATAACCATGATGGTGTGATCACTCACCTAGAGCCAGACATCCTGGGGTGTGAAGTCAAGTGAGCCTTAAGGAAGCATCACTACAAATAAAACTAGTGAAGGTGATGGAATTCCAGCTGAGATATTTCAGATGCTAAAAGATGATGCTGTGAAAATATTTCACTCAACATGCCAGCAAATTTGGAAAACTCAGCAGTGGCCACAGGACTAGAAAAGGTCAGTTTTCATTCCAGTCTCAAAGAAGGGCGATGCCAAAGAATGTTCAAACTGCCACACAATTGCACTCATTCACATGCTAATGCTAGCAAGGTAATGCTCAGAATCCTTCAAGCTAGGCTTCAGCAGTATGTGAACCGAGAAATTACAGGTGTATAAGCTGGATTTAGAAAAGGCAGAGGAATGAGAGATCAAATTGCCAAGATCCATTGGATCATAGAAAAAGCAAGAGAATTCCAGAAAAACATCTACTTCTGCTTCACTGACTACGCTAAAGCCTTTGACTCTGGATCACAACAAACTGGAAAATTCTTCAAGAGATGGGAATACTAGACCACGTTACCTGCCTCCTGTGAAACCTGTATGGAGCAACAGTAACTGAAGCAATGGTTAGAGCTGGACATGGAAACAACGGGCTGGTTCCAAATCGGAAAAGGAGTGTGTCAAGGCTGTATATTGTCACCCTGCTTATTTAACTTATATGCAGAGTACATCATGCAAAATGCTAGGCTGTATGAAGCTCAAGGTGTAATCAAGATTGCTGGGAGAAATACCAGTAACCTCAGATATGCAGATGACACCACCCTTATGACAGCAAGTGAAGAGGAACTAAAGAGCCTCTTGTTGAAGGTGAAAGAGGAGAGTGAAAAAGCTGGCTTAAAACTTAACATTCAAAGAGTGAAGATCATGGCATCTGGTCCAGAATAGAAAGGGGAAACAATGGAAACAGTGACAGACTTTATTTTCTTGTGCTCCAAAATCACTGTGGACAGTGACAGCAGCCATGAAATTAAAAGACACTTGCTCCTTGGAAGAAAAGCTGTGACCAACCTAGACAGCATATTATAAAAAAGAGATATCACTTTGCCTCCTGAGGTCCATATAATCAAAGCTGTGGTTTTTCTAGTAGTCATGTATGGATGTGAGAGTTGGACTGTAAAGAAGGCTGAGCACTGAGGAATTGATGTTTTCGAACTGTAGTGTTGGAGAAGACTCTTGAGAGTCCCTTGGACTGCAGAGAGACCAAACCAGTCAATCCTAAAGGAAATCAGTCCTGAATATTCATTGGAAGGACTGATACTGAAGCTGACGCTCCAAAACTTTGGCTATCTGATGTGAAGAGCCAACTCACCGGAAAAGGCCCTGTTGCTGGGAAAGATTGAAGGCAGGAGGAGAAGGGGATGGCAGAGGATGAGATGTTCAGAAGACATCATCTACTCAAGAGACATGAGTTTGAGCAAGCTCCAGAGATGGTGAAGGATAGGGAAGCCCGGTGTGCTGCAGTCCATGGGGTTGTAAAGAGTTGGACACGACTAAGTGACTGAACAACAACAATCAGAGTAATATGCACACATTTTGAAACAAATTCAAATATCAAAGACTGAACATGATATGCAATTGTCCCCTCCTCTATTCTTCCTCACTACTCTTTTAGCCATTTCTGTTTTTAGGTGGTTACTTCAATATATCTAAATATGAAAGTGAAGTGAAAGTCTCTCAGTTATATCTGATTCTTTGGGACCCTATGTCCTATATAGTCCATGGAATTCTCCAAGCCAGAATACTGGAGTGGGTAGCCTTTCCCTTCTCCAGGGGATCCTCCCAGCCCAGGGATTGAACCTAGGTCTCCCGCATTGCAAGCAGATTCTTTACCCCTGAGCCACAAGTGTTCTCCAAGCCAGAACACTGGAGTGGGTGGCCTATCCCTTTTGCAGTGGATCTTCCTGACCTGGGAATGGAGCTGGTGTCTCTTTCATTGCAGGCAGAGTCTTTACCAATTGAGCTATCAGGGAAGCCATATCTAAATATAACAACATTCATTTCCTACAACTGTTTAATTTATCCATTTTGGATTGTTGACTGAAGATTCAGCAGACCACCAGAAATATCTGTTGATCAAGCAAAATAACTTATTAGAATTACTGTAGTAGGGAGAACACTGTCATAGAATCTTACCAGTTTCTTAGAAAGGTAAGGTCAGAGAAGACTATTTTATAGAGCTCTGGATGATTTTAAGGTAAGACTTGCAAGGTGGAAACTGATTGGAATTGGGCTGAGTTTTGTGGGATACTTATTTTGGGTTGGTGGGCACAAGATGAAGTTTTAAAGCAAATGTTGATGAGCACGATGTTTGACTTAGTAAGTTACTTAAGTCTTATTTTTCAGGAGCAGGTATTTGGAGTAAATGACTTAAGTTATTTATAGTTTGGTTCTAATATTGTCTAGCACAGAAGCAGAAATCAGGTTTGGTCTGAGTGCTAAGGACAGTGTTGAGTAACTTCTTGGTGTGATTCATGAAGATTGAAATAGGTTATTCATAGTGGTTTTGATTTGCATTTCTCTGATAATGAGTGATGTTGAGCATCTTTTCATGTGTTTGTTAGCCATCTGTATGTCGTCTTTGGAGAAATGTCTGTTTAGTTCTTTGGCCCATTTTTTGATTGGGTCATTTATTTTTCTGGAATTGAGCTGTAGGAGTTGGCTTGTATATTTTTGAGATTAGTTGTTTGTCTGTTGCTTCATTTGCTATTATTTTCTCCCATTCTGAAGGCTGTCTTTTCACCTTGCTTATAGTTTCCTTTGTTGTGCAGAAGCTTTTAAGTTTAATTAGGTCCCATTTGTTTATTTGTGCTTTTATTTCCAATATTCTGGGAGGTGGGTCATAGAGGATCCTGCTGTGATTTATGTCGGAGAGTGTTTTGCCTGTGTTCTCCTCTAGGAGTTTTATAGTTTCTGGTCTTATGTTTAGATCTTTAATCCATTTTGAGTTTATTTTTGAGTATGGTGTTAGAAAGTGCTCTAGTTTCATTCTTTTATAAGTGATTGACGAGTTTTCCCAGCACCACTTGTTAAAGAGATTGTCTTTAATTCATTGTATATTCTTGCCTCCTTTGTCAAAGATAAGGTGTCCATAACCCTAACCCTAACCACTATGAGGTACCATCTCACGCCAGTCAGAATGGCTGTGATCCAAAAGTCTACAAGCAATAAATGCTGGAGAGGGTGTGGAGAAAAGGGAACCCTCTTACACTGTTGGTGGGAATGCAAACTAGTACAGCCACTATGGAGAACAGTGTGGAGATTCCTTAAAAAACTGGAAATAGAACTGCCTTATGATCCAGCAATCCCACTGCTGGGCATACACACTGAGGAAACCAGAATTGAAAGAGACACGTGTACCCCAATATTCATCGCAGCACTGTTTATAATAGCCAGGACATGGAAGCAACCTAGATGTCCATCAGCAGATGAATGGATAAGAAAGCTGTGGTACATATACACAATGGAGTATTACTCAGCCATTAAAAAGAACACATTTGAATCAGTTCTAATGAGGTGGATGAAACTGGAGCCTATTATACAGAGTGAAGTAAGCCAGAAAGAAAAACACCAATACAGTATACTAACACATATATATGGAATTTAGAAAGATGGTAACAATAACCCTGTATACGAGACAGCAAAAGAGACACTGATGTATAGAACAGTCTTTTGGACTCTGTGGGAGAGGGAGAGGGAGAGGGTGGGATGATTTGGGAGAATGGCATTGAAATATGTATAATATCATATATGAAACGAGTCACCAGTCCAGGTTTGATGCACGATACTGGATGCTTGGGGCTGGTGCACTAGGACGACCCAGAGGGATGGTGTGGGGAGGGAGGAGGGAGGAGGGTTCAAGATGGGAAACACATGTATACCTGTGGCAGATTCATTTTGATATATGGCAAAACCAATACAATATTGTAAGGTTAAATAAAATAAAATAAAAAAGAAATAGGTTATTCACATCACCTCCTTACCTCATCTCTCAAAGCTAATTCCTCCAGTGACCTACTTGACTCCCTCATGTAAGAAACTTAACCCTAACCTTTTGTTCAGTCACAAGGTAACACTTCTTTATTATTCCTCTTCATGACCCCCAAACTTTGTAGTGTGCATTTGTTCTGTGATCCTTCATTATAAGGAAACATATTTCTGTAGTTTGCCCAACTAAACTGGGTCTAACTCAGACTTCAGCAATCTAGTTGGCATGATGTCTAATCAGCATTGTTTTCAGCCCTCTTCTTGAAAATGGTCCCAGGCACTTGAGTGTCCAGAAAAACCAGTTAGTAGTGGCTGTTCTACTTCTCCCTAACCTGGGTTCATTTGAGAGAGGGTAGCTCTGAAGATACACCTCATCCCCTTTTGCCATGCCAGACTTAGCTACTGGAGCTTCATGCCATCTTTCAATACCATTAAGCTTGATGCTCAGTCTTGTATACTCACCCCATCAAAGCTTTTGCTTACCCATGGGTTTGTGTGGATATGGGGCATCTTTATCTTTAATGAGCCCTTCCATTTCCTTGATTTTAGGAGGATCCAGCTATCTAAGGGATCAGGCTACTTTCCTTCCCTTCAGTTTTTGAAAACCTATGTCTGGGCCACAGTGAGGTTCTCGCATTCCAGTATGTGTAGTAGTTATAATCATAGGCTCTGCCCAGGCTGAAATTGTCAACTGTTTCCAGAGATACTTTGCCTTGGACCTTCCTAAGCCTCAGTTTCCTAGCTAGTGGAAATGATAATAAGTCCCACTGCATAAAGTTGTGGTGAGGATGACTTAATTTGTCTTAAAGATTACTTTCCATTGTGCCTGGCACTTAGTAAATATCAGCTATTATTATAAGCATCATTATATTGCTGTGTGATATGAAGGTTTTTAAAAACAAAGATTTCAGCTCTGAGTTCTCCAAAATACAAAGTCTTGCCTCCACTCCAGGGAGGATAGGAGAAAAATACCAAGGTGGTTTACAGGTGATTTCTGAACCTGTGTACCTTGTCACATTAGAAGTATTGGTTTTAAGATAGTGCAGAGGTCCCCAAGACCAAGAATTTGCAAACTAGGCTTCTAGGGCCCTTGCTTGATTTTATAAATAAAATTTTATTGGAGCACAGCCATGCCCATTTGTTTAAGTTGTGTTGTAGTAAAAAGCAGCCACAGACTAGATGTGTGTCCCTCAAGATTAAAATGTGGGGGGGGTGGGGGAGGAGCTAAGATGGCGGAGGAATAGGATGGGGAGAACACTTTCTCCCCCACAAATTCATCAAAAGAACATTTAAACACCAAGTAAATTCCACAAAACAATTTCTGAATGCCAGCAGAGGACATCAGGCACCCAGAAAAGCAACCCATTGTCTTCGAAAGGAGATGTTTTATCAGTGGTGCTGTATAGAAGGAGAAGTTTTGAGACTACTGTAAAAATAAGACCGATAACTGGAAGCATGAGGCTTAAGTCCAAACCCTGACTCCAGGGAACATTAATTGACAGGAGCTCATCAAATGCCTCCATACCTACACTGAAACCAAGCACCACACAAGGGCCAACAAGTTCCAGGGCAAGACATACCAAGCAAATTGTCCAGCAACACAGGAACACAGCCCTGAGCTCCAAGATACAGGCTTCCCAAAGTCACCCCAAAACCATAGACATCTCATAACTCATTATTGGACACTTCATTGCACTCCAGAGAGAAGAAATCCAGCTCCACCCACCAGAACACTGACACAAGCTTCCGTAACCAAGAAACCTTGACAAGCCACCTGTACAAACCCACACACAGCGAGGAAACACCACAATAAAGAGAACTCCACAAACTGCCAGAATACAGAAAAGACACCCCAAACTCAGCAATTTAAACAAGATGAAGAGACAGAGGAATACCCAGCAGATAAAGGAACAGGATAAACGCCCACCAAATCAAACAAAAGAGGAAGAGATAGGGAATCTACCTGATAAAGAATTCCAAATAATGATAGTGAAATTGATCCAAAATCTTGAAATGGAATCACAGATAAATAGCCTGGAGACAAGGATTGAGAAGATGCAAGAAAGGTTTAACAGGGACCTAGAAGAAATAAAAAAGAGTCAATATATAATGAATAATGCAATAAATGAAATAAAAAACACTTTGGAGGCAACAAATAGTAGAATAACAGAGGCAGAAGATAGGATTCATGAATTAGAAGATAGAATGGTAGAGATGAATCAGAGAGGAAAAAAGAAAAACGAATTAAAAGAAATGAGGACAATCTCAGAGACCTCCAGGACAATATTAAACGCTACAACATTCGAATCATAGGGGTCCCAGAAGAAGAAGACAGAAAGACCATGAGAAAATACTTGAGGAGATAATAGTTGAAAACTTCCCTAAAATGGGGAAGGAAATAATCACTAAGTCCAAGAAACCCAGAGAGTCCCAAACAGGATAAACCCAAGGCGAAACACTCCAAGACACATATTAATCAAATTAACAAAGATCAAACACAAAGAACAAATATTAAAAGCAGCAAGGGAAAAACAACAAATAACACACAAGGGAATTCCCATAAGGATAACAGCTGATCTTTGAATAGAAACTCTCCAAGCCAGGAGGGAATGGCAAGACATACTTAAAGTGATGAAAGAAAATAACCTACAGCCCAGATTATTGTACCCAGCAAGGATCTCATTCAAATATGAAGGAGAAATCAAAAGCTTTACAGACAAGCAAAAGCTGAGAGAATTCAGCACCACCAAACCAGCTCTCCAACAGATACTAAAGGATATTCTCTAGACAGGAAACACAAAAAGGGTGTATAAATTCAAACCCAAAACAATAAAGTAAATGGCAACGGGATCATACTTATCAATAATTACCTTAAATGTAAATGGGTTGAATGCCCCAACCAAAAGACAAAGACTGGCTGAATGGATACAAAAACAAGACCCCTACATATGTTGTCTACAAGAGACCCACCTCAAAACAGGGGACACATACAGACTGAAAGTGAAGGGCTGGAAAAAGATTTTCCATGCAAATAGGGACCAAAAGAAAGCAGGAGTAGCAATACTCATATCAGATAAAATGGACGTTAAAACAAAGGCTGTGAAAAGAGACAAAGACGGTCACTACATAATGATCAAAGGATCAATCCAAGAAGAAGATATAATTATAAATATATATGCACCCAACATAGGAACACCGCAATATGTAAGACAAATACTAACAAGTATGAAAGGAGAAATTAACAATAACACAATAACAGTGGGAGACTTTAATATCCCGCTCACACCTATGGATAGATCTACTAAACAGAAAATTAACAAGGAAATACAAACTTTAAATGATACAATAGACCAGTTAGACCTAATTGATATCTATAGGACATTTCATCCCAAAACAATGAATTTCACCTTTTTCTCAAGCGCACACGGAACCTTCTCCAGGATAGATCACATCCTGGGCCATAAAGCTAGCCTTGGTAAATTCAGAAAAATTGAAATCATTCCAAGCATCTTTTCTGACCACAATGCAGTAAGATTAGATCTCAATTACAGGAGAAAAACTATTAAAAATTCCAACATATGGAGGCTGAACAACACGCTGCTGAATAACCAACAAATCACAGAAGAAATCAAAAAAGAAATCAAAATTTGCATAGAAATGAATGAAAATAAAAACACAACAACCCAAAACCTGTGGGACACTGTAAAAGCAGTCCTAAGGGGAAAGTTCATAGCAATACAGGCATACCTCAAGAAACAAGAAAAAAGTCAAATAAATAATCTAACTCTACACCTAAAGCAACTAGAAAAGGAAGAAATGAAGAACCCCAGGGTTAGTAGAAGGAAAGAAATCTTAAAAATTAGGGCAGAAATAAATGCAAAAGAAACAAAAGAGAAAAACACCAATACAGTATACTAACGCATATATATGGAATTTAGAAAGATGATAACAATAACCCTGTGTACGAGACAGCAAAAGTGACACTGATGTATGGAACAGTCTTATGGACTCTGTGGGAGAGGGAGAGGGTGGGAAGATTTGGGAGAATGGCATTGAAACATGTAAAATATCATGTATGAAAAGAGATGCCAGTCCAGGTTCAATGCACGATACTGGATGCTTGGGGCTGGTGCACTGGGACGACCTGGAGGGATGGTATGGGGAGGGAGGAGGGAGGAGGGTTCAGGAGGGGGAGCACATGTATACCTGTGATGGATTCATTTTGATGTTTGGCAAAACTAATACAATTACGTAAAGTTTAAAAATAAAATAAAAAAAAAAAAGAACCAATACAATATTGTAAAGTAATTAGCATCTAATTAAAATAAATAAATTTAAAAAAAAAGAAAGAAAAGAGACCATAGCAAAAATCAACAAAGCCAAAAGCTGGTTCTTTGAAAGGATAAATAAAATTGACAAACCATTAGCCAGACTCATCAAGAAACAAAGGGAGAAAAATCAAATCAATAAAATTAGAAATGAAAATGGAGAGATCACAACAGACAGCACAGAAATACAAAGGATCATAAGAGACTACTATCAGCAATTATATGGCAATAAAATGGACAACGTGGAAGAAATGGACAAATTCTTAGAAAAGTACAACTTTCCAAAACTGGACCAGGAAGAAATAGAAAATCTTAACAGACCCATCACAAGCACGGAGATTGAAACTGTAATCAGAAATCTTCCAGCAAACAAAAGCCCAGGTCCAGATGGCTTCACAGCTGAATTCTACCAAAAATTTAGAGAAGAGCTAACACCTATCCTACTCAAACTCTTCCAGAAAATTGCAGAGGAATGTAAACTTCCAAACTCATTCTATGAGGCCACCATCACCCTAATACCAAAACCTGACAAAGATCCCACAAAAAAAGAAAACTACAGGCCTATATCACTGATGAACATAGATGCAAAAATCCTTAACAAAATTCTAGCAATCAGAATCCAACAACACATTAAAAAGATGATACACCATGACCAAGTGGGCTTTATCCCAGGGATGCAAGGATTCTTCAATATCCGCAAATCAATCAATGTAGTACACCACATTAACAAATTGAAAAATGAAAACCATATGATTATCTCAATAGATGCAGAGAAAGCCTTTGACAAAATTGAACATCCATTTATGATAAAAACTCTCCAGAAAGCAGGAATAGAAGGAACATACCTCAACATAAAAAAAGCTATATATGACAAACCCACAGCAAACATTATCCTCAATGGTGAAAAATTGAAAGCATTTCCTCTAAAGTCAGGAATAAGACAAGGGTGCCCACTTTCACCATTACTATTCAACATAGTTTTGGAAGTTTTGGCCACAGCAATCAGAGCAGAAAAAGAAATGAATCCAAAATGGAAAAGAAGAAGTAAAATTCTCACTGTTTGCAGATGACATGATCCTCTACATAGAAAACCCTAAAGACTCCACCAGAAAATTACTAGAACTAATCAATGAATATAGTAAAGTTGCAGGATATAAAATCAACACACAGAAATCCCTTGCATTCCTATACACTAATAATGAGAAAATAGAAAGAGAAATTAAGGAAACAATTCCATTCACCATTGCAACGAAAAGAATAAAATACTTAGGAATATATCTACCTAAAGAAACTAAAGACCTATATATAGAAAACTATAAAACACTGGTGAAAGAAATCAAAGAGGACACTAATAGATGGAGAAATATACCATGTTCTTGGGTTGAAAGAATCAATATAGTGAAAATGAGTATACTACCCAAAGCAATTTATAGATTGAATGCAATCCCTATCAAGCTACCAATGGTATTCTTCACAGAGCTAGAAAAAATAATTTCACAATTGGTATGGAAATACAAAAAAACCTCGAATAGCCAAAGCGATCTTGAGAAAGAAGAATGGAACTGGAGGAATCAACCTGCCTGACTTCAGGCTCTACTACAAAGCCACAGTCATCAAGACAGTATGGTACTGGCACAAAGACAGAAATATAGATCAGTGGAACAAAATAGAAAGCCCAGAGACAAATCCACACACACATGGACACCTTATCTTTGACAAAGAAGGCAAGAATATACAATGGATTAAAGACAGTCTCTTTAACGGTGCTGGGAAAACTGGTCAACCACTTGTAAAAGAATGAAACTAGAGCACTTTCTAACACCATACTCAAAAATAAACTCAAAATGGATTAAAGATCTAAACGTAAGACCAGAAACTATGAAACTCCTAGAGGAGAACACAGGCAAAACACTCTCCAACATACATCACAGCAGGATCCTCTATGACCCACCTCCCAGAATAATTGGAAATAAAAGCACAAATAAACAAATGGGACCTAATTAAACTTAAAAGCTTCTGCACAACAAAGGAAACTATAAGCAAGGTGAAAAGACAGCCTTCAGAATGGGAGAAAATAATAGCAAATGAAGCAACAGACAAACAACTAATCTCAAAAATATACAAGCAACTCCTACAGCTCAATTCCAGAAAAACAAATGACCCAATCAAAAAATGGGCCAAAGAACTAAATAGACATTTCTCCAAAGAAGACATGCAGATGGCTAACAAACACATGAAAAGATGGTCAACATCACTCATTATCAGAGAAATGCAAATCAAAACCACTATGAGGTACCATTTCACGCCGGTCAGAATGGCTGCGATCCAAAAGTCTACAAGCAATAAATGCTGGAGAGGGTGTGGAGAAAAGGGAACCCTCTTACACTGTTGGTGGGAATGCAAACTAGTACAGCCACTATGGAGAACAGTGTGGAGATTCCTTAAAAAACTGGAAATAGAACTGCCTTATGATCCAGCAATCCCACTGCTGGGCATACACACTGAGGAAACCAGAATTGAAAGAGACATGTGTACCCCAATATTCATCGCAGCACTGTTTATAATAGCCAGGACATGGAAGCAACCTAGATGTCCATCAGCAGATGAATGGATAAGAAAGCTGTGGTACATATACACAATGGAGTATTACTCAGCCATTAAAAAGAACACATTTGAATCAGTTCTAATGAGGTGGATGAAACTGGAGCCTATTATACAGAGTGAAGTAAGCCAGAAAGAAAAACACCAATACAGTATACTAACACATATATATGGAATTTAGAAAGATGGTAACAATAACCCTGTATACGAGACAGCAAAAGAGACACTGATGTATAGAACAGTCTTTTGGACTCTGTGGGAGAGGGAGAGGGAGAGGGTGGGATGATTTGGGAGAATGGCATTGAAATATGTATAATATCATATATGAAACGAGTCGCCAGTCCAGGTTCGATGCACGATACTGGATGCTTGGGGCTGGTGCACTAGGACGACCCAGAGGGATGGTATGGGGAGGGAGGAGGGAGGAGGGTTCAGGATGGGGAACACATATATACCTGTAGCAGATTAATTTTTATATATGGCAAAACCAATACAATATTGTAAAGTTAAATAAAAAAAAAAACCACAAACCTCTTGGGAGCAAGGAAGAGATCTAATTCATCTTAATTTCCACTTCTAAAAAGTACTTATCACATAGGAAGGTTGGATAAAGGCTTTTGGAGGGGATGCATACATCAATAAATAAAAGCATGTCCTTGGTGAAAAAAAAATTAAAATGTGTGATGTCTGTCCTTTTAAGAAAAAAGGTTTCCGGTTTCTACCCTAGATCAGTTAGATTTTCTTTGGATTTAAGGTAAAGAACATTGAGATCTTGACTCATGGGCCTGGGTGAGTAGTGTGGGGTTCAAGTGAACTAATCTACTTGGTGATGCTCAGCCTTCCAATGAGAGGAGGACATTACCAGTCCTTCACATTCTCAGAAACAAA
This sequence comes from Bos javanicus, assembly GCF_032452875.1. NCBI lineage: Eukaryota > Metazoa > Chordata > Mammalia > Artiodactyla > Bovidae > Bos > Bos javanicus. Next base: position 40,034,001 of record NC_083889.1, read on the forward strand.
GAGAAGTTTATTGAGTGTCCAGTAACTCTTTGACTGCCTTGCCCATGTGCTGTAGTGGACATCCCCAAAGTTTCTGATGGTTATCCACTGTTAGACACAAGCAAGAGAAGAACCAAATTTTAAATGGATCCCACATAATGACAGATATCCAGGCACCAAGATTGTTTTTTCTTTTCTCTCGTAAGAAAGTTGAGTAAACAGTTGAATGTATGGCAACTAAGGAAGAGAATGACCTTTGAGGATGCAAGACTGAAATCTTGCAAGTGTGGGAGGTGAGGGCTGGGAGAAAGTCACAGTCTCTGTGCTAGGCACAGTTCTAGACACTAGGGACAGGGGTGAGCAAGACCAGAGTTTCCTGCCCACAAAGTCCCAGTCTCATACTTTGTACATAGTGGGCAACCATAAACAAATGATGATCGAATGAATACATAAATAAGCAGGTATTTACCATGTTCCTCAGATAACTGGGTGGTATAATTTTGGGCTTTTTTAAAACAACTTTTTGAGATATATTCACATATCATACAACTCATCCATTTAAAATGTACAATTCAGTGGTTTTTAGTGTATTCACAGTTGTGTAACCATCACAACAACCAATTTTAGAAAATTTTCATCACACCAAAACAAAACCTGTTTCTATTAGCAACCACTCCCCATTTCCTCCCAACCAGCTCAGCAATAGACAGTCTCTAATGTAATATCTGTCCTTAGAGCTTTGCCTATTTCAGGAATCATACAATATATGGTATCTTCTGACGGCATTCACTTAACGTAATGTTTTCAAGGCTCATCATGTCACAGCACATACAGCTATGTCACTCCTTTTTATTGGCATATATTCCATTGTCCATTCTTCAGTTAATGGACATATGGATTGTTTCCACCTTTCGACTATTAAGAATAATGTTCCTGTGAACGTTCATGTACAAATTTTTGTGTGTCCATGTATTTTTACTTCTCTTGGCTTCATTGGAGTAGAATTTCTGCATCACATGATAACTCCATGTTTAACTTGTTGAGGAAGTGCCAAATATTTTCCATGGTGGTTGCATTATTTTATATTCACACCAGAAATGTCTGAGGGTTCCAACATTATCTTTCTTCTGTCCTTTGTTTATAGCCATTCTAGTGGGTATGAGATGGTAGCTCATTGTGGCTTTGATTTGTATTTCCCTAATAAATAATAATAGTCAAGGCTATGGTTTTTCTAGTGGTCATGTATGGATGTGAGAGTTGGACTGTGAAGAAAGCTGAGCACCGAAGAATTGATGCTTTTGAACTGTGGTGTTGGAGAAGACTCTTGAGAGCCCCTTGGACTGCAAGGAGATCCAACCAGTCCATTCTGAAGGAGATCAGCCCTGGGATTTCTTTGGAAGGAATGATGCTAAAGCTGAAACTCCAGTACTTTGGCCACCTTATGCAAAGAGTTGACTCATTGGAGAAGACTGATGCTGGGAGGGATTGGGGGCAGGAGGAGAAGGGGATGACAGAGGATGAGATGGCTGGATGGCATCACTGACTCGATGGACATGAGTCTGAGTGAACTCCGGGAGTTGGTGATGGACAGGGAGGCCTGGTGTGCTGCGATTCATGGGGTCACAAAGAGTCGGACACGACTGAGCGACTGAACTGAACTGAACTGAAATGAATGAATATGATATTGGGAATTTTTCCAAATGCTTATTGGCCATTCGTATACTTTCTTGGGAGAAATGTCTCTTCAAAATATTTGCCCATTTCTAAATTGGGTTACTTTTCAATTATTGATTTGTAAGTGCTCTTTATATATTCTGAACACAAGTCCTTTATCAGATATATGATTTGCAAGTATTTTTTTCTCAGTCCATGTTTTTTCATTTTCTTGATGGTGTCCTTTGAAGTACAAATGGTCTTAATTTTTGATGAAGTCTAATTTATCTGTTTTTTTCTTCTGTTGTTTATGCTTTTGATGTAATATCTCAGAGGGCTTTGCCTAACACAGTCATAAAGATTTACTTCTATATTTTCTTCTAAAAGTTTCATAGTATACCTCTTACATTTAGTTCTGTGATCCGTTTTGAGTCAGATTTTCTAGACTGTGGGGATTAAACCTCTTTACCTTGTGACTATCCCCAAACCATTTGTTGAGAAGACAAGTATATCCCCCATTGAATTGTCTTGGTAGTCTTGTGAAAAATCAACTGACATAAATCAATTGAGGTTACACTTGTGGATTTTTAAGTCTATTTTATTGATTTATATATCTCCATCTGTTACCAGTATCTTGATTACTACAGCTATATAGTTAGTTTGGAAATTGAGAATTGAGTCTTCCAAGTTTGCTCTTCTTTTTTCAAAGGTGGTTTAGCTATTCTGAGTTCCTTTCATTTCCATGTGAAATGTAGGACCAAGTTGTCAATTTTTGCAATAAAAGCCAGCTGAGATTTTGATATGGATAGCATTGAATCTGTTCAAGTTAGACAGTATTATTATCTTAACAGTATTTACTTTACTAATTCTTGAATATAGAATGTCTTTTCCATTTATTTAGGTCTTCTTTAATTTCTTTGAAAAATGTTTCCTAAAGAGTATACACTTGATATTTATTAATTTTATGTCTAAGTATTTTATCTTTCATGCTACTATGAATATAATTGCTTTCTTAATTTTGGCTTTGTATTTTTCATTGCTAATGTCTCAAAATATCATTGATTTTTACACATTGATCTTGTGTCCTGCGACCTTGCTGAACTTGATCATGAGTTCTAATGGTGTTTAAATCCAATTACCACTCAGAAGTCCAAGGTGGGAACCAAGGTCTAGGTTCCATCCTGTCTTGCCCAGCATATCTGTGCTATTACACAGTCCAGCAGGCTTTTAACATCCAGGCTGGAGGGCAAGTCCCAGATATTGGGCCTAGTACTTTGGGTGAGATGCTGCTTGATTTATAATTTCTAAATATTTCAACATGCCATGTATTCTCCATTTATGCTCCTTCCCTGGGTCCTGCAAATAACAGGTGGGCTTATTTTCTGCCTGTAACCGTACTGTCTCACTACCCTCACCACTGCATACTTGCTTGTAGTCCTAATGCATAACGTTCTGTTATTTAGATACTCATTTTCTTGAGTTAAAGCATTCCTTTAAGACTCGTCTTTATCAGGGAAAGATTGTGAAAAGATGCTGGATGACTGACTACTTGTCAGGCCTGGTGTAAAGTAAATGTGATTATACTAAGAACATGTCTTTTGGGAGGGGAGGGGTTTGCAGGGAATCGTGATCACAGTAGCTATAATGCTTCTCCCTCTATAAATGGAAGAAATAAAAGATAAACTTTGTTTCTTAACATCTTAATTCAGTAGGAAACTAGGCTTTCCTCCAAAATGATTTTTTTCCTATCCATTTTATTTTCCTCTTTTTATTATTTTTATGATGTATTAAATTGAACCATTTACTTGCAGTATGCTAGTTAAGACAATTTCCTTAGCATTTGCTGAATGATTTGGCAAGCTAGACATCCTAGAGCTAAATTGTAAAATCCCATTAAAACCTAGTCATATAAAAATAAAAGATGCTGCCTGGTGCACTCCATGACACGCTATGGTGAGGTCTCATCACATTACAATAACAAATGCCAAAAAGAAGTGACTACTGTGTAATAGAATATGATGAAGAGAGAAGAGTTTATTAGTGATGCAGCCAACTGCATTTAATTAAATTCCATGTCCAAATTAGTTCTCTGATTGGCATGTTAAAAGAAAACATGTTTACTATGATAATTCAAGTAGCACAGTTGTTGTTTTAGCAGACAGGCCTGTTAGCCTCTTTTCTTTTTTTTTTTTTTTTTTTGGTCTTCAAGTTTCTTGTCATCCTATGGATGAAGTAGATATTACTGAAGTCTCTCATCTCTCAGGTGAAGAGACAAGTGCATATGGGAAAGTAGCTTGCCCAAGTCCCCTGCTAGAAAGGCGCAGAGCTGGAATACTAACTTAGGTCACAAAGATTCCAGAGTTTGTGCTCCTTCATCTGTGCCAAGGGTTTGCCACTATGGCCTACAGGCCAGTATGGCCAGCTGTCTGTTTTTGTATAGTCCAGGAGCAAAGAATGGTTATTATAGTTTTTAATGGTTAAAAAAATTGAAGAACAATATGATGTGAAAAATTTCTGAAATTCAGATTTCAGTGTCTACATATAATGTTTTATTGGAACCTGGGTATGTTTGTTCACTTACCTGTTGTCTACAGATATCTTCACACTAGAGTAGTAGTGTTGATTAGCTGCAACAGAAATATACGGCTGGCAAAGCGTCAAATACTTACTCTATGGCTGTTTTATAGAAAAAGTTTGCTAGCACTTCCCTGGTGGTCCAGTGGCTAAGACTGCACCCTCCCAATGCAGGGGGCCCAGGTTTGATCCCTGGGCAGAGAACTTGAGCCCACATGCCACAACAAAGATTGAAGATCCCACAATGAAACCAAACAAATAAGTAAACATTAGGAAAAAAAAAAAAAGAAAAGAAAAATTTGCTTGCAACTCCCTCACATATGAAATTAGAAATTCACTTGGAGGCTGGGGTCCAGGGATTTGTGTGATTTTAATAAATTCCTAATATAATTTTGAATACTTCCCAAAGCAGTTCTTATTACTGCTTTATTCAGTACATCATTGTTGTTTGTCTATTTCCTCTCCTTTCTTGTCAATTCTTGAGAGCTAGGACAATGCGGAAAATAATGAAGATATGATGGTGGAGTTCTTGTATTAAATCATTAGGCATATATTTCTGAGTTTCTACTGTATATCAGGTAGTCCCTGGGGGATAAAACAGAATATCTATAGTCTGGGCAGATAAGCAAAAGGCCTGTGATAAAGCTACATTATAAGAGACCCACATTAATGAAATAAAATAATTTATATTTTATTTCTATTCATAATGGCAACTATTTCTATTCCTTTCATTTCTATTCATAATGACAACTCAAAGACCCTTCCAGTTTCAAAGGTTATATTACTATGGTTTCACTTTAGTCTTAGATGTATCTTATAGAATTTTAGGGGTTATACATTGGCAATGCATAAGTAAGCTGTAATGTGTACATATTATTGGAATTTGGAGGCCAGACAAGAGGGTATCAACTATATTTAGAATGGAATGGTGAATTGGTGTGAATCCTTAGGACTCTTTTGTGCAGCTGTTGTCTGGCTATTAGAAAGAAAACAGATGGATGTCATTATGCCATAGATGGAACTAGATAGGGAGAACCCATTTTAACTTCAATAGGAAGGAGGCTGAAGATCAATGTTAACACTTAGTATCATTGTGATATGTACAGTGTTTTAATGAATAAACTTAATGGATTTTAAAGTAGCTTTTAAACTTTGATTTAATTATAATTTTCCAGGAACTGTTTAAAACTCCCTTTGTAAATATGCTAGGGACCATATTAAAATAAGAAAACATTCAGTTGTAATACAGCCTCCATGGTCATGGAAGGAGCAGCTGTTACCACATTGCCAGGTCAATTTTTAAGAGACAGAAGTAATTCCATGAAGAGCAGAAAGTAGATAATGACAATGCCTTGGTGGGGGGGGATGAAAAATGTGACAGAAGATGTTTTTCTGTAGATTTATGTTCTATAGATTTAGCTGTCTATGGCTATGTAATAAATTATGCATTCTTATCAGCTCAAAACAAGTGCTTTTATCTCATAGTTTCTGCGTGTCAGGTATTCAGGGATGGATTGGGTGGGTAACTGTGGCTCAGGGTCTCACAAGATTTCATGGCCAGCATTGCAGTCATCTCTAGACTCAACTTAGGCTGGAGAGTCTACTTCCAAGTTCTCCCATGTCATTGGTGACAGAATCCAGTTCCTCATGAGCCCCTGGACTAATGTAATGGCCTCATTTCCTCACTGGCTGTTGGCCGGGGCCTCCCTCAGTTCCTTGTCACATGGACCCTTTGGTAGGGTGACTCACAGCAAGGCAGCAGGCTTCCATCAGAATAAGCAAGCCAAAGAGCAGTAGAGAACAAGGCAGAAATCAGAGTCATTTTCTAAGCTAATCCAGAAGTGACATTTCATTACTTTCATTGTATTCCTGTTAAAAGTCAGCCAGTCGATCCAGCCCACACTCAAGGAGAGGGACTTACACAAAGGCATGACTATCAAGAGATCAGTTCAGTTCAGTCGCTCAGTCGTGTCTGATTCTTTGCGATCCCATGAATCGCAGCACGCCAGGCCTCCTTGTCCATCACCAGCTCTCGGAGTTCACCCAAACTCATGTGCATCGAGTTGGTGATGCCATCCAGCCATCTCATCCTCTGTCGTCCCCTTCTCCTCCTGCCCCCAATCCCTCCCAGTGTCAGGGTCTTTTCCAATAAGTCAGCTCTTCGCATGAGGTGGCCAAAGTATTGGAGTTTCAACCTCAGCATCAGTCCTTCCAATGAACACCCAAGACTGATCTCCTTTAGAAAGGACTGGTTGGATCTCCTTGCAGTCCAAGGGACTCTCAAGAGTCTTCTCCAACACCACAGTTCAAAAGCATCAATTCTTCAGTGCTCAGCTTTCTTCAGAGTCCAACTCTCACATCCATACATGACCACTGGAAAAACCATAGCCTTGACTAGATGGACCTTTGTTGGCAAGGTAATGTCTCTGCTTTTGAATGTGTTATCTAGGTTGGTCATAACTTTCCTTCCAAGGAGTAAATGTCTTTTGATTTCATGGCTGCTATCAAGAGGTAGTAAACCACAATTTATTTTTTCCTGATTGCAGAAGTGATAAACAAAAATTTAACTACTGAAAAAAACGCCATTCATTGATAAAATATATATTGAGTTCCTACTGTGTGCTGAGTGTAAGAGTGAAATAATGTTTAAAACAAGCAAGTTTCCCTGCCTTTCTGTAGATTACATTTTGGAAGGACTGACACATTTAGAAGCTTACTGTAATTCCTGGTATACAGAAGGCTCTTGAAAGATGTTAGTTATTTTTATTTTTGCAGGGTAGACATCCTGTCACAGAAATAGAGCCAAACTACCCAGTCTGTGGCATCTCTAATCCTATTGTGGACAAATATGATTTGCTTAACCAGAGCAGAAATGGCCTTTCTTTCACTTATGCTTGAAAGAGGCAATTCATGATGGTTTACAACACTATAGGCTTGTAACGGACTTTCTCACATGTGTGTTTTTAAAGTGGCTTTTGCCAGAAAAAAATAAACACTACAGGGTCCCACAGAAATAGCTGTCCTAGTAGTTTTCCTGTCATGCCCTGCTGACCACCATATCCTTTTGTATTACATGTGCCAGGCTGACCTAAAGTCTTCCAGTTCTGAATTATTTTAATTGCTTTCTTTTCTAGATGCATCTTTTCAGTCTCTCAAGTGCTCTTTAAAAAATGGCTTCTTGAACTACAAACAAGATTTCAAAATATGTGCCTGTTTATGCCGGTATTCTGTTGTTGCTTTTGCTAATTAATATTCCAAATCTCAAAAACTGTCTCAAGATTTTAATTGACTTTTGTCACCTCCATCTTATTCAAGTACTGTGCTGGCTATCCTTGTATGTTATTATTAAACCATGCACACCATGCTTTTTCCCCCCCTGCCTGATATTTAGTTCTGTCTTGATATTTGTTTTGAATGACAGTTGAAGGATAATTTATGTACTGGTCTTCTAACACTAGCACAGTCAGCTCTAGGTTGCTATACTAATTGGGAAAAAACAGTCAAGGCAATTACTCATTTGTGAGAACAGAGATAGCTTATTTGTCCTGTACATAAATTCTTTTACGTAACCCTTCCACACACACACACACACTGTTGAGAGGAGTATAACAAGTCTGAGCTATAAAATAATTGTATAGGAATGTTGACTTAGTCTCCCAGGTTTAGAAATATATTCTCAAAAGAATAGTGAAAGGATAAGAATTTAGATGGATAGAGTAGTTGTTCATTAAAATGGGTTCTTTGACTGCATTCTTTACAACATTTGGCTTAAGTTCTTCCACTCATCATTCTTCATTGTTAACTTTATAGGTTGTGCTGAATTAAACTTTCTACCGGAACCCTTCCAAGACATTTCACATGGATTGTCACCAAACTGACGCCACTGATGCAGTGGTAGTTGTGCATCTAAAATCTGTTGGTCTTCTCTGTGGATTGATCTACTCATAGGCGTGGAACATCTATTTGTTAAACTTTTCCCTGTTCAAACAGAACATTTTCTAGTGCTCTTTTTAAGTTCATGTACCCATCTGAAAGGGGAACATAGCCAGCTTCTACTCAGACCATCTCGGTGCACGGAACTACCACACAGGTAGTTTCACTAATGAATGGAAAAAACAAAACACACCACGAGACTTCTAGTCCAATAAAGAATAATTACTGAGGTGGGCACAGCCATACCTTTGGGCTTATTTTTCCCCAGTTATCAGAACACCAGAGTCTAAAGATAGCATAGTCACAAGAATAAATATTTGTGGTTATCTTTCAAG